>NC_140197.1:7220184-8420184 GCF_965226575.1 Pagrus pagrus
GGTCTTTCAAACAGGTTTACTAGCCTGAACTGGTTGAATTTGGATCTTCTTCATGGCAAAGGAGTTTTTACCTGGAATTTCATTCATTAAGGGTGAAAAGTGGGTTATGTGAAAAATGAGCGTTTCAGAGCGAGAGCAGCCTGTTTTTGCACTGTACAGTCGCCTAAGGCTGAAAAGTGGCTTATGTCAAAAAATGAGCGTTTCAGAGCGATTGGAGGCTGTTTTAGCGCTGAAAAGTGGCTTATGTGAAAAATGAGCGTTTCAGAGCGAGAGCAGCCTGTTTTTGCACTAAGCTGCATTTCACTGAAAAAAGGTCTTTCAAACAGGTTTACTAGCCTGAACTGGTTGAATTTGGATCTTCTTCATGGCAAAGGAGTTTTTACCTGGAATTCATTCATTAAAGGTGAAAAGTGGCTTATGTCAAAAATGAGCGTTTCAGAGCGATTGGAGGCTGTTTTAGCGCTGAAAAGTGGCTTATGTGAAAAATGAGCGTTTCAGAGCGAGAGCAGTCTGTTTTTGCACTAAGCTGCATTTCACTGAAAAAAGGTCTTTCAAACAGGTTTACTAGCCTGAACTGGTTGAATTTGGATCTTCTTCATGGCAAAGGAGTTTTTACCTGGAATTTAATTCATTAAGGGTGAAAAGTGGGTTATGTGAAAAATGAGCGTTTCAGAGCGAGAGCAGCCTGTTTTAGCACTGTACAGTCGCCGAAGGCTGAAAAGTGGCTTATGTGAAAAATGAGCGTTTCAGAGCGATTGGAGGCTGTTTTTAGCGCTGAAAAGTGGCTTATGTGAAAAATGAGCGTTTCAGAGCGATTGGAGGCTGTTTTAGCGCTGAAAAGTGGCTTATGTGAAAAATGAGCGTTTCAGAGCGAGAGCAGCCTGTTTTTGCACTAAGCTGCATTTCACTGAAAAAAGGTCTTTCAAACAGGTTTACTAGCCTGAACTGGTTGAATTTGGATCTTCTTCATGGCAAAGGAGTTTTTACCTGGAATTTCATTCATTAAAGGTGAAAAGTGGCTTATGTCAAAAATGAGCGTTTCAGAGCGATTGGAGGCTGTTTTAGCGCTGAAAAGTGGCTTATGTGAAAAATGAGCGTTTCAGAGCGAGAGCAGCCTGTTTTTGCACTAAGCTGCATTTCACTGAAAAAAGGTCTTTCAAACAGGTTTACTAGCCTGAACTGGTTGAATTTGGATCTTCTTCATGGCAAAGGAGTTTTTACCTGGAATTTCATTCATTAAGGGTGAAAAGTGGGTTATGTGAAAAATGAGCGGTTCAGAGCGAGAGCAGCCTGTTTTTGCACTGTACAGTCGCCTAAGGCTGAAAAGTGGCTTATGTCAAAAATGAGCGTTTCAGAGCGATTGGAGGCTGTTTTAGCACTGTACAGTCGCCGAAGGCTGAAAAGTGCGTTATGTGAAAAATGAGCGTTTCAGAGCGAGAGCAGCCTGTTTTTGCACTAAGCTGCATTTCACATGAAAAAAGGTCTTTCAAACAGGTTTACTAGCCTGAACTGGTTGAATTTGGATCTTCTTCATGGCAAAGGTGTTTTTACCTGGAATTTCATTCATTAAAGGTGAAAAGTGGCTTATGTCAAAAATGAGCGTTTCAGAGCGATTGGAGGCTGTTTTAGCGCTGAAAAGTGGCTTATGTGAAAAATGAGCGTTTCAGAGCGAGAGCAGCCTGTTTTTGCACTAAGCTGCATTTCACTGAAAAAAGGTCTTTCAAACAGGTTTACTAGCCTGAACTGGTTGAATTTGGATCTTCTTCATGGCAAATGAGTTTTTACCTGGAATTTAATTCATTAAGGCTGAAAAGTGGGTTATGTGAAAAATGAGCGTTTCAGAGCGATTGGAGGCTGTTTTAGCACTGTACAGTCGCTGAAGGCTGAAAAGTGGCTTATGTGAAAATGAGCGTTTCAGAGCGAGAGCAGTCTGTTTTTGCACTAAGCTGCATTTCACTGAAAAAAGGTCTTTCAAACAGGTTTACTAGCCTGAACTGGTTGAATTTGGATCTTCTTCATGGCAAAGGAGTTTTTACCTGGAATTTAATTCATTAAGGCTGAAAAGTGGGTTATGTGAAAAATGAGCGTTTCAGAGCGATTGGAGGCTGTTTTAGCGCTGAAAAGTGGCTTATGTGAAAAATGAGCATTTCAGGGCGAGAGCAGCCTGTTTTTGCACTAAGCTGCATTTCACTGAAAAAAGGTCTTTCAAACAGGTTTACTAGCCTGAACTGGTTGAATTTGGATCTTCTTCATGGCAAAGGAGTTTTTACCTGGAATTTCATTCATTAAAGGTGAAAAGTGGCTTATGTCAAAAATGAGCGTTTCAGAGCGATTGGAGGCTGTTTTAGCGCTGAAAAGTGGCTTATGTGAAAAATGAGCGTTTCAGAGCGATTGGAGGCTGTTTTAGCGCTGAAAACTGGCTTATGTGAAAAATGAGCGTTTCAGAGCGAGAGCAGCCTGTTTTTGCACTAAGCTGCATTTCACTGAAAAAAGGTCTTTCAAACAGGTTTACTAGCCTGAACTGGTTGAATTTGGATCTTCTTCATGGCAAAGGAGTTTTTACCTGGAATTTCATTCATTAAGGGTGAAAAGTGGGTTATGTGAAAAATGAGCGTTTCAGAACGAGAGCAGCCTGTTTTTGCACTGTACAGTCGCCTAAGGCTGAAAAGTGGCTTATGTCAAAAATGAGCGTTTCAGAGCGATTGGAGGCTGTTTTAGCGCTGAAAAGTGGCTTATGTGAAAAATGAGCGTTTCAGAGCGAGAGCAGCCTGTTTTTGCACTAAGCTGCATTTCACTGAAAAAAGGTCTTTCAAACAGGTTTACTAGCCTGAACTGGTTGAATTTGGATCTTCTTCATGGCAAAGGAGTTTTTACCTGGAATTTCATTCATTAAAGGTGAAAAGTGGCTTATGTCAAAAATGAGCGTTTCAGAGCGATTGGAGGCTGTTTTAGCGCTGAAAAGTGGCTTATGTGAAAAATGAGCGTTTCAGAGCGAGAGCAGCCTGTTTTTGCACTAAGCTGCATTTCACTGAAAAAAGGTCTTTCAAACAGGTTTACTAGCCTGAACTGGTTGAATTTGGATCTTCTTCATGGCAAAGGAGTTTTTACCTGGAATTTAATTCATTAAGGCTGAAAAGTGGGTTATGTGAAAAATGAGCGTTTCAGAGCGATTGGAGGCTGTTTTAGCGCTGAAAAGTGGCTTATGTGAAAAATGAGCATTTCAGGGCGAGAGCAGCCTGTTTTTGCACTAAGCTGCATTTCACTGAAAAAAGGTCTTTCAAACAGGTTTACTAGCCTGAACTGGTTGAATTTGGATCTTCTTCATGGCAAAGGAGTTTTTACCTGGAATTTCATTCATTAAAGGTGAAAAGTGGCTTATGTCAAAAATGAGCGTTTCAGAGCGATTGGAGGCTGTTTTAGCGCTGAAAAGTGGCTTATGTGAAAAATGAGCGTTTCAGAGCGATTGGAGGCTGTTTTAGCGCTGAAAACTGGCTTATGTGAAAAATGAGCGTTTCAGAGCGAGAGCAGCCTGTTTTTGCACTAAGCTGCATTTCACTGAAAAAAGGTCTTTCAAACAGGTTTACTAGCCTGAACTGTTTGAATTTGGATCTTCTTCATGGCAAAGGAGTTTTTACCTGGAATTTCATTCATTAAGGGTGAAAAGTGGGTTATGTGAAAAATGAGCGTTTCAGAACGAGAGCAGCCTGTTTTTGCACTGTACAGTCGCCTAAGGCTGAAAAGTGGCTTATGTCAAAAATGAGCGTTTCAGAGCGATTGGAGGCTGTTTTAGCGCTGAAAAGTGGCTTATGTGAAAAATGAGCGTTTCAGAGCGAGAGCAGCCTGTTTTTGCACTAAGCTGCATTTCACTGAAAAAAGGTCTTTCAAACAGGTTTACTAGCCTGAACTGGTTGAATTTGGATCTTCTTCATGGCAAAGGAGTTTTTACCTGGAATTTCATTCATTAAAGGTGAAAAGTGGCTTATGTCAAAAATGAGCGTTTCAGAGCGATTGGAGGCTGTTTTAGCGCTGAAAAGTGGCTTATGTGAAAAATGAGCGTTTCAGAGCGAGAGCAGCCTGTTTTTGCACTAAGCTGCATTTCACTGAAAAAAGGTCTTTCAAACAGGTTTACTAGCCTGAACTGGTTGAATTTGGATCTTCTTCATGGCAAAGGAGTTTTTACCTGGAATTTCATTCATTAAAGGTGAAAAGTGGCTTATGTCAAAAATGAGCGTTTCAGAGCGATTGGAGGCTGTTTTAGCGCTGAAAAGTGGGTTATGTGAAAAATGAGCGTTTCAGAGCGAGAGCAGCCTGTTTTAGCACTGTACAGTCGCCGAAGGCTGAAAAGTGGCTTATGTGAAAAATGAGCGTTTCAGAGCGATTGGAGGCTGTTTTAGCGCTGAAAAGTGGCTTATGTGAAAAATGAGCGTTTCAGAGCGATTGGAGGCTGTTTTAGCGCTGAAAAGTGGCTTATGTGAAAAATGAGCGTTTCAGAGCGAGAGCAGCCTGTTTTGCACTAAGCTGCATTTCACTGAAAAAAGGTCTTTCAAACAGGTTTACTAGCCTGAACTGGTTGAATTTGGATCTTCTTCATGGCAAAGGAGTTTTTACCTGGAATTTCATTCATTAAGGGTGAAAAGTGGCTTATGTGAAAAATGAGCGTTTCAGAGCGAGAGCAGCCTGTTTTTGCACTGTACAGTCGCCTAAGGCTGAAAAGTGGCTTATGTGAAAAATGAGCGTTTCAGAGCGAGAGCAGCCTGTTTTTGCACTGAGCTGCATTTCACTGAAAAAAGGTCTTTCAAACAGGTTTACTAGCCTGAACTGGTTGAATTTGGATCTTCTTCATGGCAAAGGAGTTTTTACCTGGAATTTCATTCATTAAAGGTGAAAAGTGGCTTATGTCAAAAATGAGCGTTTCAGAGCGATTGGAGGCTGTTTTAGCGCTGAAAAGTGGCTTATGTGAAAAATGAGCGTTTCAGAGCGAGAGCAGCCTGTTTTTGCACTAAGCTGCATTTCACTGAAAAAAGGTCTTTCAAACAGGTTTACTAGCCTGAACTGGTTGAATTTGGATCTTCTTCATGGCAAAGGAGTTTTTACCTGGAATTTAATTCATTAAGGGTGAAAAGTGGGTTATGTGAAAAATGAGCGTTTCAGAGCGAGAGCAGCCTGTTTTAGCACTGTACAGTCGCCGAAGGCTGAAAAGTGGCTTATGTGAAAAATGAGCGTTTCAGAGCGATTGGAGGCTGTTTTAGCGCTGAAAAGTGGCTTATGTGAAAAATGAGCGTTTCAGAGCGATTGGAGGCTGTTTTAGCGCTGAAAACTGGCTTATGTGAAAAATGAGCGTTTCAGAGCGAGAGCAGCCTGTTTTTGCACTAAGCTGCATTTCACTGAAAAAAGGTCTTTCAAACAGGTTTACTAGCCTGAACTGGTTGAATTTGGATCTTCTTCATGGCAAAGGAGTTTTTACCTGGAATTTCATTCATTAAGGGTGAAAAGTGGGTTATGTGAAAAATGAGCGTTTCAGAGCGAGAGCAGCCTGTTTTTGCACTGTACAGTCGCCTAAGGCTGAAAAGTGGCTTATGTCAAAAATGAGCGTTTCAGAGCGATAGGAGGCTGTTTTAGCACTGTACAGTCGCCGAAGGCTGAAAAGTGCGTTATGTGAAAAATGAGCGTTTCAGAGCGATTGGAGGCTGTTTTAGCGCTGAAAACTGGCTTATGTGAAAAATGAGCGTTTCAGAGCGAGAGCAGCCTGTTTTTGCACTAAGCTGCATTTCACTGAAAAAAGGTCTTTCAAACAGGTTTACTAGCCTGAACTGGTTGAATTTGGATCTTCTTCATGGCAAAGGAGTTTTTACCTGGAATTTCATTCATTAAGGGTGAAAAGTGGGTTATGTGAAAAATGAGCGTTTCAGAGCGAGAGCAGCCTGTTTTTGCACTGTACAGTCGCCTAAGGCTGAAAAGTGGCTTATGTCAAAAATGAGCGTTTCAGAGCGATAGGAGGCTGTTTTAGCACTGTACAGTCGCCGAAGGCTGAAAAGTGCGTTATGTGAAAAATGAGCGTTTCAGAGCGAGAGCAGCCTGTTTTTGCACTAAGCTGCATTTCACATGAAAAAAGGTCTTTCAAACAGGTTTACTAGCCTGAACTGGTTGAATTTGGATCTTCTTCATGGCAAAGGTGTTTTTACCTGGAATTTCATTCATTAAAGGTGAAAAGTGGCTTATGTCAAAAATGAGCGTTTCAGAGCGATTGGAGGCTGTTTTAGCGCTGAAAAGTGGCTTATGTGAAAAATGAGCGTTTCAGAGCGAGAGCAGTCTGTTTTTGCACTAAGCTGCATTTCACTGAAAAAAGGTCTTTCAAACAGGTTTACTAGCCTGAACTGGTTGAATTTGGATCTTCTTCATGGCAAATGAGTTTTTACCTGGAATTTAATTCATTAAGGCTGAAAAGTGGGTTATGTGAAAAATGAGCGTTTCAGAGCGATTGGAGGCTGTTTTAGCACTGTACAGTCGCCGAAGGCTGAAAAGTGGCTTATGTGAAAAATGAGCGTTTCAGAGCGAGAGCAGTCTGTTTTTGCACTAAGCTGCATTTCACTGAAAAAAGGTCTTTCAAACAGGTTTACTAGCCTGAACTGGTTGAATTTGGATCTTCTTCATGGCAAAGGAGTTTTTACCTGGAATTTCATTCATTAAAGGTGAAAAGTGGCTTATGTCAAAAATGAGCGTTTCAGAGCGATTGGAGGCTGTTTTAGCGCTGAAAAGTGGCTTATGTGAAAAATGAGCGTTTCAGAGCGATTGGAGGCTGTTTTAGCGCTGAAAACTGGCTTATGTGAAAAATGAGCGTTTCAGAGCGAGAGCAGCCTGTTTTTGCACTGTACAGTCGCCTAAGGCTGAAAAGTGGCTTATGTCAAAAATGAGCGTTTCAGAGCGATTGGAGGCTGTTTTAGCGCTGAAAAGTGGCTTATGTGAAAAATGAGCGTTTCAGAGCGAGAGCAGCCTGTTTTTGCACTAAGCTGCATTTCACTGAAAAAAGGTCTTTCAAACAGGTTTACTAGCCTGAACTGGTTGAATTTGGATCTTCTTCATGGCAAAGGAGTTTTTACCTGGAATTTCATTCATTAAAGGTGAAAAGTGGCTTATGTCAAAAATGAGCGTTTCAGAGCGATTGGAGGCTGTTTTAGCGCTGAAAAGTGGCTTATGTGAAAAATGAGCGTTTCAGAGCGAGAGCAGCCTGTTTTTGCACTAAGCTGCATTTCACTGAAAAAAGGTCTTTCAAACAGGTTTACTAGCCTGAACTGGTTGAATTTGGATCTTCTTCATGGCAAAGGAGTTTTTACCTGGAATTTCATTCATTAAAGGTGAAAAGTGGCTTATGTCAAAAATGAGCGTTTCAGAGCGATTGGAGGCTGTTTTAGCGCTGAAAAGTGGGTTATGTGAAAAATGAGCGTTTCAGAGCGAGAGCAGCCTGTTTTAGCACTGTACAGTCGCCGAAGGCTGAAAAGTGGCTTATGTGAAAAATGAGCGTTTCAGAGCGATTGGAGGCTGTTTTAGCGCTGAAAAGTGGCTTATGTGAAAAATGAGCGTTTCAGAGCGATTGGAGGCTGTTTTAGCGCTGAAAAGTGGCTTATGTGAAAAATGAGCGTTTCAGAGCGAGAGCAGCCTGTTTTGCACTAAGCTGCATTTCACTGAAAAAAGGTCTTTCAAACAGGTTTACTAGCCTGAACTGGTTGAATTTGGATCTTCTTCATGGCAAAGGAGTTTTTACCTGGAATTTCATTCATTAAGGGTGAAAAGTGGCTTATGTGAAAAATGAGCGTTTCAGAGCGAGAGCAGCCTGTTTTTGCACTGTACAGTCGCCTAAGGCTGAAAAGTGGCTTATGTGAAAAATGAGCGTTTCAGAGCGAGAGCAGCCTGTTTTTGCACTGAGCTGCATTTCACTGAAAAAAGGTCTTTCAAACAGGTTTACTAGCCTGAACTGGTTGAATTTGGATCTTCTTCATGGCAAAGGAGTTTTTACCTGGAATTTCATTCATTAAAGGTGAAAAGTGGCTTATGTCAAAAATGAGCGTTTCAGAGCGATTGGAGGCTGTTTTAGCGCTGAAAAGTGGCTTATGTGAAAAATGAGCGTTTCAGAGCGAGAGCAGCCTGTTTTTGCACTAAGCTGCATTTCACTGAAAAAAGGTCTTTCAAACAGGTTTACTAGCCTGAACTGGTTGAATTTGGATCTTCTTCATGGCAAAGGAGTTTTTACCTGGAATTTCATTCATTAAAGGTGAAAAGTGGCTTATGTCAAAAATGAGCGTTTCAGAGCGATTGGAGGCTGTTTTAGCGCTGAAAAGTGGGTTATGTGAAAAATGAGCGTTTCAGAGCGAGAGCAGCCTGTTTTAGCACTGTACAGTCGCCGAAGGCTGAAAAGTGGCTTATGTGAAAAATGAGCGTTTCAGAGCGATTGGAGGCTGTTTTAGCGCTGAAAAGTGGCTTATGTGAAAAATGAGCGTTTCAGAGCGATTGGAGGCTGTTTTAGCGCTGAAAAGTGGCTTATGTGAAAAATGAGCGTTTCAGAGCGAGAGCAGCCTGTTTTGCACTAAGCTGCATTTCACTGAAAAAAGGTCTTTCAAACAGGTTTACTAGCCTGAACTGGTTGAATTTGGATCTTCTTCATGGCAAAGGAGTTTTTACCTGGAATTTCATTCATTAAGGGTGAAAAGTGGCTTATGTGAAAAATGAGCGTTTCAGAGCGAGAGCAGCCTGTTTTTGCACTGTACAGTCGCCTAAGGCTGAAAAGTGGCTTATGTGAAAAATGAGCGTTTCAGAGCGAGAGCAGCCTGTTTTTGCACTGAGCTGCATTTCACTGAAAAAAGGTCTTTCAAACAGGTTTACTAGCCTGAACTGGTTGAATTTGGATCTTCTTCATGGCAAAGGAGTTTTTACCTGGAATTTCATTCATTAAAGGTGAAAAGTGGCTTATGTCAAAAATGAGCGTTTCAGAGCGATTGGAGGCTGTTTTAGCGCTGAAAAGTGGCTTATGTGAAAAATGAGCGTTTCAGAGCGAGAGCAGCCTGTTTTTGCACTAAGCTGCATTTCACTGAAAAAAGGTCTTTCAAACAGGTTTACTAGCCTGAACTGGTTGAATTTGGATCTTCTTCATGGCAAAGGAGTTTTTACCTGGAATTTAATTCACTAAGGGTGAAAAGTGGGTTATGTGAAAAATGAGCGTTTCAGAGCGAGAGCAGCCTGTTTTAGCACTGTACAGTCGCCGAAGGCTGAAAAGTGGCTTATGTGAAAAATGAGCGTTTCAGAGCGATTGGAGGCTGTTTTAGCGCTGAAAAGTGGCTTATGTGAAAAATGAGCGTTTCAGAGCGATTGGAGGCTGTTTTAGCGCTGAAAACTGGCTTATGTGAAAAATGAGCGTTTCAGAGCGAGAGCAGCCTGTTTTTGCACTAAGCTGCATTTCACTGAAAAAAGGTCTTTCAAACAGGTTTACTAGCCTGAACTGGTTGAATTTGGATCTTCTTCATGGCAAAGGAGTTTTTACCTGGAATTTCATTCATTAAGGGTGAAAAGTGGGTTATGTGAAAAATGAGCGTTTCAGAGCGAGAGCAGCCTGTTTTAGCACTGTACAGTCGCCGAAGGCTGAAAAGTGGCTTATGTGAAAAATGAGCGTTTCAGAGCGATTGGAGGCTGTTTTAGCGCTGAAAAGTGGCTTATGTGAAAAATGAGCGTTTCAGAGCGATTGGAGGCTGTTTTAGCGCTGAAAACTGGCTTATGTGAAAAATGAGCGTTTCAGAGCGAGAGCAGCCTGTTTTTGCACTAAGCTGCATTTCACTGAAAAAAGGTCTTTCAAACAGGTTTACTAGCCTGAACTGGTTGAATTTGGATCTTCTTCATGGCAAAGGAGTTTTTACCTGGAATTTCATTCATTAAGGGTGAAAAGTGGGTTATGTGAAAAATGAGCGTTTCAGAGCGAGAGCAGCCTGTTTTTGCACTGTACAGTCGCCTAAGGCTGAAAAGTGGCTTATGTCAAAAATGAGCGTTTCAGAGCGATAGGAGGCTGTTTTAGCACTGTACAGTCGCCGAAGGCTGAAAAGTGCGTTATGTGAAAAATGAGCGTTTCAGAGCGAGAGCAGCCTGTTTTTGCACTAAGCTGCATTTCACATGAAAAAAGGTCTTTCAAACAGGTTTACTAGCCTGAACTGGTTGAATTTGGATCTTCTTCATGGCAAAGGTGTTTTTACCTGGAATTTCATTCATTAAAGGTGAAAAGTGGCTTATGTCAAAAATGAGCGTTTCAGAGCGATTGGAGGCTGTTTTAGCGCTGAAAAGTGGCTTATGTGAAAAATGAGCGTTTCAGAGCGAGAGCAGTCTGTTTTTGCACTAAGCTGCATTTCACTGAAAAAAGGTCTTTCAAACAGGTTTACTAGCCTGAACTGGTTGAATTTGGATCATCTTCATGGCAAAGGAGTTTTTACCTGGAATTTCATTCATTAAAGGTGAAAAGTGGCTTATATCAAAAATGAGCGTTTCAGAGCGATTGGAGGCTGTTTTAGCGCTGAAAAGTGGCTTATGTGAAAAATGAGCGTTTCAGAGCGAGAGCAGCCTGTTTTTGCACTAAGCTGCATTTCACTGAAAAAAGGTCTTTCAAACAGGTTTACTAGCCTGAACTGGTTGAATTTGGATCTTCTTCATGGCAAATGAGTTTTTACCTGGAATTTAATTCATTAAGGCTGAAAAGTGGGTTATGTGAAAAATGAGCGTTTCAGAGCGATTGGAGGCTGTCTTAGCACTGTACAGTCGCCGAAGGCTGAAAAGTGGCTTATGTGAAAAATGAGCGTTTCAGAGCGAGAGCAGTCTGTTTTTGCACTAAGCTGCATTTCACTGAAAAAAGGTCTTTCAAACAGGTTTACTAGCCTGAACTGGTTGAATTTGGATCTTCTTCATGGCAAAGGAGTTTTTACCTGGAATTTAATTCATTAAGGCTGAAAAGTGGGTTATGTGAAAAATGAGCGTTTCAGAGCGATTGGAGGCTGTTTTAGCGCTGAAAAGTGGCTTATGTGAAAAATGAGCATTTCAGGGCGAGAGCAGCCTGTTTTTGCACTAAGCTGCATTTCACTGAAAAAAGGTCTTTCAAACAGGTTTACTAGCCTGAACTGGTTGAATTTGGATCTTCTTCATGGCAAAGGAGTTTTTACCTGGAATTTCATTCATTAAAGGTGAAAAGTGGCTTATGTCAAAAATGAGCGTTTCAGAGCGATTGGAGGCTGTTTTAGCGCTGAAAAGTGGCTTATGTGAAAAATGAGCGTTTCAGAGCGATTGGAGGCTGTTTTAGCGCTGAAAACTGGCTTATGTGAAAAATGAGCGTTTCAGAGCGAGAGCAGCCTGTTTTTGCACTGTACAGTCGCCTAAGGCTGAAAAGTGGCTTATGTCAAAAATGAGCGTTTCAGAGCGATTGGAGGCTGTTTTAGCGCTGAAAAGTGGCTTATGTGAAAAATGAGCGTTTCAGAGCGAGAGCAGCCTGTTTTTGCACTAAGCTGCATTTCACTGAAAAAAGGTCTTTCAAACAGGTTTACTAGCCTGAACTGGTTGAATTTGGATCTTCTTCATGGCAAAGGAGTTTTTACCTGGAATTTCATTCATTAAGGGTGAAAAGTGGGTTATGTGAAAAATGAGCGTTTCAGAGCGAGAGCAGCCTGTTTTTGCACTGTACAGTCGCCTAAGGCTGAAAAGTGGCTTATGTCAAAAATGAGCGTTTCAGAGCGATAGGAGGCTGTTTTAGCACTGTACAGTCGCCGAAGGCTGAAAAGTGCGTTATGTGAAAAATGAGCGTTTCAGAGCGAGAGCAGCCTGTTTTTGCACTAAGCTGCATTTCACATGAAAAAAGGTCTTTCAAACAGGTTTACTAGCCTGAACTGGTTGAATTTGGATCTTCTTCATGGCAAAGGTGTTTTTACCTGGAATTTCATTCATTAAAGGTGAAAAGTGGCTTATGTCAAAAATGAGCGTTTCAGAGCGATTGGAGGCTGTTTTAGCGCTGAAAAGTGGCTTATGTGAAAAATGAGCGTTTCAGAGCGAGAGCAGTCTGTTTTTGCACTAAGCTGCATTTCACTGAAAAAAGGTCTTTCAAACAGGTTTACTAGCCTGAACTGGTTGAATTTGGATCATCTTCATGGCAAAGGAGTTTTTACCTGGAATTTCATTCATTAAAGGTGAAAAGTGGCTTATATCAAAAATGAGCGTTTCAGAGCGATTGGAGGCTGTTTTAGCGCTGAAAAGTGGCTTATGTGAAAAATGAGCGTTTCAGAGCGAGAGCAGCCTGTTTTTGCACTAAGCTGCATTTCACTGAAAAAAGGTCTTTCAAACAGGTTTACTAGCCTGAACTGGTTGAATTTGGATCTTCTTCATGGCAAATGAGTTTTTACCTGGAATTTAATTCATTAAGGCTGAAAAGTGGGTTATGTGAAAAATGAGCGTTTCAGAGCGATTGGAGGCTGTCTTAGCACTGTACAGTCGCCGAAGGCTGAAAAGTGGCTTATGTGAAAAATGAGCGTTTCAGAGCGAGAGCAGTCTGTTTTTGCACTAAGCTGCATTTCACTGAAAAAAGGTCTTTCAAACAGGTTTACTAGCCTGAACTGGTTGAATTTGGATCTTCTTCATGGCAAAGGAGTTTTTACCTGGAATTTAATTCATTAAGGCTGAAAAGTGGGTTATGTGAAAAATGAGCGTTTCAGAGCGATTGGAGGCTGTTTTAGCGCTGAAAAGTGGCTTATGTGAAAAATGAGCATTTCAGGGCGAGAGCAGCCTGTTTTTGCACTAAGCTGCATTTCACTGAAAAAAGGTCTTTCAAACAGGTTTACTAGCCTGAACTGGTTGAATTTGGATCTTCTTCATGGCAAAGGAGTTTTTACCTGGAATTTCATTCATTAAAGGTGAAAAGTGGCTTATGTCAAAAATGAGCGTTTCAGAGCGATTGGAGGCTGTTTTAGCGCTGAAAAGTGGCTTATGTGAAAAATGAGCGTTTCAGAGCGATTGGAGGCTGTTTTAGCGCTGAAAACTGGCTTATGTGAAAAATGAGCGTTTCAGAGCGAGAGCAGCCTGTTTTTGCACTGTACAGTCGCCTAAGGCTGAAAAGTGGCTTATGTCAAAAATGAGCGTTTCAGAGCGATTGGAGGCTGTTTTAGCGCTGAAAAGTGGCTTATGTGAAAAATGAGCGTTTCAGAGCGAGAGCAGCCTGTTTTTGCACTAAGCTGCATTTCACTGAAAAAAGGTCTTTCAAACAGGTTTACTAGCCTGAACTGGTTGAATTTGGATCTTCTTCATGGCAAAGGAGTTTTTACCTGGAATTTCATTCATTAAAGGTGAAAAGTGGCTTATGTCAAAAATGAGCGTTTCAGAGCGATTGGAGGCTGTTTTAGCGCTGAAAAGTGGCTTATGTGAAAAATGAGCGTTTCAGAGCGAGAGCAGCCTGTTTTTGCACTAAGCTGCATTTCACTGAAAAAAGGTCTTTCAAACAGGTTTACTAGCCTGAACTGGTTGAATTTGGATCTTCTTCATGGCAAAGGAGTTTTTACCTGGAATTTCATTCATTAAAGGTGAAAAGTGGCTTATGTCAAAAATGAGCGTTTCAGAGCGATTGGAGGCTGTTTTAGCGCTGAAAAGTGGGTTATGTGAAAAATGAGCGTTTCAGAGCGAGAGCAGCCTGTTTTAGCACTGTACAGTCGCCGAAGGCTGAAAAGTGGCTTATGTGAAAAATGAGCGTTTCAGAGCGATTGGAGGCTGTTTTAGCGCTGAAAAGTGGCTTATGTGAAAAATGAGCGTTTCAGAGCGATTGGAGGCTGTTTTAGCGCTGAAAAGTGGCTTATGTGAAAAATGAGCGTTTCAGAGCGAGAGCAGCCTGTTTTGCACTAAGCTGCATTTCACTGAAAAAAGGTCTTTCAAACAGGTTTACTAGCCTGAACTGGTTGAATTTGGATCTTCTTCATGGCAAAGGAGTTTTTACCTGGAATTTCATTCATTAAGGGTGAAAAGTGGCTTATGTGAAAAATGAGCGTTTCAGAGCGAGAGCAGCCTGTTTTTGCACTGTACAGTCGCCTAAGGCTGAAAAGTGGCTTATGTGAAAAATGAGCGTTTCAGAGCGAGAGCAGCCTGTTTTTGCACTGAGCTGCATTTCACTGAAAAAAGGTCTTTCAAACAGGTTTACTAGCCTGAACTGGTTGAATTTGGATCTTCTTCATGGCAAAGGAGTTTTTACCTGGAATTTCATTCATTAAAGGTGAAAAGTGGCTTATGTCAAAAATGAGCGTTTCAGAGCGATTGGAGGCTGTTTTAGCGCTGAAAAGTGGCTTATGTGAAAAATGAGCGTTTCAGAGCGAGAGCAGCCTGTTTTTGCACTAAGCTGCATTTCACTGAAAAAAGGTCTTTCAAACAGGTTTACTAGCCTGAACTGGTTGAATTTGGATCTTCTTCATGGCAAAGGAGTTTTTACCTGGAATTTAATTCACTAAGGGTGAAAAGTGGGTTATGTGAAAAATGAGCGTTTCAGAGCGAGAGCAGCCTGTTTTAGCACTGTACAGTCGCCGAAGGCTGAAAAGTGGCTTATGTGAAAAATGAGCGTTTCAGAGCGATTGGAGGCTGTCTTAGCACTGTACAGTCGCCGAAGGCTGAAAAGTGGCTTATGTGAAAAATGAGCGTTTCAGAGCGAGAGCAGTCTGTTTTTGCACTAAGCTGCATTTCACTGAAAAAAGGTCTTTCAAACAGGTTTACTAGCCTGAACTGGTTGAATTTGGATCTTCTTCATGGCAAAGGAGTTTTTACCTGGAATTTAATTCATTAAGGCTGAAAAGTGGGTTATGTGAAAAATGAGCGTTTCAGAGCGATTGGAGGCTGTTTTAGCGCTGAAAAGTGGCTTATGTGAAAAATGAGCATTTCAGGGCGAGAGCAGCCTGTTTTTGCACTAAGCTGCATTTCACTGAAAAAAGGTCTTTCAAACAGGTTTACTAGCCTGAACTGGTTGAATTTGGATCTTCTTCATGGCAAAGGAGTTTTTACCTGGAATTTCATTCATTAAAGGTGAAAAGTGGCTTATGTCAAAAATGAGCGTTTCAGAGCGATTGGAGGCTGTTTTAGCGCTGAAAAGTGGCTTATGTGAAAAATGAGCGTTTCAGAGCGATTGGAGGCTGTTTTAGCGCTGAAAACTGGCTTATGTGAAAAATGAGCGTTTCAGAGCGAGAGCAGCCTGTTTTTGCACTGTACAGTCGCCTAAGGCTGAAAAGTGGCTTATGTCAAAAATGAGCGTTTCAGAGCGATTGGAGGCTGTTTTAGCGCTGAAAAGTGGCTTATGTGAAAAATGAGCGTTTCAGAGCGAGAGCAGCCTGTTTTTGCACTAAGCTGCATTTCACTGAAAAAAGGTCTTTCAAACAGGTTTACTAGCCTGAACTGGTTGAATTTGGATCTTCTTCATGGCAAAGGAGTTTTTACCTGGAATTTCATTCATTAAGGGTGAAAAGTGGGTTATGTGAAAAATGAGCGTTTCAGAGCGAGAGCAGCCTGTTTTTGCACTGTACAGTCGCCTAAGGCTGAAAAGTGGCTTATGTCAAAAATGAGCGTTTCAGAGCGATAGGAGGCTGTTTTAGCACTGTACAGTCGCCGAAGGCTGAAAAGTGCGTTATGTGAAAAATGAGCGTTTCAGAGCGAGAGCAGCCTGTTTTTGCACTAAGCTGCATTTCACATGAAAAAAGGTCTTTCAAACAGGTTTACTAGCCTGAACTGGTTGAATTTGGATCTTCTTCATGGCAAAGGTGTTTTTACCTGGAATTTCATTCATTAAAGGTGAAAAGTGGCTTATGTCAAAAATGAGCGTTTCAGAGCGATTGGAGGCTGTTTTAGCGCTGAAAAGTGGCTTATGTGAAAAATGAGCGTTTCAGAGCGAGAGCAGTCTGTTTTTGCACTAAGCTGCATTTCACTGAAAAAAGGTCTTTCAAACAGGTTTACTAGCCTGAACTGGTTGAATTTGGATCATCTTCATGGCAAAGGAGTTTTTACCTGGAATTTCATTCATTAAAGGTGAAAAGTGGCTTATATCAAAAATGAGCGTTTCAGAGCGATTGGAGGCTGTTTTAGCGCTGAAAAGTGGCTTATGTGAAAAATGAGCGTTTCAGAGCGAGAGCAGCCTGTTTTTGCACTAAGCTGCATTTCACTGAAAAAAGGTCTTTCAAACAGGTTTACTAGCCTGAACTGGTTGAATTTGGATCTTCTTCATGGCAAATGAGTTTTTACCTGGAATTTAATTCATTAAGGCTGAAAAGTGGGTTATGTGAAAAATGAGCGTTTCAGAGCGATTGGAGGCTGTCTTAGCACTGTACAGTCGCCGAAGGCTGAAAAGTGGCTTATGTGAAAAATGAGCGTTTCAGAGCGAGAGCAGTCTGTTTTTGCACTAAGCTGCATTTCACTGAAAAAAGGTCTTTCAAACAGGTTTACTAGCCTGAACTGGTTGAATTTGGATCTTCTTCATGGCAAATGAGTTTTTACCTGGAATTTAATTCATTAAGGCTGAAAAGTGGGTTATGTGAAAAATGAGCGTTTCAGAGCGATTGGAGGCTGTCTTAGCACTGTACAGTCGCCGAAGGCTGAAAAGTGGCTTATGTGAAAAATGAGCGTTTCAGAGCGAGAGCAGTCTGTTTTTGCACTAAGCTGCATTTCACTGAAAAAAGGTCTTTCAAACAGGTTTACTAGCCTGAACTGGTTGAATTTGGATCTTCTTCATGGCAAAGGAGTTTTTACCTGGAATTTAATTCATTAAGGCTGAAAAGTGGGTTATGTGAAAAATGAGCGTTTCAGAGCGATTGGAGGCTGTTTTAGCGCTGAAAAGTGGCTTATGTGAAAAATGAGCATTTCAGGGCGAGAGCAGCCTGTTTTTGCACTAAGCTGCATTTCACTGAAAAAAGGTCTTTCAAACAGGTTTACTAGCCTGAACTGGTTGAATTTGGATCTTCTTCATGGCAAAGGAGTTTTTACCTGGAATTTCATTCATTAAAGGTGAAAAGTGGCTTATGTCAAAAATGAGCGTTTCAGAGCGATTGGAGGCTGTTTTAGCGCTGAAAAGTGGCTTATGTGAAAAATGAGCGTTTCAGAGCGATTGGAGGCTGTTTTAGCGCTGAAAACTGGCTTATGTGAAAAATGAGCGTTTCAGAGCGAGAGCAGCCTGTTTTTGCACTGTACAGTCGCCTAAGGCTGAAAAGTGGCTTATGTCAAAAATGAGCGTTTCAGAGCGATTGGAGGCTGTTTTAGCGCTGAAAAGTGGCTTATGTGAAAAAATGAGCGTTTCAGAGCGAGAGCAGCCTGTTTTTGCACTAAGCTGCATTTCACTGAAAAAAGGTCTTTCAAACAGGTTTACTAGCCTGAACTGGTTGAATTTGGATCTTCTTCATGGCAAAGGAGTTTTTACCTGGAATTTCATTCATTAAGGGTGAAAAGTGGGTTATGTGAAAAATGAGCGTTTCAGAGCGAGAGCAGCCTGTTTTTGCACTGTACAGTCGCCTAAGGCTGAAAAGTGGCTTATGTCAAAAATGAGCGTTTCAGAGCGATAGGAGGCTGTTTTAGCACTGTACAGTCGCCGAAGGCTGAAAAGTGCGTTATGTGAAAAATGAGCGTTTCAGAGCGAGAGCAGCCTGTTTTTGCACTAAGCTGCATTTCACATGAAAAAAGGTCTTTCAAACAGGTTTACTAGCCTGAACTGGTTGAATTTGGATCTTCTTCATGGCAAAGGTGTTTTTACCTGGAATTTCATTCATTAAAGGTGAAAAGTGGCTTATGTCAAAAATGAGCGTTTCAGAGCGATTGGAGGCTGTTTTAGCGCTGAAAAGTGGCTTATGTGAAAAATGAGCGTTTCAGAGCGAGAGCAGTCTGTTTTTGCACTAAGCTGCATTTCACTGAAAAAAGGTCTTTCAAACAGGTTTACTAGCCTGAACTGGTTGAATTTGGATCATCTTCATGGCAAAGGAGTTTTTACCTGGAATTTCATTCATTAAAGGTGAAAAGTGGCTTATATCAAAAATGAGCGTTTCAGAGCGATTGGAGGCTGTTTTAGCGCTGAAAAGTGGCTTATGTGAAAAATGAGCGTTTCAGAGCGAGAGCAGCCTGTTTTTGCACTAAGCTGCATTTCACTGAAAAAAGGTCTTTCAAACAGGTTTACTAGCCTGAACTGGTTGAATTTGGATCTTCTTCATGGCAAATGAGTTTTTACCTGGAATTTAATTCATTAAGGCTGAAAAGTGGGTTATGTGAAAAATGAGCGTTTCAGAGCGATTGGAGGCTGTCTTAGCACTGTACAGTCGCCGAAGGCTGAAAAGTGGCTTATGTGAAAAATGAGCGTTTCAGAGCGAGAGCAGTCTGTTTTTGCACTAAGCTGCATTTCACTGAAAAAAGGTCTTTCAAACAGGTTTACTAGCCTGAACTGGTTGAATTTGGATCTTCTTCATGGCAAAGGAGTTTTTACCTGGAATTTAATTCATTAAGGCTGAAAAGTGGGTTATGTGAAAAATGAGCGTTTCAGAGCGATTGGAGGCTGTTTTAGCGCTGAAAAGTGGCTTATGTGAAAAATGAGCATTTCAGGGCGAGAGCAGCCTGTTTTTGCACTAAGCTGCATTTCACTGAAAAAAGGTCTTTCAAACAGGTTTACTAGCCTGAACTGGTTGAATTTGGATCTTCTTCATGGCAAAGGAGTTTTTACCTGGAATTTCATTCATTAAAGGTGAAAAGTGGCTTATGTCAAAAATGAGCGTTTCAGAGCGATTGGAGGCTGTTTTAGCGCTGAAAAGTGGCTTATGTGAAAAATGAGCGTTTCAGAGCGATTGGAGGCTGTTTTAGCGCTGAAAACTGGCTTATGTGAAAAATGAGCGTTTCAGAGCGAGAGCAGCCTGTTTTTGCACTGTACAGTCGCCTAAGGCTGAAAAGTGGCTTATGTCAAAAATGAGCGTTTCAGAGCGATTGGAGGCTGTTTTAGCGCTGAAAAGTGGCTTATGTGAAAAATGAGCGTTTCAGAGCGAGAGCAGCCTGTTTTTGCACTAAGCTGCATTTCACTGAAAAAAGGTCTTTCAAACAGGTTTACTAGCCTGAACTGGTTGAATTTGGATCTTCTTCATGGCAAAGGAGTTTTTACCTGGAATTTCATTCATTAAAGGTGAAAAGTGGCTTATGTCAAAAATGAGCGTTTCAGAGCGATTGGAGGCTGTTTTAGCGCTGAAAAGTGGCTTATGTGAAAAATGAGCGTTTCAGAGCGAGAGCAGCCTGTTTTTGCACTAAGCTGCATTTCACTGAAAAAAGGTCTTTCAAACAGGTTTACTAGCCTGAACTGGTTGAATTTGGATCTTCTTCATGGCAAAGGAGTTTTTACCTGGAATTTCATTCATTAAAGGTGAAAAGTGGCTTATGTCAAAAATGAGCGTTTCAGAGCGATTGGAGGCTGTTTTAGCGCTGAAAAGTGGGTTATGTGAAAAATGAGCGTTTCAGAGCGAGAGCAGCCTGTTTTAGCACTGTACAGTCGCCGAAGGCTGAAAAGTGGCTTATGTGAAAAATGAGCGTTTCAGAGCGATTGGAGGCTGTTTTAGCGCTGAAAAGTGGCTTATGTGAAAAATGAGCGTTTCAGAGCGATTGGAGGCTGTTTTAGCGCTGAAAAGTGGCTTATGTGAAAAATGAGCGTTTCAGAGCGAGAGCAGCCTGTTTTGCACTAAGCTGCATTTCACTGAAAAAAGGTCTTTCAAACAGGTTTACTAGCCTGAACTGGTTGAATTTGGATCTTCTTCATGGCAAAGGAGTTTTTACCTGGAATTTCATTCATTAAGGGTGAAAAGTGGCTTATGTGAAAAATGAGCGTTTCAGAGCGAGAGCAGCCTGTTTTTGCACTGTACAGTCGCCTAAGGCTGAAAAGTGGCTTATGTGAAAAATGAGCGTTTCAGAGCGAGAGCAGCCTGTTTTTGCACTGAGCTGCATTTCACTGAAAAAAGGTCTTTCAAACAGGTTTACTAGCCTGAACTGGTTGAATTTGGATCTTCTTCATGGCAAAGGAGTTTTTACCTGGAATTTCATTCATTAAAGGTGAAAAGTGGCTTATGTCAAAAATGAGCGTTTCAGAGCGATTGGAGGCTGTTTTAGCGCTGAAAAGTGGCTTATGTGAAAAATGAGCGTTTCAGAGCGAGAGCAGCCTGTTTTTGCACTAAGCTGCATTTCACTGAAAAAAGGTCTTTCAAACAGGTTTACTAGCCTGAACTGGTTGAATTTGGATCTTCTTCATGGCAAAGGAGTTTTTACCTGGAATTTAATTCACTAAGGGTGAAAAGTGGGTTATGTGAAAAATGAGCGTTTCAGAGCGAGAGCAGCCTGTTTTAGCACTGTACAGTCGCCGAAGGCTGAAAAGTGGCTTATGTGAAAAATGAGCGTTTCAGAGCGATTGGAGGCTGTCTTAGCACTGTACAGTCGCCGAAGGCTGAAAAGTGGCTTATGTGAAAAATGAGCGTTTCAGAGCGAGAGCAGTCTGTTTTTGCACTAAGCTGCATTTCACTGAAAAAAGGTCTTTCAAACAGGTTTACTAGCCTGAACTGGTTGAATTTGGATCTTCTTCATGGCAAAGGAGTTTTTACCTGGAATTTAATTCATTAAGGCTGAAAAGTGGGTTATGTGAAAAATGAGCGTTTCAGAGCGATTGGAGGCTGTTTTAGCGCTGAAAAGTGGCTTATGTGAAAAATGAGCATTTCAGGGCGAGAGCAGCCTGTTTTTGCACTAAGCTGCATTTCACTGAAAAAAGGTCTTTCAAACAGGTTTACTAGCCTGAACTGGTTGAATTTGGATCTTCTTCATGGCAAAGGAGTTTTTACCTGGAATTTCATTCATTAAAGGTGAAAAGTGGCTTATGTCAAAAATGAGCGTTTCAGAGCGATTGGAGGCTGTTTTAGCGCTGAAAAGTGGCTTATGTGAAAAATGAGCGTTTCAGAGCGATTGGAGGCTGTTTTAGCGCTGAAAACTGGCTTATGTGAAAAATGAGCGTTTCAGAGCGAGAGCAGCCTGTTTTTGCACTGTACAGTCGCCTAAGGCTGAAAAGTGGCTTATGTCAAAAATGAGCGTTTCAGAGCGATTGGAGGCTGTTTTAGCGCTGAAAAGTGGCTTATGTGAAAAATGAGCGTTTCAGAGCGAGAGCAGCCTGTTTTTGCACTAAGCTGCATTTCACTGAAAAAAGGTCTTTCAAACAGGTTTACTAGCCTGAACTGGTTGAATTTGGATCTTCTTCATGGCAAAGGAGTTTTTACCTGGAATTTCATTCATTAAGGGTGAAAAGTGGGTTATGTGAAAAATGAGCGTTTCAGAGCGAGAGCAGCCTGTTTTTGCACTGTACAGTCGCCTAAGGCTGAAAAGTGGCTTATGTCAAAAATGAGCGTTTCAGAGCGATAGGAGGCTGTTTTAGCACTGTACAGTCGCCGAAGGCTGAAAAGTGCGTTATGTGAAAAATGAGCGTTTCAGAGCGAGAGCAGCCTGTTTTTGCACTAAGCTGCATTTCACATGAAAAAAGGTCTTTCAAACAGGTTTACTAGCCTGAACTGGTTGAATTTGGATCTTCTTCATGGCAAAGGTGTTTTTACCTGGAATTTCATTCATTAAAGGTGAAAAGTGGCTTATGTCAAAAATGAGCGTTTCAGAGCGATTGGAGGCTGTTTTAGCGCTGAAAAGTGGCTTATGTGAAAAATGAGCGTTTCAGAGCGAGAGCAGTCTGTTTTTGCACTAAGCTGCATTTCACTGAAAAAAGGTCTTTCAAACAGGTTTACTAGCCTGAACTGGTTGAATTTGGATCATCTTCATGGCAAAGGAGTTTTTACCTGGAATTTCATTCATTAAAGGTGAAAAGTGGCTTATATCAAAAATGAGCGTTTCAGAGCGATTGGAGGCTGTTTTAGCGCTGAAAAGTGGCTTATGTGAAAAATGAGCGTTTCAGAGCGAGAGCAGCCTGTTTTTGCACTAAGCTGCATTTCACTGAAAAAAGGTCTTTCAAACAGGTTTACTAGCCTGAACTGGTTGAATTTGGATCTTCTTCATGGCAAATGAGTTTTTACCTGGAATTTAATTCATTAAGGCTGAAAAGTGGGTTATGTGAAAAATGAGCGTTTCAGAGCGATTGGAGGCTGTCTTAGCACTGTACAGTCGCCGAAGGCTGAAAAGTGGCTTATGTGAAAAATGAGCGTTTCAGAGCGAGAGCAGTCTGTTTTTGCACTAAGCTGCATTTCACTGAAAAAAGGTCTTTCAAACAGGTTTACTAGCCTGAACTGGTTGAATTTGGATCTTCTTCATGGCAAAGGAGTTTTTACCTGGAATTTAATTCATTAAGGCTGAAAAGTGGGTTATGTGAAAAATGAGCGTTTCAGAGCGATTGGAGGCTGTTTTAGCGCTGAAAAGTGGCTTATGTGAAAAATGAGCATTTCAGGGCGAGAGCAGCCTGTTTTTGCACTAAGCTGCATTTCACTGAAAAAAGGTCTTTCAAACAGGTTTACTAGCCTGAACTGGTTGAATTTGGATCTTCTTCATGGCAAAGGAGTTTTTACCTGGAATTTCATTCATTAAAGGTGAAAAGTGGCTTATGTCAAAAATGAGCGTTTCAGAGCGATTGGAGGCTGTTTTAGCGCTGAAAAGTGGCTTATGTGAAAAATGAGCGTTTCAGAGCGATTGGAGGCTGTTTTAGCGCTGAAAACTGGCTTATGTGAAAAATGAGCGTTTCAGAGCGAGAGCAGCCTGTTTTTGCACTGTACAGTCGCCTAAGGCTGAAAAGTGGCTTATGTCAAAAATGAGCGTTTCAGAGCGATTGGAGGCTGTTTTAGCGCTGAAAAGTGGCTTATGTGAAAAATGAGCGTTTCAGAGCGAGAGCAGCCTGTTTTTGCACTAAGCTGCATTTCACTGAAAAAAGGTCTTTCAAACAGGTTTACTAGCCTGAACTGGTTGAATTTGGATCTTCTTCATGGCAAAGGAGTTTTTACCTGGAATTTCATTCATTAAAGGTGAAAAGTGGCTTATGTCAAAAATGAGCGTTTCAGAGCGATTGGAGGCTGTTTTAGCGCTGAAAAGTGGCTTATGTGAAAAATGAGCATTTCAGGGCGAGAGCAGCCTGTTTTTGCACTAAGCTGCATTTCACTGAAAAAAGGTCTTTCAAACAGGTTTACTAGCCTGAACTGGTTGAATTTGGATCTTCTTCATGGCAAAGGAGTTTTTACCTGGAATTTCATTCATTAAAGGTGAAAAGTGGCTTATGTCAAAAATGAGCGTTTCAGAGCGATTGGAGGCTGTTTTAGCGCTGAAAAGTGGCTTATGTGAAAAATGAGCGTTTCAGAGCGATTGGAGGCTGTTTTAGCGCTGAAAACTGGCTTATGTGAAAAATGAGCGTTTCAGAGCGAGAGCAGCCTGTTTTTGCACTGTACAGTCGCCTAAGGCTGAAAAGTGGCTTATGTCAAAAATGAGCGTTTCAGAGCGATTGGAGGCTG
Organism: Pagrus pagrus; assembly: GCF_965226575.1. NCBI lineage: Eukaryota > Metazoa > Chordata > Actinopteri > Spariformes > Sparidae > Pagrus > Pagrus pagrus. Next base: position 7,243,683 of record NC_140197.1, read on the forward strand.
TTTTAGCGCTGAAAAGTGGCTTATGTGAAAAATGAGCGTTTCAGAGCGATTGGAGGCTGTTTTAGCGCTGAAAACTGGCTTATGTGAAAAATGAGCGTTTCAGAGCGAGAGCAGCCTGTTTTTGCACTGTACAGTCGCCTAAGGCTGAAAAGTGGCTTATGTCAAAAATGAGCGTTTCAGAGCGATTGGAGGCTGTTTTAGCGCTGAAAAGTGGCTTATGTGAAAAATGAGCGTTTCAGAGCGAGAGCAGCCTGTTTTTGCACTAAGCTGCATTTCACTGAAAAAAGGTCTTTCAAACAGGTTTACTAGCCTGAACTGGTTGAATTTGGATCTTCTTCATGGCAAAGGAGTTTTTACCTGGAATTTCATTCATTAAAGGTGAAAAGTGGCTTATGTCAAAAATGAGCGTTTCAGAGCGATTGGAGGCTGTTTTAGCGCTGAAAAGTGGCTTATGTGAAAAATGAGCGTTTCAGAGCGAGAGCAGCCTGTTTTTGCACTAAGCTGCATTTCACTGAAAAAAGGTCTTTCAAACAGGTTTACTAGCCTGAACTGGTTGAATTTGGATCTTCTTCATGGCAAAGGAGTTTTTACCTGGAATTTCATTCATTAAAGGTGAAAAGTGGCTTATGTCAAAAATGAGCGTTTCAGAGCGATTGGAGGCTGTTTTAGCGCTGAAAAGTGGGTTATGTGAAAAATGAGCGTTTCAGAGCGAGAGCAGCCTGTTTTAGCACTGTACAGTCGCCGAAGGCTGAAAAGTGGCTTATGTGAAAAATGAGCGTTTCAGAGCGATTGGAGGCTGTTTTAGCGCTGAAAAGTGGCTTATGTGAAAAATGAGCGTTTCAGAGCGATTGGAGGCTGTTTTAGCGCTGAAAAGTGGCTTATGTGAAAAATGAGCGTTTCAGAGCGAGAGCAGCCTGTTTTGCACTAAGCTGCATTTCACTGAAAAAAGGTCTTTCAAACAGGTTTACTAGCCTGAACTGGTTGAATTTGGATCTTCTTCATGGCAAAGGAGTTTTTACCTGGAATTTCATTCATTAAGGGTGAAAAGTGGCTTATGTGAAAAATGAGCGTTTCAGAGCGAGAGCAGCCTGTTTTTGCACTGTACAGTCGCCTAAGGCTGAAAAGTGGCTTATGTGAAAAATGAGCGTTTCAGAGCGAGAGCAGCCTGTTTTTGCACTGAGCTGCATTTCACTGAAAAAAGGTCTTTCAAACAGGTTTACTAGCCTGAACTGGTTGAATTTGGATCTTCTTCATGGCAAAGGAGTTTTTACCTGGAATTTCATTCATTAAAGGTGAAAAGTGGCTTATGTCAAAAATGAGCGTTTCAGAGCGATTGGAGGCTGTTTTAGCGCTGAAAAGTGGCTTATGTGAAAAATGAGCGTTTCAGAGCGAGAGCAGCCTGTTTTTGCACTAAGCTGCATTTCACTGAAAAAAGGTCTTTCAAACAGGTTTACTAGCCTGAACTGGTTGAATTTGGATCTTCTTCATGGCAAAGGAGTTTTTACCTGGAATTTAATTCACTAAGGGTGAAAAGTGGGTTATGTGAAAAATGAGCGTTTCAGAGCGAGAGCAGCCTGTTTTAGCACTGTACAGTCGCCGAAGGCTGAAAAGTGGCTTATGTGAAAAATGAGCGTTTCAGAGCGATTGGAGGCTGTTTTAGCGCTGAAAAGTGGCTTATGTGAAAAATGAGCGTTTCAGAGCGATTGGAGGCTGTTTTAGCGCTGAAAACTGGCTTATGTGAAAAATGAGCGTTTCAGAGCGAGAGCAGCCTGTTTTTGCACTAAGCTGCATTTCACTGAAAAAAGGTCTTTCAAACAGGTTTACTAGCCTGAACTGGTTGAATTTGGATCTTCTTCATGGCAAAGGAGTTTTTACCTGGAATTTCATTCATTAAGGGTGAAAAGTGGGTTATGTGAAAAATGAGCGTTTCAGAGCGAGAGCAGCCTGTTTTAGCACTGTACAGTCGCCGAAGGCTGAAAAGTGGCTTATGTGAAAAATGAGCGTTTCAGAGCGATTGGAGGCTGTTTTAGCGCTGAAAAGTGGCTTATGTGAAAAATGAGCGTTTCAGAGCGATTGGAGGCTGTTTTAGCGCTGAAAACTGGCTTATGTGAAAAATGAGCGTTTCAGAGCGAGAGCAGCCTGTTTTTGCACTAAGCTGCATTTCACTGAAAAAAGGTCTTTCAAACAGGTTTACTAGCCTGAACTGGTTGAATTTGGATCTTCTTCATGGCAAAGGAGTTTTTACCTGGAATTTCATTCATTAAGGGTGAAAAGTGGGTTATGTGAAAAATGAGCGTTTCAGAGCGAGAGCAGCCTGTTTTTGCACTGTACAGTCGCCTAAGGCTGAAAAGTGGCTTATGTCAAAAATGAGCGTTTCAGAGCGATAGGAGGCTGTTTTAGCACTGTACAGTCGCCGAAGGCTGAAAAGTGCGTTATGTGAAAAATGAGCGTTTCAGAGCGAGAGCAGCCTGTTTTTGCACTAAGCTGCATTTCACATGAAAAAAGGTCTTTCAAACAGGTTTACTAGCCTGAACTGGTTGAATTTGGATCTTCTTCATGGCAAAGGTGTTTTTACCTGGAATTTCATTCATTAAAGGTGAAAAGTGGCTTATGTCAAAAATGAGCGTTTCAGAGCGATTGGAGGCTGTTTTAGCGCTGAAAAGTGGCTTATGTGAAAAATGAGCGTTTCAGAGCGAGAGCAGTCTGTTTTTGCACTAAGCTGCATTTCACTGAAAAAAGGTCTTTCAAACAGGTTTACTAGCCTGAACTGGTTGAATTTGGATCATCTTCATGGCAAAGGAGTTTTTACCTGGAATTTCATTCATTAAAGGTGAAAAGTGGCTTATATCAAAAATGAGCGTTTCAGAGCGATTGGAGGCTGTTTTAGCGCTGAAAAGTGGCTTATGTGAAAAATGAGCGTTTCAGAGCGAGAGCAGCCTGTTTTTGCACTAAGCTGCATTTCACTGAAAAAAGGTCTTTCAAACAGGTTTACTAGCCTGAACTGGTTGAATTTGGATCTTCTTCATGGCAAATGAGTTTTTACCTGGAATTTAATTCATTAAGGCTGAAAAGTGGGTTATGTGAAAAATGAGCGTTTCAGAGCGATTGGAGGCTGTCTTAGCACTGTACAGTCGCCGAAGGCTGAAAAGTGGCTTATGTGAAAAATGAGCGTTTCAGAGCGAGAGCAGTCTGTTTTTGCACTAAGCTGCATTTCACTGAAAAAAGGTCTTTCAAACAGGTTTACTAGCCTGAACTGGTTGAATTTGGATCTTCTTCATGGCAAAGGAGTTTTTACCTGGAATTTAATTCATTAAGGCTGAAAAGTGGGTTATGTGAAAAATGAGCGTTTCAGAGCGATTGGAGGCTGTTTTAGCGCTGAAAAGTGGCTTATGTGAAAAATGAGCATTTCAGGGCGAGAGCAGCCTGTTTTTGCACTAAGCTGCATTTCACTGAAAAAAGGTCTTTCAAACAGGTTTACTAGCCTGAACTGGTTGAATTTGGATCTTCTTCATGGCAAAGGAGTTTTTACCTGGAATTTCATTCATTAAAGGTGAAAAGTGGCTTATGTCAAAAATGAGCGTTTCAGAGCGATTGGAGGCTGTTTTAGCGCTGAAAAGTGGCTTATGTGAAAAATGAGCGTTTCAGAGCGAGAGCAGCCTGTTTTTGCACTAAGCTGCATTTCACTGAAAAAAGGTCTTTCAAACAGGTTTACTAGCCTGAACTGGTTGAATTTGGATCTTCTTCATGGCAAAGGAGTTTTTACCTGGAATTTAATTCATTAAGGGTGAAAAGTGGGTTATGTGAAAAATGAGCGTTTCAGAGCGAGAGCAGCCTGTTTTAGCACTGTACAGTCGCCGAAGGCTGAAAAGTGGCTTATGTGAAAAATGAGCGTTTCAGAGCGATTGGAGGCTGTTTTAGCGCTGAAAAGTGGCTTATGTGAAAAATGAGCGTTTCAGAGCGATTGGAGGCTGTTTTAGCGCTGAAAACTGGCTTATGTGAAAAATGAGCGTTTCAGAGCGAGAGCAGCCTGTTTTTGCACTAAGCTGCATTTCACTGAAAAAAGGTCTTTCAAACAGGTTTACTAGCCTGAACTGGTTGAATTTGGATCTTCTTCATGGCAAAGGAGTTTTTACCTGGAATTTCATTCATTAAGGGTGAAAAGTGGGTTATGTGAAAAATGAGCGTTTCAGAGCGAGAGCAGCCTGTTTTTGCACTGTACAGTCGCCTAAGGCTGAAAAGTGGCTTATGTCAAAAATGAGCGTTTCAGAGCGATTGGAGGCTGTTTTAGCGCTGAAAAGTGGCTTATGTGAAAAATGAGCGTTTCAGAGCGAGAGCAGCCTGTTTTTGCACTAAGCTGCATTTCACTGAAAAAAGGTCTTTCAAACAGGTTTACTAGCCTGAACTGGTTGAATTTGGATCTTCTTCATGGCAAAGGAGTTTTTACCTGGAATTTCATTCATTAAAGGTGAAAAGTGGCTTATGTCAAAAATGAGCGTTTCAGAGCGATTGGAGGCTGTTTTAGCGCTGAAAAGTGGCTTATGTGAAAAATGAGCGTTTCAGAGCGAGAGCAGCCTGTTTTTGCACTAAGCTGCATTTCACTGAAAAAAGGTCTTTCAAACAGGTTTACTAGCCTGAACTGGTTGAATTTGGATCTTCTTCATGGCAAAGGAGTTTTTACCTGGAATTTCATTCATTAAAGGTGAAAAGTGGCTTATGTGAAAAATTAGCGTTTCAGAGCGAGAGCAGCCTGTTTTTGCACTAAGCTGCATTTCACTGAAAAAAGGTCTTTCAAACAGGTTTACTAGCCTGAACTGGTTGAATTTGGATCTTCTTCATGGCAAAGGAGTTTTTACCTGGAATTTCATTCATTAAGGGTGAAAAGTGGGTTATGTGAAAAATGAGCGTTTCAGAGCGAGAGCAGCCTGTTTTTGCACTGTACAGTCGCCGAAGGCTGAAAAGTGGCTTATGTGAAAAATGAGCGTTTCAGAGCGAGAGCAGCCTGTTTTTGCACTAAGCTGCATTTCACTGAAAAAAGGTCTTTCAAACAGGTTTACTAGCCTGAACTGGTTGAATTTGGATCTTCTTCATGGCAAATGAGTTTTTACCTGGAATTTAATTCATTAAGGCTGAAAAGTGGGTTATGTGAAAAATGAGCGTTTCAGAGCGATTGGAGGCTGTTTTAGCACTGTACAGTCGCCGAAGGCTGAAAAGTGGCTTATGTGAAAAATGAGCGTTTCAGAGCGAGAGCAGTCTGTTTTTGCACTAAGCTGCATTTCACTGAAAAAAGGTCTTTCAAACAGGTTTACTAGCCTGAACTGGTTGAATTTGGATCTTCTTCATGGCAAAGGAGTTTTTACCTGGAATTTCATTCATTAAAGGTGAAAAGTGGCTTATGTCAAAAATGAGCGTTTCAGAGCGATTGGAGGCTGTTTTAGCGCTGAAAAGTGGCTTATGTGAAAAATGAGCGTTTCAGAGCGAGAGCAGCCTGTTTTAGCACTGTACAGTCGCCGAAGGCTGAAAAGTGGCTTATGTGAAAAATGAGCGTTTCAGAGCGATTGGAGGCTGTTTTAGCGCTGAAAAGTGGCTTATGTGAAAAATGAGCGTTTCAGAGCGATTGGAGGCTGTTTTAGCGCTGAAAAGTGGCTTATGTGAAAAATGAGCGTTTCAGAGCGAGAGCAGCCTGTTTTGCACTAAGCTGCATTTCACTGAAAAAAGGTCTTTCAAACAGGTTTACTAGCCTGAACTGGTTGAATTTGGATCTTCTTCATGGCAAAGGAGTTTTTACCTGGAATTTCATTCATTAAGGGTGAAAAGTGGCTTATGTGAAAAATGAGCGTTTCAGAGCGAGAGCAGCCTGTTTTTGCACTGTACAGTCGCCTAAGGCTGAAAAGTGGCTTATGTCAAAAATGAGCGTTTCAGAGCGATTGGAGGCTGTTTTAGCGCTGAAAAGTGGCTTATGTGAAAAATGAGCGTTTCAGAGCGAGAGCAGCCTGTTTTTGCACTAAGCTGCATTTCACTGAAAAAAGGTCTTTCAAACAGGTTTACTAGCCTGAACTGGTTGAATTTGGATCTTCTTCATGGCAAAGGAGTTTTTACCTGGAATTTCATTCATTAAGGGTGAAAAGTGGGTTATGTGAAAAATGAGCGTTTCAGAGCGAGAGCAGCCTGTTTTAGCACTGTACAGTCGCCGAAGGCTGAAAAGTGGCTTATGTGAAAAATGAGCGTTTCAGAGCGATTGGAGGCTGTTTTAGCGCTGAAAAGTGGCTTATGTGAAAAATGAGCGTTTCAGAGCGAGAGCAGCCTGTTTTTGCACTAAGCTGCATTTCACTGAAAAAAGGTCTTTCAAACAGGTTTACTAGCCTGAACTGGTTGAATTTGGATCTTCTTCATGGCAAAGGAGTTTTTACCTGGAATTTCATTCATTAAGGGTGAAAAGTGGGTTATGTCAAAAATGAGCGTTTCAGAGCGATAGGAGGCTGTTTTAGCACTGTACAGTCGCCGAAGGCTGAAAAGTGCGTTATGTGAAAAATGAGCGTTTCAGAGCGAGAGCAGCCTGTTTTTGCACTAAGCTGCATTTCACATGAAAAAAGGTCTTTCAAACAGGTTTACTAGCCTGAACTGGTTGAATTTGGATCTTCTTCATGGCAAAGGTGTTTTTACCTGGAATTTCATTCATTAAAGGTGAAAAGTGGCTTATGTCAAAAATGAGCGTTTCAGAGCGATTGGAGGCTGTTTTAGCGCTGAAAAGTGGCTTATGTGAAAAATGAGCGTTTCAGAGCGAGAGCAGTCTGTTTTTGCACTAAGCTGCATTTCACTGAAAAAAGGTCTTTCAAACAGGTTTACTAGCCTGAACTGGTTGAATTTGGATCTTCTTCATGGCAAAGGAGTTTTTACCTGGAATTTCATTCATTAAAGGTGAAAAGTGGCTTATGTCAAAAATGAGCGTTTCAGAGCGATTGGAGGCTGTTTTAGCGCTGAAAAGTGGCTTATGTGAAAAATGAGCGTTTCAGAGCGAGAGCAGCCTGTTTTTGCACTAAGCTGCATTTCACTGAAAAAAGGTCTTTCAAACAGGTTTACTAGCCTGAACTGGTTGAATTTGGATCTTCTTCATGGCAAAGGAGTTTTTACCTGGAATTTCATTCATTAAGGGTGAAAAGTGGGTTATGTGAAAAATGAGCGTTTCAGAGCGAGAGCAGCCTGTTTTTGCACTGTACAGTCGCCTAAGGCTGAAAAGTGGCTTATGTCAAAAATGAGCGTTTCAGAGCGATTGGAGGCTGTTTTAGCGCTGAAAAGTGGCTTATGTGAAAAATGAGCGTTTCAGAGCGAGAGCAGCCTGTTTTTGCACTAAGCTGCATTTCACTGAAAAAAGGTCTTTCAAACAGGTTTACTAGCCTGAACTGGTTGAATTTGGATCTTCTTCATGGCAAAGGTGTTTTTACCTGGAATTTCATTCATTAAAGGTGAAAAGTGGCTTATGTCAAAAATGAGCGTTTCAGAGCGATTGGAGGCTGTTTTAGCGCTGAAAAGTGGCTTATGTGAAAAATGAGCGTTTCAGAGCGAGAGCAGTCTGTTTTTGCACTAAGCTGCATTTCACTGAAAAAAGGTCTTTCAAACAGGTTTACTAGCCTGAACTGGTTGAATTTGGATCTTCTTCATGGCAAAGGAGTTTTTACCTGGAATTTAATTCATTAAGGCTGAAAAGTGGCTTATGTGAAAAATGAGCGTTTCAGAGCGATTGGAGGCTGTTTTAGCGCTGAAAAGTGGCTTATGTGAAAAATGAGCATTTCAGGGCGAGAGCAGCCTGTTTTTGCACTAAGCTGCATTTCACTGAAAAAAGGTCTTTCAAACAGGTTTACTAGCCTGAACTGGTTGAATTTGGATCTTCTTCATGGCAAAGGAGTTTTTACCTGGAATTTCATTCATTAAAGGTGAAAAGTGGCTTATGTCAAAAATGAGCGTTTCAGAGCGATTGGAGGCTGTTTTAGCGCTGAAAAGTGGCTTATGTGAAAAATGAGCGTTTCAGAGCGATTGGAGGCTGTTTTAGCGCTGAAAACTGGCTTATGTGAAAAATGAGCGTTTCAGAGCGAGAGCAGCCTGTTTTTGCACTAAGCTGCATTTCACTGAAAAAAGGTCTTTCAAACAGGTTTACTAGCCTGAACTGGTTGAATTTGGATCTTCTTCATGGCAAAGGAGTTTTTACCTGGAATTTCATTCATTAAGGGTGAAAAGTGGGTTATGTGAAAAATGAGCGTTTCAGAGCGAGAGCAGCCTGTTTTTGCACTGTACAGTCGCCTAAGGCTGAAAAGTGGCTTATGTCAAAAATGAGCGTTTCAGAGCGATTGGAGGCTGTTTTAGCGCTGAAAAGTGGCTTATGTGAAAAATGAGCGTTTCAGAGCGAGAGCAGCCTGTTTTTGCACTAAGCTGCATTTCACTGAAAAAAGGTCTTTCAAACAGGTTTACTAGCCTGAACTGGTTGAATTTGGATCTTCTTCATGGCAAAGGAGTTTTTACCTGGAATTTCATTCATTAAAGGTGAAAAGTGGCTTATGTCAAAAATGAGCGTTTCAGAGCGATTGGAGGCTGTTTTAGCGCTGAAAAGTGGCTTATGTGAAAAATGAGCGTTTCAGAGCGAGAGCAGCCTGTTTTTGCACTAAGCTGCATTTCACTGAAAAAAGGTCTTTCAAACAGGTTTACTAGCCTGAACTGGTTGAATTTGGATCTTCTTCATGGCAAAGGAGTTTTTACCTGGAATTTCATTCATTAAAGGTGAAAAGTGGCTTATGTCAAAAATGAGCGTTTCAGAGCGATTGGAGGCTGTTTTAGCGCTGAAAAGTGGCTTATGTGAAAAATGAGCGTTTCAGAGCGAGAGCAGCCTGTTTTTGCACTAAGCTGCATTTCACTGAAAAAAGGTCTTTCAAACAGGTTTACTAGCCTGAACTGGTTGAATTTGGATCTTCTTCATGGCAAAGGAGTTTTTACCTGGAATTTCATTCATTAAGGGTGAAAAGTGGCTTATGTCAAAAATGAGCGTTTCAGAGCGATTGGAGGCTGTTTTAGCGCTGAAAAGTGGCTTATGTGAAAAATGAGCGTTTCAGAGCGAGAGCAGCCTGTTTTTGCACTAAGCTGCATTTCACTGAAAAAAGGTCTTTCAAACAGGTTTACTAGCCTGAACTGGTTGAATTTGGATCTTCTTCATGGCAAAGGAGTTTTTACCTGGAATTTAATTCATTAAGGGTGAAAAGTGTGTTATGTGAAAAATGAGCGTTTCAGAGCGAGAGCAGCCTGTTTTTGCACTGTACAGTCGCCTAAGGCTGAAAAGTGGCTTATGTGAAAAATGAGCGTTTCAGAGCGAGAGCAGCCTGTTTTTGCACTAAGCTGCATTTCACTGAAAAAAGGTCTTTCAAACAGGTTTACTAGCCTGAACTGGTTGAATTTGGATCTTCTTCATGGCAAAGGAGTTTTTACCTGGAATTTCATTCATTAAAGGTGAAAAGTGGCTTATGTCAAAAATGAGCGTTTCAGAGCGATTGGAGGCTGTTTTAGCGCTGAAAAGTGGCTTATGTGAAAAATGAGCGTTTCAGAGCGAGAGCAGCCTGTTTTTGCACTAAGCTGCATTTCACTGAAAAAAGGTCTTTCAAACAGGTTTACTAGCCTGAACTGGTTGAATTTGGATCTTCTTCATGGCAAAGGAGTTTTTACCTGGAATTTCATTCATTAAGGGTGAAAAGTGGGTTATGTGAAAAATGAGCGTTTCAGAGCGAGAGCAGCCTGTTTTTGCACTGTACAGTCGCCGAAGGCTGAAAAGTGGCTTATGTGAAAAATGAGCGTTTCAGAGCGAGAGCAGCCTGTTTTTGCACTAAGCTGCATTTCACTGAAAAAAGGTCTTTCAAACAGGTTTACTAGCCTGAACTGGTTGAATTTGGATCTTCTTCATGGCAAAGGAGTTTTTACCTGGAATTTCATTCATTAAGGGTGAAAAGTGGGTTATGTGAAAAATGAGCGTTTCAGAGCGAGAGCAGCCTGTTTTTGCACTGTACAGTCGCCTAAGGCTGAAAAGTGGTTTATGTCAAAAATGAGCGTTTCAGAGCGATAGGAGGCTGTTTTAGCACTGTACAGTCGCCGAAGGCTGAAAAGTGCGTTATGTGAAAAATGAGCGTTTCAGAGCGAGAGCAGCCTGTTTTTGCACTAAGCTGCATTTCACATGAAAAAAGGTCTTTCAAACAGGTTTACTAGCCTGAACTGGTTGAATTTGGATCTTCTTCATGGCAAAGGAGTTTTTACCTGGAATTTCATTCATTAAAGGTGAAAAGTGGCTTATGTCAAAAATGAGCGTTTCAGAGCGGTTGGAGGCTGTTTTAGCGCTGAAAAGTGGCTTATGTGAAAAATGAGCGTTTCAGAGCGAGAGCAGCCTGTTTTTGCACTAAGCTGCATTTCACTGAAAAAAGGTCTTTCAAACAGGTTTACTAGCCTGAACTGGTTGAATTTGGATCTTCTTCATGGCAAAGGAGTTTTTACCTGGAATTTCATTCATTAAAGGTGAAAAGTGGCTTATGTGAAAAATGAGCGTTTCAGAGCGATTGGAGGCTGTTTTAGCGCTGAAAAGTGGCTTATGTGAAAAATGAGCGTTTCAGAGCGAGAGCAGCCTGTTTTTGCACTAAGCTGCATTTCACTGAAAAAAGGTCTTTCAAACAGGTTTACTAGCCTGAACTGGTTGAATTTGGATCTTCTTCATGGCAAAGGAGTTTTTACCTGGAATTTAATTCATTAAGGGTGAAAAGTGTGTTATGTGAAAAATGAGCGTTTCAGAGCGAGAGCAGCCTGTTTTTGCACTGTACAGTCGCCTAAGGCTGAAAAGTGGCGTATGTCAAAAATGAGCGTTTCAGAGCGATAGGAGGCTGTTTTAGCACTGTACAGTCGCCGAAGGCTGAAAAGTGCGTTATGTGAAAAATGAGCGTTTCAGAGCGAGAGCAGCCTGTTTTTGCACTAAGCTGCATTTCACATGAAAAAAGGTCTTTCAAACAGGTTTACTAGCCTGAACTGGTTGAATTTGGATCTTCTTCATGGCAAAGGAGTTTTTACCTGGAATTTCATTCATTAAAGGTGAAAAGTGGCTTATGTCAAAAATGAGCGTTTCAGAGCGGTTGGAGGCTGTTTTAGCGCTGAAAAGTGGCTTATGTGAAAAATGAGCGTTTCAGAGCGAGAGCAGCCTGTTTTTGCACTAAGCTGCATTTCACTGAAAAAAGGTCTTTCAAACAGGTTTACTAGCCTGAACTGGTTGAATTTGGATCTTCTTCATGGCAAAGGAGTTTTTACCTGGAATTTCATTCATTAAAGGTGAAAAGTGGCTTATGTGAAAAATGAGCGTTTCAGAGCGATTGGAGGCTGTTTTAGCGCTGAAAAGTGGCTTATGTGAAAAATGAGCGTTTCAGAGCGAGAGCAGCCTGTTTTTGCACTAAGCTGCATTTCACTGAAAAAAGGTCTTTCAAACAGGTTTACTAGCCTGAACTGGTTGAATTTGGATCTTCTTCATGGCAAAGGAGTTTTTACCTGGAATTTAATTCATTAAGGGTGAAAAGTGTGTTATGTGAAAAATGAGCGTTTCAGAGCGAGAGCAGCCTGTTTTTGCACTGTACAGTCGCCTAAGGCTGAAAAGTGGCTTATGTGAAAAATGAGCGTTTCAGAGCGAGAGCAGCCTGTTTTTGCACTAAGCTGCATTTCACTGAAAAAAGGTCTTTCAAACAGGTTTACTAGCCTGAACTGGTTGAATTTGGATCTTCTTCATGGCAAAGGAGTTTTTACCTGGAATTTCATTCATTAAAGGTGAAAAGTGGCTTATGTCAAAAATGAGCGTTTCAGAGCGATTGGAGGCTGTTTTAGCGCTGAAAAGTGGCTTATGTGAAAAATGAGCGTTTCAGAGCGAGAGCATCCTGTTTTTGCACTAAGCTGCATTTCACTGAAAAAAGGTCTTTCAAACAGGTTTACTAGCCTGAACTGGTTGAATTTGGATCTTCTTCATGGCAAAGGAGTTTTTACCTGGAATTTCATTCATTAAGGGTGAAAAGTGGCTTATGTCAAAAATGAGCGTTTCAGAGCGATTGGAGGCTGTTTTAGCGCTGAAAAGTGGCTTATGTGAAAAATGAGCGTTTCAGAGCGAGAGCATCCTGTTTTTGCACTAAGCTGCATTTCACTGAAAAAAGGTCTTTCAAACAGGTTTACTAGCCTGAACTGGTTGAATTTGGATCTTCTTCATGGCAAAGGAGTTTTTACCTGGAATTTCATTCATTAAGGGTGAAAAGTGGGTTATGTGAAAAATGAGCGTTTCAGAGCGAGAGCAGCCTGTTTTTGCACTGTACAGTCGCCGAAGGCTGAAAAGTGGCTTATGTGAAAAATGAGCGTTTCAGAGCGAGAGCAGCCTGTTTTTGCACTAAGCTGCATTTCACTGAAAAAAGGTCTTTCAAACAGGTTTACTAGCCTGAACTGGTTGAATTTGGATCTTCTTCATGGCAAAGGAGTTTTTACCTGGAATTTCATTCATTAAGGGTGAAAAGTGGGTTATGTGAAAAATGAGCGTTTCAGAGCGAGAGCAGCCTGTTTTTGCACTGTACAGTCGCCTAAGGCTGAAAAGTGGCTTATGTCAAAAATGAGCGTTTCAGAGCGATAGGAGGCTGTTTTAGCACTGTACAGTCGCCGAAGGCTGAAAAGTGCGTTATGTGAAAAATGAGCGTTTCAGAGCGAGAGCAGCCTGTTTTTGCACTAAGCTGCATTTCACATGAAAAAAGGTCTTTCAAACAGGTTTACTAGCCTGAACTGGTTGAATTTGGATCTTCTTCATGGCAAAGGAGTTTTTACCTGGAATTTCATTCATTAAAGGTGAAAAGTGGCTTATGTCAAAAATGAGCGTTTCAGAGCGGTTGGAGGCTGTTTTAGCGCTGAAAAGTGGCTTATGTGAAAAATGAGCGTTTCAGAGCGAGAGCAGCCTGTTTTTGCACTAAGCTGCATTTCACTGAAAAAAGGTCTTTCAAACAGGTTTACTAGCCTGAACTGGTTGAATTTGGATCTTCTTCATGGCAAAGGAGTTTTTACCTGGAATTTCATTCATTAAAGGTGAAAAGTGGCTTATGTGAAAAATGAGCGTTTCAGAGCGATTGGAGGCTGTTTTAGCGCTGAAAAGTGGCTTATGTGAAAAATGAGCGTTTCAGAGCGAGAGCAGCCTGTTTTTGCACTAAGCTGCATTTCACTGAAAAAAGGTCTTTCAAACAGGTTTACTAGCCTGAACTGGTTGAATTTGGATCTTCTTCATGGCAAAGGAGTTTTTACCTGGAATTTAATTCATTAAGGGTGAAAAGTGTGTTATGTGAAAAATGAGCGTTTCAGAGCGAGAGCAGCCTGTTTTTGCACTGTACAGTCGCCTAAGGCTGAAAAGTGGCGTATGTGAAAAATGAGCGTTTCAGAGCGAGAGCAGCCTGTTTTTGCACTAAGCTGCATTTCACTGAAAAAAGGTCTTTCAAACAGGTTTACTAGCCTGAACTGGTTGAATTTGGATCTTCTTCATGGCAAAGGAGTTTTTACCTGGAATTTCATTCATTAGGTGTGAAAAGTGGCGTATGTGAAAAATGAGCGTTTCAGAGCGAGAGCAGCCTGTTTTTGCACTAAGCTGCATTTCACTGAAAAAAGGTCTTTCAAACAGGTTTACTAGCCTGAACTGGTTGAATTTGGATCTTCTTCATGGCAAAGGAGTTTTTACCTGGAATTTCATTCATTAAAGGTGAAAAGTGGCTTATGTCAAAAATGAGCGTTTCAGAGCGGTTGGAGGCTGTTTTAGCGCTGAAAAGTGGCTTATGTGAAAAATGAGCGTTTCAGAGCGAGAGCAACCTGTTTTTGCACTAAGCTGCATTTCACTGAAAAAAGGTCTTTCAAACAGGTTTACTAGCCTGAACTGGTTGAATTTGGATCTTCTTCATGGCAAAGGAGTTTTTACCTGGAATTTCATTCATTAAAGGTGAAAAGTGGCTTATGTCAAAAATGAGCGTTTCAGAGCGATTGGAGGCTGTTTTAGCGCTGAAAAGTGGCTTATGTGAAAAATGAGCGTTTCAGAGCGAGAGCAGCCTGTTTTTGCACTAAGCTGCATTTCACTGAAAAAAGGTCTTTCAAACAGGTTTACTAGCCTGAACTGGTTGAATTTGGATCTTCTTCATGGCAAAGGAGTTTTTACCTGGAATTTAATTCATTAAGGGTGAAAAGTGGGTTATGTGAAAAATGAGCGTTTCAGAGCGAGAGCAGCCTGTTTTTGCACTGTACAGTCGCCTAAGGCTGAAAAGTGGTTTATGTCAAAAATGAGCGTTTCAGAGCGATAGGAGGCTGTTTTAGCACTGTACAGTCGCCGAAGGCTGAAAAGTGCGTTATGTGAAAAATGAGCGTTTCAGAGCGAGAGCAGCCTGTTTTTGCACTAAGCTGCATTTCACATGAAAAAAGGTCTTTCAAACAGGTTTACTAGCCTGAACTGGTTGAATTTGGATCTTCTTCATGGCAAAGGAGTTTTTACCTGGAATTTCATTCATTAAAGGTGAAAAGTGGCTTATGTCAAAAATGAGCGTTTCAGAGCGGTTGGAGGCTGTTTTAGCGCTGAAAAGTGGCTTATGTGAAAAATGAGCGTTTCAGAGCGAGAGCAGCCTGTTTTTGCACTAAGCTGCATTTCACTGAAAAAAGGTCTTTCAAACAGGTTTACTAGCCTGAACTGGTTGAATTTGGATCTTCTTCATGGCAAAGGAGTTTTTACCTGGAATTTCATTCATTAAAGGTGAAAAGTGGCTTATGTGAAAAATGAGCGTTTCAGAGCGATTGGAGGCTGTTTTAGCGCTGAAAAGTGGCTTATGTGAAAAATGAGCGTTTCAGAGCGAGAGCAGCCTGTTTTTGCACTAAGCTGCATTTCACTGAAAAAAGGTCTTTCAAACAGGTTTACTAGCCTGAACTGGTTGAATTTGGATCTTCTTCATGGCAAAGGAGTTTTTACCTGGAATTTAATTCATTAAGGGTGAAAAGTGTGTTATGTGAAAAATGAGCGTTTCAGAGCGAGAGCAGCCTGTTTTTGCACTGTACAGTCGCCTAAGGCTGAAAAGTGGCGTATGTGAAAAATGAGCGTTTCAGAGCGAGAGCAGCCTGTTTTTGCACTAAGCTGCATTTCACTGAAAAAAGGTCTTTCAAACAGGTTTACTAGCCTGAACTGGTTGAATTTGGATCTTCTTCATGGCAAAGGAGTTTTTACCTGGAATTTCATTCATTAGGTGTGAAAAGTGGCTTATGTGAAAAATGAGCGTTTCAGAGCGAGAGCAGCCTGTTTTTGCACTAAGCTGCATTTCACTGAAAAAAGGTCTTTCAAACAGGTTTACTAGCCTGAACTGGTTGAATTTGGATCTTCTTCATGGCAAAGGAGTTTTTACCTGGAATTTCATTCATTAAGGGTGAAAAGTGGCTTATGTCAAAAATGAGCGTTTCAGAGCGATTGGAGGCTGTTTTAGCGCTGAAAAGTGGCTTATGTGAAAAATGAGCGTTTCAGAGCGAGAGCAGCCTGTTTTTGCACTAAGCTGCATTTCACTGAAAAAAGGTCTTTCAAACAGGTTTACTAGCCTGAACTGGTTGAATTTGGATCTTCTTCATGGCAAAGGAGTTTTTACCTGGAATTTAATTCATTAAGGGTGAAAAGTGTGTTATGTGAAAAATGAGCGTTTCAGAGCGAGAGCAGCCTGTTTTTGCACTGTACAGTCGCCTAAGGCTGAAAAGTGGCTTATGTGAAAAATGAGCGTTTCAGAGCGAGAGCAGCCTGTTTTTGCACTAAGCTGCATTTCACTGAAAAAAGGTCTTTCAAACAGGTTTACTAGCCTGAACTGGTTGAATTTGGATCTTCTTCATGGCAAAGGAGTTTTTACCTGGAATTTCATTCATTAAAGGTGAAAAGTGGCTTATGTCAAAAATGAGCGTTTCAGAGCGATTGGAGGCTGTTTTAGCGCTGAAAAGTGGCTTATGTGAAAAATGAGCGTTTCAGAGCGAGAGCATCCTGTTTTTGCACTAAGCTGCATTTCACTGAAAAAAGGTCTTTCAAACAGGTTTACTAGCCTGAACTGGTTGAATTTGGATCTTCTTCATGGCAAAGGAGTTTTTACCTGGAATTTCATTCATTAAGGGTGAAAAGTGGCTTATGTCAAAAATGAGCGTTTCAGAGCGATTGGAGGCTGTTTTAGCGCTGAAAAGTGGCTTATGTGAAAAATGAGCGTTTCAGAGCGAGAGCATCCTGTTTTTGCACTAAGCTGCATTTCACTGAAAAAAGGTCTTTCAAACAGGTTTACTAGCCTGAACTGGTTGAATTTGGATCTTCTTCATGGCAAAGGAGTTTTTACCTGGAATTTCATTCATTAAGGGTGAAAAGTGGGTTATGTGAAAAATGAGCGTTTCAGAGCGAGAGCAGCCTGTTTTTGCACTGTACAGTCGCCGAAGGCTGAAAAGTGGCTTATGTGAAAAATGAGCGTTTCAGAGCGAGAGCAGCCTGTTTTTGCACTAAGCTGCATTTCACTGAAAAAAGGTCTTTCAAACAGGTTTACTAGCCTGAACTGGTTGAATTTGGATCTTCTTCATGGCAAAGGAGTTTTTACCTGGAATTTCATTCATTAAGGGTGAAAAGTGGGTTATGTGAAAAATGAGCGTTTCAGAGCGAGAGCAGCCTGTTTTTGCACTGTACAGTCGCCTAAGGCTGAAAAGTGGCTTATGTCAAAAATGAGCGTTTCAGAGCGATAGGAGGCTGTTTTAGCACTGTACAGTCGCCGAAGGCTGAAAAGTGCGTTATGTGAAAAATGAGCGTTTCAGAGCGAGAGCAGCCTGTTTTTGCACTAAGCTGCATTTCACATGAAAAAAGGTCTTTCAAACAGGTTTACTAGCCTGAACTGGTTGAATTTGGATCTTCTTCATGGCAAAGGAGTTTTTACCTGGAATTTCATTCATTAAAGGTGAAAAGTGGCTTATGTCAAAAATGAGCGTTTCAGAGCGGTTGGAGGCTGTTTTAGCGCTGAAAAGTGGCTTATGTGAAAAATGAGCGTTTCAGAGCGAGAGCAGCCTGTTTTTGCACTAAGCTGCATTTCACTGAAAAAAGGTCTTTCAAACAGGTTTACTAGCCTGAACTGGTTGAATTTGGATCTTCTTCATGGCAAAGGAGTTTTTACCTGGAATTTCATTCATTAAAGGTGAAAAGTGGCTTATGTGAAAAATGAGCGTTTCAGAGCGATTGGAGGCTGTTTTAGCGCTGAAAAGTGGCTTATGTGAAAAATGAGCGTTTCAGAGCGAGAGCAGCCTGTTTTTGCACTAAGCTGCATTTCACTGAAAAAAGGTCTTTCAAACAGGTTTACTAGCCTGAACTGGTTGAATTTGGATCTTCTTCATGGCAAAGGAGTTTTTACCTGGAATTTAATTCATTAAGGGTGAAAAGTGTGTTATGTGAAAAATGAGCGTTTCAGAGCGAGAGCAGCCTGTTTTTGCACTGTACAGTCGCCTAAGGCTGAAAAGTGGCGTATGTGAAAAATGAGCGTTTCAGAGCGAGAGCAGCCTGTTTTTGCACTAAGCTGCATTTCACTGAAAAAAGGTCTTTCAAACAGGTTTACTAGCCTGAACTGGTTGAATTTGGATCTTCTTCATGGCAAAGGAGTTTTTACCTGGAATTTCATTCATTAGGTGTGAAAAGTGGCGTATGTGAAAAATGAGCGTTTCAGAGCGAGAGCAGCCTGTTTTTGCACTAAGCTGCATTTCACTGAAAAAAGGTCTTTCAAACAGGTTTACTAGCCTGAACTGGTTGAATTTGGATCTTCTTCATGGCAAAGGAGTTTTTACCTGGAATTTCATTCATTAAAGGTGAAAAGTGGCTTATGTCAAAAATGAGCGTTTCAGAGCGGTTGGAGGCTGTTTTAGCGCTGAAAAGTGGCTTATGTGAAAAATGAGCGTTTCAGAGCGAGAGCAACCTGTTTTTGCACTAAGCTGCATTTCACTGAAAAAAGGTCTTTCAAACAGGTTTACTAGCCTGAACTGGTTGAATTTGGATCTTCTTCATGGCAAAGGAGTTTTTACCTGGAATTTCATTCATTAAAGGTGAAAAGTGGCTTATGTCAAAAATGAGCGTTTCAGAGCGATTGGAGGCTGTTTTAGCGCTGAAAAGTGGCTTATGTGAAAAATGAGCGTTTCAGAGCGAGAGCAGCCTGTTTTTGCACTAAGCTGCATTTCACTGAAAAAAGGTCTTTCAAACAGGTTTACTAGCCTGAACTGGTTGAATTTGGATCTTCTTCATGGCAAAGGAGTTTTTACCTGGAATTTAATTCATTAAGGGTGAAAAGTGGGTTATGTGAAAAATGAGCGTTTCAGAGCGAGAGCAGCCTGCTTTTGCACTGTACAGTCGCCGAAGGCTGAAAAGTGGCTTATGTGAAAAATGAGCGTTTCAGAGCGAGAGCAGCCTGTTTTTGCACTAAGCTGCATTTCACTGAAAAAAGGTCTTTCAAACAGGTTTACTAGCCTGAACTGGTTGAATTTGGATCTTCTTCATGGCAAAGGAGTTTTTACCTGGAATTTCATTCATTAAGGGTGAAAAGTGGGTTATGTGAAAAATGAGCGTTTCAGAGCGACAGCAGCCTGTTTTTGCACTGTACAGTCGCCTAAGGCTGAAAAGTGGCTTATGTCAAAAATGAGCGTTTCAGAGCGATAGGAGGCTGTTTTAGCACTGTACAGTCGCCGAAGGCTGAAAAGTGCGTTATGTGAAAAATGAGCGTTTCAGAGCGAGAGCAGCCTGTTTTTGCACTAAGCTGCATTTCGCATGAAAAAAGGTCTTTCAAACAGGTTTACTAGCCTGAACTGGTTGAATTTGGATCTTCTTCATGGCAAAGGAGTTTTTACCTGGAATTTCATTCATTAAAGGTGAAAAGTGGCTTATGTCAAAAATGAGCGTTTCAGAGCGATTGGAGGCTGTTTTAGAGCTGAAAAGTGGCTTATGTGAAAAATGAGCGTTTCAGAGCGAGAGCAGCCTGTTTTTGCACTAAGCTGCATTTCACTGAAAAAAGGTCTTTCAAACAGGTTTACTAGCCTGAACTGGTTGAATTTGGATCTTCTTCATGGCAAAGGAGTTTTTACCTGGAATTTCATTCATTAAAGGTGAAAAGTGGCTTATGTCAAAAATGAGCGTTTCAGAGCGATTGGAGGCTGTTTTAGCGCTGAAAAGTGGCTTATGTGAAAAATGAGCGTTTCAGAGCGAGAGCAGCCTGTTTTTGCACTAAGCTGCATTTCACTGAAAAAAGGTCTTTCAAACAGGTTTACTAGCCTGAACTGGTTGAATTTGGATCTTCTTCATGGCAAAGGAGTTTTTACCTGGAATTTAATTCATTAAGGGTGAAAAGTGGGTTATGTGAAAAATGAGCGTTTCAGAGCGAGAGCAGCCTGTTTTTGCACTGTACAGTCGCCTAAGGCTGAAAAGTGGCTTATGTGAAAAATGAGCGTTTCAGAGCGAGAGCAGCCTGTTTTTGCACTAAGCTGCATTTCACTGAAAAAAGGTCTTTCAAACAGGTTTACTAGCCTGAACTGGTTGAATTTGGATCTTCTTCATGGCAAAGGAGTTTTTACCTGGAATTTCATTCATTAAAGGTGAAAAGTGGCTTATGTCAAAAATGAGCGTTTCAGAGCGATTGGAGGCTGTTTTAGCGCTGAAAAGTGGCTTATGTGAAAAATGAGCGTTTCAGAGCGAGAGCAGCCTGTTTTTGCACTGTACAGTCGCCTAAGGCTGAAAAGTGGCTTATGTCAAAAATGAGCGTTTCAGAGCGATAGGAGGCTGTTTTAGCACTGTACAGTCGCCGAAGGCTGAAAAGTGGGTTATGTGAAAAATGAGCGTTTCAGAGCGAGAGCAGCCTGTTTTTGCACTGTACAGTCGCCTAAGGCTGAAAAGTGGCGTATGTGAAAAATGAGCGTTTCAGAGCGAGAGCAGCCTGTTTTTGCACTAAGCTGCATTTCACTGAAAAAAGGTCTTTCAAACAGGTTTACTAGCCTGAACTGGTTGAATTTGGATCTTCTTCATGGCAAAGGAGTTTTTACCTGGAATTTCATTCATTAAAGGTGAAAAGTGGCTTATGTGAAAAATGAGCGTTTCAGAGCGAGAGCAGCCTGTTTTTGCACTAAGCTGCATTTCACTGAAAAAAGGTCTTTCAAACAGGTTTACTAGCCTGAACTGGTTGAATTTGGATCTTCTTCATGGCAAAGGAGTTTTTACCTTGAATTTCATTCATTAAGGGTGAAAAGTGGGTTATGTGAAAAATGAGCGTTTCAGAGCGACAGCAGCCTGTTTTTGCACTGTACAGTCGCCTAAGGCTGAAAAGTGGCTTATGTCAAAAATGAGCGTTTCAGAGCGATAGGAGGCTGTTTTAGCACTGTACAGTCGCCGAAGGCTGAAAAGTGCGTTATGTGAAAAATGAGCGTTTCAGAGCGAGAGCAGCCTGTTTTTGCACTAAGCTGCATTTCGCATGAAAAAAGGTCTTTCAAACAGGTTTACTAGCCTGAACTGGTTGAATTTGGATCTTCTTCATGGCAAAGGAGTTTTTACCTGGAATTTCATTCATTAAAGGTGAAAAGTGGCTTATGTCAAAAATGAGCGTTTCAGAGCGATTGGAGGCTGTTTTAGAGCTGAAAAGTGGCTTATGTGAAAAATGAGCGTTTCAGAGCGAGAGCAGCCTGTTTTTGCACTAAGCTGCATTTCACTGAAAAAAGGTCTTTCAAACAGGTTTACTAGCCTGAACTGGTTGAATTTGGATCTTCTTCATGGCAAAGGAGTTTTTACCTGGAATTTCATTCATTAAAGGTGAAAAGTGGCTTATGTCAAAAATGAGCGTTTCAGAGCGATTGGAGGCTGTTTTAGCGCTGAAAAGTGGCTTATGTGAAAAATGAGCGTTTCAGAGCGAGAGCAGCCTGTTTTTGCACTAAGCTGCATTTCACTGAAAAAAGGTCTTTCAAACAGGTTTACTAGCCTGAACTGGTTGAATTTGGATCTTCTTCATGGCAAAGGAGTTTTTACCTGGAATTTAATTCATTAAGGGTGAAAAGTGGGTTATGTGAAAAATGAGCGTTTCAGAGCGAGAGCAGCCTGTTTTTGCACTGTACAGTCGCCTAAGGCTGAAAAGTGGCGTATGTGAAAAATGAGCGTTTCAGAGCGAGAGCAGCCTGTTTTTGCACTAAGCTGCATTTCACTGAAAAAAGGTCTTTCAAACAGGTTTACTAGCCTGAACTGGTTGAATTTGGATCTTCTTCATGGCAAAGGAGTTTTTACCTGGAATTTCATTCATTAAAGGTGAAAAGTGGCTTATGTCAAAAATGAGCGTTTCAGAGCGATTGGAGGCTGTTTTAGCGCTGAAAAGTGGCTTATGTGAAAAATGAGCGTTTCAGAGCGAGAGCAGCCTGTTTTTGCACTAAGCTGCATTTCACTGAAAAAAGGTCTTTCAAACAGGTTTACTAGCCTGAACTGGTTGAATTTGGATCTTCTTTATGGCAAATGAGTTTTTACCTGGAATTTCATTCATTAAAGGTGAAAAGTGGCTTATGTCAAAAATGAGCGTTTCAGAGCGATTGGAGGCTGTTTTAGCGCTGAAAAGTGGCTTATGTGAAAAATGAGCGTTTCAGAGCGAGAGCAGCCTGTTTTTGCACTGTACAGTCGCCTAAGGCTGAAAAGTGGCTTATGTCAAAAATGAGCGTTTCAGAGCGATAGGAGGCTGTTTTAGCACTGTACAGTCGCCGAAGGCTGAAAAGTGGGTTATGTGAAAAATGAGCGTTTCAGAGCGAGAGCAGCCTGTTTTTGCACTGTACAGTCGCCTAAGGCTGAAAAGTGGCGTATGTGAAAAATGAGCGTTTCAGAGCGAGAGCAGCCTGTTTTTGCACTAAGCTGCATTTCACTGAAAAAAGGTCTTTCAAACAGGTTTACTAGCCTGAACTGGTTGAATTTGGATCTTCTTCATGGCAAAGGAGTTTTTACCTGGAATTTCATTCATTAAAGGTGAAAAGTGGCTTATGTCAAAAATGAGCGTTTCAGAGCGATTGGAGGCTGTTTTAGCGCTGAAAAGTGGCTTATGTGAAAAATGAGCGTTTCAGAGCGAGAGCAGCCTGTTTTTGCACTAAGCTGCATTTCACTGAAAAAAGGTCTTTCAAACAGGTTTACTAGCCTGAACTGGTTGAATTTGGATCTTCTTCATGGCAAAGGAGTTTTTACCTGGAATTTAATTCATTAAGGGTGAAAAGTGGGTTATGTGAAAAATGAGCGTTTCAGTGCGAGAGCAGCCTGTTTTTGCACTGTACAGTCGCCTAAGGCTGAAAAGTGGCTTATGTGAAAAATGAGCGTTTCAGAGCGAGAGCAGCCTGTTTTTGCACTGAGCTGCATTTCACTGAAAAAAGGTCTTTCAAACAGGTTTACTAGCCTGAATTGGTTGAATTTGGATCTTCTTCATGGCAAAGGAGTTTTTACCTGGAATTTCATTCATTAAAGGTGAAAAGTGGCTTATGTCAAAAATGAGCGTTTCAGAGCGATTGGAGGCTGTTTTAGCGCTGAAAAGTGGCTTATGTGAAAAATGAGCGTTTCAGAGCGAGAGCAGCCTGTTTTTGCACTAAGCTGCATTTCACTGAAAAAAGGTCTTTCAAACAGGTTTACTAGCCTGAACTGGTTGAATTTGGATCTTCTTCATGGCAAAGGAGTTTTTACCTGGAATTTAATTCATTAAGGGTGAAAAGTGGGTTATGTGAAAAATGAGCGTTTCAGAGCGAGAGCAGCCTGTTTTTGCACTGTACAGTCGCCTAAGGCTGAAAAGTGGCTTATGTGAAAAATGAGCGTTTCAGAGCGAGAGCAGCCTGTTTTTGCACTAAGCTGCATTTCACTGAAAAAAGGTCTTTCAAACAGGTTTACTAGCCTGAACTGGTTGAATTTGGATCTTCTTCATGGCAAAGGAGTTTTTACCTGGAATTTCATTCATTAAAGGTGAAAAGTGGCTTATGTCAAAAATGAGCGTTTCAGAGCGATTGGAGGCTGTTTTAGCGCTGAAAAGTGGCTTATGTGAAAAATGAGCGTTTCAGAGCGAGAGCAGCCTGTTTTTGCACTAAGCTGCATTTCACTGAAAAAAGGTCTTTCAAACAGGTTTACTAGCCTGAACTGGTTGAATTTGGATCTTCTTCATGGCAAAGGAGTTTTTACCTGGAATTTCATTCATTAAGGGTGAAAAGTGGGTTATGTGAAAAATGAGCGTTTCAGTGCGAGAGCAGCCTGTTTTTGCACTGTACAGTCGCCTAAGGCTGAAAAGTGGCTTATGTGAAAAATGAGCGTTTCAGAGCGAGAGCAGCCTGTTTTTGCACTGAGCTGCATTTCACTGAAAAAAGGTCTTTCAAACAGGTTTACTAGCCTGAATTGGTTGAATTTGGATCTTCTTCATGGCAAAGGAGTTTTTACCTGGAATTTCATTCATTAAAGGTGAAAAGTGGCTTATGTCAAAAATGAGCGTTTCAGAGCGATTGGAGGCTGTTTTAGCGCTGAAAAGTGGCTTATGTGAAAAATGAGCGTTTCAGAGCGAGAGCAGCCTGTTTTTGAACTGTACAGTCGCCTAAGGCTGAAAAGTGGCTTATGTGAAAAATGAGCGTTTCAGAGCGAGAGCAGCCTGTTTTTGCACTAAGCTGCATTTCACTGAAAAAAGGTCTTTCAAACAGGTTTACTAGCCTGAATTGGTTGAATTTGGATCTTCTTCATGGCAAAGGAGTTTTTACCTGGAATTTCATTCATTAAAGGTGAAAAGTGGCTTATGTCAAAAATGAGCGTTTCAGAGCGATTGGAGGCTGTTTTAGCGCTGAAAAGTGGCTTATGTGAAAAATGAGCGTTTCAGAGCGAGAGCAGCCTGTTTTTGCACTAAGCTGCATTTCACTGAAAAAAGGTCTTTCAAACAGGTTTACTAGCCTGAACTGGTTGAATTTGGATCTTCTTCATGGCAAAGGAGTTTTTACCTGGAATTTAATTCATTAAGGGTGAAAAGTGGGTTATGTGAAAAATGAGCCTTTCAGAGCGAGAGCAGCCTGTTCTTGCGCTGTACAGTCGCCTAAGGCTGAAAAGTGGTTTATGTGAAAAATGAGCGTTTCAGAATGAGAGCAGCCTGTTTTTGCACTGTACAGTCGCCTAAGGCTGAAAAGTGGCTTATGTGAAAAATGAGCGTTTCAGAGCGAGAGCAGCCTGTTTTTGCACTAAGCTGCATTTCACTGAAAAAAGGTCTTTCAAACAGGTTTACTAGCCTGAACTGGTTGAATTTGGATCTTCTTCATGGCAAAGGAGTTTTTACCTGGAATTTCATTCATTAAAGGTGAAAAGTGGCTTATGTCAAAAATGAGCGTTTCAGAGCGAGAGCAGCCTGTTTTTGCACTGTACAGTCGCCGAAGGCTGAAAAGTGCGTTATGTGAAAAATGAGCGTTTCAGAGCGAGAGCAGCCTGTTTTTGCACTAAGCTGCATTTCACTGAAAAAAGGTCTTTCAAACAGGTTTACTAGCCTGAACTGGTTGAATTTGGATCTTCTTCATGGCAAAGGAGTTTTTACCTGGAATTTCATTCATTAAAGGTGAAAAGTGGCTTATGTCAAAAATGAGCGTTTCAGAGCGATTGGAGGCTGTTTTAGCGCTGAAAAGTGGCTTATGTGAAAAATGAGCGTTTCAGAGCGAGAGCAGCCTGTTTTTGCACTAAGCTGCATTTCACTGAAAAAAGGTCTTTCAAACAGGTTTACTAGCCTGAACTGGTTGAATTTGGATCTTCTTCATGGCAAAGGAGTTTTTACATGGAATTTCATTCATTAAGGGTGAAAAGTGGGTTATGTGAAAAATGAGCGTTTCAGAGCGAGAGCAGCCTGTTTTTGCACTGTACAGTCGCCTAAGGCTGAAAAGTGGCTTATGTGAAAAATGAGCGTTTCAGAGCGAGAGCAGCCTGTTTTTGCACTAAGCTGCATTTCACTGAAAAAAGGTCTTTCAAACAGGTTTACTAGCCTGAACTGGTTGAATTTGGATCTTCTTCATGGCAAAGGAGTTTTTACCTGGAATTTCATTCATTAAGGGTGAAAAGTGGGTTATGTGAAAAATGAGCGTTTCAGAGCGAGAGCAGCCTGTTTTTGCACTGTACAGTCGCCTAAGGCTGAAAAGTGGCTTATGTGAAAAATGAGCGTTTCAGAGCGAGAGCAGCCTGTTTTTGCACTAAGCTGCATTTCACTGAAAAAAGGTCTTTCAAACAGGTTTACTAGCCTGAACTGGTTGAATTTGGATCTTCTTCATGGCAAAGGAGTTTTTACCTGGAATTTAATTCATTAAGGGTGAAAAGTGGGTTATGTGAAAAATGAGCGTTTCAGAGCGAGAGCAGCCTGTTTTTGCACTGTACAGTCGCCGAAGGCTGAAAAGTGGCTTATGTGAAAAATGAGCGTTTCAGAGCGAGAGCAGCCTGTTTTTGCACTAAGCTGCATTTCACTGAAAAAAGGTCTTTCAAACAGGTTTACTAGCCTGAACTGGTTGAATTTGGATCTTCTTCATGGCAAAGGAGTTTTTACCTGGAATTTAATTCATTAAGGGTGAAAAGTGGGTTATGTGAAAAATGAGCGTTTCAGAGCGAGAGCAGCCTGTTTTAGCACTGTACAGTCGCCGAAGGCTGAAAAGTGGCTTATGTGAAAAATGAGCGTTTCAGAGCGAGAGCAGCCTGTTTTTGCACTAAGCTGCATTTCACTGAAAAAAGGTCTTTCAAACAGGTTTACTAGCCTGAACTGGTTGAATTTGGATCTTCTTCATGGCAAAGGAGTTTTTACCTGGAATTTAATTCATTAAGGGTGAAAAGTGGGTTATGTGAAAAATGAGCGTTTCAGAGCGAGGGCAGCCTGTTTTTGCACTGTACAGTCGCCGAAGGCTGAGAAGTGGCTTATGTGAAAAATGAGCGTTTCAGAGCGAGAGCAGCCTGTTTTTGCACTAAGCTGCATTTCACTGAAAAAAGGTCTTTCAAACAGGTTTACTAGCCTGAACTGGTTGAATTTGGATCTTCTTCATGGCAAAGGAGTTTTTACCTGGAATTTCATTCATTAAGGGTGAAAAGTGGGTTATGTGAAAAATGAGCGTTTCAGAGCGAGAGCAGCCTGTTTTTGCACTGTACAGTCGCCTAAGGCTGAAAAGTGGCTTATGTCAAAAATGAGCGTTTCAGAGCGATAGGAGGCTGTTTTTGCACTAAGCTGCATTTCACTGAAAAAAGGTCTTTCAAACAGGTTTACTAGCCTGAACTGGTTGAATTTGGATCTTCTTCATGGCAAAGGAGTTTTTACCTGGAATTTCATTCATTAAAGGTGAAAAGTGGCTTATGTCAAAAATGAGCGTTTCAGAGCGATTGGAGGCTGTTTTAGCGCTGAAAAGTGGCTTATGTGAAAAATGAGCGTTTCAGAGCGAGAGCAGCCTGTTTTTGCACTAAGCTGCATTTCACTGAAAAAAGGTCTTTCAAACAGGTTTACTAGCCTGAACTGGTTGAATTTGGATCTTCTTCATGGCAAAGGAGTTTTTACCTGGAATTTCATTCATTAAAGGTGAAAAGTGGCTTATGTCAAAAATGAGCGTTTCAGAGCGAGAGCAGCCTGTTTTTGCACTGTACAGTCGCCGAAGGCTGAAAAGTGCGTTATGTGAAAAATGAGCGTTTCAGAGCGAGAGCAGCCTGTTTTTGCACTAAGCTGCATTTCACTGAAAAAAGGTCTTTCAAACAGGTTTACTAGCCTGAACTGGTTGAATTTGGATCTTCTTCATGGCAAAGGAGTTTTTACCTGGAATTTCATTCATTAAAGGTGAAAAGTGGCTTATGTCAAAAATGAGCGTTTCAGAGCGATTGGAGGCTGTTTTAGCGCTGAAAAGTGGCTTATGTGAAAAATGAGCGTTTCAGAGCGAGAGCAGCCTGTTTTTGCACTAAGCTGCATTTCACTGAAAAAAGGTCTTTCAAACAGGTTTACTAGCCTGAACTGGTTGAATTTGGATCTTCTTCATGGCAAAGGAGTTTTTACATGGAATTTCATTCATTAAGGGTGAAAAGTGGGTTATGTGAAAAATGAGCGTTTCAGAGCGAGAGCAGCCTGTTTTTGCACTGTACAGTCGCCTAAGGCTGAAAAGTGGCTTATGTGAAAAATGAGCGTTTCAGAGCGAGAGCAGCCTGTTTTTGCACTAAGCTGCATTTCACTGAAAAAAGGTCTTTCAAACAGGTTTACTAGCCTGAACTGGTTGAATTTGGATCTTCTTCATGGCAAAGGAGTTTTTACCTGGAATTTCATTCATTAAAGGTGAAAAGTGGCTTATGTCAAAAATGAGCGTTTCAGAGCGATTGGAGGCTGTTTTAGCGCTGAAAAGTGGCTTATGTGAAAAATGAGCGTTTCAGAGCGAGAGCAGCCTGTTTTTGCACTAAGCTGCATTTCACTGAAAAAAGGTCTTTCAAACAGGTTTACTAGCCTGAACTGGTTGAATTTGGATCTTCTTCATGGCAAAGGAGTTTTTACCTGGAATTTAATTCATTAAGGGTGAAAAGTGGGTTATGTGAAAAATGAGCGTTTCAGAGCGAGAGCAGCCTGTTTTTGCACTGTACAGTCGCCTAAGGCTGAAAAGTGGCTTATGTGAAAAATGAGCGTTTCAGAGCGAGAGCAGCCTGTTTTTGCACTAAGCTGCATTTCACTGAAAAAAGGTCTTTCAAACAGGTTTACTAGCCTGAACTGGTTGAATTTGGATCTTCTTCATGGCAAAGGAGTTTTTACCTGGAATTTAATTCATTAAGGGTGAAAAGTGGGTTATGTGAAAAATGAGCGTTTCAGAGCGAGAGCAGCCTGTTTTTGCACTGTACAGTCGCCGAAGGCTGAAAAGTGGCTTATGTGAAAAATGAGCGTTTCAGAGCGAGAGCAGCCTGTTTTTGCACTAAGCTGCATTTCACTGAAAAAAGGTCTTTCAAACAGGTTTACTAGCCTGAACTGGTTGAATTTGGATCTTCTTCATGGCAAAGGAGTTTTTACCTGGAATTTAATTCATTAAGGGTGAAAAGTGGGTTATGTGAAAAATGAGCGTTTCAGAGCGAGAGCAGCCTGTTTTAGCACTGTACAGTCGCCGAAGGCTGAAAAGTGGCTTATGTGAAAAATGAGCGTTTCAGAGCGAGAGCAGCCTGTTTTTGCACTAAGCTGCATTTCACTGAAAAAAGGTCTTTCAAACAGGTTTACTAGCCTGAACTGGTTGAATTTGGATCTTCTTCATGGCAAAGGAGTTTTTACCTGGAATTTAATTCATTAAGGGTGAAAAGTGGGTTATGTGAAAAATGAGCGTTTCAGAGCGAGGGCAGCCTGTTTTTGCACTGTACAGTCGCCGAAGGCTGAGAAGTGGCTTATGTGAAAAATGAGCGTTTCAGAGCGAGAGCAGCCTGTTTTTGCACTAAGCTGCATTTCACTGAAAAAAGGTCTTTCAAACAGGTTTACTAGCCTGAACTGGTTGAATTTGGATCTTCTTCATGGCAAAGGAGTTTTTACCTGGAATTTCATTCATTAAGGGTGAAAAGTGGGTTATGTGAAAAATGAGCGTTTCAGAGCGAGAGCAGCCTGTTTTTGCACTGTACAGTCGCCTAAGGCTGAAAAGTGGCTTATGTCAAAAATGAGCGTTTCAGAGCGATAGGAGGCTGTTTTTGCACTAAGCTGCATTTCACTGAAAAAAGGTCTTTCAAACAGGTTTACTAGCCTGAACTGGTTGAATTTGGATCTTCTTCATGGCAAAGGAGTTTTTACCTGGAATTTCATTCATTAAAGGTGAAAAGTGGCTTATGTCAAAAATGAGCGTTTCAGAGCGATTGGAGGCTGTTTTAGCGCTGAAAAGTGGCTTATGTGAAAAATGAGCGTTTCAGAGCGAGAGCAGCCTGTTTTTGCACTAAGCTGCATTTCACTGAAAAAAGGTCTTTCAAACAGGTTTACTAGCCTGAACTGGTTGAATTTGGATCTTCTTCATGGCAAAGGAGTTTTTACCTGGAATTTCATTCATTAAGGGTGAAAAGTGGGTTATGTGAAAAATGAGCGTTTCAGAGCGAGAGCAGCCTGTTTTTGCACTGTACAGTCGCCTAAGGCTGAAAAGTGGCTTATGTGAAAAATGAGCGTTTCAGAGCGAGAGCAGCCTGTTTTTGCACTAAGCTGCATTTCACATGAAAAAAGGTCTTTCAAACAGGTTTACTAGCCTGAACTGGTTGAATTTGGATCTTCTTCATGGCAAAGGAGTTTTTACCTGGAATTTCATTCATTAAAGGTGAAAAGTGGCTTATGTCAAAAATGAGCGTTTCAGAGCGATTGGAGGCTGTTTTAGCGCTGAAAAGTGGCTTATGTGAAAAATGAGCGTTTCAGAGCGAGAGCAGCCTGTTTTTGCACTAAGCTGCATTTCACTGAAAAAAGGTCTTTCAAACAGGTTTACTAGCCTGAACTGGTTGAATTTGGATCTTCTTCATGGCAAAGGAGTTTTTACCTGGAATTTCATTCATTAAAGGTGAAAAGTGGCTTATGTCAAAAATGAGCGTTTCAGAGCGATTGGAGGCTGTTTTAGCGCTGAAAAGTGGCTTATGTGAAAAATGAGCGTTTCAGAGCGAGAGCAGCCTGTTTTTGCACTGTACAGTCGCCTAAGGCTGAAAAGTGGCTTATGTCAAAAATGAGCGTTTCAGAGCGATAGGAGGCTGTTTTAGCACTGTACAGTCGCCGAAGGCTGAAAAGTGCGTTATGTGAAAAATGAGCGTTTCAGAGCGAGAGCAGCCTGTTTTTGCACTAAGCTGCATTTCACATGAAAAAAGGTCTTTCAAACAGGTTTACTAGCCTGAACTGGTTGAATTTGGATCTTCTTCATGGCAAAGGAGTTTTTACCTGGAATTTCATTCATTAAAGGTGAAAAGTGGCTTATGTCAAAAATGAGCGTTTCAGAGCGATTGGAGGCTGTTTTAGCGCTGAAAAGTGGCTTATGTGAAAAATGAGCGTTTCAGAGCGAGAGCAGCCTGTTTTTGCACTAAGCTGCATTTCACTGAAAAAAGGTCTTTCAAACAGGTTTACTAGCCTGAACTGGTTGAATTTGGATCTTCTTCATGGCAAAGGAGTTTTTACCTGGAATTTCATTCATTAAAGGTGAAAAGTGGCTTATGTCAAAAATGAGCGTTTCAGAGCGATTGGAGGCTGTTTTAGCGCTGAAAAGTGGCTTATGTGAAAAATGAGCGTTTCAGAGCGAGAGCAGCCTGTTTTTGCACTAAGCTGCATTTCACTGAAAAAAGGTCTTTCAAACAGGTTTACTAGCCTGAACTGGTTGAATTTGGATCTTCTTCATGGCAAAGGAGTTTTTACCTGGAATTTCATTCATTAAAGGTGAAAAGTGGCTTATGTCAAAAATGAGCGTTTCAGAGCGATTGGAGGCTGTTTTAGCGCTGAAAAGTGGCTTATGTGAAAAATGAGCGTTTCAGAGCGAGAGCAGCCTGTTTTTGCACTAAGCTGCATTTCACTGAAAAAAGGTCTTTCAAACAGGTTTACTAGCCTGAACTGGTTGAATTTGGATCTTCTTCATGGCAAAGGAGTTTTTACCTGGAATTTAATTCATTAAGGGTGAAAAGTGGGTTATGTGAAAAATGAGCGTTTCAGAGCGAGAGCAGCCTGTTTTTGCGCTGTACAGTCGCCTAAGGCTGAAAAGTGGCTTATGTGAAAAATGAGCGTTTCAGAGCGAGAGCAGCCTGTTTTTGCACTAAGCTGCATTTCACTGAAAAAAGGTCTTTCAAACAGGTTTACTAGCCTGAACTGGTTGAATTTGGATCTTCTTCATGGCAAAGGAGTTTTTACCTGGAATTTCATTCATTAAAGGTGAAAAGTGGCTTATGTCAAAAATGAGCGTTTCAGAGCGATTGGAGGCTGTTTTAGCGCTGAAAAGTGGCTTATGTGAAAAATGAGCGTTTCAGAGCGAGAGCAGCCTGTTTTTGCACTAAGCTGCATTTCACTGAAAAAAGGTCTTTCAAACAGGTTTACTAGCCTGAACTGGTTGAATTTGGATCTTCTTCATGGCAAAGGAGTTTTTACCTGGAATTTCATTCATTAAAGGTGAAAAGTGGCTTATGTCAAAAATGAGCGTTTCAGAGCGATTGGAGGCTGTTTTAGCGCTGAAAAGTGGCTTATGTGAAAAATGAGCGTTTCAGAGCGAGAGCAGCCTGTTTTTGCACTAAGCTGCATTTCACTGAAAAAAGGTCTTTCAAACAGGTTTACTAGCCTGAACTGGTTGAATTTGGATCTTCTTCATGGCAAAGGAGTTTTTACCTGGAATTTAATTCATTAAGGGTGAAAAGTGGGTTATGTGAAAAATGAGCGTTTCAGAGCGAGAGCAGCCTGTTTTTGCGCTGTACAGTCGCCTAAGGCTGAAAAGTGGCTTATGTGAAAAATGAGCGTTTCAGAGCGAGAGCAGCCTGTTTTTGCACTAAGCTGCATTTCACTGAAAAAAGGTCTTTCAAACAGGTTTACTAGCCTGAATTGGTTGAATTTGGATCTTCTTCATGGCAAAGGAGTTTTTACCTGGAATTTCATTCATTAAAGGTGAAAAGTGGCTTATGTCAAAAATGAGCGTTTCAGAGCGATTGGAGGCTGTTTTAGCGCTGAAAAGTGGCTTATGTGAAAAATGAGCGTTTCAGAGCGAGAGCAGCCTGTTTTTGCACTAAGCTGCATTTCACTGAAAAAAGGTCTTTCAAACAGGTTTACTAGCCTGAACTGGTTGAATTTGGATCTTCTTCATGGCAAAGGAGTTTTTACCTGGAATTTAATTCATTAAGGGTGAAAAGTGGGTTATGTGAAAAATGAGCGTTTCAGAGCGAGAGCAGCCTGTTTTTGCGCTGTACAGTCGCCTAAGGCTGAAAAGTGGCTTATGTGAAAAATGAGCGTTTCAGAGCGAGAGCAGCCTGTTTTTGCACTAAGCTGCATTTCACTGAAAAAAGGTCTTTCAAACAGGTTTACTAGCCTGAATTGGTTGAATTTGGATCTTCTTCATGGCAAAGGAGTTTTTACCTGGAATTTCATTCATTAAAGGTGAAAAGTGGCTTATGTCAAAAATGAGCGTTTCAGAGCGATTGGAGGCTGTTTTAGCGCTGAAAAGTGGCTTATGTGAAAAATGAGCGTTTCAGAGCGAGAGCAGCCTGTTTTTGCACTAAGCTGCATTTCACTGAAAAAAGGTCTTTCAAACAGGTTTACTAGCCTGAACTGGTTGAATTTGGATCTTCTTCATGGCAAAGGAGTTTTTACCTGGAATTTAATTCATTAAGGGTGAAAAGTGGGTTATCTGAAAAATGAGCGTTTCAGAGCGAGAGCAGCCTGTTTTTGCACTGTACAGTCGCCTAAGGCTGAAAAGTGGCTTATGTGAAAAATGAGCGTTTCAGAGCGAGAGCAGCCTGTTTTTGCACTAAGCTGCATTTCACTGAAAAAAGGTCTTTCAAACAGGTTTACTAGCCTGAATTGGTTGAATTTGGATCTTCTTCATGGCAAAGGAGTTTTTACCTGGAATTTCATTCATTAAAGGTGAAAAGTGGCTTATGTCAAAAATGAGCGTTTCAGAGCGATTGGAGGCTGTTTTAGCGCTGAAAAGTGGCTTATGTGAAAAATGAGCGTTTCAGAGCGAGAGCAGCCTGTTTTTGCACTAAGCTGCATTTCACTGAAAAAAGGTCTTTCAAACAGGTTTACTAGCCTGAACTGGTTGAATTTGGATCTTCTTCATGGCAAAGGAGTTTTTACCTGGAATTTAATTCATTAAGGGTGAAAAGTGGGTTATGTGAAAAATGAGCGTTTCAGAGCGAGAGCAGCCTGTTTTTGCACTGTACAGTCGCCGAAGGCTGAAAAGTGGCTTATGTGAAAAATGAGCGTTTCAGAGCGAGAGCAGCCTGTTTTTGCACTAAGCTGCATTTCACTGAAAAAAGGTCTTTCAAACAGGTTTACTAGCCTGAACTGGTTGAATTTGGATCTTCTTCATGGCAAAGGAGTTTTTACCTGGAATTTAATTCATTAAGGGTGAAAAGTGGGTTATGTGAAAAATGAGCGTTTCAGAGCGAGAGCAGCCTGTTTTAGCACTGTACAGTCGCCGAAGGCTGAAAAGTGGCTTATGTGAAAAATGAGCGTTTCAGAGCGAGAGCAGCCTGTTTTTGCACTGTACAGTCGCCTAAGGCTGAAAAGTGGCTTATGTCAAAAATGAGCGTTTCAGAGCGATAGGAGGCTGTTTTAGCGCTGAAAAGTGGCTTATGTGAAAAATGAGCGTTTCAGAGCGAGAGCAGCCTGTTTTTGCACTAAGCTGCATTTCACATGAAAAAAGGTCTTTCAAACAGGTTTACTAGCCTGAACTGGTTGAATTTGGATCTTCTTCATGGCAAAGGAGTTTTTACCTGGAATTTCATTCATTAAAGGTGAAAAGTGGCTTATGTCAAAAATGAGCGTTTCAGAGCGATTGGAGGCTGTTTTAGCGCTGAAAAGTGGCTTATGTGAAAAATGAGCGTTTCAGAGCGAGAGCAGCCTGTTTTTGCACTAAGCTGCATTTCACTGAAAAAAGGTCTTTCAAACAGGTTTACTAGCCTGAACTGGTTGAATTTGGATCTTCTTCATGGCAAAGGAGTTTTTACCTGGAATTTCATTCATTAAAGGTGAAAAGTGGCTTATGTCAAAAATGAGCGTTTCAGAGCGATTGGAGGCTGTTTTAGCGCTGAAAAGTGGCTTATGTGAAAAATGAGCGTTTCAGAGCGAGAGCAGCCTGTTTTTGCACTAAGCTGCATTTCACTGAAAAAAGGTCTTTCAAACAGGTTTACTAGCCTGAACTGGTTGAATTTGGATCTTCTTCATGGCAAAGGAGTTTTTACCTGGAATTTCATTCATTAAAGGTGAAAAGTGGCTTATGTCAAAAATGAGCGTTTCAGAGCGATTGGAGGCTGTTTTAGCGCTGAAAAGTGGCTTATGTGAAAAATGAGCGTTTCAGAGCGAGAGCAGCCTGTTTTTGCACTAAGCTGCATTTCACTGAAAAAAGGTCTTTCAAACAGGTTTACTAGCCTGAACTGGTTGAATTTGGATCTTCTTCATGGCAAAGGAGTTTTTACCTGGAATTTAATTCATTAAGGGTGAAAAGTGGGTTATGTGAAAAATGAGCGTTTCAGAGCGAGAGCAGCCTGTTTTTGCGCTGTACAGTCGCCTAGGGCTGAAAAGTGGCTTATGTGAAAAATGAGCGTTTCAGAGCGAGAGCAGCCTGTTTTTGCACTAAGCTGCATTTCACTGAAAAAAGGTCTTTCAAACAGGTTTACTAGCCTGAATTGGTTGAATTTGGATCTTCTTCATGGCAAAGGAGTTTTTACCTGGAATTTCATTCATTAAAGGTGAAAAGTGGCTTATGTCAAAAATGAGCGTTTCAGAGCGATTGGAGGCTGTTTTAGCGCTGAAAAGTGGCTTATGTGAAAAATGAGCGTTTCAGAGCGAGAGCAGCCTGTTTTTGCACTAAGCTGCATTTCACTGAAAAAAGGTCTTTCAAACAGGTTTACTAGCCTGAACTGGTTGAATTTGGATCTTCTTCATGGCAAAGGAGTTTTTACCTGGAATTTCATTCATTAAAGGTGAAAAGTGGCTTATGTCAAAAATGAGCGTTTCAGAGCGATTGGAGGCTGTTTTAGCGCTGAAAAGTGGCTTATGTGAAAAATGAGCGTTTCAGAGCGAGAGCAGCCTGTTTTTGCACTAAGCTGCATTTCACTGAAAAAAGGTCTTTCAAACAGGTTTACTAGCCTGAACTGGTTGAATTTGGATCTTCTTCATGGCAAAGGAGTTTTTACCTGGAATTTAATTCATTAAGGGTGAAAAGTGGGTTATGTGAAAAATGAGCGTTTCAGAGCGAGAGCAGCCTGTTTTTGCGCTGTACAGTCGCCTAAGGCTGAAAAGTGGCTTATGTGAAAAATGAGCGTTTCAGAGCGAGAGCAGCCTGTTTTTGCACTAAGCTGCATTTCACTGAAAAAAGGTCTTTCAAACAGGTTTACTAGCCTGAACTGGTTGAATTTGGATCTTCTTCATGGCAAAGGAGTTTTTACCTGGAATTTCATTCATTAAAGGTGAAAAGTGGCTTATGTCAAAAATGAGCGTTTCAGAGCGATTGGAGGCTGTTTTAGCGCTGAAAAGTGGCTTATGTGAAAAATGAGCGTTTCAGAGCGAGAGCAGCCTGTTTTTGCACTAAGCTGCATTTCACTGAAAAAAGGTCTTTCAAACAGGTTTACTAGCCTGAACTGGTTGAATTTGGATCTTCTTCATGGCAAAGGAGTTTTTACCTGGAATTTAATTCATTAAGGGTGAAAAGTGGCTTATGTGAAAAATGAGCGTTTCAGAGCGAGAGCAGCCTGTTTTTGCACTGTACAGTCGCCTAAGGCTGAAAAGTGGCTTATGTCAAAAATGAGCGTTTCAGAGCGATAGGAGGCTGTTTTAGCACTGTACAGTCGCCGAAGGCTGAAAAGTGCGTTATGTGAAAAATGAGCGTTTCAGAGCGAGAGCAGCCTGTTTTTGCACTAAGCTGCATTTCACATGAAAAAAGGTCTTTCAAACAGGTTTACTAGCCTGAACTGGTTGAATTTGGATCTTCTTCATGGCAAAGGAGTTTTTACCTGGAATTTCATTCATTAAAGGTGAAAAGTGGCTTATGTCAAAAATGAGCGTTTCAGAGCGGTTGGAGGCTGTTTTAGCGCTGAAAAGTGGCTTATGTGAAAAATGAGCGTTTCAGAGCGAGAGCAGCCTGTTTTTGCACTAAGCTGCATTTCACTGAAAAAAGGTCTTTCAAACAGGTTTACTAGCCTGAACTGGTTGAATTTGGATCTTCTTCATGGCAAAGGAGTTTTTACCTGGAATTTAATTCATTAAGGGTGAAAAGTGGGTTATGTGAAAAATGAGCGTTTCAGAGCGAGAGCAGCCTGTTTTTGCGCTGTACAGTCGCCTAAGGCTGAAAAGTGGCTTATGTGAAAAATGAGCGTTTCAGAGCGAGAGCAGCCTGTTTTTGCACTAAGCTGCATTTCACTGAAAAAAGGTCTTTCAAACAGGTTTACTAGCCTGAACTGGTTGAATTTGGATCTTCTTCATGGCAAAGGAGTTTTTACCTGGAATTTCATTCATTAAAGGTGAAAAGTGGCTTATGTCAAAAATGAGCGTTTCAGAGCGATTGGAGGCTGTTTTAGCGCTGAAAAGTGGCTTATGTGAAAAATGAGCGTTTCAGAGCGAGAGCAGCCTGTTTTTGCACTAAGCTGCATTTCACTGAAAAAAGGTCTTTCAAACAGGTTTACTAGCCTGAACTGGTTGAATTTGGATCTTCTTCATGGCAAAGGAGTTTTTACCTGGAATTTAATTCATTAAGGGTGAAAAGTGGGTTATGTGAAAAATGAGCGTTTCAGAGCGAGAGCAGCCTGTTTTTGCACTGTACAGTCGCCGAAGGCTGAAAAGTGCGTTATGTGAAAAATGAGCGTTTCAGAGCGAGAGCAGCCTGTTTTTGCACTAAGCTGCATTTCACTGAAAAAAGGTCTTTCAAACAGGTTTACTAGCCTGAACTGGTTGAATTTGGATCTTCTTCATGGCAAAGGAGTTTTTACCTGGAATTTAATTCATTAAGGGTGAAAAGTGGGTTATCTGAAAAATGAGCGTTTCAGAGCGAGAGCAGCCTGTTTTTGCACTGTACAGTCGCCTAAGGCTGAAAAGTGGCTTATGTGAAAAATGAGCGTTTCAGAGCGAGAGCAGCCTGTTTTTGCACTAAGCTGCATTTCACTGAAAAAAGGTCTTTCAAACAGGTTTACTAGCCTGAATTGGTTGAATTTGGATCTTCTTCATGGCAAAGGAGTTTTTACCTGGAATTTCATTCATTAAAGGTGAAAAGTGGCTTATGTCAAAAATGAGCGTTTCAGAGCGATTGGAGGCTGTTTTAGCGCTGAAAAGTGGCTTATGTGAAAAATGAGCGTTTCAGAGCGAGAGCAGCCTGTTTTTGCACTAAGCTGCATTTCACTGAAAAAAGGTCTTTCAAACAGGTTTACTAGCCTGAACTGGTTGAATTTGGATCTTCTTCATGGCAAAGGAGTTTTTACCTGGAATTTAATTCATTAAGGGTGAAAAGTGGGTTATGTGAAAAATGAGCGTTTCAGAGCGAGAGCAGCCTGTTTTTGCACTGTACAGTCGCCGAAGGCTGAAAAGTGGCTTATGTGAAAAATGAGCGTTTCAGAGCGAGAGCAGCCTGTTTTTGCACTAAGCTGCATTTCACTGAAAAAAGGTCTTTCAAACAGGTTTACTAGCCTGAACTGGTTGAATTTGGATCTTCTTCATGGCAAAGGAGTTTTTACCTGGAATTTAATTCATTAAGGGTGAAAAGTGGGTTATGTGAAAAATGAGCGTTTCAGAGCGAGAGCAGCCTGTTTTAGCACTGTACAGTCGCCGAAGGCTGAAAAGTGGCTTATGTGAAAAATGAGCGTTTCAGAGCGAGAGCAGCCTGTTTTTGCACTGTACAGTCGCCTAAGGCTGAAAAGTGGCTTATGTCAAAAATGAGCGTTTCAGAGCGATAGGAGGCTGTTTTAGCACTGTACAGTCGCCGAAGGCTGAAAAGTGCGTTATGTGAAAAATGAGCGTTTCAGAGCGAGAGCAGCCTGTTTTTGCACTAAGCTGCATTTCACATGAAAAAAGGTCTTTCAAACAGGTTTACTAGCCTGAACTGGTTGAATTTGGATCTTCTTCATGGCAAAGGAGTTTTTACCTGGAATTTCATTCATTAAAGGTGAAAAGTGGCTTATGTCAAAAATGAGCGTTTCAGAGCGATTGGAGGCTGTTTTAGCGCTGAAAAGTGGCTTATGTGAAAAATGAGCGTTTCAGAGCGAGAGCAGCCTGTTTTTGCACTAAGCTGCATTTCACTGAAAAAAGGTCTTTCAAACAGGTTTACTAGCCTGAACTGGTTGAATTTGGATCTTCTTCATGGCAAAGGAGTTTTTACCTGGAATTTCATTCATTAAAGGTGAAAAGTGGCTTATGTCAAAAATGAGCGTTTCAGAGCGATTGGAGGCTGTTTTAGCGCTGAAAAGTGGCTTATGTGAAAAATGAGCGTTTCAGAGCGAGAGCAGCCTGTTTTTGCACTAAGCTGCATTTCACTGAAAAAAGGTCTTTCAAACAGGTTTACTAGCCTGAACTGGTTGAATTTGGATCTTCTTCATGGCAAAGGAGTTTTTACCTGGAATTTCATTCATTAAAGGTGAAAAGTGGCTTATGTCAAAAATGAGCGTTTCAGAGCGATTGGAGGCTGTTTTAGCGCTGAAAAGTGGCTTATGTGAAAAATGAGCGTTTCAGAGCGAGAGCAGCCTGTTTTTGCACTAAGCTGCATTTCACTGAAAAAAGGTCTTTCAAACAGGTTTACTAGCCTGAACTGGTTGAATTTGGATCTTCTTCATGGCAAAGGAGTTTTTACCTGGAATTTAATTCATTAAGGGTGAAAAGTGGGTTATGTGAAAAATGAGCGTTTCAGAGCGAGAGCAGCCTGTTTTTGCGCTGTACAGTCGCCTAGGGCTGAAAAGTGGCTTATGTGAAAAATGAGCGTTTCAGAGCGAGAGCAGCCTGTTTTTGCACTAAGCTGCATTTCACTGAAAAAAGGTCTTTCAAACAGGTTTACTAGCCTGAATTGGTTGAATTTGGATCTTCTTCATGGCAAAGGAGTTTTTACCTGGAATTTCATTCATTAAAGGTGAAAAGTGGCTTATGTCAAAAATGAGCGTTTCAGAGCGATTGGAGGCTGTTTTAGCGCTGAAAAGTGGCTTATGTGAAAAATGAGCGTTTCAGAGCGAGAGCAGCCTGTTTTTGCACTAAGCTGCATTTCACTGAAAAAAGGTCTTTCAAACAGGTTTACTAGCCTGAACTGGTTGAATTTGGATCTTCTTCATGGCAAAGGAGTTTTTACCTGGAATTTCATTCATTAAAGGTGAAAAGTGGCTTATGTCAAAAATGAGCGTTTCAGAGCGATTGGAGGCTGTTTTAGCGCTGAAAAGTGGCTTATGTGAAAAATGAGCGTTTCAGAGCGAGAGCAGCCTGTTTTTGCACTAAGCTGCATTTCACTGAAAAAAGGTCTTTCAAACAGGTTTACTAGCCTGAACTGGTTGAATTTGGATCTTCTTCATGGCAAAAAAGTTTTTACCTGGAATTTAATTCATTAAGGGTGAAAAGTGGGTTATGTGAAAAATGAGCGTTTCAGAGCGAGAGCAGCCTGTTTTTGCGCTGTACAGTCGCCTAAGGCTGAAAAGTGGCTTATGTGAAAAATGAGCGTTTCAGAGCGAGAGCAGCCTGTTTTTGCACTAAGCTGCATTTCACTGAAAAAAGGTCTTTCAAACAGGTTTACTAGCCTGAACTGGTTGAATTTGGATCTTCTTCATGGCAAAGGAGTTTTTACCTGGAATTTAATTCATTAAGGGTGAAAAGTGGCTTATGTGAAAAATGAGCGTTTCAGAGCGAGAGCAGCCTGTTTTTGCACTGTACAGTCGCCTAAGGCTGAAAAGTGGCTTATGTCAAAAATGAGCGTTTCAGAGCGATAGGAGGCTGTTTTAGCACTGTACAGTCGCCGAAGGCTGAAAAGTGCGTTATGTGAAAAATGAGCGTTTCAGAGCGAGAGCAGCCTGTTTTTGCACTAAGCTGCATTTCACTGAAAAAAGGTCTTTCAAACAGGTTTACTAGCCTGAACTGGTTGAATTTGGATCTTCTTCATGGCAAAGGAGTTTTTACCTGGAATTTCATTCATTAAAGGTGAAAAGTGGCTTATGTCAAAAATGAGCGTTTCAGAGCGGTTGGAGGCTGTTTTAGCGCTGAAAAGTGGCTTATGTGAAAAATGAGCGTTTCAGAGCGAGAGCAGCCTGTTTTTGCACTAAGCTGCATTTCACTGAAAAAAGGTCTTTCAAACAGGTTTACTAGCCTGAACTGGTTGAATTTGGATCTTCTTCATGGCAAAGGAGTTTTTACCTGGAATTTAATTCATTAAGGGTGAAAAGTGGGTTATGTGAAAAATGAGCGTTTCAGAGCGAGAGCAGCCTGTTTTTGCACTGTACAGTCGCCGAAGGCTGAAAAGTGCGTTATGTGAAAAATGAGCGTTTCAGAGCGAGAGCAGCCTGTTTTTGCACTAAGCTGCATTTCACATGAAAAAAGGTCTTTCAAACAGGTTTACTAGCCTGAACTGGTTGAATTTGGATCTTCTTCATGGCAAAGGAGTTTTTACCTGGAATTTCATTCATTAAAGGTGAAAAGTGGCTTATGTCAAAAATGAGCGTTTCAGAGCGGTTGGAGGCTGTTTTAGCGCTGAAAAGTGGCTTATGTGAAAAATGAGCGTTTCAGAGCGAGAGCAGCCTGTTTTTGCACTAAGCTGCATTTCACTGAAAAAAGGTCTTTCAAACAGGTTTACTAGCCTGAACTGGTTGAATTTGGATCTTCTTCATGGCAAAGGAGTTTTTACCTGGAATTTAATTCATTAAGGGTGAAAAGTGGGTTATGTGAAAAATGAGCGTTTCAGAGCGAGAGCAGCCTGTTTTTGCACTGTACAGTCGCCTAAGGCTGAAAAGTGGCTTATGTGAAAAATGAGCGTTTCAGAGCGAGAGCAGCCTGTTTTTGCACTGAGCTGCATTTCACTGAAAAAAGGTCTTTCAAACAGGTTTACTAGCCTGAACTGGTTGAATTTGGATCTTCTTCATGGCAAAGGAGTTTTTACCTGGAATTTCATTCATTAAAGGTGAAAAGTGGCTTATGTCAAAAATGAGCGTTTCAGAGCGATTGGAGGCTGTTTTAGCGCTGAAAAGTGGCTTATGTGAAAAATGAGCGTTTCAGAGCGAGAGCAGCCTGTTTTTGCACTGTACAGTCGCCTAAGGCTGAAAAGTGGCGTATGTGAAAAATGAGCGTTTCAGAGCGAGAGCAGCCTGTTTTTGCACTAAGCTGCATTTCACTGAAAAAAGGTCTTTCAAACAGGTTTACTAGCCTGAACTGGTTGAATTTGGATCTTCTTCATGGCAAAGGAGTTTTTACCTGGAATTTCATTCATTAAAGGTGAAAAGTGGCTTATGTCAAAAATGAGCGTTTCAGAGCGATTGGAGGCTGTTTTAGCGCTGAAAAGTGGCTTATGTGAAAAATGAGCGTTTCAGAGCGAGAGCAGCCTGTTTTTGCACTAAGCTGCATTTCACTGAAAAAAGGTCTTTCAAACAGGTTTACTAGCCTGAACTGGTTGAATTTGGATCTTCTTCATGGCAAAGGAGTTTTTACCTGGAATTTAATTCATTAAGGGTGAAAAGTGGGTTATGTGAAAAATGAGCGTTTCAGAGCGAGAGCAGCCTGTTTTTGCACTGTACAGTCGCCTAAGGCTGAAAAGTGGCTTATGTGAAAAATGAGCGTTTCAGAGCGAGAGCAGCCTGTTTTTGCACTGAGCTGCATTTCACTGAAAAAAGGTCTTTCAAACAGGTTTACTAGCCTGAATTGGTTGAATTTGGATCTTCTTCATGGCAAAGGAGTTTTTACCTGGAATTTCATTCATTAAAGGTGAAAAGTGGCTTATGTCAAAAATGAGCGTTTCAGAGCGATTGGAGGCTGTTTTAGCGCTGAAAAGTGGCTTATGTGAAAAATGAGCGTTTCAGAGCGAGAGCAGCCTGTTTTTGCACTAAGCTGCATTTCACTGAAAAAAGGGTTTTTCAAACAGGTTTACTAGCCTGAACTGGTTGAATTTGGATCTTCTTCATGGCAAAGGAGTTTTTACCTGGAATTTAATTCATTAAGGGTGAAAAGTGGGTTATGTGAAAAATGAGCGTTTCAGAGCGAGAGCAGCCTGTTTTTGCGCTGTACAGTCGCCTAAGGCTGAAAAGTGGCTTATGTGAAAAATGAGCGTTTCAGAGCGAGAGCAGCCTGTTTTTGCACTAAGCTGCATTTCACTGAAAAAAGGTCTTTCAAACAGGTTTACTAGCCTGAACTGGTTGAATTTGGATCTTCTTCATGGCAAAGGAGTTTTTACCTGGAATTTAATTCATTAAGGGTGAAAAGTGGGTTATGTGAAAAATGAGCGTTT
The DNA here is from genome assembly GCF_965226575.1 of Pagrus pagrus. Taxonomy (NCBI): domain Eukaryota; kingdom Metazoa; phylum Chordata; class Actinopteri; order Spariformes; family Sparidae; genus Pagrus; species Pagrus pagrus. Next base: position 7,285,806 of record NC_140197.1, read on the forward strand.
CAGAGCGAGAGCAGCCTGTTTTTGCGCTGTACAGTCGCCTAAGGCTGAAAAGTGGCTTATGTGAAAAATGAGCGTTTCAGAGCGAGAGCAGCCTGTTTTTGCACTAAGCTGCATTTCACTGAAAAAAGGTCTTTCAAACAGGTTTACTAGCCTGAACTGGTTGAATTTGGATCTTCTTCATGGCAAAGGAGTTTTTACCTGGAATTTCATTCATTAAAGGTGAAAAGTGGCTTATGTCAAAAATGAGCGTTTCAGAGCGGTTGGAGGCTGTTTTAGCGCTGAAAAGTGGCTTATGTGAAAAATGAGCGTTTCAGAGCGAGAGCAGCCTGTTTTTGCACTAAGCTGCATTTCACTGAAAAAAGGTCTTTCAAACAGGTTTACTAGCCTGAACTGGTTGAATTTGGATCTTCTTCATGGCAAAGGAGTTTTTACCTGGAATTTAATTCATTAAGGGTGAAAAGTGGGTTATGTGAAAAATGAGCGTTTCAGAGCGAGAGCAGCCTGTTTTTGCACTGTACAGTCGCCTAAGGCTGAAAAGTGGCTTATGTGAAAAATGAGCGTTTCAGAGCGAGAGCAGCCTGTTTTTGCACTGAGCTGCATTTCACTGAAAAAAGGTCTTTCAAACAGGTTTACTAGCCTGAACTGGTTGAATTTGGATCTTCTTCATGGCAAAGGAGTTTTTACCTGGAATTTCATTCATTAAAGGTGAAAAGTGGCTTATGTCAAAAATGAGCGTTTCAGAGCGGTTGGAGGCTGTTTTAGCGCTGAAAAGTGGCTTATGTGAAAAATGAGCGTTTCAGAGCGAGAGCAGCCTGTTTTTGCACTAAGCTGCATTTCACTGAAAAAAGGTCTTTCAAACAGGTTTACTAGCCTGAACTGGTTGAATTTGGATCTTCTTCATGGCAAAGGAGTTTTTACCTGGAATTTCATTCATTAAAGGTGAAAAGTGGCTTATGTCAAAAATGAGCGTTTCAGAGCGATTGGAGGCTGTTTTAGCGCTGAAAAGTGGCTTATGTGAAAAATGAGCGTTTCAGAGCGAGAGCAGCCTGTTTTTGCACTAAGCTGCATTTCACTGAAAAAAGGTCTTTCAAACAGGTTTACTAGCCTGAACTGGTTGAATTTGGATCTTCTTCATGGCAAAGGAGTTTTTACCTGGAATTTAATTCATTAAGGGTGAAAAGTGGGTTATGTGAAAAATGAGCGTTTCAGTGCGAGAGCAGCCTGTTTTTGCACTGTACAGTCGCCTAAGGCTGAAAAGTGGCTTATGTGAAAAATGAGCGTTTCAGAGCGAGAGCAGCCTGTTTTTGCACTGAGCTGCATTTCACTGAAAAAAGGTCTTTCAAACAGGTTTACTAGCCTGAACTGGTTGAATTTGGATCTTCTTCATGGCAAAGGAGTTTTTACCTGGAATTTCATTCATTAAAGGTGAAAAGTGGCTTATGTCAAAAATGAGCGTTTCAGAGCGATTGGAGGCTGTTTTAGCGCTGAAAAGTGGCTTATGTGAAAAATGAGCGTTTCAGAGCGAGAGCAGCCTGTTTTTGCACTGAGCTGCATTTCACTGAAAAAAGGTCTTTCAAACAGGTTTACTAGCCTGAACTGGTTGAATTTGGATCTTCTTCATGGCAAAGGAGTTTTTACCTGGAATTTCATTCATTAAAGGTGAAAAGTGGCTTATGTCAAAAATGAGCGTTTCAGAGCGATTGGAGGCTGTTTTAGCGCTGAAAAGTGGCTTATGTGAAAAATGAGCGTTTCAGAGCGAGAGCAGCCTGTTTTTGCACTAAGCTGCATTTCACTGAAAAAAGGTCTTTCAAACAGGTTTACTAGCCTGAACTGGTTGAATTTGGATCTTCTTCATGGCAAAGGAGTTTTTACCTGGAATTTAATTCATTAAGGGTGAAAAGTGGGTTATGTGAAAAATGAGCGTTTCAGAGCGAGAGCAGCCTGTTTTTGCACTGTACAGTCGCCGAAGGCTGAAAAGTGGCTTATGTGAAAAATGAGCGTTTCAGAGCGAGAGCAGCCTGTTTTTGCACTAAGCTGCATTTCACTGAAAAAAGGTCTTTCAAACAGGTTTACTAGCCTGAACTGGTTGAATTTGGATCTTCTTCATGGCAAAGGAGTTTTTACCTGGAATTTCATTCATTAAAGGTGAAAAGTGGCTTATGTCAAAAATGAGCGTTTCAGAGCGATTGGAGGCTGTTTTAGCGCTGAAAAGTGGCTTATGTGAAAAATGAGCGTTTCAGAGCGAGAGCAGCCTGTTTTTGCACTAAGCTGCATTTCACTGAAAAAAGGTCTTTCAAACAGGTTTACTAGCCTGAACTGGTTGAATTTGGATCTTCTTCATGGCAAAGGAGTTTTTACATGGAATTTCATTCATTAAAGGTGAAAAGTGGCTTATGTCAAAAATGAGCGTTTCAGAGCGATTGGAGGCTGTTTTAGCGCTGAAAAGTGGCTTATGTGAAAAATGAGCGTTTCAGAGCGAGAGCAGCCTGTTTTTGCACTAAGCTGCATTTCACTGAAAAAAGGTCTTTCAAACAGGTTTACTAGCCTGAACTGGTTGAATTTGGATCTTCTTCATGGCAAAGGAGTTTTTACCTGGAATTTAATTCATTAAGGGTGAAAAGTGGGTTATGTGAAAAATGAGCGTTTCAGAGCGAGAGCAGCCTGTTTTTGCACTGTACAGTCGCCTAAGGCTGAAAAGTGGCTTATGTCAAAAATGAGCGTTTCAGAGCGATAGGAGGCTGTTTTAGCACTGTACAGTCGCCGAAGGCTGAAAAGTGCGTTATGTGAAAAATGAGCGTTTCAGAGCGAGAGCAGCCTGTTTTTGCACTAAGCTGCATTTCACATGAAAAAAGGTCTTTCAAACAGGTTTACTAGCCTGAACTGGTTGAATTTGGATCTTCTTCATGGCAAAGGAGTTTTTACCTGGAATTTCATTCATTAAAGGTGAAAAGTGGCTTATGTCAAAAATGAGCGTTTCAGAGCGGTTGGAGGCTGTTTTAGCGCTGAAAAGTGGCTTATGTGAAAAATGAGCGTTTCAGAGCGAGAGCAGCCTGTTTTTGCACTAAGCTGCATTTCACTGAAAAAAGGTCTTTCAAACAGGTTTACTAGCCTGAACTGGTTGAATTTGGATCTTCTTCATGGCAAAGGAGTTTTTACCTGGAATTTAATTCATTAAGGGTGAAAAGTGGGTTATGTGAAAAATGAGCGTTTCAGAGCGAGAGCAGCCTGTTTTTGCACTGTACAGTCGCCTAAGGCTGAAAAGTGGCTTATGTGAAAAATGAGCGTTTCAGAGCGAGAGCAGCCTGTTTTTGCACTGAGCTGCATTTCACTGAAAAAAGGTCTTTCAAACAGGTTTACTAGCCTGAACTGGTTGAATTTGGATCTTCTTCATGGCAAAGGAGTTTTTACCTGGAATTTCATTCATTAAAGGTGAAAAGTGGCTTATGTCAAAAATGAGCGTTTCAGAGCGATTGGAGGCTGTTTTAGCGCTGAAAAGTGGCTTATGTGAAAAATGAGCGTTTCAGAGCGAGAGCAGCCTGTTTTTGCACTAAGCTGCATTTCACTGAAAAAAGGTCTTTCAAACAGGTTTACTAGCCTGAACTGGTTGAATTTGGATCTTCTTCATGGCAAAGGAGTTTTTACCTGGAATTTAATTCATTAAGGGTGAAAAGTGGGTTATGTGAAAAATGAGCGTTTCAGAGCGAGAGCAGCCTGTTTTTGCACTGTACAGTCGCCGAAGGCTGAAAAGTGGCTTATGTGAAAAATGAGCGTTTCAGAGCGAGAGCAGCCTGTTTTTGCACTAAGCTGCATTTCACTGAAAAAAGGTCTTTCAAACAGGTTTACTAGCCTGAACTGGTTGAATTTGGATCTTCTTCATGGCAAAGGAGTTTTTACCTGGAATTTCATTCATTAAAGGTGAAAAGTGGCTTATGTCAAAAATGAGCGTTTCAGAGCGATTGGAGGCTGTTTTAGCGCTGAAAAGTGGCTTATGTGAAAAATGAGCGTTTCAGAGCGAGAGCAGCCTGTTTTTGCACTAAGCTGCATTTCACTGAAAAAAGGTCTTTCAAACAGGTTTACTAGCCTGAACTGGTTGAATTTGGATCTTCTTCATGGCAAAGGAGTTTTTACATGGAATTTCATTCATTAAAGGTGAAAAGTGGCTTATGTCAAAAATGAGCGTTTCAGAGCGATTGGAGGCTGTTTTAGCGCTGAAAAGTGGCTTATGTGAAAAATGAGCGTTTCAGAGCGAGAGCAGCCTGTTTTTGCACTAAGCTGCATTTCACTGAAAAAAGGTCTTTCAAACAGGTTTACTAGCCTGAACTGGTTGAATTTGGATCTTCTTCATGGCAAAGGAGTTTTTACCTGGAATTTAATTCATTAAGGGTGAAAAGTGGGTTATGTGAAAAATGAGCGTTTCAGAGCGAGAGCAGCCTGTTTTTGCACTGTACAGTCGCCTAAGGCTGAAAAGTGGCTTATGTCAAAAATGAGCGTTTCAGAGCGATAGGAGGCTGTTTTAGCACTGTACAGTCGCCGAAGGCTGAAAAGTGCGTTATGTGAAAAATGAGCGTTTCAGAGCGAGAGCAGCCTGTTTTTGCACTAAGCTGCATTTCACATGAAAAAAGGTCTTTCAAACAGGTTTACTAGCCTGAACTGGTTGAATTTGGATCTTCTTCATGGCAAAGGAGTTTTTACCTGGAATTTCATTCATTAAAGGTGAAAAGTGGCTTATGTCAAAAATGAGCGTTTCAGAGCGGTTGGAGGCTGTTTTAGCGCTGAAAAGTGGCTTATGTGAAAAATGAGCGTTTCAGAGCGAGAGCAGCCTGTTTTTGCACTAAGCTGCATTTCACTGAAAAAAGGTCTTTCAAACAGGTTTACTAGCCTGAACTGGTTGAATTTGGATCTTCTTCATGGCAAAGGAGTTTTTACCTGGAATTTAATTCATTAAGGGTGAAAAGTGGGTTATGTGAAAAATGAGCGTTTCAGAGCGAGAGCAGCCTGTTTTTGCACTGTACAGTCGCCTAAGGCTGAAAAGTGGCTTATGTGAAAAATGAGCGTTTCAGAGCGAGAGCAGCCTGTTTTTGCACTAAGCTGCATTTCACTGAAAAAAGGTCTTTCAAACAGGTTTACTAGCCTGAACTGGTTGAATTTGGATCTTCTTCATGGCAAAGGAGTTTTTACCTGGAATTTAATTCATTAAGGGTGAAAAGTGGGTTATGTGAAAAATGAGCGTTTCAGTGCGAGAGCAGCCTGTTTTTGCACTGTACAGTCGCCTAAGGCTGAAAAGTGGCTTATGTGAAAAATGAGCGTTTCAGAGCGAGAGCAGCCTGTTTTTGCACTGAGCTGCATTTCACTGAAAAAAGGTCTTTCAAACAGGTTTACTAGCCTGAACTGGTTGAATTTGGATCTTCTTCATGGCAAAGGAGTTTTTACCTGGAATTTCATTCATTAAAGGTGAAAAGTGGCTTATGTCAAAAATGAGCGTTTCAGAGCGATTGGAGGCTGTTTTAGCGCTGAAAAGTGGCTTATGTGAAAAATGAGCGTTTCAGAGCGAGAGCAGCCTGTTTTTGCACTAAGCTGCATTTCACTGAAAAAAGGTCTTTCAAACAGGTTTACTAGCCTGAACTGGTTGAATTTGGATCTTCTTCATGGCAAAGGAGTTTTTACCTGGAATTTCATTCATTAAAGGTGAAAAGTGGCTTATGTCAAAAATGAGCGTTTCAGAGCGATTGGAGGCTGTTTTAGCGCTGAAAAGTGGCTTATGTGAAAAATGAGCGTTTCAGAGCGAGAGCAGCCTGTTTTTGCACTAAGCTGCATTTCACTGAAAAAAGGTCTTTCAAACAGGTTTACTAGCCTGAACTGGTTGAATTTGGATCTTCTTCATGGCAAAGGAGTTTTTACCTGGAATTTCATTCATTAAAGGTGAAAAGTGGCTTATGTCAAAAATGAGCGTTTCAGAGCGATTGGAGGCTGTTTTAGCGCTGAAAAGTGGCTTATGTGAAAAATGAGCGTTTCAGAGCGAGAGCAGCCTGTTTTTGCACTAAGCTGCATTTCACTGAAAAAAGGTCTTTCAAACAGGTTTACTAGCCTGAACTGGTTGAATTTGGATCTTCTTCATGGCAAAGGAGTTTTTACCTGGAATTTCATTCATTAAAGGTGAAAAGTGGCTTATGTCAAAAATGAGCGTTTCAGAGCGATTGGAGGCTGTTTTAGCGCTGAAAAGTGGCTTATGTGAAAAATGAGCGTTTCAGAGCGAGAGCAGCCTGTTTTTGCACTAAGCTGCATTTCACTGAAAAAAGGTCTTTCAAACAGGTTTACTAGCCTGAACTGGTTGAATTTGGATCTTCTTCATGGCAAAGGAGTTTTTACATGGAATTTCATTCATTAAAGGTGAAAAGTGGCTTATGTCAAAAATGAGCGTTTCAGAGCGATTGGAGGCTGTTTTAGCGCTGAAAAGTGGCTTATGTGAAAAATGAGCGTTTCAGAGCGAGAGCAGCCTGTTTTTGCACTAAGCTGCATTTCACTGAAAAAAGGTCTTTCAAACAGGTTTACTAGCCTGAACTGGTTGAATTTGGATCTTCTTCATGGCAAAGGAGTTTTTACCTGGAATTTAATTCATTAAGGGTGAAAAGTGGGTTATGTGAAAAATGAGCGTTTCAGAGCGAGAGCAGCCTGTTTTTGCACTGTACAGTCGCCTAAGGCTGAAAAGTGGCTTATGTCAAAAATGAGCGTTTCAGAGCGATAGGAGGCTGTTTTAGCACTGTACAGTCGCCGAAGGCTGAAAAGTGCGTTATGTGAAAAATGAGCGTTTCAGAGCGAGAGCAGCCTGTTTTTGCACTAAGCTGCATTTCACATGAAAAAAGGTCTTTCAAACAGGTTTACTAGCCTGAACTGGTTGAATTTGGATCTTCTTCATGGCAAAGGAGTTTTTACCTGGAATTTCATTCATTAAAGGTGAAAAGTGGCTTATGTCAAAAATGAGCGTTTCAGAGCGGTTGGAGGCTGTTTTAGCGCTGAAAAGTGGCTTATGTGAAAAATGAGCGTTTCAGAGCGAGAGCAGCCTGTTTTTGCACTAAGCTGCATTTCACTGAAAAAAGGTCTTTCAAACAGGTTTACTAGCCTGAACTGGTTGAATTTGGATCTTCTTCATGGCAAAGGAGTTTTTACCTGGAATTTAATTCATTAAGGGTGAAAAGTGGGTTATGTGAAAAATGAGCGTTTCAGAGCGAGAGCAGCCTGTTTTTGCACTGTACAGTCGCCTAAGGCTGAAAAGTGGCTTATGTGAAAAATGAGCGTTTCAGAGCGAGAGCAGCCTGTTTTTGCACTGAGCTGCATTTCACTGAAAAAAGGTCTTTCAAACAGGTTTACTAGCCTGAACTGGTTGAATTTGGATCTTCTTCATGGCAAAGGAGTTTTTACCTGGAATTTCATTCATTAAAGGTGAAAAGTGGCTTATGTCAAAAATGAGCGTTTCAGAGCGATTGGAGGCTGTTTTAGCGCTGAAAAGTGGCTTATGTGAAAAATGAGCGTTTCAGAGCGAGAGCAGCCTGTTTTTGCACTAAGCTGCATTTCACTGAAAAAAGGTCTTTCAAACAGGTTTACTAGCCTGAACTGGTTGAATTTGGATCTTCTTCATGGCAAAGGAGTTTTTACCTGGAATTTAATTCATTAAGGGTGAAAAGTGGGTTATGTGAAAAATGAGCGTTTCAGAGCGAGAGCAGCCTGTTTTTGCACTGTACAGTCGCCGAAGGCTGAAAAGTGGCTTATGTGAAAAATGAGCGTTTCAGAGCGAGAGCAGCCTGTTTTTGCACTAAGCTGCATTTCACTGAAAAAAGGTCTTTCAAACAGGTTTACTAGCCTGAACTGGTTGAATTTGGATCTTCTTCATGGCAAAGGAGTTTTTACCTGGAATTTCATTCATTAAAGGTGAAAAGTGGCTTATGTCAAAAATGAGCGTTTCAGAGCGATTGGAGGCTGTTTTAGCGCTGAAAAGTGGCTTATGTGAAAAATGAGCGTTTCAGAGCGAGAGCAGCCTGTTTTTGCACTAAGCTGCATTTCACTGAAAAAAGGTCTTTCAAACAGGTTTACTAGCCTGAACTGGTTGAATTTGGATCTTCTTCATGGCAAAGGAGTTTTTACATGGAATTTCATTCATTAAAGGTGAAAAGTGGCTTATGTCAAAAATGAGCGTTTCAGAGCGATTGGAGGCTGTTTTAGCGCTGAAAAGTGGCTTATGTGAAAAATGAGCGTTTCAGAGCGAGAGCAGCCTGTTTTTGCACTAAGCTGCATTTCACTGAAAAAAGGTCTTTCAAACAGGTTTACTAGCCTGAACTGGTTGAATTTGGATCTTCTTCATGGCAAAGGAGTTTTTACCTGGAATTTAATTCATTAAGGGTGAAAAGTGGGTTATGTGAAAAATGAGCGTTTCAGAGCGAGAGCAGCCTGTTTTTGCACTGTACAGTCGCCTAAGGCTGAAAAGTGGCTTATGTCAAAAATGAGCGTTTCAGAGCGATAGGAGGCTGTTTTAGCACTGTACAGTCGCCGAAGGCTGAAAAGTGCGTTATGTGAAAAATGAGCGTTTCAGAGCGAGAGCAGCCTGTTTTTGCACTAAGCTGCATTTCACATGAAAAAAGGTCTTTCAAACAGGTTTACTAGCCTGAACTGGTTGAATTTGGATCTTCTTCATGGCAAAGGAGTTTTTACCTGGAATTTCATTCATTAAAGGTGAAAAGTGGCTTATGTCAAAAATGAGCGTTTCAGAGCGGTTGGAGGCTGTTTTAGCGCTGAAAAGTGGCTTATGTGAAAAATGAGCGTTTCAGAGCGAGAGCAGCCTGTTTTTGCACTAAGCTGCATTTCACTGAAAAAAGGTCTTTCAAACAGGTTTACTAGCCTGAACTGGTTGAATTTGGATCTTCTTCATGGCAAAGGAGTTTTTACCTGGAATTTAATTCATTAAGGGTGAAAAGTGGGTTATGTGAAAAATGAGCGTTTCAGAGCGAGAGCAGCCTGTTTTTGCACTGTACAGTCGCCTAAGGCTGAAAAGTGGCTTATGTGAAAAATGAGCGTTTCAGAGCGAGAGCAGCCTGTTTTTGCACTGAGCTGCATTTCACTGAAAAAAGGTCTTTCAAACAGGTTTACTAGCCTGAACTGGTTGAATTTGGATCTTCTTCATGGCAAAGGAGTTTTTACCTGGAATTTCATTCATTAAAGGTGAAAAGTGGCTTATGTCAAAAATGAGCGTTTCAGAGCGATTGGAGGCTGTTTTAGCGCTGAAAAGTGGCTTATGTGAAAAATGAGCGTTTCAGAGCGAGAGCAGCCTGTTTTTGCACTAAGCTGCATTTCACTGAAAAAAGGTCTTTCAAACAGGTTTACTAGCCTGAACTGGTTGAATTTGGATCTTCTTCATGGCAAAGGAGTTTTTACCTGGAATTTAATTCATTAAGGGTGAAAAGTGGGTTATGTGAAAAATGAGCGTTTCAGAGCGAGAGCAGCCTGTTTTTGCACTGTACAGTCGCCGAAGGCTGAAAAGTGGCTTATGTGAAAAATGAGCGTTTCAGAGCGAGAGCAGCCTGTTTTTGCACTAAGCTGCATTTCACTGAAAAAAGGTCTTTCAAACAGGTTTACTAGCCTGAACTGGTTGAATTTGGATCTTCTTCATGGCAAAGGAGTTTTTACCTGGAATTTCATTCATTAAAGGTGAAAAGTGGCTTATGTCAAAAATGAGCGTTTCAGAGCGATTGGAGGCTGTTTTAGCGCTGAAAAGTGGCTTATGTGAAAAATGAGCGTTTCAGAGCGAGAGCAGCCTGTTTTTGCACTAAGCTGCATTTCACTGAAAAAAGGTCTTTCAAACAGGTTTACTAGCCTGAACTGGTTGAATTTGGATCTTCTTCATGGCAAAGGAGTTTTTACCTGGAATTTAATTCATTAAGGGTGAAAAGTGGGTTATGTGAAAAATGAGCGTTTCAGTGCGAGAGCAGCCTGTTTTTGAACTGTACAGTCGCCGAAGGCTGAAAAGTGGCTTATGTGAAAAATGAGCGTTTCAGAGCGAGAGCAGCCTGTTTTTGCACTAAGCTGCATTTCACTGAAAAAAGGTCTTTCAAACAGGTTTACTAGCCTGAACTGGTTGAATTTGGATCTTCTTCATGGCAAAGGAGTTTTTACCTGGAATTTAATTCATTAAGGGTGAAAAGTGGGTTATGTGAAAAATGAGCGTTTCAGTGCGAGAGCAGCCTGTTTTTGAACTGTACAGTCGCAGAAGGCTGAAAAGTGGCTTATGTGAAAAATGAGCGTTTCAGAGCGAGAGCAGCCTGTTTTTGCACTGAGCTGCATTTCACTGAAAAAAGGTCTTTCAAACAGGTTTACTAGCCTGAACTGGTTGAATTTGGATCTTCTTCATGGCAAAGGAGTTTTTACCTGGAATTTCATTCATTAAAGGTGAAAAGTGGCTTATGTCAAAAATGAGCGTTTCAGAGCGATTGGAGGCTGTTTTAGCGCTGAAAAGTGGCTTATGTGAAAAATGAGCGTTTCAGAGCGAGAGCAGCCTGTTTTTGCACTAAGCTGCATTTCACTGAAAAAAGGTCTTTCAAACAGGTTTACTAGCCTGAACTGGTTGAATTTGGATCTTCTTCATGGCAAAGGAGTTTTTACCTGGAATTTCATTCATTAAAGGTGAAAAGTGGCTTATGTCAAAAATGAGCGTTTCAGAGCGATTGGAGGCTGTTTTAGCGCTGAAAAGTGGCTTATGTGAAAAATGAGCGTTTCAGAGCGAGATCAGCCTGTTTTTGCACTAAGCTGCATTTCACTGAAAAAAGGTCTTTCAAACAGGTTTACTAGCCTGAACTGGTTGAATTTGGATCTTCTTCATGGCAAAGGAGTTTTTACATGGAATTTCATTCATTAAAGGTGAAAAGTGGCTTATGTCAAAAATGAGCGTTTCAGAGCGATTGGAGGCTGTTTTAGCGCTGAAAAGTGGCTTATGTGAAAAATGAGCGTTTCAGAGCGAGAGCAGCCTGTTTTTGCACTAAGCTGCATTTCACTGAAAAAAGGTCTTTCAAACAGGTTTACTAGCCTGAACTGGTTGAATTTGGATCTTCTTCATGGCAAAGGAGTTTTTACCTGGAATTTAATTCATTAAGGGTGAAAAGTGGGTTATGTGAAAAATGAGCGTTTCAGAGCGAGAGCAGCCTGTTTTTGCACTGTACAGTCGCCGAAGGCTGAAAAGTGGCTTATGTGAAAAATGAGCGTTTCAGAGCGAGAGCAGCCTGTTTTTGCACTAAGCTGCATTTCACTGAAAAAAGGTCTTTCAAACAGGTTTACTAGCCTGAACTGGTTGAATTTGGATCTTCTTCATGGCAAAGGAGTTTTTACCTGGAATTTAATTCATTAAGGGTGAAAAGTGGGTTATGTGAAAAATGAGCGTTTCAGAGCGAGAGCAGCCTGTTTTTGCACTGTACAGTCGCCTAAGGCTGAAAAGTGGCGTATGTGAAAAATGAGCGTTTCAGAGCGAGAGCAGCCTGTTTTTGCACTAAGCTGCATTTCACTGAAAAAAGGTCTTTCAAACAGGTTTACTAGCCTGAACTGGTTGAATTTGGATCTTCTTCATGGCAAAGGAGTTTTTACCTGGAATTTCATTCATTAAAGGTGAAAAGTGGCTTATGTCAAAAATGAGCGTTTCAGAGCGATTGGAGGCTGTTTTAGCGCTGAAAAGTGGCTTATGTGAAAAATGAGCGTTTCAGAGCGAGAGCAGCCTGTTTTTGCACTGTACAGTCGCCTAAGGCTGAAAAGTGGCGTATGTGAAAAATGAGCGTTTCAGAGCGAGAGCAGCCTGTTTTTGCACTAAGCTGCATTTCACTGAAAAAAGGTCTTTCAAACAGGTTTACTAGCCTGAACTGGTTGAATTTGGATCTTCTTCATGGCAAAGGAGTTTTTACCTGGAATTTCATTCATTAAAGGTGAAAAGTGGCTTATGTCAAAAATGAGCGTTTCAGAGCGATTGGAGGCTGTTTTAGCGCTGAAAAGTGGCTTATGTGAAAAATGAGCGTTTCAGAGCGAGAGCAGCCTGTTTTTGCACTAAGCTGCATTTCACTGAAAAAAGGTCTTTCAAACAGGTTTACTAGCCTGAACTGGTTGAATTTGGATCTTCTTCATGGCAAAGGAGTTTTTACATGGAATTTCATTCATTAAAGGTGAAAAGTGGCTTATGTCAAAAATGAGCGTTTCAGAGCGATTGGAGGCTGTTTTAGCGCTGAAAAGTGGCTTATGTGAAAAATGAGCGTTTCAGAGCGAGAGCAGCCTGTTTTTGCACTAAGCTGCATTTCACTGAAAAAAGGTCTTTCAAACAGGTTTACTAGCCTGAACTGGTTGAATTTGGATCTTCTTCATGGCAAAGGAGTTTTTACCTGGAATTTAATTCATTAAGGGTGAAAAGTGGGTTATGTGAAAAATGAGCGTTTCAGAGCGAGAGCAGCCTGTTTTTGCACTGTACAGTCGCCGAAGGCTGAAAAGTGGCTTATGTGAAAAATGAGCGTTTCAGAGCGAGAGCAGCCTGTTTTTGCACTAAGCTGCATTTCACTGAAAAAAGGTCTTTCAAACAGGTTTACTAGCCTGAACTGGTTGAATTTGGATCTTCTTCATGGCAAAGGAGTTTTTACCTGGAATTTCATTCATTAAAGGTGAAAAGTGGCTTATGTCAAAAATGAGCGTTTCAGAGCGATTGGAGGCTGTTTTAGCGCTGAAAAGTGGCTTATGTGAAAAATGAGCGTTTCAGAGCGAGAGCAGCCTGTTTTTGCACTAAGCTGCATTTCACTGAAAAAAGGTCTTTCAAACAGGTTTACTAGCCTGAACTGGTTGAATTTGGATCTTCTTCATGGCAAAGGAGTTTTTACCTGGAATTTCATTCATTAAAGGTGAAAAGTGGCTTATGTCAAAAATGAGCGTTTCAGAGCGATTGGAGGCTGTTTTAGCGCTGAAAAGTGGCTTATGTGAAAAATGAGCGTTTCAGAGCGAGATCAGCCTGTTTTTGCACTAAGCTGCATTTCACTGAAAAAAGGTCTTTCAAACAGGTTTACTAGCCTGAACTGGTTGAATTTGGATCTTCTTCATGGCAAAGGAGTTTTTACATGGAATTTCATTCATTAAAGGTGAAAAGTGGCTTATGTCAAAAATGAGCGTTTCAGAGCGATTGGAGGCTGTTTTAGCGCTGAAAAGTGGCTTATGTGAAAAATGAGCGTTTCAGAGCGAGAGCAGCCTGTTTTTGCACTAAGCTGCATTTCACTGAAAAAAGGTCTTTCAAACAGGTTTACTAGCCTGAACTGGTTGAATTTGGATCTTCTTCATGGCAAAGGAGTTTTTACCTGGAATTTAATTCATTAAGGGTGAAAAGTGGGTTATGTGAAAAATGAGCGTTTCAGAGCGAGAGCAGCCTGTTTTTGCACTGTACAGTCGCCGAAGGCTGAAAAGTGGCTTATGTGAAAAATGAGCGTTTCAGAGCGAGAGCAGCCTGTTTTTGCACTAAGCTGCATTTCACTGAAAAAAGGTCTTTCAAACAGGTTTACTAGCCTGAACTGGTTGAATTTGGATCTTCTTCATGGCAAAGGAGTTTTTACCTGGAATTTAATTCATTAAGGGTGAAAAGTGGGTTATGTGAAAAATGAGCGTTTCAGTGCGAGAGCAGCCTGTTTTTGCACTGTACAGTCGCCGAAGGCTGAAAAGTGGCTTATGTGAAAAATGAGCGTTTCAGAGCGAGAGCAGCCTGTTTTTGCACTGAGCTGCATTTCACTGAAAAAAGGTCTTTCAAACAGGTTTACTAGCCTGAACTGGTTGAATTTGGATCTTCTTCATGGCAAAGGAGTTTTTACCTGGAATTTCATTCATTAAAGGTGAAAAGTGGCTTATGTCAAAAATGAGCGTTTCAGAGCGATTGGAGGCTGTTTTAGCGCTGAAAAGTGGCTTATGTGAAAAATGAGCGTTTCAGAGCGAGAGCAGCCTGTTTTTGCACTAAGCTGCATTTCACTGAAAAAAGGTCTTTCAAACAGGTTTACTAGCCTGAACTGGTTGAATTTGGATCTTCTTCATGGCAAAGGAGTTTTTACATGGAATTTCATTCATTAAAGGTGAAAAGTGGCTTATGTCAAAAATGAGCGTTTCAGAGCGATTGGAGGCTGTTTTAGCGCTGAAAAGTGGCTTATGTGAAAAATGAGCGTTTCAGAGCGAGAGCAGCCTGTTTTTGCACTAAGCTGCATTTCACTGAAAAAAGGTCTTTCAAACAGGTTTACTAGCCTGAACTGGTTGAATTTGGATCTTCTTCATGGCAAAGGAGTTTTTACCTGGAATTTAATTCATTAAGGGTGAAAAGTGGGTTATGTGAAAAATGAGCGTTTCAGAGCGAGAGCAGCCTGTTTTTGCACTGTACAGTCGCCGAAGGCTGAAAAGTGGCTTATGTGAAAAATGAGCGTTTCAGAGCGAGAGCAGCCTGTTTTTGCACTAAGCTGCATTTCACTGAAAAAAGGTCTTTCAAACAGGTTTACTAGCCTGAACTGGTTGAATTTGGATCTTCTTCATGGCAAAGGAGTTTTTACCTGGAATTTCATTCATTAAAGGTGAAAAGTGGCTTATGTCAAAAATGAGCGTTTCAGAGCGATTGGAGGCTGTTTTAGCGCTGAAAAGTGGCTTATGTGAAAAATGAGCGTTTCAGAGCGAGAGCAGCCTGTTTTTGCACTAAGCTGCATTTCACTGAAAAAAGGTCTTTCAAACAGGTTTACTAGCCTGAACTGGTTGAATTTGGATCTTCTTCATGGCAAAGGAGTTTTTACCTGGAATTTCATTCATTAAAGGTGAAAAGTGGCTTATGTCAAAAATGAGCGTTTCAGAGCGATTGGAGGCTGTTTTAGCGCTGAAAAGTGGCTTATGTGAAAAATGAACGTTTCAGAGCGAGATCAGCCTGTTTTTGCACTAAGCTGCATTTCACTGAAAAAAGGTCTTTCAAACAGGTTTACTAGCCTGAACTGGTTGAATTTGGATCTTCTTCATGGCAAAGGAGTTTTTACATGGAATTTCATTCATTAAAGGTGAAAAGTGGCTTATGTCAAAAATGAGCGTTTCAGAGCGATTGGAGGCTGTTTTAGCGCTGAAAAGTGGCTTATGTGAAAAATGAGCGTTTCAGAGCGAGAGCAGCCTGTTTTTGCACTAAGCTGCATTTCACTGAAAAAAGGTCTTTCAAACAGGTTTACTAGCCTGAACTGGTTGAATTTGGATCTTCTTCATGGCAAAGGAGTTTTTACCTGGAATTTAATTCATTAAGGGTGAAAAGTGGGTTATGTGAAAAATGAGCGTTTCAGAGCGAGAGCAGCCTGTTTTTGCACTGTACAGTCGCTGAAGGCTGAAAAGTGGCTTATGTGAAAAATGAGCGTTTCAGAGCGAGAGCAGCCTGTTTTTGCACTAAGCTGCATTTCACTGAAAAAAGGTCTTTCAAACAGGTTTACTAGCCTGAACTGGTTGAATTTGGATCTTCTTCATGGCAAAGGAGTTTTTACCTGGAATTTAATTCATTAAGGGTGAAAAGTGGGTTATGTGAAAAATGAGCGTTTCAGAGCGAGAGCAGCCTGTTTTTGCACTGTACAGTCGCCTAAGGCTGAAAAGTGGCGTATGTGAAAAATGAGCGTTTCAGAGCGAGAGCAGCCTGTTTTTGCACTAAGCTGCATTTCACTGAAAAAAGGTCTTTCAAACAGGTTTACTAGCCTGAACTGGTTGAATTTGGATCTTCTTCATGGCAAAGGAGTTTTTACCTGGAATTTCATTCATTAAAGGTGAAAAGTGGCTTATGTCAAAAATGAGCGTTTCAGAGCGATTGGAGGCTGTTTTAGCGCTGAAAAGTGGCTTATGTGAAAAATGAGCGTTTCAGAGCGAGAGCAGCCTGTTTTTGCACTAAGCTGCATTTCACTGAAAAAAGGTCTTTCAAACAGGTTTACTAGCCTGAACTGGTTGAATTTGGATCTTCTTCATGGCAAAGGAGTTTTTACCTGGAATTTCATTCATTAAAGGTGAAAAGTGGGTTATGTGAAAAATGAGCGTTTCAGAGCGAGAGCAGCCTGTTTTTGCACTGTACAGTCGCCTAAGGCTGAAAAGTGGCGTATGTGAAAAATGAGCGTTTCAGAGCGAGAGCAGCCTGTTTTTGCACTAAGCTGCATTTCACTGAAAAAAGGTCTTTCAAACAGGTTTACTAGCCTGAACTGGTTGAATTTGGATCTTCTTCATGGCAAAGGAGTTTTTACCTGGAATTTCATTCATTAAAGGTGAAAAGTGGCTTATGTCAAAAATGAGCGTTTCAGAGCGATTGGAGGCTGTTTTAGCGCTGAAAAGTGGCTTATGTGAAAAATGAGCGTTTCAGAGCGAGAGCAGCCTGTTTTTGCACTAAGCTGCATTTCACTGAAAAAAGGTCTTTCAAACAGGTTTACTAGCCTGAACTGGTTGAATTTGGATCTTCTTCATGGCAAAGGAGTTTTTACCTGGAATTTCATTCATTAAAGGTGAAAAGTGGCTTATGTCAAAAATGAGCGTTTCAGAGCGATTGGAGGCTGTTTTAGCGCTGAAAAGTGGCTTATGTGAAAAATGAGCGTTTCAGAGCGAGAGCAGCCTGTTTTTGCACTAAGCTGCATTTCACTGAAAAAAGGTCTTTCAAACAGGTTTACTAGCCTGAACTGGTTGAATTTGGATCTTCTTCATGGCAAAGGAGTTTTTACCTGGAATTTCATTCATTAAAGGTGAAAAGTGGCTTATGTCAAAAATGAGCGTTTCAGAGCGATTGGAGGCTGTTTTAGCGCTGAAAAGTGGCTTATGTGAAAAATGAGCGTTTCAGAGCGAGAGCAGCCTGTTTTTGCACTAAGCTGCATTTCACTGAAAAAAGGTCTTTCAAACAGGTTTACTAGCCTGAACTGGTTGAATTTGGATCTTCTTCATGGCAAAGGAGTTTTTACCTGGAATTTAATTCATTAAGGGTGAAAAGTGGGTTATGTGAAAAATGAGCGTTTCAGAGCGAGAGCAGCCTGTTTTTGCACTGTACAGTCGCCTAAGGCTGAAAAGTGGCTTATGTCAAAAATGAGCGTTTCAGAGCGATAGGAGGCTGTTTTAGCACTGTACAGTCGCCGAAGGCTGAAAAGTGCGTTATGTGAAAAATGAGCGTTTCAGAGCGAGAGCAGCCTGTTTTTGCACTAAGCTGCATTTCACTGAAAAAAGGTCTTTCAAACAGGTTTACTAGCCTGAACTGGTTGAATTTGGATCTTCTTCATGGCAAAGGGGTTTTTACCTGGAATTTCATTCATTAAAGGTGAAAAGTGGCTTATGTCAAAAATGAGCGTTTCAGAGCGATTGGAGGCTGTTTTAGCGCTGAAAAGTGGCTTATGTGAAAAATGAGCGTTTCAGAGCGAGAGCAGCCTGTTTTTGCACTAAGCTGCATTTCACTGAAAAAAGGTCTTTCAAACAGGTTTACTAGCCTGAACTGGTTGAATTTGGATCTTCTTCATGGCAAAGGGGTTTTTACCTGGAATTTCATTCATTAAAGGTGAAAAGTGGCTTATGTCAAAAATGAGCGTTTCAGAGCGATTGGAGGCTGTTTTAGCGCTGAAAAGTGGCTTATGTGAAAAATGAGCGTTTCAGAGCGATTGGAGGCTGTTTTAGCGCTGAAAAGTGGCTTATGTGAAAAATGAGCGTTTCAGAGCGAGAGCAGCCTGTTTTTGCACTAAGCTGCATTTCACTGAAAAAAGGTCTTTCAAACAGGTTTACTAGCCTGAACTGGTTGAATTTGGATCTTCTTCATGGCAAAGGAGTTTTTACCTGGAATTTAATTCATTAAGGGTGAAAAGTGGGTTATGTGAAAAATGAGCGTTTCAGAGCGAGAGCAGCCTGTTTTTGCACTGTACAGTCGCCTAAGGCTGAAAAGTGGCTTATGTCAAAAATGAGCGTTTCAGAGCGATAGGAGGCTGTTTTAGCACTAAGCTGCATTTCACTGAAAAAAGGTCTTTCAAACAGGTTTACTAGCCTGAACTGGTTGAATTTGGATCTTCTTCATGGCAAAGGAGTTTTTACCTGGAATTTCATTCATTAAAGGTGAAAAGTGGCTTATGTCAAAAATGAGCGTTTCAGAGCGATTGGAGGCTGTTTTAGCGCTGAAAAGTGGCTTATGTGAAAAATGAGCGTTTCAGAGCGAGAGCAGCCTGTTTTTGCACTAAGCTGCATTTCACTGAATAAAGGTCTTTCAAACAGGTTTACTAGCCTGAACTGGTTGAATTTGGATCTTCTTCATGGCAAAGGAGTTTTTACCTGGAATTTCATTCATTAAAGGTGAAAAGTGGCTTATGTCAAAAATGAGCGTTTCAGAGCGATTGGAGGCTGTTTTAGCGCTGAAAAGTGGCTTATGTGAAAAATGAGCGTTTCAGAGCGAGAGCAGCCTGTTTTTGCACTAAGCTGCATTTCACTGAAAAAAGGTCTTTCAAACAGGTTTACTAGCCTGAACTGGTTGAATTTGGATCTTCTTCATGGCAAAGGAGTTTTTACCTGGAATTTAATTCATTAAGGGTGAAAAGTGGGTTATGTGAAAAATGAGCGTTTCAGAGCGAGAGCAGCCTGTTTTTGCACTAAGCTGCATTTCACTGAAAAAAGGTCTTTCAAACAGGTTTACTAGCCTGAACTGGTTGAATTTGGATCTTCTTCATGGCAAAGGAGTTTTTACCTGGAATTTCATTCATTAAAGGTGAAAAGTGGCTTATGTCAAAAATGAGCGTTTCAGAGCGATTGGAGGCTGTTTTAGCGCTGAAAAGTGGCTTATGTGAAAAATGAGCGTTTCAGAGCGAGAGCAGCCTGTTTTTGCACTAAGCTGCATTTCACTGAAAAAAGGTCTTTCAAACAGGTTTACTAGCCTGAACTGGTTGAATTTGGATCTTCTTCATGGCAAAGGAGTTTTTACCTGGAATTTCATTCATTAAGGCTGAAAAGTGGGTTATGTGAAAAATGAGCGTTTCAGAGCGATTGGAGGCTGTTTTAGCACTGTACAGTCGCCGAAGGCTGAAAAGTGGCTTATGTGAAAAATGAGCGTTTCAGAGCGAGAGCAGTCTGTTTTTGCACTAAGCTGCATTTCACTGAAAAAAGGTCTTTCAAACAGGTTTACTAGCCTGAACTGGTTGAATTTGGATCTTCTTCATGGCAAATGAGTTTTTACCTGGAATTTAATTCATTAAGGCTGAAAAGTGGGTTATGTGAAAAATGAGCGTTTCAGAGCGATTGGAGGCTGTTTTAGCGCTGAAAAGTGGCTTATGTGAAAAATGAGCGTTTCAGAGCGAGAGCAGCCTGTTTTTGCACTAAGCTGCATTTCACTGAAAAAAGGTCTTTCAAACAGGTTTACTAGCCTGAACTGGTTGAATTTGGATCTTCTTCATGGCAAATGAGTTTTTACCTGGAATTTAATTCATTAAGGCTGAAAAGTGGGTTATGTGAAAAATGAGCGTTTCAGAGCGATTGGAGGCTGTTTTAGCGCTGAAAAGTGGCTTATGTGAAAAATGAGCGTTTCAGAGCGAGAGCAGCCTGTTTTTGCACTGTACAGTCGCCTAAGGCTGAAAAGTGGCTTATGTGAAAAATGAGCGTTTCAGAGCGAGAGCAGCCTGTTTTTGCACTAAGCTGCATTTCACTGAAAAAAGGTCTTTCAAACAGGTTTACTAGCCTGAACTGGTTGAATTTGGATCTTCTTCATGGCAAAGGAGTTTTTACCTGGAATTTCATTCATTAAAGGTGAAAAGTGGCTTATGTCAAAAATGAGCGTTTCAGAGCGATTGGAGGCTGTTTTAGCGCTGAAAAGTGGCTTATGTGAAAAATGAGCGTTTCAGAGCGAGAGCAGCCTGTTTTTGCACTAAGCTGCATTTCACTGAAAAAAGGTCTTTCAAACAGGTTTACTAGCCTGAACTGGTTGAATTTGGATCTTCTTCATGGCAAAGGAGTTTTTACCTGGAATTTCATTCATTAAAGGTGAAAAGTGGCTTATGTCAAAAATGAGCGTTTCAGAGCGATTGGAGGCTGTTTTAGCGCTGAAAAGTGGCTTATGTGAAAAATTAGCGTTTCAGAGCGAGAGCAGCCTGTTTTTGCACTAAGCTGCATTTCACTGAAAAAAGGTCTTTCAAACAGGTTTACTAGCCTGAACTGGTTGAATTTGGATCTTCTTCATGGCAAAGGAGTTTTTACCTGGAATTTAATTCATTAAGGGTGAAAAGTGGGTTATGTGAAAAATGAGCGTTTCAGAGCGAGAGCAGCCTGTTTTTGCACTGTACAGTCGCCTAAGGCTGAAAAGTGGCTTATGTCAAAAATGAGCGTTTCAGAGCGATAGGAGGCTGTTTTAGCGCTGAAAAGTGGCTTATGTGAAAAATGAGCGTTTCAGAGCGAGAGCAGCCTGTTTTTGCACTAAGCTGCATTTCACTGAAAAAAGGTCTTTCAAACAGGTTTACTAGCCTGAACTGGTTGAATTTGGATCTTCTTCATGGCAAAGGAGTTTTTACCTGGAATTTCATTCATTAAAGGTGAAAAGTGGCTTATGTCAAAAATGAGCGTTTCAGAGCGATTGGAGGCTGTTTTAGCGCTGAAAAGTGGCTTATGTGAAAAATGAGCGTTTCAGAGCGAGAGCAGCCTGTTTTTGCACTAAGCTGCATTTCACTGAAAAAAGGTCTTTCAAACAGGTTTACTAGCCTGAACTGGTTGAATTTGGATCTTCTTCATGGCAAAGGAGTTTTTACCTGGAATTTCATTCATTAAAGGTGAAAAGTGGCTTATGTCAAAAATGAGCGTTTCAGAGCGATTGGAGGCTGTTTTAGCGCTGAAAAGTGGCT
Source organism: Pagrus pagrus (assembly GCF_965226575.1). NCBI lineage: Eukaryota > Metazoa > Chordata > Actinopteri > Spariformes > Sparidae > Pagrus > Pagrus pagrus. The sequence goes on from NC_140197.1 coordinate 7,306,661, forward strand.
TATGTGAAAAATGAGCGTTTCAGAGCGAGAGCAGCCTGTTTTTGCACTAAGCTGCATTTCACTGAAAAAAGGTCTTTCAAACAGGTTTACTAGCCTGAACTGGTTGAATTTGGATCTTCTTCATGGCAAAGGAGTTTTTACCTGGAATTTCATTCATTAAGGGTGAAAAGTGGGTTATGTGAAAAATGAGCGTTTCAGAGCGAGAGCAGCCTGTTTTTGCACTGTACAGTCGCCTAAGGCTGAAAAGTGGCTTATGTCAAAAATGAGCGTTTCAGAGCGATAGGAGGCTGTTTTAGCACTGTACAGTCGCCGAAGGCTGAAAAGTGCGTTATGTGAAAAATGAGCGTTTCAGAGCGAGAGCAGCCTGTTTTTGCACTAAGCTGCATTTCACTGAAAAAAGGTCTTTCAAACAGGTTTACTAGCCTGAACTGGTTGAATTTGGATCTTCTTCATGGCAAAGGGGTTTTTACCTGGAATTTCATTCATTAAAGGTGAAAAGTGGCTTATGTCAAAAATGAGCGTTTCAGAGCGATTGGAGGCTGTTTTAGCGCTGAAAAGTGGCTTATGTGAAAAATGAGCGTTTCAGAGCGAGAGCAGCCTGTTTTTGCACTAAGCTGCATTTCACTGAAAAAAGGTCTTTCAAACAGGTATACTAGCCTGAATTGGTTGAATTTGGATCTTCTTCATGGCAAAGGGGTTTTTACCTGGAATTTCATTCATTAAAGGTGAAAAGTGGCTTATGTCAAAAATGAGCGTTTCAGAGCGATTGGAGGCTGTTTTAGCGCTGAAAAGTGGCTTATGTGAAAAATGAGCGTTTCAGAGCGATTGGAGGCTGTTTTAGCGCTGAAAAGTGGCTTATGTGAAAAATGAGCGTTTCAGAGCGAGAGCAGCCTGTTTTTGCACTAAGCTGCATTTCACTGAAAAAAGGTCTTTCAAACAGGTTTACTAGCCTGAACTGGTTGAATTTGGATCTTCTTCATGGCAAAGGAGTTTTTACCTGGAATTTAATTCATTAAGGGTGAAAAGTGGGTTATGTGAAAAATGAGCGTTTCAGAGCGAGAGCAGCCTGTTTTTGCACTGTACAGTCGCCTAAGGCTGAAAAGTGGCTTATGTCAAAAATGAGCGTTTCAGAGCGATAGGAGGCTGTTTTAGCACTAAGCTGCATTTCACTGAAAAAAGGTCTTTCAAACAGGTTTACTAGCCTGAACTGGTTGAATTTGGATCTTCTTCATGGCAAAGGAGTTTTTACCTGGAATTTCATTCATTAAAGGTGAAAAGTGGCTTATGTCAAAAATGAGCGTTTCAGAGCGATTGGAGGCTGTTTTAGCGCTGAAAAGTGGCTTATGTGAAAAATGAGCGTTTCAGAGCGAGAGCAGCCTGTTTTTGCACTAAGCTGCATTTCACTGAAAAAAGGTCTTTCAAACAGGTTTACTAGCCTGAACTGGTTGAATTTGGATCTTCTTCATGGCAAAGGAGTTTTTACCTGGAATTTAATTCATTAAGGGTGAAAAGTGGGTTATGTGAAAAATGAGCGTTTCAGAGCGAGAGCAGCCTGTTTTTGCACTGTACAGTCGCCTAAGGCTGAAAAGTGGCTTATGTCAAAAATGAGCGTTTCAGAGCGATAGGAGGCTGTTTTAGCACTAAGCTGCATTTCACTGAAAAAAGGTCTTTCAAACAGGTTTACTAGCCTGAACTGGTTGAATTTGGATCTTCTTCATGGCAAAGGAGTTTTTACCTGGAATTTCATTCATTAAAGGTGAAAAGTGGCTTATGTCAAAAATGAGCGTTTCAGAGCGATTGGAGGCTGTTTTAGCGCTGAAAAGTGGCTTATGTGAAAAATGAGCGTTTCAGAGCGAGAGCAGCCTGTTTTTGCACTAAGCTGCATTTCACTGAAAAAAGGTCTTTCAAACAGGTTTACTAGCCTGAACTGGTTGAATTTGGATCTTCTTCATGGCAAAGGAGTTTTTACCTGGAATTTAATTCATTAAGGGTGAAAAGTGGGTTATGTGAAAAATGAGCGTTTCAGAGCGAGAGCAGCCTGTTTTTGCACTAAGCTGCATTTCACTGAAAAAAGGTCTTTCAAACAGGTTTACTAGCCTGAACTGGTTGAATTTGGATCTTCTTCATGGCAAAGGAGTTTTTACCTGGAATTTAATTCATTAAGGGTGAAACGTGGGTTATGTGAAAAATGAGCGTTTCAGAGCGAGAGCAGCCTGTTTTTGCACTGTACAGTCGCCTAAGGCTGAAAAGTGGCTTATGTGAAAAATGAGCGTTTCAGAGCGAGAGCAGCCTGTTTTTGCACTAAGCTGCATTTCACTGAAAAAAGGTCTTTCAAACAGGTTTACTAGCCTGAACTGGTTGAATTTGGATCTTCTTCATGGCAAAGGAGTTTTTACCTGGAATTTCATTCATTAAGGCTGAAAAGTGGGTTATGTGAAAAATGAGCGTTTCAGAGCGATTGGAGGCTGTTTTAGCACTGTACAGTCGCCGAAGGCTGAAAAGTGGCTTATGTGAAAAATGAGCGTTTCAGAGCGAGAGCAGTCTGTTTTTGCACTAAGCTGCATTTCACTGAAAAAAGGTCTTTCAAACAGGTTTACTAGCCTGAACTGGTTGAATTTGGATCTTCTTCATGGCAAATGAGTTTTTACCTGGAATTTAATTCATTAAGGCTGAAAAGTGGGTTATGTGAAAAATGAGCGTTTCAGAGCGATTGGAGGCTGTTTTAGCGCTGAAAAGTGGCTTATGTGAAAAATGAGCGTTTCAGAGCGAGAGCAGCCTGTTTTTGCACTAAGCTGCATTTCACTGAAAAAAGGTCTTTCAAACAGGTTTACTAGCCTGAACTGGTTGAATTTGGATCTTCTTCATGGCAAATGAGTTTTTACCTGGAATTTAATTCATTAAGGCTGAAAAGTGGGTTATGTGAAAAATGAGCGTTTCAGAGCGATTGGAGGCTGTTTTAGCGCTGAAAAGTGGCTTATGTGAAAAATGAGCGTTTCAGAGCGAGAGCAGCCTGTTTTTGCACTGTACAGTCGCCTAAGGCTGAAAAGTGGCTTATGTGAAAAATGAGCGTTTCAGAGCGAGAGCAGCCTGTTTTTGCACTAAGCTGCATTTCACTGAAAAAAGGTCTTTCAAACAGGTTTACTAGCCTGAACTGGTTGAATTTGGATCTTCTTCATGGCAAAGGAGTTTTTACCTGGAATTTCATTCATTAAAGGTGAAAAGTGGCTTATGTCAAAAATGAGCGTTTCAGAGCGATTGGAGGCTGTTTTAGCGCTGAAAAGTGGCTTATGTGAAAAATGAGCGTTTCAGAGCGAGAGCAGCCTGTTTTTGCACTAAGCTGCATTTCACTGAAAAAAGGTCTTTCAAACAGGTTTACTAGCCTGAACTGGTTGAATTTGGATCTTCTTCATGGCAAAGGAGTTTTTACCTGGAATTTCATTCATTAAAGGTGAAAAGTGGCTTATGTCAAAAATGAGCGTTTCAGAGCGATTGGAGGCTGTTTTAGCGCTGAAAAGTGGCTTATGTGAAAAATGAGCGTTTCAGAGCGAGAGCAGCCTGTTTTTGCACTAAGCTGCATTTCACTGAAAAAAGGTCTTTCAAACAGGTTTACTAGCCTGAACTGGTTGAATTTGGATCTTCTTCATGGCAAAGGAGTTTTTACCTGGAATTTCATTCATTAAGGGTGAAAAGTGGGTTATGTGAAAAATGAGCGTTTCAGAGCGAGAGCAGCCTGTTTTTGCACTGTACAGTCGCCTAAGGCTGAAAAGTGGCTTATGTGAAAAATGAGCGTTTCAGAGCGAGAGCAGCCTGTTTTTGCACTAAGCTGCATTTCACTGAAAAAAGGTCTTTCAAACAGGTTTACTAGCCTGAACTGGTTGAATTTGGATCTTCTTCATGGCAAATGAGTTTTTACCTGGAATTTAATTCATTAAGGCTGAAAAGTGGGTTATGTGAAAAATGAGCGTTTCAGAGCGATTGGAGGCTGTTTTAGCGCTGAAAAGTGGCTTATGTGAAAAATGAGCGTTTCAGAGCGAGAGCAGCCTGTTTTTGCACTAAGCTGCATTTCACTGAAAAAAGGTCTTTCAAACAGGTTTACTAGCCTGAACTGGTTGAATTTGGATCTTCTTCATGGCAAATGAGTTTTTACCTGGAATTTAATTCATTAAGGCTGAAAAGTGGGTTATGTGAAAAATGAGCGTTTCAGAGCGATTGGAGGCTGTTTTAGCGCTGAAAAGTGGCTTATGTGAAAAATGAGCGTTTCAGAGCGAGAGCAGCCTGTTTTTGCACTGTACAGTCGCCTAAGGCTGAAAAGTGGCTTATGTGAAAAATGAGCGTTTCAGAGCGAGAGCAGCCTGTTTTTGCACTAAGCTGCATTTCACTGAAAAAAGGTCTTTCAAACAGGTTTACTAGCCTGAACTGGTTGAATTTGGATCTTCTTCATGGCAAAGGAGTTTTTACCTGGAATTTCATTCATTAAAGGTGAAAAGTGGCTTATGTCAAAAATGAGCGTTTCAGAGCGATTGGAGGCTGTTTTAGCGCTGAAAAGTGGCTTATGTGAAAAATGAGCGTTTCAGAGCGAGAGCAGCCTGTTTTTGCACTAAGCTGCATTTCACTGAAAAAAGGTCTTTCAAACAGGTTTACTAGCCTGAACTGGTTGAATTTGGATCTTCTTCATGGCAAAGGAGTTTTTACCTGGAATTTCATTCATTAAAGGTGAAAAGTGGCTTATGTGAAAAATGAGCGTTTCAGAGCGATTGGAGGCTGTTTTAGCGCTGAAAAGTGGCTTATGTGAAAAATGAGCGTTTCAGAGCGAGAGCAGCCTGTTTTTGCACTAAGCTGCATTTCACTGAAAAAAGGTCTTTCAAACAGGTTTACTAGCCTGAACTGGTTGAATTTGGATCTTCTTCATGGCAAAGGAGTTTTTACCTGGAATTTCATTCATTAAAGGTGAAAAGTGGCTTATGTCAAAAATGAGCGTTTCAGAGCGATTGGAGGCTGTTTTAGCGCTGAAAAGTGGCTTATGTGAAAAATGAGCGTTTCAGAGCGAGAGCAGCCTGTTTTTGCACTAAGCTGCATTTCACTGAAAAAAGGTCTTTCAAACAGGTTTACTAGCCTGAACTGGTTGAATTTGGATCTTCTTCATGGCAAAGGAGTTTTTACCTGGAATTTAATTCATTAAGGGTGAAAAGTGGGTTATGTGAAAAATGAGCGTTTCAGAGCGAGAGCAGCCTGTTTTTGCACTGTACAGTCGCCTAAGGCTGAAAAGTGGCTTATGTCAAAAATGAGCGTTTCAGAGCGATAGGAGGCTGTTTTAGCACTAAGCTGCATTTCACTGAAAAAAGGTCTTTCAAACAGGTTTACTAGCCTGAACTGGTTGAATTTGGATCTTCTTCATGGCAAAGGAGTTTTTACCTGGAATTTCATTCATTAAAGGTGAAAAGTGGCTTATGTCAAAAATGAGCGTTTCAGAGCGATTGGAGGCTGTTTTAGCGCTGAAAAGTGGCTTATGTGAAAAATGAGCGTTTCAGAGCGAGAGCAGCCTGTTTTTGCACTAAGCTGCATTTCACTGAAAAAAGGTCTTTCAAACAGGTTTACTAGCCTGAACTGGTTGAATTTGGATCTTCTTCATGGCAAAGGAGTTTTTACCTGGAATTTCATTCATTAAAGGTGAAAAGTGGCTTATGTGAAAAATGAGCGTTTCAGAGCGATTGGAGGCTGTTTTAGCGCTGAAAAGTGGCTTATGTGAAAAATGAGCGTTTCAGAGCGAGAGCAGCCTGTTTTTGCACTGTACAGTCGCCTAAGGCTGAAAAGTGGCTTATGTGAAAAATGAGCGTTTCAGAGCGAGAGCAGCCTGTTTTTGCACTAAGCTGCATTTCACTGAAAAAAGGTCTTTCAAACAGGTTTACTAGCCTGAACTGGTTGAATTTGGATCTTCTTCATGGCAAAGGAGTTTTTACCTGGAATTTCATTCATTAAAGGTGAAAAGTGGCTTATGTGAAAAATGAGCGTTTCAGAGCGATTGGAGGCTGTTTTAGCACTGTACAGTCGCCGAAGGCTGAAAAGTGGCTTATGTGAAAAATGAGCGTTTCAGAGCGAGAGCAGTCTGTTTTTGCACTAAGCTGCATTTCACTGAAAAAAGGTCTTTCAAACAGGTTTACTAGCCTGAACTGGTTGAATTTGGATCTTCTTCATGGCAAATGAGTTTTTACCTGGAATTTAATTCATTAAGGCTGAAAAGTGGGTTATGTGAAAAATGAGCGTTTCAGAGCGATTGGAGGCTGTTTTAGCGCTGAAAAGTGGCTTATGTGAAAAATGAGCGTTTCAGAGCGAGAGCAGCCTGTTTTTGCACTGTACAGTCGCCTAAGGCTGAAAAGTGGCTTATGTGAAAAATGAGCGTTTCAGAGCGAGAGCAGCCTGTTTTTGCACTGTACAGTCGCCTAAGGCTGAAAAGTGGCTTATGTGAAAAATGAGCGTTTCAGAGCGAGAGCAGCCTGTTTTTGCACTAAGCTGCATTTCACTGAAAAAAGGTCTTTCAAACAGGTTTACTAGCCTGAACTGGTTGAATTTGGATCTTCTTCATGGCAAAGGAGTTTTTACATGGAATTTCATTCATTAAAGGTGAAAAGTGGCTTATGTCAAAAATGAGCGTTTCAGAGCGATTGGAGGCTGTTTTAGCGCTGAAAAGTGGCTTATGTGAAAAATGAGCGTTTCAGAGCGAGAGCAGCCTGTTTTTGCACTAAGCTGCATTTCACTGAAAAAAGGTCTTTCAAACAGGTTTACTAGCCTGAACTGGTTGAATTTGGATCTTCTTCATGGCAAAGGAGTTTTTACCTGGAATTTCATTCATTAAGGGTGAAAAGTGGGTTATGTGAAAAATGAGCGTTTCAGAGCGAGAGCAGCCTGTTTTAGCACTGTACAGTCGCCGAAGGCTGAAAAGTGGCTTATGTGAAAAATGAGCGTTTCAGAGCGAGAGCAGCCTGTTTTTGCACTAAGCTGCATTTCACTGAAAAAAGGTCTTTCAAACAGGTTTACTAGCCTGAACTGGTTGAATTTGGATCTTCTTCATGGCAAATGAGTTTTTACCTGGAATTTAATTCATTAAGGCTGAAAAGTGGGTTATGTGAAAAATGAGCGTTTCAGAGCGATTGGAGGCTGTTTTAGCGCTGAAAAGTGGCTTATGTGAAAAATGAGCGTTTCAGAGCGAGAGCAGCCTGTTTTTGCACTGTACAGTCGCCTAAGGCTGAAAAGTGGCTTATGTGAAAAATGAGCGTTTCAGAGCGAGAGCAGCCTGTTTTTGCACTAAGCTGCATTTCACTGAAAAAAGGTCTTTCAAACAGGTTTACTAGCCTGAACTGGTTGAATTTGGATCTTCTTCATGGCAAAGGAGTTTTTACCTGGAATTTCATTCATTAAAGGTGAAAAGTGGCTTATGTCAAAAATGAGCGTTTCAGAGCGATTGGAGGCTGTTTTAGCGCTGAAAAGTGGCTTATGTGAAAAATGAGCGTTTCAGAGCGAGAGCAGCCTGTTTTTGCACTAAGCTGCATTTCACTGAAAAAAGGTCTTTCAAACAGGTTTACTAGCCTGAACTGGTTGAATTTGGATCTTCTTCCTGGCAAAGGAGTTTTTACCTGGAATTTCATTCATTAAGGCTGAAAAGTGGGTTGTGTGAAAAATGAGCGTTTCAGAGCGAGAGCAGCCTGTTTTTGCACTGTACAGTCGCCTAAGGCTGAAAAGTGGCTTATGTCAAAAATGAGCGTTTCAGAGCGATAGGAGGCTGTTTTAGCACTGTACAGTCGCCGAAGGCTGAAAAGTGCGTTATGTGAAAAATGAGCGTTTCAGAGCGAGAGCGGCCTGTTTTTGCACTAAGCTGCATTTCACATGAAAAAAGGTCTTTCAAACAGGTTTACTAGCCTGAACTGGTTGAATTTGGATCTTCTTCATGGCAAAGGTGTTTTTACCTGGAATTTCATTCATTAAAGGTGAAAAGTGGCTTATGTCAAAAATGAGCGTTTCAGAGCGATTGGAGGCTGTTTTAGCGCTGAAAAGTGGCTTATGTGAAAAATGAGCGTTTCAGAGCGAGAGCAGTCTGTTTTTGCACTAAGCTGCATTTCACTGAAAAAAGGTCTTTCAAACAGGTTTACTAGCCTGAACTGGTTGAATTTGGATCTTCTTCATGGCAAAGGAGTTTTTACCTGGAATTTCATTCATTAAAGGTGAAAAGTGGCTTATGTCAAAAATGAGCGTTTCAGAGCGATTGGAGGCTGTTTTAGCGCTGAAAAGTGGCTTATGTGAAAAATGAGCGTTTCAGAGCGAGAGCAGCCTGTTTTTGCACTAAGCTGCATTTCACTGAAAAAAGGTCTTTCAAACAGGTTTACTAGCCTGAACTGGTTGAATTTGGATCTTCTTCATGGCAAAGGAGTTTTTACCTGGAATTTCATTCATTAAGGGTGAAAAGTGGGTTATGTGAAAAATGAGCGTTTCAGAGCGAGAGCAGCCTGTTTTTGCACTGTACAGTCGCCTAAGGCTGAAAGGTGGCTTATGTCAAAAATGAGCGTTTCAGAGCGATAGGAGGCTGTTTTAGCACTGTACAGTCGCCGAAGGCTGAAAAGTGCGTTATGTGAAAAATGAGCGTTTCAGAGCGAGAGCGGCCTGTTTTTGCACTAAGCTGCATTTCACATGAAAAAAGGTCTTTCAAACAGGTTTACTAGCCTGAACTGGTTGAATTTGGATCTTCTTCATGGCAAAGGTGTTTTTACCTGGAATTTCATTCATTAAAGGTGAAAAGTGGCTTATGTCAAAAATGAGCGTTTCAGAGCGATTGGAGGCTGTTTTAGCGCTGAAAAGTGGCTTATGTGAAAAATGAGCGTTTCAGAGCGAGAGCAGTCTGTTTTTGCACTAAGCTGCATTTCACTGAAAAAAGGTCTTTCAAACAGGTTTACTAGCCTGAACTGGTTGAATTTGGATCTTCTTCATGGCAAAGGAGTTTTTACCTGGAATTTCATTCATTAAAGGTGAAAAGTGGCTTATGTCAAAAATGAGCGTTTCAGAGCGATTGGAGGCTGTTTTAGCGCTGAAAAGTGGCTTATGTGAAAAATGAGCGTTTCAGAGCGAGAGCAGCCTGTTTTTGCACTAAGCTGCATTACTGAAAAAAGGTCTTTCAAACAGGTTTACTAGCCTGAACTGGTTGAATTTGGATCTTCTTCATGGCAAATGAGTTTTTACCTGGAATTTAATTCATTAAGGCTGAAAAGTGGGTTATGTGAAAAATGAGCGTTTCAGAGCGATTGGAGGCTGTTTTAGCACTGTACAGTCGCCGAAGGCTGAAAAGTGGCTTATGTGAAAAATGAGCGTTTCAGAGCGAGAGCAGTCTGTTTTTGCACTAAGCTGCATTTCACTGAAAAAAGGTCTTTCAAACAGGCTTACTAGCCTGAACTGGTTGAATTTGGATCTTCTTCATGGCAAAGGAGTTTTTACCTGGAATTTAATTCATTAAGGCTGAAAAGTGGGTTATGTGAAAAATGAGCGTTTCAGAGCGATTGGAGGCTGTTTTAGCGCTGAAAAGTGGCTTATGTGAAAAATGAGCATTTCAGGGCGAGAGCAGCCTGTTTTTGCACTAAGCTGCATTTCACTGAAAAAAGGTCTTTCAAACAGGTTTACTAGCCTGAACTGGTTGAATTTGGATCTTCTTCATGGCAAAGGAGTTTTTACCTGGAATTTCATTCATTAAGGGTGAAAAGTGGGTTATGTGAAAAATGAGCGTTTCAGAGCGAGAGCAGCCTGTTTTTGCACTGTACAGTCGCCTAAGGCTGAAAAGTGGCTTATGTCAAAAATGAGCGTTTCAGAGCGATTGGAGGCTGTTTTAGCGCTGAAAAGTGGCTTATGTGAAAAATGAGCGTTTCAGAGCGAGAGCAGCCTGTTTTTGCACTAAGCTGCATTTCACTGAAAAAAGGTCTTTCAAACAGGTTTACTAGCCTGAACTGGTTGAATTTGGATCTTCTTCATGGCAAAGGAGTTTTTACCTGGAATTTCATTCATTAAGGGTGAAAAGTGGCTTATGTGAAAAATGAGCGTTTCAGAGCGAGAGCAGCCTGTTTTTGCACTAAGCTGCATTTCACTGAAAAAAGGTCTTTCAAACAGGTTTACTAGCCTGAACTGGTTGAATTTGGATCTTCTTCATGGCAAAGGAGTTTTTACCTGGAATTTAATTCATTAAGGGTGAAAAGTGGGTTATGTGAAAAATGAGCGTTTCAGAGCGAGAGCAGCCTGTTTTTGCACTGTACAGTCGCCGAAGGCTGAAAAGTGGCTTATGTGAAAAATGAGCGTTTCAGAGCGAGAGCAGCCTGTTTTTGCACTAAGCTGCATTTCACTGAAAAAAGGTCTTTCAAACAGGTTTACTAGCCTGAACTGGTTGAATTTGGATCTTCTTCATGGCAAATGAGTTTTTACCTGGAATTTAATTCATTAAGGCTGAAAAGTGGGTTATGTGAAAAATGAGCGTTTCAGAGCGATTGGAGGCTGTTTTAGCACTGTACAGTCGCCGAAGGCTGAAAAGTGGCTTATGTGAAAAATGAGCGTTTCAGAGCGAGAGCAGTCTGTTTTTGCACTAAGCTGCATTTCACTGAAAAAAGGTCTTTCAAACAGGTTTACTAGCCTGAACTGGTTGAATTTGGATCTTCTTCATGGCAAATGAGTTTTTACCTGGAATTTAATTCATTAAGGCTGAAAAGTGGGTTATGTGAAAAATGAGCGTTTCAGAGCGATTGGAGGCTGTTTTAGCGCTGAAAAGTGGCTTATGTGAAAAATGAGCGTTTCAGAGCGAGAGCAGCCTGTTTTTGCACTAAGCTGCATTTCACTGAAAAAAGGTCTTTCAAACAGGTTTACTAGCCTGAACTGGTTGAATTTGGATCTTCTTCATGGCAAAGGAGTTTTTACCTGGAATTTAATTCATTAAGGCTGAAAAGTGGGTTATGTGAAAAATGAGCGTTTCAGAGCGATTGGAGGCTGTTTTAGCGCTGAAAAGTGGCTTATGTGAAAAATGAGCGTTTCAGAGCGAGAGCAGCCTGTTTTTGCACTGTACAGTCGCCTAAGGCTGAAAAGTGGCTTATGTGAAAAATGAGCGTTTCAGAGCGAGAGCAGCCTGTTTTTGCACTAAGCTGCATTTCACTGAAAAAAGGTCTTTCAAACAGGTTTACTAGCCTGAACTGGTTGAATTTGGATCTTCTTCATGGCAAAGGAGTTTTTACCTGGAATTTCATTCATTAAGGCTGAAAAGTGGGTTATGTGAAAAATGAGCGTTTCAGAGCGATTGGAGGCTGTTTTAGCGCTGAAAAGTGGCTTATGTGAAAAATGAGCATTTCAGGGCGAGAGCAGCCTGTTTTTGCACTAAGCTGCATTTCACTGAAAAAAGGTCTTTCAAACAGGTTTACTAGCCTGAACTGGTTGAATTTGGATCTTCTTCATGGCAAAGGAGTTTTTACCTGGAATTTCATTCATTAAGGGTGAAAAGTGGGTTATGTGAAAAATGAGCGTTTCAGAGCGAGAGCAGCCTGTTTTTGCACTGTACAGTCGCCTAAGGCTGAAAAGTGGCTTATGTCAAAAATGAGCGTTTCAGAGCGATTGGAGGCTGTTTTAGCGCTGAAAAGTGGCTTATGTGAAAAATGAGCGTTTCAGAGCGAGAGCAGCCTGTTTTTGCACTAAGCTGCATTTCACTGAAAAAAGGTCTTTCAAACAGGTTTACTAGCCTGAACTGGTTGAATTTGGATCTTCTTCATGGCAAAGGAGTTTTTACCTGGAATTTCATTCATTAAGGGTGAAAAGTGGCTTATGTGAAAAATGAGCGTTTCAGAGCGAGAGCAGCCTGTTTTTGCACTAAGCTGCATTTCACTGAAAAAAGGTCTTTCAAACAGGTTTACTAGCCTGAACTGGTTGAATTTGGATCTTCTTCATGGCAAAGGAGTTTTTACCTGGAATTTAATTCATTAAGGGTGAAAAGTGGGTTATGTGAAAAATGAGCGTTTCAGAGCGAGAGCAGCCTGTTTTTGCACTGTACAGTCGCCGAAGGCTGAAAAGTGGCTTATGTGAAAAATGAGCGTTTCAGAGCGAGAGCAGCCTGTTTTTGCACTAAGCTGCATTTCACTGAAAAAAGGTCTTTCAAACAGGTTTACTAGCCTGAACTGGTTGAATTTGGATCTTCTTCATGGCAAATGAGTTTTTACCTGGAATTTAATTCATTAAGGCTGAAAAGTGGGTTATGTGAAAAATGAGCGTTTCAGAGCGATTGGAGGCTGTTTTAGCACTGTACAGTCGCCGAAGGCTGAAAAGTGGCTTATGTGAAAAATGAGCGTTTCAGAGCGAGAGCAGTCTGTTTTTGCACTAAGCTGCATTTCACTGAAAAAAGGTCTTTCAAACAGGTTTACTAGCCTGAACTGGTTGAATTTGGATCTTCTTCATGGCAAATGAGTTTTTACCTGGAATTTAATTCATTAAGGCTGAAAAGTGGGTTATGTGAAAAATGAGCGTTTCAGAGCGATTGGAGGCTGTTTTAGCGCTGAAAAGTGGCTTATGTGAAAAATGAGCGTTTCAGAGCGAGAGCAGCCTGTTTTTGCACTAAGCTGCATTTCACTGAAAAAAGGTCTTTCAAACAGGTTTACTAGCCTGAACTGGTTGAATTTGGATCTTCTTCATGGCAAAGGAGTTTTTACCTGGAATTTAATTCATTAAGGCTGAAAAGTGGGTTATGTGAAAAATGAGCGTTTCAGAGCGATTGGAGGCTGTTTTAGCGCTGAAAAGTGGCTTATGTGAAAAATGAGCGTTTCAGAGCGAGAGCAGCCTGTTTTTGCACTGTACAGTCGCCTAAGGCTGAAAAGTGGCTTATGTGAAAAATGAGCGTTTCAGAGCGAGAGCAGCCTGTTTTTGCACTAAGCTGCATTTCACTGAAAAAAGGTCTTTCAAACAGGTTTACTAGCCTGAACTGGTTGAATTTGGATCTTCTTCATGGCAAAGGAGTTTTTACCTGGAATTTCATTCATTAAAGGTGAAAAGTGGCTTATGTCAAAAATGAGCGTTTCAGAGCGATTGGAGGCTGTTTTAGCGCTGAAAAGTGGCTTATGTGAAAAATGAGCGTTTCAGAGCGAGAGCAGCCTGTTTTTGCACTAAGCTGCATTTCACTGAAAAAAGGTCTTTCAAACAGGTTTACTAGCCTGAACTGGTTGAATTTGGATCTTCTTCCTGGCAAAGGAGTTTTTACCTGGAATTTCATTCATTAAGGCTGAAAAGTGGGTTATGTGAAAAATGAGCGTTTCAGAGCGAGAGCAGCCTGTTTTTGCACTGTACAGTCGCCTAAGGCTGAAAAGTGGCTTATGTCAAAAATGAGCGTTTCAGAGCGATAGGAGGCTGTTTTAGCACTGTACAGTCGCCGAAGGCTGAAAAGTGCGTTATGTGAAAAATGAGCGTTTCAGAGCGAGAGCGGCCTGTTTTTGCACTAAGCTGCATTTCACATGAAAAAAGGTCTTTCAAACAGGTTTACTAGCCTGAACTGGTTGAATTTGGATCTTCTTCATGGCAAAGGTGTTTTTACCTGGAATTTCATTCATTAAAGGTGAAAAGTGGCTTATGTCAAAAATGAGCGTTTCAGAGCGATTGGAGGCTGTTTTAGCGCTGAAAAGTGGCTTATGTGAAAAATGAGCGTTTCAGAGCGAGAGCAGTCTGTTTTTGCACTAAGCTGCATTTCACTGAAAAAAGGTCTTTCAAACAGGTTTACTAGCCTGAACTGGTTGAATTTGGATCTTCTTCATGGCAAAGGAGTTTTTACCTGGAATTTCATTCATTAAAGGTGAAAAGTGGCTTATGTCAAAAATGAGCGTTTCAGAGCGATTGGAGGCTGTTTTAGCGCTGAAAAGTGGCTTATGTGAAAAATGAGCGTTTCAGAGCGAGAGCAGCCTGTTTTTGCACTAAGCTGCATTTCACTGAAAAAAGGTCTTTCAAACAGGTTTACTAGCCTGAACTGGTTGAATTTGGATCTTCTTCATGGCAAAGGAGTTTTTACCTGGAATTTCATTCATTAAGGGTGAAAAGTGGGTTATGTGAAAAATGAGCGTTTCAGAGCGAGAGCAGCCTGTTTTTGCACTGTACAGTCGCCTAAGGCTGAAAGGTGGCTTATGTCAAAAATGAGCGTTTCAGAGCGATAGGAGGCTGTTTTAGCACTGTACAGTCGCCGAAGGCTGAAAAGTGCGTTATGTGAAAAATGAGCGTTTCAGAGCGAGAGCGGCCTGTTTTTGCACTAAGCTGCATTTCACATGAAAAAAGGTCTTTCAAACAGGTTTACTAGCCTGAACTGGTTGAATTTGGATCTTCTTCATGGCAAAGGTGTTTTTACCTGGAATTTCATTCATTAAAGGTGAAAAGTGGCTTATGTCAAAAATGAGCGTTTCAGAGCGATTGGAGGCTGTTTTAGCGCTGAAAAGTGGCTTATGTGAAAAATGAGCGTTTCAGAGCGAGAGCAGTCTGTTTTTGCACTAAGCTGCATTTCACTGAAAAAAGGTCTTTCAAACAGGTTTACTAGCCTGAACTGGTTGAATTTGGATCTTCTTCATGGCAAAGGAGTTTTTACCTGGAATTTCATTCATTAAAGGTGAAAAGTGGCTTATGTCAAAAATGAGCGTTTCAGAGCGATTGGAGGCTGTTTTAGCGCTGAAAAGTGGCTTATGTGAAAAATGAGCGTTTCAGAGCGAGAGCAGCCTGTTTTTGCACTAAGCTGCATTACTGAAAAAAGGTCTTTCAAACAGGTTTACTAGCCTGAACTGGTTGAATTTGGATCTTCTTCATGGCAAATGAGTTTTTACCTGGAATTTAATTCATTAAGGCTGAAAAGTGGGTTATGTGAAAAATGAGCGTTTCAGAGCGATTGGAGGCTGTTTTAGCACTGTACAGTCGCCGAAGGCTGAAAAGTGGCTTATGTGAAAAATGAGCGTTTCAGAGCGAGAGCAGTCTGTTTTTGCACTAAGCTGCATTTCACTGAAAAAAGGTCTTTCAAACAGGCTTACTAGCCTGAACTGGTTGAATTTGGATCTTCTTCATGGCAAAGGAGTTTTTACCTGGAATTTAATTCATTAAGGCTGAAAAGTGGGTTATGTGAAAAATGAGCGTTTCAGAGCGATTGGAGGCTGTTTTAGCGCTGAAAAGTGGCTTATGTGAAAAATGAGCATTTCAGGGCGAGAGCAGCCTGTTTTTGCACTAAGCTGCATTTCACTGAAAAAAGGTCTTTCAAACAGGTTTACTAGCCTGAACTGGTTGAATTTGGATCTTCTTCATGGCAAAGGAGTTTTTACCTGGAATTTCATTCATTAAGGGTGAAAAGTGGGTTATGTGAAAAATGAGCGTTTCAGAGCGAGAGCAGCCTGTTTTTGCACTGTACAGTCGCCTAAGGCTGAAAAGTGGCTTATGTCAAAAATGAGCGTTTCAGAGCGATTGGAGGCTGTTTTAGCGCTGAAAAGTGGCTTATGTGAAAAATGAGCGTTTCAGAGCGAGAGCAGCCTGTTTTTGCACTAAGCTGCATTTCACTGAAAAAAGGTCTTTCAAACAGGTTTACTAGCCTGAACTGGTTGAATTTGGATCTTCTTCATGGCAAAGGAGTTTTTACCTGGAATTTCATTCATTAAGGGTGAAAAGTGGCTTATGTGAAAAATGAGCGTTTCAGAGCGAGAGCAGCCTGTTTTTGCACTAAGCTGCATTTCACTGAAAAAAGGTCTTTCAAACAGGTTTACTAGCCTGAACTGGTTGAATTTGGATCTTCTTCATGGCAAAGGAGTTTTTACCTGGAATTTAATTCATTAAGGGTGAAAAGTGGGTTATGTGAAAAATGAGCGTTTCAGAGCGAGAGCAGCCTGTTTTTGCACTGTACAGTCGCCGAAGGCTGAAAAGTGGCTTATGTGAAAAATGAGCGTTTCAGAGCGAGAGCAGCCTGTTTTTGCACTAAGCTGCATTTCACTGAAAAAAGGTCTTTCAAACAGGTTTACTAGCCTGAACTGGTTGAATTTGGATCTTCTTCATGGCAAATGAGTTTTTACCTGGAATTTAATTCATTAAGGCTGAAAAGTGGGTTATGTGAAAAATGAGCGTTTCAGAGCGATTGGAGGCTGTTTTAGCACTGTACAGTCGCCGAAGGCTGAAAAGTGGCTTATGTGAAAAATGAGCGTTTCAGAGCGAGAGCAGTCTGTTTTTGCACTAAGCTGCATTTCACTGAAAAAAGGTCTTTCAAACAGGTTTACTAGCCTGAACTGGTTGAATTTGGATCTTCTTCATGGCAAATGAGTTTTTACCTGGAATTTAATTCATTAAGGCTGAAAAGTGGGTTATGTGAAAAATGAGCGTTTCAGAGCGATTGGAGGCTGTTTTAGCGCTGAAAAGTGGCTTATGTGAAAAATGAGCGTTTCAGAGCGAGAGCAGCCTGTTTTTGCACTAAGCTGCATTTCACTGAAAAAAGGTCTTTCAAACAGGTTTACTAGCCTGAACTGGTTGAATTTGGATCTTCTTCATGGCAAAGGAGTTTTTACCTGGAATTTCATTCATTAAAGGTGAAAAGTGGCTTATGTGAAAAATGAGCGTTTCAGAGCGATTGGAGGCTGTTTTAGCGCTGAAAAGTGGCTTATGTGAAAAATGAGCGTTTCAGA
Organism: Pagrus pagrus; assembly: GCF_965226575.1. Taxonomy (NCBI): domain Eukaryota; kingdom Metazoa; phylum Chordata; class Actinopteri; order Spariformes; family Sparidae; genus Pagrus; species Pagrus pagrus. The sequence goes on from NC_140197.1 coordinate 7,323,328, forward strand.
GCGAGAGCAGCCTGTTTTTGCACTGTACAGTCGCCTAAGGCTGAAAAGTGGCTTATGTGAAAAATGAGCGTTTCAGAGCGAGAGCAGCCTGTTTTTGCACTAAGCTGCATTTCACTGAAAAAAGGTCTTTCAAACAGGTTTACTATCCTGAACTGGTTGAATTTGGATCTTCTTCATGGCAAAGGAGTTTTTACCTGGAATTTCATTCATTAAAGGTGAAAAGTGGCTTATGTCAAAAATGAGCGTTTCAGAGCGATTGGAGGCTGTTTTAGCGCTGAAAAGTGGCTTATGTGAAAAATGAGCGTTTCAGAGCGAGAGCAGCCTGTTTTTGCACTAAGCTGCATTTCACTGAAAAAAGGTCTTTCAAACAGGTTTACTAGCCTGAACTGGTTGAATTTGGATCTTCTTCATGGCAAAGGAGTTTTTACCTGGAATTTCATTCATTAAGGGTGAAAAGTGGGTTATGTGAAAAATGAGCGTTTCAGAGCGAGAGCAGCCTGTTTTAGCACTGTACAGTCGCCGAAGGCTGAAAAGTGGCTTATGTGAAAAATGAGCGTTTCAGAGCGAGAGCAGCCTGTTTTTGCACTAAGCTGCATTTCACTGAAAAAAGGTCTTTCAAACAGGTTTACTAGCCTGAACTGGTTGAATTTGGATCTTCTTCATGGCAAATGAGTTTTTACCTGGAATTTAATTCATTAAGGCTGAAAAGTGGGTTATGTGAAAAATGAGCGTTTCAGAGCGATTGGAGGCTGTTTTAGCGCTGAAAAGTGGCTTATGTGAAAAATGAGCGTTTCAGAGCGAGAGCAGCCTGTTTTTGCACTGTACAGTCGCCTAAGGCTGAAAAGTGGCTTATGTGAAAAATGAGCGTTTCAGAGCGAGAGCAGCCTGTTTTTGCACTAAGCTGCATTTCACTGAAAAAAGGTCTTTCAAACAGGTTTACTAGCCTGAACTGGTTGAATTTGGATCTTCTTCATGGCAAAGGAGTTTTTACCTGGAATTTCATTCATTAAAGGTGAAAAGTGGCTTATGTCAAAAATGAGCGTTTCAGAGCGATTGGAGGCTGTTTTAGCGCTGAAAAGTGGCTTATGTGAAAAATGAGCGTTTCAGAGCGAGAGCAGCCTGTTTTTGCACTAAGCTGCATTTCACTGAAAAAAGGTCTTTCAAACAGGTTTACTAGCCTGAACTGGTTGAATTTGGATCTTCTTCCTGGCAAAGGAGTTTTTACCTGGAATTTCATTCATTAAGGCTGAAAAGTGGGTTATGTGAAAAATGAGCGTTTCAGAGCGAGAGCAGCCTGTTTTTGCACTGTACAGTCGCCTAAGGCTGAAAAGTGGCTTATGTCAAAAATGAGCGTTTCAGAGCGATAGGAGGCTGTTTTAGCACTGTACAGTCGCCGAAGGCTGAAAAGTGCGTTATGTGAAAAATGAGCGTTTCAGAGCGAGAGCGGCCTGTTTTTGCACTAAGCTGCATTTCACATGAAAAAAGGTCTTTCAAACAGGTTTACTAGCCTGAACTGGTTGAATTTGGATCTTCTTCATGGCAAAGGTGTTTTTACCTGGAATTTCATTCATTAAAGGTGAAAAGTGGCTTATGTCAAAAATGAGCGTTTCAGAGCGATTGGAGGCTGTTTTAGCGCTGAAAAGTGGCTTATGTGAAAAATGAGCGTTTCAGAGCGAGAGCAGTCTGTTTTTGCACTAAGCTGCATTTCACTGAAAAAAGGTCTTTCAAACAGGTTTACTAGCCTGAACTGGTTGAATTTGGATCTTCTTCATGGCAAAGGAGTTTTTACCTGGAATTTCATTCATTAAAGGTGAAAAGTGGCTTATGTCAAAAATGAGCGTTTCAGAGCGATTGGAGGCTGTTTTAGCGCTGAAAAGTGGCTTATGTGAAAAATGAGCGTTTCAGAGCGAGAGCAGCCTGTTTTTGCACTAAGCTGCATTTCACTGAAAAAAGGTCTTTCAAACAGGTTTACTAGCCTGAACTGGTTGAATTTGGATCTTCTTCATGGCAAAGGAGTTTTTACCTGGAATTTCATTCATTAAGGGTGAAAAGTGGGTTATGTGAAAAATGAGCGTTTCAGAGCGAGAGCAGCCTGTTTTTGCACTGTACAGTCGCCTAAGGCTGAAAGGTGGCTTATGTCAAAAATGAGCGTTTCAGAGCGATAGGAGGCTGTTTTAGCACTGTACAGTCGCCGAAGGCTGAAAAGTGCGTTATGTGAAAAATGAGCGTTTCAGAGCGAGAGCGGCCTGTTTTTGCACTAAGCTGCATTTCACATGAAAAAAGGTCTTTCAAACAGGTTTACTAGCCTGAACTGGTTGAATTTGGATCTTCTTCATGGCAAAGGTGTTTTTACCTGGAATTTCATTCATTAAAGGTGAAAAGTGGCTTATGTCAAAAATGAGCGTTTCAGAGCGATTGGAGGCTGTTTTAGCGCTGAAAAGTGGCTTATGTGAAAAATGAGCGTTTCAGAGCGAGAGCAGTCTGTTTTTGCACTAAGCTGCATTTCACTGAAAAAAGGTCTTTCAAACAGGTTTACTAGCCTGAACTGGTTGAATTTGGATCTTCTTCATGGCAAAGGAGTTTTTACCTGGAATTTCATTCATTAAAGGTGAAAAGTGGCTTATGTCAAAAATGAGCGTTTCAGAGCGATTGGAGGCTGTTTTAGCGCTGAAAAGTGGCTTATGTGAAAAATGAGCGTTTCAGAGCGAGAGCAGCCTGTTTTTGCACTAAGCTGCATTACTGAAAAAAGGTCTTTCAAACAGGTTTACTAGCCTGAACTGGTTGAATTTGGATCTTCTTCATGGCAAATGAGTTTTTACCTGGAATTTAATTCATTAAGGCTGAAAAGTGGGTTATGTGAAAAATGAGCGTTTCAGAGCGATTGGAGGCTGTTTTAGCACTGTACAGTCGCCGAAGGCTGAAAAGTGGCTTATGTGAAAAATGAGCGTTTCAGAGCGAGAGCAGTCTGTTTTTGCACTAAGCTGCATTTCACTGAAAAAAGGTCTTTCAAACAGGCTTACTAGCCTGAACTGGTTGAATTTGGATCTTCTTCATGGCAAAGGAGTTTTTACCTGGAATTTAATTCATTAAGGCTGAAAAGTGGGTTATGTGAAAAATGAGCGTTTCAGAGCGATTGGAGGCTGTTTTAGCGCTGAAAAGTGGCTTATGTGAAAAATGAGCATTTCAGGGCGAGAGCAGCCTGTTTTTGCACTAAGCTGCATTTCACTGAAAAAAGGTCTTTCAAACAGGTTTACTAGCCTGAACTGGTTGAATTTGGATCTTCTTCATGGCAAAGGAGTTTTTACCTGGAATTTCATTCATTAAGGGTGAAAAGTGGGTTATGTGAAAAATGAGCGTTTCAGAGCGAGAGCAGCCTGTTTTTGCACTGTACAGTCGCCTAAGGCTGAAAAGTGGCTTATGTCAAAAATGAGCGTTTCAGAGCGATTGGAGGCTGTTTTAGCGCTGAAAAGTGGCTTATGTGAAAAATGAGCGTTTCAGAGCGAGAGCAGCCTGTTTTTGCACTAAGCTGCATTTCACTGAAAAAAGGTCTTTCAAACAGGTTTACTAGCCTGAACTGGTTGAATTTGGATCTTCTTCATGGCAAAGGAGTTTTTACCTGGAATTTCATTCATTAAGGGTGAAAAGTGGCTTATGTGAAAAATGAGCGTTTCAGAGCGAGAGCAGCCTGTTTTTGCACTAAGCTGCATTTCACTGAAAAAAGGTCTTTCAAACAGGTTTACTAGCCTGAACTGGTTGAATTTGGATCTTCTTCATGGCAAAGGAGTTTTTACCTGGAATTTAATTCATTAAGGGTGAAAAGTGGGTTATGTGAAAAATGAGCGTTTCAGAGCGAGAGCAGCCTGTTTTTGCACTGTACAGTCGCCGAAGGCTGAAAAGTGGCTTATGTGAAAAATGAGCGTTTCAGAGCGAGAGCAGCCTGTTTTTGCACTAAGCTGCATTTCACTGAAAAAAGGTCTTTCAAACAGGTTTACTAGCCTGAACTGGTTGAATTTGGATCTTCTTCATGGCAAATGAGTTTTTACCTGGAATTTAATTCATTAAGGCTGAAAAGTGGGTTATGTGAAAAATGAGCGTTTCAGAGCGATTGGAGGCTGTTTTAGCACTGTACAGTCGCCGAAGGCTGAAAAGTGGCTTATGTGAAAAATGAGCGTTTCAGAGCGAGAGCAGTCTGTTTTTGCACTAAGCTGCATTTCACTGAAAAAAGGTCTTTCAAACAGGTTTACTAGCCTGAACTGGTTGAATTTGGATCTTCTTCATGGCAAATGAGTTTTTACCTGGAATTTAATTCATTAAGGCTGAAAAGTGGGTTGTGTGAAAAATGAGCGTTTCAGAGCGATTGGAGGCTGTTTTAGCGCTGAAAAGTGGCTTATGTGAAAAATGAGCGTTTCAGAGCGAGAGCAGCCTGTTTTTGCACTAAGCTGCATTTCACTGAAAAAAGGTCTTTCAAACAGGTTTACTAGCCTGAACTGGTTGAATTTGGATCTTCTTCATGGCAAAGGAGTTTTTACCTGGAATTTCATTCATTAAAGGTGAAAAGTGGCTTATGTGAAAAATGAGCGTTTCAGAGCGATTGGAGGCTGTTTTAGCGCTGAAAAGTGGCTTATGTGAAAAATGAGCGTTTCAGAGCGAGAGCAGCCTGTTTTTGCACTGTACAGTCGCCTAAGGCTGAAAAGTGGCTTATGTGAAAAATGAGCGTTTCAGAGCGAGAGCAGCCTGTTTTTGCACTAAGCTGCATTTCACTGAAAAAAGGTCTTTCAAACAGGTTTACTATCCTGAACTGGTTGAATTTGGATCTTCTTCATGGCAAAGGAGTTTTTACCTGGAATTTCATTCATTAAAGGTGAAAAGTGGCTTATGTCAAAAATGAGCGTTTCAGAGCGATTGGAGGCTGTTTTAGCGCTGAAAAGTGGCTTATGTGAAAAATGAGCGTTTCAGAGCGAGAGCAGCCTGTTTTTGCACTAAGCTGCATTTCACTGAAAAAAGGTCTTTCAAACAGGTTTACTAGCCTGAACTGGTTGAATTTGGATCTTCTTCATGGCAAAGGAGTTTTTACCTGGAATTTAATTCATTAAGGGTGAAAAGTGGGTTATGTGAAAAATGAGCGTTTCAGAGCGAGAGCAGCCTGTTTTTGCACTGTACAGTCGCCTAAGGCTGAAAAGTGGCTTATGTGAAAAATGAGCGTTTCAGAGCGAGAGCAGCCTGTTATTGCACTAAGCTGCATTTCACTGAAAAAAGGTCTTTCAAACAGGTTTACTAGCCTGAACTGGTTGAATTTGGATCTTCTTCATGGCAAAGGAGTTTTTACCTGGAATTTCATTCATTAAGGGTGAAAAGTGGCTTATGTGAAAAATGAGCGTTTCAGAGCGAGAGCAGCCTGTTTTTGCACTGTACAGTCGCCTAAGGCTGAAAAGTGGCTTATGTGAAAAATGAGCGTTTCAGAGCGAGAGCAGCCTGTTTTTGCACTAAGCTGCATTTCACTGAAAAAAGGTCTTTCAAACAGGTTTACTAGCCTGAACTGGTTGAATTTGGATCTTCTTCATGGCAAAGGAGTTTTCACCTGGAATTTAATTCATTAAGGGTGAAAAGTGGGTTATGTGAAAAATGAGCGTTTCAGAGCGAGAGCAGCCTGTTTTTGCACTGTACAGCCGCCTAAGGCTGAAAAGTGGCTTATGTGAAAAATGAGCGTTTCAGAGCGAGAGCAGCCTGTTTTTGCACTAAGCTGCATTTCACTGAAAAAAGGTCTTTCAAACAGGTTTACTAGCCTGAACTGGTTGAATTTGGATCTTCTTCATGGCAAAGGAGTTTTTACCTGGAATTTCATTCATTAAAGGTGAAAAGTGGCTTATGTCAAAAATGAGCGTTTCAGAGCGATTGGAGGCTGTTTTAGCGCTGAAAAGTGGCTTATGTGAAAAATGAGCGTTTCAGAGCGAGAGCAGCCTGTTTTTGCACTAAGCTGCATTTCACTGAAAAAAGGTCTTTCAAACAGGTTTACTAGCCTGAACTGGTTGAATTTGGATCTTCTTCATGGCAAAGGAGTTTTTACCTGGAATTTAATTCATTAAGGGTGAAAAGTGGGTTATGTGAAAAATGAGCGTTTCAGAGCGAGAGCAGCCTGTTTTTGCACTGTACAGTCGCCTAAGGCTGAAAAGTGGCTTATGTGAAAAATGAGCGTTTCAGAGCGAGAGCAGCCTGTTTTTGCACTAAGCTGCATTTCACTGAAAAAAGGTCTTTCAAACAGGTTTACTAGCCTGAACTGGTTGAATTTGGATCTTCTTCATGGCAAAGGAGTTTTTACCTGGAATTTCATTCATTAAAGGTGAAAAGTGGCTTATGTCAAAAATGAGCGTTTCAGAGCGATTGGAGGCTGTTTTAGCGCTGAAAAGTGGCTTATGTGAAAAATGAGCGTTTCAGAGCGAGAGCAGCCTGTTATTGCACTAAGCTGCATTTCACTGAAAAAAGGTCTTTCAAACAGGTTTACTAGCCTGAACTGGTTGAATTTGGATCTTCTTCATGGCAAAGGAGTTTTTACCTGGAATTTCATTCATTAAGGGTGAAAAGTGGCTTATGTGAAAAATGAGCGTTTCAGAGCGAGAGCAGCCTGTTTTTGCACTGTACAGTCGCCTAAGGCTGAAAAGTGGCTTATGTGAAAAATGAGCGTTTCAGAGCGAGAGCAGCCTGTTTTTGCACTAAGCTGCATTTCACTGAAAAAAGGTCTTTCAAACAGGTTTACTAGCCTGAACTGGTTGAATTTGGATCTTCTTCATCGCAAAGGAGTTTTTACCTGGAATTTAATTCATTAAGGGTGAAAAGTGGGTTATGTGAAAAATGAGCGTTTCAGAGCGAGAGCAGCCTGTTTTTGCACTGTACAGTCGCCTAAGGCTGAAAAGTGGCTTATGTCAAAAATGAGCGTTTCAGAGCGATTGGAGGCTGTTTTAGCGCTGAAAAGTGGCTTATGTGAAAAATGAGCGTTTCAGAGCGAGAGCAGCCTGTTTTTGCACTAAGCTGCATTTCACTGAAAAAAGGTCTTTCAAACAGGTTTACTAGCCTGAACTGGTTGAATTTGGATCTTCTTCATGGCAAAGGAGTTTTTACCTGGAATTTAATTCATTAAGGGTGAAAAGTGGGTTATGTGAAAAATGAGCGTTTCAGAGCGAGAGCAGCCTGTTTTTGCACTAAGCTGCATTTCACTGAAAAAAGGTCTTTCAAACAGGTTTACTAGCCTGAACTGGTTGAATTTGGATCTTCTTCATGGCAAAGGAGTTTTTACCTGGAATTTCATTCATTAAAGGTGAAAAGTGGCTTATGTCAAAAATGAGCGTTTCAGAGCGATTGGAGGCTGTTTTAGCGCTGAAAAGTGGCTTATGTGAAAAATGAGCGTTTCAGAGCGAGAGCAGCCTGTTATTGCACTAAGCTGCATTTCACTGAAAAAAGGTCTTTCAAACAGGTTTACTAGCCTGAACTGGTTGAATTTGGATCTTCTTCATGGCAAAGGAGTTTTTACCTGGAATTTCATTCATTAAGGGTGAAAAGTGGCTTATGTGAAAAATGAGCGTTTCAGAGCGAGAGCAGCCTGTTTTTGCACTGTACAGTCGCCTAAGGCTGAAAAGTGGCTTATGTGAAAAATGAGCGTTTCAGAGCGAGAGCAGCCTGTTTTTGCACTAAGCTGCATTTCACTGAAAAAAGGTCTTTCAAACAGGTTTACTAGCCTGAACTGGTTGAATTTGGATCTTCTTCATCGCAAAGGAGTTTTTACCTGGAATTTAATTCATTAAGGGTGAAAAGTGGGTTATGTGAAAAATGAGCGTTTCAGAGCGAGAGCAGCCTGTTTTTGCACTGTACAGTCGCCTAAGGCTGAAAAGTGGCTTATGTCAAAAATGAGCGTTTCAGAGCGATTGGAGGCTGTTTTAGCGCTGAAAAGTGGCTTATGTGAAAAATGAGCGTTTCAGAGCGAGAGCAGCCTGTTTTTGCACTAAGCTGCATTTCACTGAAAAAAGGTCTTTCAAACAGGTTTACTAGCCTGAACTGGTTGAATTTGGATCTTCTTCATGGCAAAGGAGTTTTTACCTGGAATTTCATTCATTAAAGGTGAAAAGTGGCTTATGTCAAAAATGAGCGTTTCAGAGCGATTGGAGGCTGTTTTAGCGCTGAAAAGTGGCTTATGTGAAAAATGAGCGTTTCAGAGCGAGAGCAGCCTGTTTTTGCACTAAGCTGCATTTCACTGAAAAAAGGTCTTTCAAACAGGTTTACTAGCCTGAACTGGTTGAATTTGGATCTTCTTCATGGCAAAGGAGTTTTTACCTGGAATTTCATTCATTAAGGGTGAAAAGTGGCTTATGTGAAAAATGAGCGTTTCAGAGCGAGAGCAGCCTGTTTTTGCACTAAGCTGCATTTCACTGAAAAAAGGTCTTTCAAACAGGTTTACTAGCCTGAACTGGTTGAATTTGGATCTTCTTCATGGCAAAGGAGTTTTTACCTGGAATTTCATTCATTAAAGGTGAAAAGTGGCTTATGTCAAAAATGAGCGTTTCAGAGCGATTGGAGGCTGTTTTAGCGCTGAAAAGTGGCTTATGTGAAAAATGAGCGTTTCAGAGCGAGAGCAGCCTGTTTTTGCACTAAGCTGCATTTCACTGAAAAAAGGTCTTTCAAACAGGTTTACTAGCCTGAACTGGTTGAATTTGGATCTTCTTCATGGCAAAGGAGTTTTTACCTGGAATTTAATTCATTAAGGGTGAAAAGTGGGTTATGTGAAAAATGAGCGTTTCAGAGCGAGAGCAGCCTGTTTTTGCACTAAGCTGCATTTCACTGAAAAAAGGTCTTTCAAACAGGTTTACTAGCCTGAACTGGTTGAATTTGGATCTTCTTCATGGCAAAGGAGTTTTTACCTGGAATTTAATTCATTAAGGGTGAAAAGTGGGTTATGTGAAAAATGAGCGTTTCAGAGCGAGAGCAGCCTGTTTTTGCACTGTACAGTCGCCGAAGGCTGAAAAGTGGCTTATGTGAAAAATGAGCGTTTCAGAGCGAGAGCAGCCTGTTTTTGCACTAAGCTGCATTTCACTGAAAAAAGGTCTTTCAAACAGGTTTACTAGCCTGAACTGGTTGAATTTGGATCTTCTTCATGGCAAAGGAGTTTTTACCTGGAATTTAATTCATTAAGGGTGAAAAGTGGGTTATGTGAAAAATGAGCGTTTCAGAGCGAGAGCAGCCTGTTTTTGCACTAAGCTGCATTTCACTGAAAAAAGGTCTTTCAAACAGGTTTACTAGCCTGAACTGGTTGAATTTGGATCTTCTTCATGGCAAAGGAGTTTTTACCTGGAATTTAATTCATTAAGGGTGAAAAGTGGGTTATGTGAAAAATGAGCGTTTCAGAGCGAGAGCAGCCTGTTTTTGCACTGTACAGTCGCCGAAGGCTGAAAAGTGGCTTATGTGAAAAATGAGCGTTTCAGAGCGAGAGCAGCCTGTTTTTGCACTAAGCTGCATTTCACTGAAAAAAGGTCTTTCAAACAGGTTTACTAGCCTGAACTGGTTGAATTTGGATCTTCTTCATGGCAAAGGAGTTTTTACCTGGAATTTAATTCATTAAGGCTGAAAAGTGGGTTATGTGAAAAATGAGCGTTTCAGAGCGATTGGAGGCTGTTTTAGCGCTGAAAAGTGGCTTATGTGAAAAATGAGCGTTTCAGAGCGAGAGCAGCCTGTTTTTGCACTAAGCTGCATTTCACTGAAAAAAGGTCTTTCAAACAGGTTTACTAGCCTGAACTGGTTGAATTTGGATCTTCTTCATGGCAAAGGAGTTTTTACCTGGAATTTAATTCATTAAGGGTGAAAAGTGGGTTATGTGAAAAATGAGCGTTTCAGAGCGAGAGCAGCCTGTTTTTGCACTGTACAGTCGCCGAAGGCTGAAAAGTGGCTTATGTGAAAAATGAGCGTTTCAGAGCGAGAGCAGCCTGTTTTTGCACTAAGCTGCATTTCACTGAAAAAAGGTCTTTCAAACAGGTTTACTAGCCTGAACTGGTTGAATTTGGATCTTCTTCATGGCAAATGAGTTTTTACCTGGAATTTAATTCATTAAGGCTGAAAAGTGGGTTATGTGAAAAATGAGCGTTTCAGAGCGATTGGAGGCTGTTTTAGCGCTGAAAAGTGGCTTATGTGAAAAATGAGCGTTTCAGAGCGAGAGCAGCCTGTTTTTGCACTAAGCTGCATTTCACTGAAAAAAGGTCTTTCAAACAGGTTTACTAGCCTGAACTGGTTGAATTTGGATCTTCTTCATGGCAAAGGAGTTTTTACCTGGAATTTCATTCATTAAGGCTGAAAAGTGGCTTATGTCAAAAATGAGCGTTTCAGAGCGATTGGAGGCTGTTTTAGCGCTGAAAAGTGGCTTATGTGAAAAATGAGCGTTTCAGAGCGAGAGCAGCCTGTTTTTGCACTAAGCTGCATTTCACTGAAAAAAGGTCTTTCAAACAGGTTTACTAGCCTGAACTGGTTGAATTTGGATCTTCTTCATGGCAAAGGAGTTTTTACCTGGAATTTAATTCATTAAGGGTGAAAAGTGGGTTATGTGAAAAATGAGCGTTTCAGAGCGAGAGCAGCCTGTTTTTGCACTGTACAGTCGCCGAAGGCTGAAAAGTGGCTTATGTGAAAAATGAGCGTTTCAGAGCGAGAGCAGCCTGTTTTTGCACTAAGCTGCATTTCACTGAAAAAAGGTCTTTCAAACAGGTTTACTAGCCTGAACTGGTTGAATTTGGATCTTCTTCATGGCAAATGAGTTTTTACCTGGAATTTAATTCATTAAGGCTGAAAAGTGGGTTATGTGAAAAATGAGCGTTTCAGAGCGATTGGAGGCTGTTTTAGCGCTGAAAAGTGGCTTATGTGAAAAATGAGCGTTTCAGAGCGAGAGCAGCCTGTTTTTGCACTAAGCTGCATTTCACTGAAAAAAGGTCTTTCAAACAGGTTTACTAGCCTGAACTGGTTGAATTTGGATCTTCTTCATGGCAAAGGAGTTTTTACCTGGAATTTCATTCATTAAGGCTGAAAAGTGGCTTATGTCAAAAATGAGCGTTTCAGAGCGATTGGAGGCTGTTTTAGCGCTGAAAAGTGGCTTATGTGAAAAATGAGCGTTTCAGAGCGAGAGCAGCCTGTTTTTGCACTAAGCTGCATTTCACTGAAAAAAGGTCTTTCAAACAGGTTTACTAGCCTGAACTGGTTGAATTTGGATCTTCTTCATGGCAAAGGAGTTTTTACCTGGAATTTAATTCATTAAGGGTGAAAAGTGGGTTATGTGAAAAATGAGCGTTTCAGAGCGAGAGCAGCCTGTTTTTGCACTAAGCTGCATTTCACTGAAAAAAGGTCTTTCAAACAGGTTTACTAGCCTGAACTGGTTGAATTTGGATCTTCTTCATGGCAAAGGAGTTTTTACCTGGAATTTAATTCATTAAGGGTGAAAAGTGGGTTATGTGAAAAATGAGCGTTTCAGAGCGAGAGCAGCCTGTTTTTGCACTGTACAGTCGCCGAAGGCTGAAAAGTGGCTTATGTGAAAAATGAGCGTTTCAGAGCGAGAGCAGCCTGTTTTTGCACTAAGCTGCATTTCACTGAAAAAAGGTCTTTCAAACAGGTTTACTAGCCTGAACTGGTTGAATTTGGATCTTCTTCATGGCAAAGGAGTTTTTACCTGGAATTTAATTCATTAAGGCTGAAAAGTGGGTTATGTGAAAAATGAGCGTTTCAGAGCGATTGGAGGCTGTTTTAGCGCTGAAAAGTGGCTTATGTGAAAAATGAGCGTTTCAGAGCGAGAGCAGCCTGTTTTTGCACTAAGCTGCATTTCACTGAAAAAAGGTCTTTCAAACAGGTTTACTAGCCTGAACTGGTTGAATTTGGATCTTCTTCATGGCAAAGGAGTTTTTACCTGGAATTTCATTCATTAAAGGTGAAAAGTGGCTTATGTGAAAAATGAGCGTTTCAGAGCGATTGGAGGCTGTTTTAGCGCTGAAAAGTGGCTTATGTGAAAAATGAGCGTTTCAGAGCGAGAGCAGCCTGTTTTTGCACTGTACAGTCGCCTAAGGCTGAAAAGTGGCTTATGTGAAAAATGAGCGTTTCAGAGCGAGAGCAGCCTGTTTTTGCACTAAGCTGCATTTCACTGAAAAAAGGTCTTTCAAACAGGTTTACTAGCCTGAACTGGTTGAATTTGGATCTTCTTCATGGCAAAGGAGTTTTTACCTGGAATTTCATTCATTAAAGGTGAAAAGTGGCTTATGTCAAAAATCAGCGTTTCAGAGCGATTGGAGGCTGTTTTAGCGCTGAAAAGTGGCTTATGTGAAAAATGAGCGTTTCAGAGCGAGAGCAGCCTGTTTTTGCACTAAGCTGCATTTCACTGAAAAAAGGTCTTTCAAACAGGTTTACTAGCCTGAACTGGTTGAATTTGGATCTTCTTCATGGCAAAGGAGTTTTTACCTGGAATTTAATTCATTAAGGGTGAAAAGTGGGTTATGTGAAAAATGAGCGTTTCAGAGCGAGAGCAGCCTGTTTTTGCACTGTACAGTCGCCTAAGGCTGAAAAGTGGCTTATGTGAAAAATGAGCGTTTCAGAGCGAGAGCAGCCTGTTTTTGCACTAAGCTGCATTTCACTGAAAAAAGGTCTTTCAAACAGGTTTACTAGCCTGAACTGGTTGAATTTGGATCTTCTTCATGGCAAAGGAGTTTTTACCTGGAATTTCATTCATTAAGGGTGAAAAGTGGGTTATGTGAAAAATGAGCGTTTCAGAGCGAGAGCAGCCTGTTTTTGCACTAAGCTGCATTTCACTGAAAAAAGGTCTTTCAAACAGGTTTACTAGCCTGAACTGGTTGAATTTGGATCTTCTTCATGGCAAATGAGTTTTTACCTGGAATTTAATTCATTAAGGCTGAAAAGTGGGTTATGTGAAAAATGAGCGTTTCAGAGCGATTGGAGGCTGTTTTAGCACTGTACAGTCGCCGAAGGCTGAAAAGTGGCTTATGTGAAAAATGAGCGTTTCAGAGCGAGAGCAGTCTGTTTTTGCACTAAGCTGCATTTCACTGAAAAAAGGTCTTTCAAACAGGTTTACTAGCCTGAACTGGGTGAATTTGGATCTTCTTCATGGCAAATGAGTTTTTACCTGGAATTTAATTCATTAAGGCTGAAAAGTGGGTTATGTGAAAAATGAGCGTTTCAGAGCGATTGGAGGCTGTTTTAGCGCTGAAAAGTGGCTTATGTGAAAAATGAGCGTTTCAGAGCGAGAGCAGCCTGTTTTTGCACTAAGCTGCATTTCACTGAAAAAAGGTCTTTCAAACAGGTTTACTAGCCTGAACTGGTTGAATTTGGATCTTCTTCATGGCAAAGGAGTTTTTACCTGGAATTTAATTCATTAAGGGTGAAAAGTGGGTTATGTGAAAAATGAGCGTTTCAGAGCGAGAGCGGCCTGTTTTTGCACTGTACAGTCGCCTAAGGCTGAAAAGTGGCTTATGTCAAAAATGAGCGTTTCAGAGCGATAGGAGGCTGTTTTTGCACTAAGCTGCATTTCACTGAAAAAAGGTCTTTCAAACAGGTTTACTAGCCTGAACTGGTTGAATTTGGATCTTCTTCATGGCAAAGGAGTTTTTACCTGGAATTTAATTCATTAAGGGTGAAAAGTGGCTTATGTGAAAAATGAGCGTTTCAGAGCGAGAGCAGCCTGTTTTTGCACTAATCTGCATTTCACTGAAAAAAGGTCTTTCAAACAGGTTTACTAGCCTGAACTGGTTGAATTTGGATCTTCTTCATGGCAAAGGAGTTTTTACCTGGAATTTCATTCATTAAAGGTGAAGAGTGGCTTATGTCAAAAATGAGCGTTTCAGAGCGATTGGAGGCTGTTTTAGCGCTGAAAAGTGGCTTATGTGAAAAATGAGCGTTTCAGAGCGAGAGCAGCCTGTTTTTGCACTAAGCTGCATTTCACTGAAAAAAGGTCTTTCAAACAGGTTTACTAGCCTGAACTGGTTGAATTTGGATCTTCTTCATGGCAAATGAGTTTTTACCTGGAATTTAATTCATTAAGGCTGAAAAGTGGGTTATGTGAAAAATGAGCGTTTCAGAGCGATTGGAGGCTGTTTTAGCACTGTACAGTCGCCGAAGCCTGAAAAGTGGCTTATGTGAAAAATGAGCGTTTCAGAGCGAGAGCAGTCTGTTTTTGCACTAAGCTGCATTTCACTGAAAAAAGGTCTTTCAAACAGGTTTACTAGCCTGAACTGGTTGAATTTGGATCTTCTTCATGGCAAAGGAGTTTTTACCTGGAATTTAATTCATTAAGGCTGAAAAGTGGGTTATGTGAAAAATGAGCGTTTCAGAGCGAGAGCAGCCTGTTTTTGCACTAAGCTGCATTTCACTGAAAAAAGGTCTTTCAAACAGGTTTACTAGCCTGAACTGGTTGAATTTGGATCTTCTTCATGGCAAAGGAGTTTTTACCTGGAATTTAATTCATTAAGGGTGAAAAGTGGGTTATGTGAAAAATGAGCGTTTCAGAGCGAGAGCGGCCTGTTTTTGCACTGTACAGTCGCCTAAGGCTGAAAAGTGGCTTATGTCAAAAATGAGCGTTTCAGAGCGATAGGAGGCTGTTTTTGCACTAAGCTGCATTTCACTGAAAAAAGGTCTTTCAAACAGGTTTACTAGCCTGAACTGGTTGAATTTGGATCTTCTTCATGGCAAAGGAGTTTTTACCTGGAATTTAATTCATTAAGGGTGAAAAGTGGCTTATGTGAAAAATGAGCGTTTCAGAGCGAGAGCAGCCTGTTTTTGCACTAATCTGCATTTCACTGAAAAAAGGTCTTTCAAACAGGTTTACTAGCCTGAACTGGTTGAATTTGGATCTTCTTCATGGCAAAGGAGTTTTTACCTGGAATTTCATTCATTAAAGGTGAAAAGTGGCTTATGTCAAAAATGAGCGTTTCAGAGCGATTGGAGGCTGTTTTAGCGCTGAAAAGTGGCTTATGTGAAAAATGAGCGTTTCAGAGCGAGAGCAGCCTGTTTTTGCACTAAGCTGCATTTCACTGAAAAAAGGTCTTTCAAACAGGTTTACTAGCCTGAACTGGTTGAATTTGGATCTTCTTCATGGCAAATGAGTTTTTACCTGGAATTTAATTCATTAAGGCTGAAAAGTGGGTTATGTGAAAAATGAGCGTTTCAGAGCGATTGGAGGCTGTTTTAGCACTGTACAGTCGCCGAAGCCTGAAAAGTGGCTTATGTGAAAAATGAGCGTTTCAGAGCGAGAGCAGTCTGTTTTTGCACTAAGCTGCATTTCACTGAAAAAAGGTCTTTCAAACAGGTTTACTAGCCTGAACTGGTTGAATTTGGATCTTCTTCATGGCAAAGGAGTTTTTACCTGGAATTTAATTCATTAAGGCTGAAAAGTGGGTTATGTGAAAAATGAGCGTTTCAGAGCGAGAGCAGCCTGTTTTTGCACTAAGCTGCATTTCACTGAAAAAAGGTCTTTCAAACAGGTTTACTAGCCTGAACTGGTTGAATTTGGATCTTCTTCATGGCAAAGGAGTTTTTACCTGGAATTTAATTCATTAAGGGTGAAAAGTGGGTTATGTGAAAAATGAGCGTTTCAGAGCGAGAGCAGCCTGTTTTTGCACTGTACAGTCGCCGAAGGCTGAAAAGTGGCTTATGTGAAAAATGAGCGTTTCAGAGCGAGAGCAGCCTGTTTTTGCACTAAGCTGCATTTCACTGAAAAAAGGTCTTTCAAACAGGTTTACTAGCCTGAACTGGTTGAATTTGGATCTTCTTCATGGCAAATGAGTTTTTACCTGGAATTTAATTCATTAAGGCTGAAAAGTGGGTTATGTGAAAAATGAGCGTTTCAGAGCGATTGGAGGCTGTTTTAGCACTGTACAGTCGCCGAAGCCTGAAAAGTGGCTTATGTGAAAAATGAGCGTTTCAGAGCGAGAGCAGTCTGTTTTTGCACTAAGCTGCATTTCACTGAAAAAAGGTCTTTCAAACAGGTTTACTAGCCTGAACTGGTTGAATTTGGATCTTCTTCATGGCAAATGAGTTTTTACCTGGAATTTAATTCATTAAGGCTGAAAAGTGGGTTATGTGAAAAATGAGCGTTTCAGAGCGATTGGAGGCTGTTTTAGCGCTGAAAAGTGGCTTATGTGAAAAATGAGCGTTTCAGAGCGAGAGCAGCCTGTTTTTGCACTAAGCTGCATTTCACTGAAAAAAGGTCTTTCAAACAGGTTTACTAGCCTGAACTGGTTGAATTTGGATCTTCTTCATGGCAAAGGAGTTTTTACCTGGAATTTCATTCATTAAAGGTGAAAAGTGGCTTATGTCAAAAATGAGCGTTTCAGAGCGATTGGAGGCTGTTTTAGCGCTGAAAAGTGGCTTATGTGAAAAATGAGCGTTTCAGAGCGAGAGCAGCCTGTTTTTGCACTAAGCTGCATTTCACTGAAAAAAGGTCTTTCAAACAGGTTTACTAGCCTGAACTGGTTGAATTTGGATCTTCTTCATGGCAAAGGAGTTTTTACCTGGAATTTCATTCATTAAGGGTGAAAAGTGGGTTATGTGAAAAATGAGCGTTTCAGAGCGAGAGCAGCCTGTTTTTGCACTAAGCTGCATTTCACTGAAAAAAGGTCTTTCAAACAGGTTTACTAGCCTGAACTGGTTGAATTTGGATCTTCTTCATGGCAAAGGAGTTTTTACCTGGAATTTAATTCATTAAGGGTGAAAAGTGGGTTATGTGAAAAATGAGCGTTTCAGAGCGAGAGCAGCCTGTTTTTGCACTGTACAGTCGCCGAAGGCTGAAAAGTGGCTTATGTGAAAAATGAGCGTTTCAGAGCGAGAGCAGCCTGTTTTTGCACTAAGCTGCATTTCACTGAAAAAAGGTCTTTCAAACAGGTTTACTAGCCTGAACTGGTTGAATTTGGATCTTCTTCATGGCAAATGAGTTTTTACCTGGAATTTAATTCATTAAGGCTGAAAAGTGGGTTATGTGAAAAATGAGCGTTTCAGAGCGATTGGAGGCTGTTTTAGCGCTGAAAAGTGGCTTATGTGAAAAATGAGCGTTTCAGAGCGAGAGCAGCCTGTTTTGGCACTAAGCTGCATTTCACTGAAAAAAGGTCTTTCAAACAGGTTTACTAGCCTGAACTGGTTGAATTTGGATCTTCTTCATGGCAAAGGAGTTTTTACCTGGAATTTCATTCATTAAGGCTGAAAAGTGGCTTATGTGAAAAATGAGCGTTTCAGAGCGAGAGCAGCCTGTTTTTGCACTAAGCTGCATTTCACTGAAAAAAGGTCTTTCAAACAGGTTTACTAGCCTGAACTGGTTGAATTTGGATCTTCTTCATGGCAAAGGAGTTTTTACCTGGAATTTAATTCATTAAGGGTGAAAAGTGGGTTATGTGAAAAATGAGCGTTTCAGAGCGAGAGCAGCCTGTTTTTGCACTGTACAGTCGCCGAAGGCTGAAAAGTGGCTTATGTGAAAAATGAGCGTTTCAGAGCGAGAGCAGCCTGTTTTTGCACTAAGCTGCATTTCACTGAAAAAAGGTCTTTCAAACAGGTTTACTAGCCTGAACTGGTTGAATTTGGATCTTCTTCATGGCAAATGAGTTTTTACCTGGAATTTAATTCATTAAGGCTGAAAAGTGGGTTATGTGAAAAATGAGCGTTTCAGAGCGATTGGAGGCTGTTTTAGCGCTGAAAAGTGGCTTATGTGAAAAATGAGCGTTTCAGAGCGAGAGCAGCCTGTTTTTGCACTAAGCTGCATTTCACTGAAAAAAGGTCTTTCAAACAGGTTTACTAGCCTGAACTGGTTGAATTTGGATCTTCTTCATGGCAAAGGAGTTTTTACCTGGAATTTCATTCATTAAAGGTGAAAAGTGGCTTATGTGAAAAATGAGCGTTTCAGAGCGATTGGAGGCTGTTTTAGCGCTGAAAAGTGGCTTATGTGAAAAATGAGCGTTTCAGAGCGAGAGCAGCCTGTTTTTGCACTGTACAGTCGCCTAAGGCTGAAAAGTGGCTTATGTGAAAAATGAGCGTTTCAGAGCGAGAGCAGCCTGTTTTTGCACTAAGCTGCATTTCACTGAAAAAAGGTCTTTCAAACAGGTTTACTAGCCTGAACTGGTTGAATTTGGATCTTCTTCATGGCAAAGGAGTTTTTACCTGGAATTTCATTCATTAAAGGTGAAAAGTGGCTTATGTCAAAAATCAGCGTTTCAGAGCGATTGGAGGCTGTTTTAGCGCTGAAAAGTGGCTTATGTGAAAAATGAGCGTTTCAGAGCGAGAGCAGCCTGTTTTTGCACTAAGCTGCATTTCACTGAAAAAAGGTCTTTCAAACAGGTTTACTAGCCTGAACTGGTTGAATTTGGATCTTCTTCATGGCAAAGGAGTTTTTACCTGGAATTTAATTCATTAAGGGTGAAAAGTGGGTTATGTGAAAAATGAGCGTTTCAGAGCGAGAGCAGCCTGTTTTTGCACTGTACAGTCGCCTAAGGCTGAAAAGTGGCTTATGTGAAAAATGAGCGTTTCAGAGCGAGAGCAGCCTGTTTTTGCACTAAGCTGCATTTCACTGAAAAAAGGTCTTTCAAACAGGTTTACTAGCCTGAACTGGTTGAATTTGGATCTTCTTCATGGCAAAGGAGTTTTTACCTGGAATTTCATTCATTAAAGGTGAAAAGTGGCTTATGTAAAAAATGAGCGTTTCAGAGCGATTGGAGGCTGTTTTAGCGCTGAAAAGTGGCTTATGTGAAAAATGAGCGTTTCAGAGCGAGAGCAGCCTGTTATTGCACTAAGCTGCATTTCACTGAAAAAAGGTCTTTCAAACAGGTTTACTAGCCTGAACTGGTTGAATTTGGATCTTCTTCATGGCAAAGGAGTTTTTACCTGGAATTTCATTCATTAAGGGTGAAAAGTGGCTTATGTGAAAAATGAGCGTTTCAGAGCGAGAGCAGCCTGTTTTTGCACTGTACAGTCGCCTAAGGCTGAAAAGTGGCTTATGTGAAAAATGAGCGTTTCAGAGCGAGAGCAGCCTGTTTTTGCACTAAGCTGCATTTCACTGAAAAAAGGTCTTTCAAACAGGTTTACTAGCCTGAACTGGTTGAATTTGGATCTTCTTCATGGCAAAGGAGTTTTTACCTGGAATTTCATTCATTAAAGGTGAAAAGTGGCTTATGTCAAAAATGAGCGTTTCAGAGCGATTGGAGGCTGTTTTAGCGCTGAAAAGTGGCTTATGTGAAAAATGAGCGTTTCAGAGCGAGAGCAGCCTGTTTTTGCACTAAGCTGCATTTCACTGAAAAAAGGTCTTTCAAACAGGTTTACTAGCCTGAACTGGTTGAATTTGGATCTTCTTCATGGCAAAGGAGTTTTTACCTGGAATTTCATTCATTAAGGGTGAAAAGTGGGTTATGTGAAAAATGAGCGTTTCAGAGCGAGAGCAGCCTGTTTTTGCACTGTACAGTCGCTTAAGGCTGAAAAGTGGCTTATGTCAAAAATGAGCGTTTCAGAGCGATAGGAGGCTGTTTTTGCACTAAGCTGCATTTCACTGAAAAAAGGTCTTTCAAACAGGTTTACTAGCCTGAACTGGTTGAATTTGGATCTTCTTCATGGCAAATGAGTTTTTACCTGGAATTTAATTCATTAAGGCTGAAAAGTGGGTTATGTGAAAAATGAGCGTTTCAGAGCGATTGGAGGCTGTTTTAGCGCTGAAAAGTGGCTTATGTGAAAAATGAGCGTTTCAGAGCGAGAGCAGCCTGTTTTTGCACTAAGCTGCATTTCACTGAAAAAAGGTCTTTCAAACAGGTTTACTAGCCTGAACTGGTTGAATTTGGATCTTCTTCATGGCAAAGGAGTTTTTACCTGGAATTTCATTCATTAAAGGTGAAAAGTGGCTTATGTCAAAAATGAGCGTTTCAGAGCGATTGGAGGCTGTTTTAGCGCTGAAAAGTGGCTTATGTGAAAAATGAGCGTTTCAGAGCGAGAGCAGCCTGTTTTTGCACTAAGCTGCATTTCACTGAAAAAAGGTCTTTCAAACAGGTTTACTAGCCTGAACTGGTTGAATTTGGATCTTCTTCATGGCAAAGGAGTTTTTACCTGGAATTTCATTCATTAAGGGTGAAAAGTGGGTTATGTGAAAAATGAGCGTTTCAGAGCGAGAGCAGCCTGTTTTTGCACTAAGCTGCATTTCACTGAAAAAAGGTCTTTCAAACAGGTTTACTAGCCTGAACTGGTTGAATTTGGATCTTCTTCATGGCAAATGAGTTTTTACCTGGAATTTAATTCATTAAGGCTGAAAAGTGGGTTATGTGAAAAATGAGCGTTTCAGAGCGATTGGAGGCTGTTTTAGCACTGTACAGTCGCCGAAGGCTGAAAAGTGGCTTATGTGAAAAATGAGCGTTTCAGAGCGAGAGCAGTCTGTTTTTGCACTAAGCTGCATTTCACTGAAAAAAGGTCTTTCAAACAGGTTTACTAGCCTGAACTGGGTGAATTTGGATCTTCTTCATGGCAAATGAGTTTTTACCTGGAATTTAATTCATTAAGGCTGAAAAGTGGGTTATGTGAAAAATGAGCGTTTCAGAGCGATTGGAGGCTGTTTTAGCGCTGAAAAGTGGCTTATGTGAAAAATGAGCGTTTCAGAGCGAGAGCAGCCTGTTTTTGCACTAAGCTGCATTTCACTGAAAAAAGGTCTTTCAAACAGGTTTACTAGCCTGAACTGGTTGAATTTGGATCTTCTTCATGGCAAAGGAGTTTTTACCTGGAATTTCATTCATTAAAGGTGAAAAGTGGCTTATGTCAAAAATGAGCGTTTCAGAGCGATTGGAGGCTGTTTTAGCGCTGAAAAGTGGCTTATGTGAAAAATGAGCGTTTCAGAGCGAGAGCAGCCTGTTTTTGCACTAAGCTGCATTTCACTGAAAAAAGGTCTTTCAAACAGGTTTACTAGCCTGAACTGGTTGAATTTGGATCTTCTTCATGGCAAAGGAGTTTTTACCTGGAATTTCATTCATTAAAGGTGAAAAGTGGCTTATGTCAAAAATGAGCGTTTCAGAGCGATTGGAGGCTGTTTTAGCGCTGAAAAGTGGCTTATGTGAAAAATGAGCGTTTCAGAGCGAGAGCAGTCTGTTTTTGCACTAAGCTGCATTTCACTGAAAAAAGGTCTTTCAAACAGGTTTACTAGCCTGAACTGGTTGAATTTGGATGTTCTTCATGGCAAATGAGTTTTTACCTGGAATTTAATTCATTAAGGCTGAAAAGTGGGTTATGTGAAAAATGAGCGTTTCAGAGCGATTGGAGGCTGTTTTAGCGCTGAAAAGTGGCTTATGTGAAAAATGAGCGTTTCAGAGCGAGAGCAGCCTGTTTTTGCACTGTACAGTCGCCTAAGGCTGAAAAGTGGCTTATGTGAAAAATGAGCGTTTCAGAGCGAGAGCAGCCTGTTTTTGCACTAAGCTGCATTTCACTGAAAAAAGGTCTTTCAAACAGGTTTACTAGCCTGAACTGGTTGAATTTGGATCTTCTTCATGGCAAAGGAGTTTTTACCTGGAATTTCATTCATTAAAGGTGAAAAGTGGCTTATGTCAAAAATGAGCGTTTCAGAGCGATTGGAGGCTGTTTTAGCGCTGAAAAGTGGCTTATGTGAAAAATGAGCGTTTCAGAGCGAGAGCAGCCTGTTTTTGCACTAAGCTGCATTTCACTGAAAAAAGGTCTTTCAAACAGGTTTACTAGCCTGAACTGGTTGAATTTGGATCTTCTTCATGGCAAAGGAGTTTTTACCTGGAATTTAATTCATTAAGGGTGAAAAGTGGGTTATGTGAAAAATGAGCGTTTCAGAGCGAGAGCAGCCTGTTTTTGCACTAAGCTGCATTTCACTGAAAAAAGGTCTTTCAAACAGGTTTACTAGCCTGAACTGGTTGAATTTGGATCTTCTTCATGGCAAATGAGTTTTTACCTGGAATTTAATTCATTAAGGCTGAAAAGTGGGTTATGTGAAAAATGAGCGTTTCAGAGCGATTGGAGGCTGTTTTAGCACTGTACAGTCGCCGAAGGCTGAAAAGTGGCTTATGTGAAAAATGAGCGTTTCAGAGCGAGAGCACTCTGTTTTTGCACTAAGCTGCATTTCACTGAAAAAAGGTCTTTCAAACAGGTTTACTAGCCTGAACTGGGTGAATTTGGATCTTCTTCATGGCAAATGAGTTTTTACCTGGAATTTAATTCATTAAGGCTGAAAAGTGGGTTATGTGAAAAATGAGCGTTTCAGAGCGATTGGAGGCTGTTTTAGCGCTGAAAAGTGGCTTATGTGAAAAATGAGCGTTTCAGAGCGAGAGCAGCCTGTTTTTGCACTAAGCTGCATTTCACTGAAAAAAGGTCTTTCAAACAGGTTTACTAGCCTGAACTGGTTGAATTTGGATCTTCTTCATGGCAAAGGAGTTTTTACCTGGAATTTCATTCATTAAGGGTGAAAAGTGGCTTATGTGAAAAATGAGCGTTTCAGAGCGAGAGCAGCCTGTTTTTGCACTAAGCTGCATTTCACTGAAAAAAGGTCTTTCAAACAGGTTTACTAGCCTGAACTGGTTGAATTTGGATCTTCTTCATGGCAAAGGAGTTTTTACCTGGAATTTAATTCATTAAGGGTGAAAAGTGGGTTATGTGAAAAATGAGCGTTTCAGAGCGAGAGCAGCCTGTTTTTGCACTGTACAGTCGCCTAAGGCTGAAAAGTGGCTTATGTCAAAAATGAGCGTTTCAGAGCGATAGGAGGCTGTTTTAGCACTGTACAGTCGCCGAAGGCTGAAAAGTGCGTTATGTGAAAAATGAGCGTTTCAGAGCGATTGGAGGCTGTTTTAGCGCTGAAAAGTGGCTTATGTGAAAAATGAGCGTTTCAGAGCGAGAGCAGCCTGTTTTTGCACTAAGCTGCATTTCACTGAAAAAAGGTCTTTCAAACAGGTTTACTAGCCTGAACTGGTTGAATTTGGATCTTCTTCATGGCAAAGGAGTTTTTACCTGGAATTTAATTCATTAAGGGTGAAAAGTGGCTTATGTGAAAAATGAGCGTTTCAGAGCGAGAGCAGCCTGTTTTTGCACTGTACAGTCGCCTAAGGCTGAAAAGTGGCTTATGTGAAAAATGAGCGTTTCAGAGCGAGAGCAGCCTGTTTTTGCACTAAGCTGCATTTCACTGAAAAAAGGTCTTTCAAACAGGTTTACTAGCCTGAACTGGTTGAATTTGGATCTTCTTCATGGCAAATGAGTTTTTACCTGGAATTTAATTCATTAAGGCTGAAAAGTGGGTTATGTGAAAAATGAGCGTTTCAGAGCGATTGGAGGCTGTTTTAGCACTGTACAGTCGCCGAAGGCTGAAAAGTGGCTTATGTGAAAAATGAGCGTTTCAGAGCGAGAGCAGTCTGTTTTTGCACTAAGCTGCATTTCACTGAAAAAAGGTCTTTCAAACAGGTTTACTAGCCTGAACTGGGTGAATTTGGATCTTCTTCATGGCAAATGAGTTTTTACCTGGAATTTTATTCATTAAGGCTGAAAAGTGGGTTATGTGAAAAATGAGCGTTTCAGAGCGATTGGAGGCTGTTTTAGCGCTGAAAAGTGGCTTATGTGAAAAATGAGCGTTTCAGAGCGAGAGCAGCCTGTTTTTGCACTAAGCTGCATTTCACTGAAAAAAGGTCTTTCAAACAGGTTTACTAGCCTGAACTGGTTGAATTTGGATCTTCTTCATGGCAAAGGAGTTTTTACCTGGAATTTCATTCATTAAAGGTGAAAAGTGGCTTATGTCAAAAATGAGCGTTTCAGAGCGATTGGAGGCTGTTTTAGCGCTGAAAAGTGGCTTATGTGAAAAATGAGCGTTTCAGAGCGAGAGCAGCCTGTTTTTGCACTAAGCTGCATTTCACTGAAAAAAGGTCTTTCAAACAGGTTTACTAGCCTGAACTGGTTGAATTTGGATCTTCTTCATGGCAAAGGAGTTTTTACCTGGAATTTAATTCATTAAGGGTGAAAAGTGGCTTATGTGAAAAATGAGCGTTTCAGAGCGAGAGCAGCCTGTTTTTGCACTGTACAGTCGCCTAAGGCTGAAAAGTGGCTTATGTGAAAAATGAGCGTTTCAGAGCGAGAGCAGCCTGTTTTTGCACTAAGCTGCATTTCACTGAAAAAAGGTCTTTCAAACAGGTTTACTAGCCTGAACTGGTTGAATTTGGATCTTCTTCATGGCAAATGAGTTTTTACCTGGAATTTAATTCATTAAGGCTGAAAAGTGGGTTATGTGAAAAATGAGCGTTTCAGAGCGATTGGAGGCTGTTTTAGCACTGTACAGTCGCCGAAGGCTGAAAAGTGGCTTATGTGAAAAATGAGCGTTTCAGAGCGAGAGCAGTCTGTTTTTGCACTAAGCTGCATTTCACTGAAAAAAGGTCTTTCAAACAGGTTTACTAGCCTGAACTGGGTGAATTTGGATCTTCTTCATGGCAAATGAGTTTTTACCTGGAATTTAATTCATTAAGGCTGAAAAGTGGGTTATGTGAAAAATGAGCGTTTCAGAGCGATTGGAGGCTGTTTTAGCGCTGAAAAGTGGCTTATGTGAAAAATGAGCGTTTCAGAGCGAGAGCAGCCTGTTTTTGCACTAAGCTGCATTTCACTGAAAAAAGGTCTTTCAAACAGGTTTACTAGCCTGAACTGGTTGAATTTGGATCTTCTTCATGGCAAATGAGTTTTTACCTGGAATTTAATTCATTAAGGCTGAAAAGTGGGTTATGTGAAAAATGAGCGTTTCAGAGCGATTGGAGGCTGTTTTAGCACTGTACAGTCGCCGAAGGCTGAAAAGTGGCTTATGTGAAAAATGAGCGTTTCAGAGCGAGAGCAGTCTGTTTTTGCACTAAGCTGCATTTCACTGAAAAAAGGTCTTTCAAACAGGTTTACTAGCCTGAACTGGGTGAATTTGGATCTTCTTCATGGCAAAGGAGTTTTTACCTGGAATTTAATTCATTAAGGGTGAAAAGTGGGTTATGTGAAAAATGAGCGTTTCAGAGCGAGAGCAGCCTGTTTTTGCACTGTACAGTCGCCGAAGGCTGAAAAGTGGCTTATGTGAAAAATGAGCGTTTCAGAGCGAGAGCAGCCTGTTTTTGCACTAAGCTGCATTTCACTGAAAAAAGGTCTTTCAAACAGGTTTACTAGCCTGAACTGGTTGAATTTGGATCTTCTTCATGGCAAATGAGTTTTTACCTGGAATTTAATTCATTAAGGCTGAAAAGTGGGTTATGTGAAAAATGAGCGTTTCAGAGCGATTGGAGGCTGTTTTAGCACTGTACAGTCGCCGAAGGCTGAAAAGTGGCTTATGTGAAAAATGAGCGTTTCAGAGCGAGAGCAGTCTGTTTTTGCACTAAGCTGCATTTCACTGAAAAAAGGTCTTTCAAACAGGTTTACTAGCCTGAACTGGTTGAATTTGGATCTTCTTCATGGCAAAGGAGTTTTTACCTGGAATTTAATTCATTAAGGGTGAAAAGTGGGTTATGTGAAAAATGAGCGTTTCAGAGCGAGAGCAGCCTGTTTTTGCACTGTACAGTCGCCGAAGGCTGAAAAGTGGCTTATGTGAAAAATGAGCGTTTCAGAGCGAGAGCAGCCTGTTTTTGCACTAAGCTGCATTTCACTGAAAAAAGGTCTTTCAAACAGGTTTACTAGCCTGAACTGGTTGAATTTGGATCTTCTTCATGGCAAATGAGTTTTTACCTGGAATTTAATTCATTAAGGGTGAAAAGTGGGTTATGTGAAAAATGAGCGTTTCAGAGCGAGAGCAGCCTGTTTTTGCACTGTACAGTCGCCGAAGGCTGAAAAGTGGCTTATGTGAAAAATGAGCGTTTCAGAGCGAGAGCAGCCTGTTTTTGCACTAAGCTGCATTTCACTGAAAAAAGGTCTTTCAAACAGGTTTACTAGCCTGAACTGGTTGAATTTGGATCTTCTTCATGGCAAATGAGTTTTTACCTGGAATTTAATTCATTAAGGCTGAAAAGTGGGTTATGTGAAAAATGAGCGTTTCAGAGCGATTGGAGGCTGTTTTAGCACTGTACAGTCGCCGAAGGCTGAAAAGTGGCTTATGTGAAAAATGAGCGTTTCAGAGCGAGAGCAGTCTGTTTTTGCACTAAGCTGCATTTCACTGAAAAAAGGTCTTTCAAACAGGTTTACTAGCCTGAACTGGGTGAATTTGGATCTTCTTCATGGCAAAGGAGTTTTTACCTGGAATTTAATTCATTAAGGCTGAAAAGTGGGTTATGTGAAAAATGAGCGTTTCAGAGCGATTGGAGGCTGTTTTAGCGCTGAAAAGTGGCTTATGTGAAAAATGAGCGTTTCAGAGCGAGAGCAGCCTGTTTTTGCACTAAGCTGCATTTCACTGAAAAAAGGTCTTTCAAACAGGTTTACTAGCCTGAACTGGTTGAATTTGGATCTTCTTCATGGCAAATGAGTTTTTACCTGGAATTTAATTCATTAAGGCTGAAAAGTGGGTTATGTGAAAAATGAGCGTTTCAGAGCGATTGGAGGCTGTTTTAGCACTGTACAGTCGCCGAAGGCTGAAAAGTGGCTTATGTGAAAAATGAGCGTTTCAGAGCGAGAGCAGTCTGTTTTTGCACTAAGCTGCATTTCACTGAAAAAAGGTCTTTCAAACAGGTTTACTAGCCTGAACTGGGTGAATTTGGATCTTCTTCATGGCAAAGGAGTTTTTACCTGGAATTTAATTCATTAAGGGTGAAAAGTGGGTTATGTGAAAAATGAGCGTTTCAGAGCGAGAGCAGCCTGTTTTTGCACTGTACAGTCGCCGAAGGCTGAAAAGTGGCTTATGTGAAAAATGAGCGTTTCAGAGCGAGAGCAGCCTGTTTTTGCACTAAGCTGCATTTCACTGAAAAAAGGTCTTTCAAACAGGTTTACTAGCCTGAACTGGTTGAATTTGGATCTTCTTCATGGCAAATGAGTTTTTACCTGGAATTTAATTCATTAAGGCTGAAAAGTGGGTTATGTGAAAAATGAGCGTTTCAGAGCGATTGGAGGCTGTTTTAGCACTGTACAGTCGCCGAAGGCTGAAAAGTGGCTTATGTGAAAAATGAGCGTTTCAGAGCGAGAGCAGTCTGTTTTTGCACTAAGCTGCATTTCACTGAAAAAAGGTCTTTCAAACAGGTTTACTAGCCTGAACTGGTTGAATTTGGATCTTCTTCATGGCAAAGGAGTTTTTACCTGGAATTTAATTCATTAAGGGTGAAAAGTGGGTTATGTGAAAAATGAGCGTTTCAGAGCGAGAGCAGCCTGTTTTTGCACTGTACAGTCGCCGAAGGCTGAAAAGTGGCTTATGTGAAAAATGAGCGTTTCAGAGCGAGAGCAGCCTGTTTTTGCACTAAGCTGCATTTCACTGAAAAAAGGTCTTTCAAACAGGTTTACTAGCCTGAACTGGTTGAATTTGGATCTTCTTCATGGCAAATGAGTTTTTACCTGGAATTTAATTCATTAAGGCTGAAAAGTGGGTTATGTGAAAAATGAGCGTTTCAGAGCGATTGGAGGCTGTTTTAGCACTGTACAGTCGCCGAAGGCTGAAAAGTGGCTTATGTGAAAAATGAGCGTTTCAGAGCGAGAGCAGTCTGTTTTTGCACTAAGCTGCATTTCACTGAAAAAAGGTCTTTCAAACAGGTTTACTAGCCTGAACTGGGTGAATTTGGATCTTCTTCATGGCAAAGGAGTTTTTACCTGGAATTTAATTCATTAAGGGTGAAAAGTGGGTTATGTGAAAAATGAGCGTTTCAGAGCGAGAGCAGCCTGTTTTTGCACTGTACAGTCGCCGAAGGCTGAAAAGTGGCTTATGTGAAAAATGAGCGTTTCAGAGCGAGAGCAGCCTGTTTTTGCACTAAGCTGCATTTCACTGAAAAAAGGTCTTTCAAACAGGTTTACTAGCCTGAACTGGTTGAATTTGGATCTTCTTCATGGCAAAGGAGTTTTTACCTGGAATTTCATTCATTAAGGGTGAAAAGTGGCTTATGTGAAAAATGAGCGTTTCAGAGCGAGAGCAGCCTGTTTTTGCACTAAGCTGCATTTCACTGAAAAAAGGTCTTTCAAACAGGTTTACTAGCCTGAACTGGTTGAATTTGGATCTTCTTCATGGCAAAGGAGTTTTTACCTGGAATTTCATTCATTAAAGGTGAAAAGTGGCTTATGTCAAAAATGAGCGTTTCAGAGCGATTGGAGGCTGTTTTAGCGCTGAAAAGTGGCTTATGTGAAAAATGAGCGTTTCAGAGCGAGAGCAGCCTGTTTTTGCACTAAGCTGCATTTCACTGAAAAAAGGTCTTTCAAACAGGTTTACTAGCCTGAACTGGTTGAATTTGGATCTTCTTCATGGCAAATGAGTTTTTACCTGGAATTTAATTCATTAAGGGTGAAAAGTGGGTTATGTGAAAAATGAGCGTTTCAGAGCGAGAGCAGCCTGTTTTTGCACTAAGCTGCATTTCACTGAAAAAAGGTCTTTCAAACAGGTTTACTAGCCTGAACTGGTTGAATTTGGATCTTCTTCATGGCAAAGGAGTTTTTACCTGGAATTTAATTCATTAAGGGTGAAAAGTGGGTTATGTGAAAAATGAGCGTTTCAGAGCGAGAGCAGCCTGTTTTTGCACTGTACAGTCGCCTAAGGCTGAAAAGTGGCTTATGTGAAAAATGAGCGTTTCAGAGCGAGAGCAGCCTGTTTTTGCACTAAGCTGCATTTCACTGAAAAAAGGTCTTTCAAACAGGTTTACTAGCCTGAACTGGTTGAATTTGGATCTTCTTCATGGCAAAGGAGTTTTTACCTGGAATTTCATTCATTAAAGGTGAAAAGTGGCTTATGTCAAAAATGAGCGTTTCAGAGCGATTGGAGGCTGTTTTAGCGCTGAAAAGTGGCTTATGTGAAAAATGAGCGTTTCAGAGCGAGAGCAGCCTGTTTTTGCACTAAGCTGCATTTCACTGAAAAAAGGTCTTTCAAACAGGTTTACTAGCCTGAACTGGTTGAATTTGGATCTTCTTCATGGCAAAGGAGTTTTTACCTGGAATTTAATTCATTAAGGGTGAAAAGTGGGTTATGTGAAAAATGAGCGTTTCAGAGCAAGAGCAGCCTGTTTTTGCACTAAGCTGCATTTCACTGAAAAAAGGTCTTTCAAACAGGTTTACTAGCCTGAACTGGTTGAATTTGGATCTTCTTCATGGCAAAGGAGTTTTTACCTGGAATTTAATTCATTAAGGCTGAAAAGTGGGTTATGTGAAAAATGAGCGTTTCAGAGCGATTCGAGGCTGTTTTAGCACTGTACAGTCGCCGAAGGCTGAAAAGTGGCTTATGTGAAAAATGAGCGTTTCAGAGCGAGAGCAGTCTGTTTTTGCACTAAGCTGCATTTCACTGAAAAAAGGTCTTTCAAACAGGTTTACTAGCCTGAACTGGTTGAATTTGGATCTTCTTCATGGCAAAGGAGTTTTTACCTGGAATTTAATTCATTAAGGCTGAAAAGTGGGCTATGTGAAAAATGAGCGTTTCAGAGCGATTGGAGGCTGTTTTAGCGCTGAAAAGTGGCTTATGTGAAAAATGAGCGTTTCAGAGCGAGAGCAGCCTGTTTTTGCACTGTACAGTCGCCTAAGGCTGAAAAGTGGGTTATGTGAAAAATGAGCGTTTCAGAGCGAGAGCAGTCTGTTTTTGCACTAAGCTGCATTTCACTGAAAAAAGGTCTTTCAAACAGGTTTACTAGCCTGAACTGGTTGAATTTGGATCTTCTTCATGGCAAAGGAGTTTTTACCTGGAATTTAATTCATTAAGGGTGAAAAGTGGCTTATGTGAAAAATGAGCGTTTCAGAGCGAGAGCAGCCTGTTTTTGCACTAAGCTGCATTTCACTGAAAAAAGGTCTTTCAAACAGGTTTACTAGCCTGAACTGGTTGAATTTGGATCTTCTTCATGGCAAAGGAGTTTTTACCTGGAATTTAATTCATTAAGGGTGAAAAGTGGGTTATGTGAAAAATGAGCGTTTCAGAGCGAGAGCAGCCTGTTTTTGCACTAAGCTGCATTTCACTGAAAAAAGGTCTTTCAAACAGGTTTACTAGCCTGAACTGGTTGAATTTGGATCTTCTTCATGGCAAAGGAGTTTTTACGTGGAATTTAATTCATTAAGGGTGAAAAGTGGGTTATGTGAAAAATGAGCGTTTCAGAGCGAGAGCAGCCTGTTTTTGCACTAAGCTGCATTTCACTGAAAAAAGGTCTTTCAAACAGGTTTACTAGCCTGAACTGGTTGAATTTGGATCTTCTTCATGGCAAATGAGTTTTTACGTGGAATTTAATTCATTAAGGCTGAAAAGTGGGTTATGTGAAAAATGAGCGTTTCAGAGCGATTGGAGGCTGTTTTAGCGCTGAAAAGTGGCTTATGTGAAAAATGAGCGTTTCAGAGCGAGAGCAGCCTGTTTTTGCACTAAGCTGCATTTCACTGAAAAAAGGTCTTTCAAACAGGTTTACTAGCCTGAACTGGTTGAATTTGGATCTTCTTCATGGCAAAGGAGTTTTTACCTGGAATTTCATTCATTAAAGGTGAAAAGTGGCTTATGTCAAAAATCAGCGTTTCAGAGCGATTGGAGGCTGTTTTAGCGCTGAAAAGTGGCTTATGTGAAAAATGAGCGTTTCAGAGCGAGAGCAGCCTGTTTTTGCACTAAGCTGCATTTCACTGAAAAAAGGTCTTTCAAACAGGTTTACTAGCCTGAACTGGTTGAATTTGGATCTTCTTCATGGCAAATGAGTTTTTACCTGGAATTTAATTCATTAAGGCTGAAAAGTGGGTTATGTGAAAAATGAGCGTTTCAGAGCGATTCGAGGCTGTTTTAGCACTGTACAGTCGCCGAAGGCTGAAAAGTGGCTTATGTGAAAAATGAGCGTTTCAGAGCGAGAGCAGTCTGTTTTTGCACTAAGCTGCATTTCACTGAAAAAAGGTCTTTCAAACAGGTTTACTAGCCTGAACTGGTTGAATTTGGATCTTCTTCATGGCAAATGAGTTTTTACCTGGAATTTAATTCATTAAGGCTGAAAAGTGGGTTATGTGAAAAATGAGCGTTTCAGAGCGATTGGAGGCTGTTTTAGCGCTGAAAAGTGGCTTATGTGAAAAATGAGCGTTTCAGAGCGAGAGCAGCCTGTTTTTGCACTGTACAGTCGCCTAAGGCTGAAAAGTGGGTTATGTGAAAAATGAGCGTTTCAGAGCGAGAGCAGCCTGTTTTTGCACTAAGCTGCATTTCACTGAAAAAAGGTATTTCAAACAGGTTTACTAGCCTGAACTGGTTGAATTTGGATCTTCTTCATGGCAAATGAGTTTTTACCTGGAATTTCATTCATTAAGGCTGAAAAGTGGGTTATGTGAAAAATGAGCGTTTCAGAGCGAGAGCAGTCTGTTTTTGCACTAAGCTGCATTTCACTGAAAAAAGGTCTTTCAAACAGGTTTACTAGCCTGAACTGGTTGAATTTGGATCTTCTTCATGGCAAAGGAGTTTTTACCTGGAATTTCATTCATTAAAGGTGAAAAGTGGCTTATGTCAAAAATGAGCGTTTCAGAGCGATTGGAGGCTGTTTTAGCGCTGAAAAGTGGCTTATGTGAAAAATGAGCGTTTCAGAGCGAGAGCAGCCTGTTTTTGCACTAAGCTGCATTTCACTGAAAAAAGGTCTTTCAAACAGGTTTACTAGCCTGAACTGGTTGAATTTGGATCTTCTTCATGGCAAAGGAGTTTTTACCTGGAATTTAATTCATTAAGGGTGAAAAGTGGGTTATGTGAAAAATGAGCGTTTCAGAGCGAGAGCAGCCTGTTTTTGCACTAAGCTGCATTTCACTGAAAAAAGGTCTTTCAAACAGGTTTACTAGCCTGAACTGGTTGAATTTGGATCTTCTTCATGGCAAATGAGTTTTTACGTGGAATTTAATTCATTAAGGCTGAAAAGTGGGTTATGTGAAAAATGAGCGTTTCAGAGCGATTGGAGGCTGTTTTAGCACTGTACAGTCGCCGAAGGCTGAAAAGTGGCTTATGTGAAAAATGAGCGTTTCAGAGCGAGAGCAGTCTGTTTTTGCACTAAGCTGCATTTCACTGAAAAAAGGTCTTTCAAACAGGTTTACTAGCCTGAACTGGTTGAATTTGGATCTTCTTCATGGCAAAGGAGTTTTTACCTGGAATTTAATTCATTAAGGCTGAAAAGTGGCTTATGTGAAAAATGAGCGTTTCAGAGCGAGAGCAGCCTGTTTTTGCACTAAGCTGCATTTCACTGAAAAAAGGTCTTTCAAACAGGTTTACTAGCCTGAACTGGTTGAATTTGGATCTTCTTCATGGCAAAGGAGTTTTTACCTGGAATTTCATTCATTAAAGGTGAAAAGTGGCTTATGTCAAAAATGAGCGTTTCAGAGCGATTGGAGGCTGTTTTAGCGCTGAAAAGTGGCTTATGTGAAAAATGAGCGTTTCAGAGCGAGAGCAGCCTGTTTTTGCACTAAGCTGCATTTCACTGAAAAAAGGTCTTTCAAACAGGTTTACTAGCCTGAACTGGTTGAATTTGGATCTTCTTCATGGCAAAGGAGTTTTTACCTGGAATTTAATTCATTAAGGGTGAAAAGTGGGTTATGTGAAAAATGAGCGTTTCAGAGCGAGAGCAGCCTGTTTTTGCACTAAGCTGCATTTCACTGAAAAAAGGTCTTTCAAACAGGTTTACTAGCCTGAACTGGTTGAATTTGGATCTTCTTCATGGCAAATGAGTTTTTACCTGGAATTTAATTCATTAATGCTGAAAAGTGGGTTATGTGAAAAATGAGCGTTTCAGAGCGATTGGAGGCTGTTTTAGCACTGTACAGTCGCCGAAGGCTGAAAAGTGGCTTATGTGAAAAATGAGCGTTTCAGAGCGAGAGCAGTCTGTTTTTGCACTAAGCTGCATTTCACTGAAAAAAGGTCTTTCAAACAGGTTTACTAGCCTGAACTGGTTGAATTTGGATCTTCTTCATGGCAAAGGAGTTTTTACCTGGAATTTAATTCATTAAGGGTGAAAAGTGGCTTATGTGAAAAATGAGCGTTTCAGAGCGAGAGCAGCCTGTTTTTGCACTGTACAGTCGCCTAAGGCTGAAAAGTGGCTTATGTGAAAAATGAGCGTTTCAGAGCGAGAGCAGCCTGTTTTTGCACTAAGCTGCATTTCACTGAAAAAAGGTCTTTCAAACAGGTTTACTAGCCTGAACTGGTTGAATTTGGATCTTCCTCATGGCAAAGGAGTTTTTACCTGGAATTTCATTCATTAAAGGTGAAAAGTGGCTTATGTCAAAAATGAGCGTTTCAGAGCGATTGGAGGCTGTTTTAGCGCTGAAAAGTGGCTTATGTGAAAAATGAGCGTTTCAGAGCGAGAGCAGCCTGTTTTTGCACTAAGCTGCATTTCACTGAAAAAAGGTCTTTCAAACAGGTTTACTAGCCTGAACTGGTTGAATTTGGATCTTCTTCATGGCAAAGGAGTTTTTACCTGGAATTTCATTCATTAAAGGTGAAAAGTGGCTTATGTCAAAAATGAGCGTTTCAGAGCGATTGGAGGCTGTTTTAGCGCTGAAAAGTGGCTTATGTGAAAAATGAGCGTTTCAGAGCGAGAGCAGCCTGTTTTTGCACTAAGCTGCATTTCACTGAAAAAAGGTCTTTCAAACAGGTTTACTAGCCTGAACTGGTTGAATTTGGATCTTCTTCATGGCAAAGGAGTTTTTACCTGGAATTTCATTCATTAAAGGTGAAAAGTGGCTTATGTCAAAAATGAGCGTTTCAGAGCGATTGGAGGCTGTTTTAGCGCTGAAAAGTGGGTTATGTGAAAAATGAGCGTTTCAGAGCGAGAGCAGCCTGTTTTTGCACTAAGCTGCATTTCACTGAAAAAAGGTCTTTCAAACAGGTTTACTAGCCTGAACTGGTTGAATTTGGATCTTCTTCATGGCAAAGTAGTTTTTACCTGGAATTTCATTCATTAAGGCTGAAAAGTGGCTTATGTGAAAAATGAGCGTTTCAGAGCAATAGGAGGCTGTTTTAGCACTGTACAGTCGCCGAAGGCTGAAAAGTGGCTTATGTGAAAAATGAGCGTTTCAGAGCGAGAGCAGCCTGTTTTTGCACTAACCTGCATTTCACTGAAAAAAGGTCTTTCAAACAGGTTTACTAGCCTGAACTGGTTGAATTTGGATCTTCTTCATGGCAAAGTAGTTTTTACCTGGAATTTCATTCATTAAGGCTGAAAAGTGGCTTATGTCAAAAATGAGCGTTTCAGAGCAATAGGAGGCTGTTTTAGCACTGTACAGTCGCCGAAGGCTGAAAAGTGGCTTATGTGAAAAATGAGCGTTTCAGAGCGAGAGCAGCCTGTTTTTGCACTAAGCTGCATTTCACTGAAAAAAGGTCTTTCAAACAGGTTTACTAGTCTGAACTGGTTGAATTTGGATCTTCTTCATGGCAAAGTAGTTTTTACCTGGAATTTCATTCATTAAGGCTGAAAAGTGGCTTATGTCAAAAATGAGCGTTTCAGAGCAATAGGAGGCTGTTTTAGCACTGTACAGTCGCCGAAGGCTGAAAAGTGGCTTATGTGAAAAATGAGCGTTTCAGAGCGAGAGCAGCCTGTTTTTGCATTAAGCTGCATTTCACTGAAAAAAGGTCTTTCAAACAGGTTTACTAGTCTGAACTGGTTGAATTTGGATCTTCTTCATGGCAAAGTAGTTTTTACCTGGAATTTCATTCATTAAGGCTGAAAAGTGGCTTATGTCAAAAATGAGCGTTTCAGAGCAATAGGAGGCTGTTTTAGCACTGTACAGTCGCCGAAGGCTGAAAAGTGGCTTATGTGAAAAATGAGCGTTTCAGAGCGAGAGCAGCCTGTTTTTGCACTAAGCTGCATTTCACTGAAAAAAGGTCTTTCAAACAGGTTTACTAGTCTGAACTGGTTGAATTTGGATCTTCTTCATGGCAAAGTAGTTTTTACCTGGAATTTCATTCATTAAGGCTGAAAAGTGGCTTATGTCAAAAATGAGCGTTTCAGAGCAATAGGAGGCTGTTTTAGCACTGTACAGTCGCCGAAGGCTGAAAAGTGGCTTATGTGAAAAATGAGCGTTTCAGAGCGAGAGCAGCCTGTTTTTGCACTAAGCTGCATTTCACTGAAAAAAGGTCTTTCAAACAGGTTTACTAGCCTGAACTGGTTGAATTTGGATCTTCTTCATGGCAAATGAGTTTTTACCTGGAATGTAATTCATTAAAGGTGAAAAGTGGCTTATGTCAAAAATGAGCGTTTCAGAGCGATTGGAGGCTGTTTTAGCGCTGAAAAGTGGCTTATGTGAAAAATGAGCGTTTCAGAGCGAGAGCAGCCTGTTTTTGCACTGTACAGTCGCCTAAGGCTGAAAAGTGGCTTATGTGAAAAATGAGCGTTTCAGAGCGAGAGCAGCCTGTTTTTGCACTAAGCTGCATTTCACTGAAAAAAGGTCTTTCAAACAGGTTTACTAGCCTGAACTGGTTGAATTTGGATCTTCTTCATGGCAAAGGAGTTTTTACCTGGAATTTCATTCATTAAGGGTGAAAAGTGGCTTATGTGAAAAATGAGCGTTTCAGAGCGAGAGCAGCCTGTTTTTGCACTAAGCTGCATTTCACTGAAAAAAGGTCTTTCAAACAGGTTTACTAGCCTGAACTGGTTGAATTTGGATCTTCTTCATGGCAAAGGAGTTTTTACCTGGAATTTAATTCATTAAGGGTGAAAAGTGGGTTAGGTGAAAAATGAGCGTTTCAGAGCGATAGGAGGCTGTTTTAGCGCTGTAAAGTGGCTTATGTGAAAAATGAGCGTTTCAGAGCGAGAGCAGCCTGTTTTTGCACTAAGCTGCATTTCACTGAAAAAAGGTCTTTCAAACAGGTTTACTAGCCTGAACTGGTTGAATTTGGATCTTCTTCATGGCAAAGGAGTTTTTACCTGGAATTTCATTCATTAAAGGTGAAAAGTGGCTTATGTCAAAAATGAGCGTTTCAGAGCGATTGGAGGCTGTTTTAGCGCTGAAAAGTGGCTTATGTGAAAAATGAGCGTTTCAGAGCGAGAGCAGCCTGTTTTTGCACTAAGCTGCATTTCACTGAAAAAAGGTCTTTCAAACAGGTTTACTAGCCTGAACTGGTTGAATTTGGATCTTCTTCATGGCAAAGGAGTTTTTACCTGGAATTTCATTCATTAAAGGTGAAAAGTGGCTTATGTCAAAAATGAGCGTTTCAGAGCGATTGGAGGCTGTTTTAGCGCTGAAAAGTGGCTTATGTGAAAAATGAGCGTTTCAGAGCGAGAGCAGCCTGTTTTTGCACTAAGCTGCATTTCACTGAAAAAAGGTCTTTCAAACAGGTTTACTAGCCTGAACTGGTTGAATTTGGATCTTCTTCATGGCAAAGGAGTTTTTACCTGGAATTTAATTCATTAAAGGTGAAAAGTGGTTTATGTCAAAAATGAGCGTTTCAGAGCGATTGGAGGCTGTTTTAGCGCTGAAAAGTGGCTTATGTGAAAAATGAGCGTTTCAGAGCGAGAGCAGCCTGTTTTTGCACTAAGCTGCATTTCACTGAAAAAAGGTCTTTCAAACAGGTTTACTAGCCTGAACTGGTTGAATTTGGATCTTCTTCATGGCAAAGGAGTTTTTACCTGGAATTTCATTCATTAAAGGTGAAAAGTGGCTTATGTCAAAAATGAGCGTTTCAGAGCGATTGGAGGCTGTTTTAGCGCTGAAAAGTGGCTTATGTGAAAAATGAGCGTTTCAGAGCGAGAGCAGCCTGTTTTTGCACTAAGCTGCATTTCACTGAAAAAAGGTCTTTCAAACAGGTTTACTAGCCTGAACTGGTTGAATTTGGATCTTCTTCATGGCAAAGGAGTTTTTACCTGGAATTTCATTTATTAAAGGTGAAAAGTGGTTTATGTCAAAAATGAGCGTTTCAGAGCGATTGGAGGCTGTTTTAGCGCTGAAAAGTGGCTTATGTGAAAAATGAGCGTTTCAGAGCGAGAGCAGCCTGTTTTTGCACTAAGCTGCATTTCACTGAAAAAAGGTCTTTCAAACAGGTTTACTAGCCTGAACTGGTTGAATTTGGATCTTCTTCATGGCAAAGGAGTTTTTACCTGGAATTTCATTCATTAAAGGTGAAAAGTGGCTTATGTCAAAAATGAGCGTTTCAGAGCGATTGGAGGCTGTTTTAGTGCTGAAAAGTGGCTTATGTGAAAAATGAGCGTTTCAGAGCGAGAGCAGCCTGTTTTTGCACTAAGCTGCATTTCACTGAAAAAAGGTCTTTCAAACAGGTTTACTAGCCTGAACTGGTTGAATTTGGATCTTCTTCATGGCAAAGGAGTTTTTACCTGGAATTTAATTCATTAAAGGTGAAAAGTGGTTTATGTCAAAAATGAGCGTTTCAGAGCGATTGGAGGCTGTTTTAGCGCTGAAAAGTGGCTTATGTGAAAAATGAGCGTTTCAGAGCGAGAGCAGCCTGTTTTTGCACTAAGCTGCATTTCACTGAAAAAAGGTCTTTCAAACAGGTTTACTAGCCTGAACTGGTTGAATTTGGATCTTCTTCATGGCAAAGGAGTTTTTACCTGGAATTTCATTTATTAAAGGTGAAAAGTGGTTTATGTCAAAAATGAGCGTTTCAGAGCGATTGGAGGCTGTTTTAGCGCTGAAAAGTGGCTTATGTGAAAAATGAGCGTTTCAGAGCGAGAGCAGCCTGTTTTTGCACTAAGCTGCATTTCACTGAAAAAAGGTCTTTCAAACAGGTTTACTAGCCTGAACTGGTTGAATTTGGATCTTCTTCATGGCAAAGGAGTTTTTACCTGGAATTTCATTCATTAAAGGTGAAAAGTGGCTTATGTCAAAAATGAGCGTTTCAGAGCGATTGGAGGCTGTTTTAGTGCTGAAAAGTGGCTTATGTGAAAAATGAGCGTTTCAGAGCGAGAGCAGCCTGTTTTTGCACTAAGCTGCATTTCACTGAAAAAAGGTCTTTCAAACAGGTTTACTAGCCTGAACTGGTTGAATTTGGATCTTCTTCATGGCAAAGTAGTTTTTACCTGGAATTTCATTCATTAAGGCTGAAAAGTGGCTTATGTCAAAAATGAGCGTTTCAGAGCAATAGGAGGCTGTTTTAGCACTGTACAGTCGCCGAAGGCTGAAAAGTGGCTTATGTGAAAAATGAGCGTTTCAGAGCGAGAGCAGCCTGTTTTTGCACTAAGCTGCATTTCACTGAAAAAAGGTCTTTCAAACAGGTTTACTAGCCTGAACTGGTTGAATTTGGATCTTCTTCATGGCAAATGAGTTTTTACCTGGAATGTAATTCATTAAAGGTGAAAAGTGGCTTATGTCAAAAATGAGCGTTTCAGAGCGATTGGAGGCTGTTTTAGCGCTGAAAAGTGGCTTATGTGAAAAATGAGCGTTTCAGAGCGAGAGCAGCCTGTTTTTGCACTGTACAGTCGCCTAAGGCTGAAAAGTGGCTCATGTGAAAAATGAGCGTATCAGAGCGAGAGCAGCCTGTTTTGCACTAAGCTGCATTTCACTGAAAAAAGGTCTTTCAAACAGGTTTACTAGCCTGAACTGGTTGAATTTGGATCTTCTTCATGGCAAAGGAGTTTTTACCTGGAATTTCATTCATTAAGGGTGAAAAGTGGCTTATGTGAAAAATGAGCGTTTCAGAGCGAGAGCAGCCTGTTTTTGCACTGTACAGTCGCCTAAGGCTGAAAAGTGGCTTATGTGAAAAATGAGCGTTTCAGAGCGAGAGCAGCCTGTTTTTGCACTAAGCTGCATTTCACTGAAAAAAGGTCTTTCAAACAGGTTTACTAGCCTGAACTGGTTGAATTTGGATCTTCTTCATGGCAAAGGAGTTTTTACCTGGAATTTCATTCATTAAGGGTGAAAAGTGGCTTATGTCAAAAATGAGCGTTTCAGAGCGAGAGCAGCCTGTTTTTGCACTAAGCTGCATTTCACTGAAAAAAGGTCTTTCAAACAGGTTTACTAGCCTGAACTGGTTGAATTTGGATCTTCTTCATGGCAAAGGAGTTTTTACCTGGAATTTCATTCATTAAAGGTGAAAAGTGGCTTATGTCAAAAATGAGCGTTTCAGAGCGATTGGAGGCTGTTTTAGCGCTGAAAAGTGGCTCATGTGAAAAATGAGCGTTTCAGAGCGAGAGCAGCCTGTTTTTGCATTAAGCTGCATTTCACTGAAAAAAGGTCTTTCAAACAGGTTTACTAGCCTGAACTGGTTGAATTTGGATCTTCTTCATGGCAAAGGAGTTTTTACCTGGAATTTCATTCATTAAAGGAGAAAAGTGGCTTATGTCAAAAATGAGCGTTTCAGAGCGATTGGAGGCTGTTTTAGCGCTGAAAAGTGGCTTATGTGAAAAATGAGCGTTTCAGAGCGAGAGCAGCCTGTTTTTGCACTAAGCTGCATTTCACTGAAAAAAGGTCTTTCAAACAGGTTTACTAGCCTGAACTGGTTGAATTTGGATCTTCTTCATGGCAAAGGAGTTTTTACCTGGAATTTCATTCATTAAAGGTGAAAAGTGGTTTATGTCAAAAATGAGCGTTTCAGAGCGATTGGAGGCTGTTTTAGCGCTGAAAAGTGGCTTATGTGAAAAATGAGCGTTTCAGAGCGAGAGCAGCCTGTTTTTGCACTAAGCTGCATTTCACTGAAAAAAGGTCTTTCAAACAGGTTTACTAGCCTGAACTGGTTGAATTTGGATCTTCTTCATGGCAAAGGAGTTTTTACCTGGAATTTCATTCATTAAGGGTGAAAAGTGGCTTATGTCAAAAATGAGCGTTTCAGAGCGAGAGCAGCCTGTTTTTGCACTAAGCTGCATTTCACTGAAAAAAGGTCTTTCAAACAGGTTTACTAGCCTGAACTGGTTGAATTTGGATCTTCTTCATGGCAAAGGAGTTTTTACCTGGAATTTCATTCATTAAGGGTGAAAAGTGGGTTAGGTGAAAAATGAGCGTTTCAGAGCGATAGGAGGCTGTTTTAGCGCTGTAAAGTGGCTTATGTGAAAAATGAGCGTTTCAGAGCGAGAGCAGCCTGTTTTTGCACTAAGCTGCATTTCACTGAAAAAAGGTCTTTCAAACAGGTTTACTAGCCTGAACTGGTTGAATTTGGATCTTCTTCATGGCAAAGGAGTTTTTACCTGGAATTTCATTCATTAAAGGTGAAAAGTGGCTTATGTCAAAAATGAGCGTTTCAGAGCGATTGGAGGCTGTTTTAGCGCTGAAAAGTGGCTTATGTGAAAAATGAGCGTTTCAGAGCGAGAGCAGCCTGTTTTTGCACTGTACAGTCGCCTAAGGCTGAAAAGTGGCTTATGTGAAAAATGAGCGTTTCAGAGCGAGAGCAGCCTGTTTTGCACTAAGCTGCATTTCACTGAAAAAAGGTCTTTCAAACAGGTTTACTAGCCTGAACTGGTTGAATTTGGATCTTCTTCATGGCAAAGGAGTTTTTACCTGGAATTTCATTCATTAAGGGTGAAAAGTGGCTTATGTCAAAAATGAGCGTTTCAGAGCGAGAGCAGCCTGTTTTTGCACTAAGCTGCATTTCACTGAAAAAAGGTCTTTCAAACAGGTTTACTAGCCTGAACTGGTTGAATTTGGATCTTCTTCATGGCAAAGGAGTTTTTACCTGGAATTTCATTCATTAAAGGTGAAAAGTGGCTTATGTCAAAAATGAGCGTTTCAGAGCGATTGGAGGCTGTTTTAGCGCTGAAAAGTGGCTTATGTGAAAAATGAGCGTTTCAGAGCGAGAGCAGCCTGTTTTTGCACTAAGCTGCATTTCACTGAAAAAAGGTCTTTCAAACAGGTTTACTAGCCTGAACTGGTTGAATTTGGATCTTCTTCATGGCAAAGGAGTTTTTACCTGGAATTTCATTCATTAAGGGTGAAAAGTGGCTTATGTCAAAAATGAGCGTTTCAGAGCGATTGGAGGCTGTTTTAGCGCTGAAAAGTGGCTTATGTGAAAAATGAGCGTTTCAGAGCGAGAGCAGCCTGTTTTTGCACTAAGCTGCATTTCACTGAAAAAAGGTCTTTCAAACAGGTTTACTAGCCTGAACTGGTTGAATTTGGATCTTCTTCATGGCAAAGGAGTTTTTACCTGGAATTTAATTCATTAAGGCTGAAAAGTGGGTTATGTCAAAAATGAGCGTTTCAGAGCGAGAGCAGCCTGTTTTTGCACTAAGCTGCATTTCACTGAAAAAAGGTCTTTCAAACAGGTTTACTAGCCTGAACTGGTTGAATTTGGATCTTCTTCATGGCAAAGGAGTTTTTACCTGGAATTTAATTCATTAAGGGTGAAAAGTGGGTTATGTCAAAAATGAGCGTTTCAGAGCGAGAGCAGCCTGTTTTTGCACTGTACAGTCGCCTAAGGCTGAAAAGTGGCTTATGTGAAAAATGAGCGTTTCAGAGCGAGAGCAGCCTGTTTTTGCACTAAGCTGCATTTCACTGAAAAAAGGTCTTTCAAACAGGTTTACTAGCCTGAACTGGTTGAATTTGGATCTTCTTCATGGCAAAGGAGTTTTTACCTGGAATTTCATTCATTAAGGGTGAAAAGTGGCTTATGTCAAAAATGAGCGTTTCAGAGCGAGAGCAGCCTGTTTTTGCACTAAGCTGCATTTCACTGAAAAAAGGTCTTTCAAACAGGTTTACTAGCCTGAACTGGTTGAATTTGGATCTTCTTCATGGCAAAGGAGTTTTTACCTGGAATTTAATTCATTAAGGGTGAAAAGTGGGTTAGGTGAAAAATGAGCGTTTCAGAGCGATAGGAGGCTGTTTTAGCGCTGTAAAGTGGCTTATGTGAAAAATGAGCGTTTCAGAGCGAGAGCAGCCTGTTTTTGCACTAAGCTGCATTTCACTGAAAAAAGGTCTTTCAAACAGGTTTACTAGCCTGAACTGGTTGAATTTGGATCTTCTTCATGGCAAAGGAGTTTTTACCTGGAATTTCATTCATTAAAGGTGAAAAGTGGCTTATGTCAAAAATGAGCGTTTCAGAGCGATTGGAGGCTGTTTTAGCGCTGAAAAGTGGCTTATGTGAAAAATGAGCGTTTCAGAGCGAGAGCAGCCTGTTTTTGCACTAAGCTGCATTTCACTGAAAAAAGGTCTTTCAAACAGGTTTACTAGCCTGAACTGGTTGAATTTGGATCTTCTTCATGGCAAAGTAGTTTTTACCTGGAATTTCATTCATTAAGGCTGAAAAGTGGCTTATGTCAAAAATGAGCGTTTCAGAGCAATAGGAGGCTGTTTTAGCACTGTACAGTCGCCGAAGGCTGAAAAGTGGCTTATGTGAAAAATGAGCGTTTCAGAGCGAGAGCAGCCTGTTTTTGCACTAAGCTGCATTTCACTGAAAAAAGGTCTTTCAAACAGGTTTACTAGCCTGAACTGGTTGAATTTGGATCTTCTTCATGGCAAATGAGTTTTTACCTGGAATGTAATTCATTAAAGGTGAAAAGTGGCTTATGTCAAAAATGAGCGTTTCAGAGCGATTGGAGGCTGTTTTAGCGCTGAAAAGTGGCTTATGTGAAAAATGAGCGTTTCAGAGCGAGAGCAGCCTGTTTTTGCACTGTACAGTCGCCTAAGGCTGAAAAGTGGCTTATGTGAAAAATGAGCGTTTCAGAGCGAGAGCAGCCTGTTTTGCACTAAGCTGCATTTCACTGAAAAAAGGTCTTTCAAACAGGTTTACTAGCCTGAACTGGTTGAATTTGGATCTTCTTCATGGCAAAGGAGTTTTTACCTGGAATTTAATTCATTAAGGGTGAAAAGTGGCTTATGTGAAAAATGAGCGTTTCAGAGCGAGAGCAGCCTGTTTTTGCACTGTACAGTCGCCTAAGGCTGAAAAGTGGCTTATGTGAAAAATGAGCGTTTCAGAGCGAGAGCAGCCTGTTTTTGCACTAAGCTGCATTTCACTGAAAAAAGGTCTTTCAAACAGGTTTACTAGCCTGAACTGGTTGAATTTGGATCTTCTTCATGGCAAATGAGTTTTTACCTGGAATGTAATTCATTAAAGGTGAAAAGTGGCTTATGTCAAAAATGAGCGTTTCAGAGCGATTGGAGGCTGTTTTAGCGCTGAAAAGTGGCTTATGTGAAAAATGAGCGTTTCAGAGCGAGAGCAGCCTGTTTTTGCACTGTACAGTCGCCTAAGGCTGAAAAGTGGCTTATGTGAAAAATGAGCGTTTCAGAGCGAGAGCAGCCTGTTTTGCACTAAGCTGCATTTCACTGAAAAAAGGTCTTTCAAACAGGTTTACTAGCCTGAACTGGTTGAATTTGGATCTTCTTCATGACAAAGGAGTTTTTACCTGGAATTTAATTCATTAAGGGTGAAAAGTGGCTTATGTGAAAAATGAGCGTTTCAGAGCGAGAGCAGCCTGTTTTTGCACTGTACAGTCGCCTAAGGCTGAAAAGTGGCTTATGTGAAAAATGAGCGTTTCAGAGCGAGAGCAGCCTGTTTTTGCACTAAGCTGCATTTCACTGAAAAAAGGTCTTTCAAACAGGTTTACTAGCCTGAACTGGTTGAATTTGGATCTTCTTCATGGCAAAGGAGTTTTTACCTGGAATTTCATTCATTAAGGGTGAAAAGTGGCTTATGTGAAAAATGAGCGTTTCAGAGCGAGAGCAGCCTGTTTTTGCACTAAGCTGCATTTCACTGAAAAAAGGTCTTTCAAACAGGTTTACTAGCCTGAACTGGTTGAATTTGGATCTTCTTCATGGCAAAGGAGTTTTTACCTGGAATTTCATTCATTAAAGGTGAAAAGTGGCTTATGTCAAAAATGAGCGTTTCAGAGCGATTGGAGGCTGTTTTAGCGCTGAAAAGTGGCTTATGTGAAAAATGAGCGTTTCAGAGCGAGAGCAGCCTGTTTTTGCATTAAGCTGCATTTCACTGAAAAAAGGTCTTTCAAACAGGTTTACTAGCCTGAACTGGTTGAATTTGGATCTTCTTCATGGCAAAGGAGTTTTTACCTGGAATTTCATTCATTAAAGGTGAAAAGTGGCTTATGTCAAAAATGAGCGTTTCAGAGCGATTGGAGGCTGTTTTAGCGCTGAAAAGTGGCTTATGTGAAAAATGAGCGTTTCAGAGCGAGAGCAGCCTGTTTTTGCACTAAGCTGCATTTCACTGAAAAAAGGTCTTTCAAACAGGTTTACTAGCCTGAACTGGTTGAATTTGGATCTTCTTCATGGCAAAGGAGTTTTTACCTGGAATTTCATTCATTAAAGGTGAAAAGTGGTTTATGTCAAAAATGAGCGTTTCAGAGCGATTGGAGGCTGTTTTAGCGCTGAAAAGTGGCTTATGTGAAAAATGAGCGTTTCAGAGCGAGAGCAGCCTGTTTTTGCACTAAGCTGCATTTCACTGAATTTGGATCTTCTTCATGGCAAAGGAGTTTTTACCTGGAATTTCATTCATTAAGGGAAATGAGCGTTTCAGCTTTCACTGAAAAAAGGTCTTTCAAACAGGTTTACTAGCCTGAACTGGTTGAATTTGGATCTTCTTCATGGCAAAGGAGTTTTTACCTGGAATTTAATTCATTAAGGGTGAAAAGTGGGTTAGGTGAAAAATGAGCGTTTCAGAGCGATAGGAGGCTGTTTTAGCGCTGTAAAGTGGCTTATGTGAAAAATGAGCGTTTCAGAGCGAGAGCAGCCTGTTTTTGCACTAAGCTGCATTTCACTGAAAAAAGGTCTTTCAAACAGGTTTACTAGCCTGAACTGGTTGAATTTGGATCTTCTTCATGGCAAAGGAGTTTTTACCTGGAA
This sequence comes from Pagrus pagrus, assembly GCF_965226575.1. Classification (NCBI taxonomy): domain Eukaryota; kingdom Metazoa; phylum Chordata; class Actinopteri; order Spariformes; family Sparidae; genus Pagrus; species Pagrus pagrus. Next base: position 7,368,049 of record NC_140197.1, read on the forward strand.
TTTCATTCATTAAAGGTGAAAAGTGGCTTATGTCAAAAATGAGCGTTTCAGAGCGATTGGAGGCTGTTTTAGCGCTGAAAAGTGGCTTATGTGAAAAATGAGCGTTTCAGAGCGAGAGCAGCCTGTTTTTGCACTAAGCTGCATTTCACTGAAAAAAGGTCTTTCAAACAGGTTTACTAGCCTGAACTGGTTGAATTTGGATCTTCTTCATGGCAAATGAGTTTTTACCTGGAATTTCATTCATTAAGGCTGAAAAGTGGCTTATGTCAAAAATGAGCGTTTCAGAGCGATAGGAGGCTGTTTTAGCACTGTACAGTCGCCTAAGGCTGAAAAGTGGCTTATGTGAAAAATGAGCGTTTCAGAGCGAGAGCAGCCTTTTTTTACACTAAGCTGCATTTCACTGAAAAAAGGTCTTTCAAACAGGTTTACTAGCCTGAACTGGTTGAATTTGGATCTTCTTCATGGCAAAGGAGTTTTTACATGGCTGCATTTCACTGAAAAAAGGTCTTTCAAACAGGTTTACTAGCCTGAACTGGTTGAATTTGGATCTTCTTCATGGCAAAGGAGTTTTTACATGGAATTTCATTCATTAAGGGTGAAAAGTGGCTTGTGTGAAAAATGAGCGTTTCAGAGCGAGAGCAGCCTGTTTTTGCACTGTACAGTCGCCTAAGGCTGAAAAGTGGCTTATGTGAAAAATGAGCGTTTCAGAGCGAGAGCAGCCTGTTTTTGCACTAAGCTGCATTTCACTGAAAAAAGGTCTTTCAAACAGGTTTACTAGCCTGAACTGGTTGAATTTGGATCTTCTTCATGGCAAATGAGTTTTTACCTGGAATTTCATTCATTAAGGCTGAAAAGTGGCTTATGTCAAAAATGAGCGTTTCAGAGCGATAGGAGGCTGTTTTAGCACTGTACAGTCGCCTAAGGCTGAAAAGTGGCTTATGTGAAAAATGAGCGTTTCAGAGCGAGAGCAGCCTGTTTTTGCACTAAGCTGCATTTCACTGAAAAAAGGTCTTTCAAACAGGTTTACTAGCCTGAACTGGTTGAATTTGGATCTTCTTCATGGCAAATGAGTTTTTACCTGGAATTTCATTCATTAAGGCTGAAAAGTGGCTTATGTCAAAAATGAGCGTTTCAGAGCGATAGGAGGCTGTTTTAGCACTGTACAGTCGCCTAAGGCTGAAAAGTGGCTTATGTGAAAAATGAGCGTTTCAGAGCGAGAGCAGCCTTTTTTTACACTAAGCTGCATTTCACTGAAAAAAGGTCTTTCAAACAGGTTTACTAGCCTGAACTGGTTGAATTTGGATCTTCTTCATGGCAAAGGAGTTTTTACCTGGAATTTCATTCATTAAGGCTGAAAAGTGGGTTATGTCAAAAATGAGCGTTTCAGAGCGATAGGAGGCTGTTTTAGCACTGTACAGTCGCCTAAGGCTGAAAAGTGGCTTATGTGAAAAATGAGCGTTTCAGAGCGAGAGGAGGCTGTTTTTGCACTGTACTGTCGCCTAAGGCTGAAAAGTGGCTTATGTGAAAAATGAGCGTTTCAGAGCGAGAGCAGCCTGTTTTTGCACTAAGCTGCATTTCACTGAAAAAAGGTCTTTCAAACAGGTTTACTAGCCTGAACTGGTTGAATTTGGATCTTCTTCATGGCAAAGGAGTTTTTACCTGGAATTTCATTCATTAAGGCTGAAAAGTGGGTTATGTCAAAAATGAGCGTTTCAGAGCGATTGGAGGCTGTTTTAGCACTGTACAGTCGCCTAAGGCTGAAAAGTGGCTTATGTGAAAAATGAGCGTTTCAGAGCGAGAGGAGGCTGTTTTTGCACTGTACTGTCGCCTATAAGGCTGAAAAGTGGCTTATGTGAAAAATGAGCGTTTCAGAGCGAGAGCAGCCTGTTTTTGCACTAAGCTGCATTTCACTGAAAAAAGGTCTTTCAAACAGGTTTACTAGCCTGAACTGGTTGAATTTGGATCTTCTTCATGGCAAAGGAGTTTTTACCTGGAATTTCATTCATTAAAGGTGAAAAGTGGCTTATGTCAAAAATGAGCGTTTCAGAGCGATTGGAGGCTGTTTTAGCGCTGAAAAGTGGCTTATGTGAAAAATGAGCGTTTCAGAGCGAGAGCAGCCTGTTTTTGCACTAAGCTGCATTTCACTGAAAAAAGGTCTTTCAAACAGGTTTACTAGCCTGAACTGGTTGAATTTGGATCTTCTTCATGGCAAAGGAGTTTTTACCTGGAATTTAATTCATTAAGGGTGAAAAGTGGGTTAGGTGAAAAATGAGCGTTTCAGAGCGAGAGCAGCCTGTTTTTGCACTGTACAGTCGCCTAAGGCTGACAAGTGGCTTATGTGAAAAATGAGCGTTTCAGAGCGAGAGCAGCCTGTTTTTGCACTGTACAGTCGCCTAAGGCTGAAAAGTGGCTTATGTGAAAAATGAGCGTTTCAGAGCGAGAGCAGCCTTTTTTTACACTAAGCTGCATTTCACTGAAAAAAGGTCTTTCAAACAGGTTTACTAGCCTGAACTGGTTGAATTTGGATCTTCTTCATGGCAAAGGAGTTTTTACCTGGAATTTCATTCATTAAGGGTGAAAAGTGGCTTATGTGAAAAATGAGCGTTTCAGAGCGATAGGAGGCTGTTTTAGCACTGTACAGTCGCCGAAGGCTGAAAAGTGGGCTATGTGAAAAATGAGCGTTTCAGAGCGAGAGCAGCCTGTTTTTGCACTAAGCTGCATTTCACTGAAAAAAGGTCTTTCAAACAGGTTTACTAGCCTGAACTGGTTGAATTTGGATCTTCTTCATGGCAAAGGAGTTTTTACCTGGAATTTAATTCATTAAGGGTGAAAAGTGGGTTATGTGAAAAATGAGCGTTTCAGAGCGAGAGCAGCCTGTTTTTGCACTGTACAGTCGCCTAAGGCTGAAAAGTGGCTTATGTGAAAAATGAGCGTTTCAGAGCGAGAGGAGGATGTTTTAGCGCTGAAAAGTGGCTTATGTGAAAAATGAGCGTTTCAGAGCGAGAGCAGCCTGTTTTTGCACTAAGCTGCATATCACTTAAAAAAGGTCTTTCAAACAGGTTTACTAGCCTGAACTGGTTGAATTTGTATCTTCTTCATGGCAAAGGAGTTTTTACCTGGAATTTCATTCATTAAGGCTGAAAAGTGGGTTATGTGAAAAATGAGCGTTTCAGAGCGAGAGGAGGCTGTTTTTGCACTGTACAGTCGCCTAAGGCTGAAAAGTGGGTTATGTGAAAAATGAGCGTTTCAGAGCGAGAGGAGGCTGTTTTTGCACTGTACAGTCGCCTAAGGCTGAAAAGTGGCTTATGTGAAAAATGAGCGTTTCAGAGCGATAGGAGGCTGTTTTAGCGCTGAAAAGTGGCTTATGTGAAAAATGAGCGTTTCAGAGCGATAGGAGGCTGTTTTAGCGCTGAAAAGTGGCTTATGTGAAAAATGAGCGTTTCAGAGCGAGAGCAGCCTGTTTTTGCACTAAGCTGCATTTCACTGAAAAAAGGTCTTTCAAACAGGTTTACTAGCCTGAACTGGTTGAATTTGTATCTTCTTCATGGCAAAGGAGTTTTTACCTGGAATTTCATTCATTAAGGGTGAAAAGTGGCTTATGTCAAAAATGAGCGTTTCAGAGCGATAGGAGGCTGTTTTAGCACTGTACAGTCGCCTAAGGCTGAAAAGTGGGTTATGTGAAAAATGAGCGTTTCAGAGCGAGAGGAGGCTGTTTTTGCACTGTACAGTCGCCTAAGGCTGAAAAGTGGCTTATGTGAAAAATGAGCGTTTCAGAGCGATAGGAGGCTGTTTTAGCGCTGAAAAGTGGCTTATGTGAAAAATGAGCGTTTCAGAGCGATAGGAGGCTGTTTTAGCGCTGAAAAGTGGCTTATGTGAAAAATGAGCGTTTCAGAGCGAGAGCAGCCTGTTTTTGCACTAAGCTACATTTCACTGAAAAAAGGTCTTTCAAACAGGTTTACTAGCCTGAACTGGTTGAATTTGGATCTTCTTCATGGCAAAGGAGTTTTTACCTGGAATTTCATTCATTAAGGGTGAAAAGTGGCTTATGTGAAAAATGAGCGTTTCAGAGCGATAGGAGGCTGTTTTTGCACTAAGCTGCATTTCACTGAAAAAAGGTCTTTCAAACAGGTTTACTAGCCTGATCTGGTTGAATTTGGATCTTCTTCATGGCAAAGGAGTTTTTACCTGGAATTTCATTCATTAAGGGTGAAAAGTGGCTTATGTCAAAAATGAGCGTTTCAGAGCGATAGGAGGCTGTTTTTGCACTGTACAGTCGCCTAAGGCTGAAAAGTGGGTTATGTGAAAAATGAGCGTTTCAGAGCGAGAGGAGGCTGTTTTTGCACTGTACAGTCGCCTAAGGCTGAAAAGTGGCTTATGTGAAAAATGAGCGTTTCAGAGCGATAGGAGGCTGTTTTAGCGCTGAAAAGTGGCTTATGTGAAAAATGAGCGTTTCAGAGCGATAGGAGGCTGTTTTAGCGCTGAAAAGTGGCTTATGTCAAAAATGAGCGTTTCAGAGCGAGAGCAGCCTGTTTTTGCACTAAGCTGCATTTCACTGAAAAAAGGTCTTTCAAACAGGTTTACTAGCCTGAACTGGTTGAATTTGTATCTTCTTCATGGCAAAGGAGTTTTTACCTGGAATTTCATTCATTAAGGCTGAAAAGTGGGATATGTCAAAAATGAGCGTTTCAGAGCGATAGGAGGCTGTTTTAGCACTGTACAGTCGCCTAAGGCTGAAAAGTGGCTCATGTGAAAAATGAGCGTTTCAGAGCGAGAGCAGCCTGTTTTTGCACTAAGCTGCATTTCACTGAAAAAAGGTCTTTCAAACAGGTTTACTAGCCTGAACTGGTTGAATTTGTATCTTCTTCATGGCAAAGGAGTTTTTACCTGGAATTTAATTCATTAAGGCTGAAAAGTGGGTTATGTGAAAAATGAGCGTTTCAGAGCGAGAGGAGGCTGTTTTTGCACTGTACAGTCGCCTAAGGCTGAAAAGTGGGTTATGTGGAAAATGAGCGTTTCAGAGCGAGAGGAGGCTGTTTTTGCACTGTACAGTCGCCTAAGGCTGAAAAGTGGCTTATGTGAAAAATGAGCGTTTCAGAGCGATAGGAGGCTGTTTTAGCGCTGAAAAGTGGCTTATGTGAAAAATGAGCGTTTCAGAGCGATAGGAGGCTGTTTTAGCGCTGAAAAGTGGCTTATGTGAAAAATGAGCGTTTCAGAGCGAGAGCAGCCTGTTTTAGCACTGTACAGTCGCCTAAGCTGCATTTCACTGAAAAAAGGTCTTTCAAACTGGTTTACTAGCCTGAACTGGTTGAATTTGGATCTTCTTCATGGCAAAGGAGTTTTTACCTGGAATTTCATTAATTAAGGGTGAAAAGTGGCTTATGTCAAAAATGAGCGTTTCAGAGCGATAGGAGGCTGTTTTAGCACTGTACAGTCGTCTAAGGCTGTACAGGCTTAGGCGACTGGTTTATGTCAAAAATGAGCGTTTCAGATCGAGAGCAGCCTGTTTTTGCACTAAGCTGCATTTCACTGAAAAAAGGTCTTTCAAACAGGTTTACTAGCCTGAACTGGTTGAATTTGGATCTTCTTCATGGCAAAGGAGTTTTTACCTGGAATTTCATTCATTAAGGGTGAAAAGTGGCTTATGTCAAAAATGAGCGTTTAAGAGCGATAGGAGGCTGTTTTAGCGCTGAAAAGTGGCTTATGTGAAAAATGAGCATTTCAGAGCGAGAGGAGCCTGTTTTTGCACTAAGCTGCATTTCACTGAAAAAAGGTCTTTCAAACAGGTTTACTAGCCTGAACTGGTTGAATTTGGATCTTCTTCATGGCAAAGGAGTTTTTACCTGGAATTTAATTCATTAAGCGTGAAAAGTGGCTTATGTGAAAAATGAGCGTTTCAGAGCGAGAGGAGCCTGTTTTTGCACTGTACAGTCGCCTAGTGCATTTCTACTGTGTGCTGTGTATTTCTACTGTGTATTTCTACTGTGTGCTGTGTATTTCTACTGTGTATTTCTATTGTCTGCTCTGTATTTCTAAAGTGTATTTCGACTGTGTGCTGTTTATTTCTACTGTGTATTTCTATTGTCTGCTCTGTATTTCTAAAGTGTGTTTTGACTCTGCGCTGTGTATTTCTACTGTGTATTTGCACTGTCTGCTGTGAACTTCTACTGTGTAATTCTATTGTGATGTGTATTTCTACTGTGATGTATATTTCTACTGTGTATTCTATGGTGATGTATATTTCTACTGTGATCTATATTTCTACTGTGTATTTCTACTGTGATGTGTATTTCTACTGTGTATTTCTACTGTGTGCTGTGTATTTCTACTGTGTATTTCTATTGTCTGCTCTGTATTTCTAAAGTGTATTTCGACTGTGTGCTGTTTATTTCTGCTGTGTATTTCTCCTGTGATGTGTATTTCTACTGTGTATTTCTATTGTCTGCTCTGTATTTCTAAAGTGTGTTTTGACCCTGCACTGTGTATTTCTACTGTGTATTTGCACTGTCTGCTGTGAACTTCTACTGTGTAATTCTATTGTGATGTGTATTTCTACTGTGATGTATATTTCTACTGTGTATTCTATGGTGATGTATATTTCTACTGTGATCTATATTTCTACTGTGTATTTCTACTGTGATGTGTATTTCTACTGTGTATTTCTACAGTGTATTTGGACTTTGTGATGTGTATTTCTACAATGTATTTCTACTGTCTGCTATATATTTCTAGTGTATTTCTACTGTGGCTGTGTATTTTCTACTGTGTATTTCTACTGTGTGCTGTGTATTTCTACTGTGTATTTCTCTTGTCTGCTGTGTATTTCTAATGTGTATTTCGACTGTGTGCTATGTATTTCTAGTGTATTTGCACTGTGTATTTCTGCTGTGATGTGTATTTTGACTGTGTGCTGTGTATTTCTACTGTGTATTTTGACTGTGATGTGTATTTCTACTGTGTATTTCTACTGTGATGTGTATTTCTGCAGTGTATTTGGACTGTGTGCTATGTATTTCTAGTGTATTTGTACTGTGTGCGGTGTATTTCTACCGTGTATTTCTATTGTGATGTGTATTTCTATTGTTGTCTCTGTATTTCTACTGTGTATTTCTCTTGTCTGCTCTGTATTTCTACTGTGTATTTCGACTGTGTGCTATGTATTTCTAGTGTATTTGCACCGTGTGCTGTGTATTTCTACTGTGATGTGTATTTCGATTGTGATGTGTAATTCTACTGTATATTTTGACTGTGTGCTATGTATTTCTAGTGTATTTGTACTGTGTGCGGTTTCTACCGTGTATTTCTATTGTGATGTGTATTTCTATTGTTGTCTCTGTATTTCTACCGTGTATTTCTCTTGTCTGCTCTGTATTTCTACTGTGTATTTCGACTGTGCTGTGTATTTCTAGTGCATTTGTACCGTGTGCTTTGTATTTCTACTGTGTATTTCTACTGTGATGCATATTTCTACTGTGTATTTCGACTGTGTGCTATGTATTTCTAGTGTATTTCTACTGTTTGCTGTGTATTTCTACTGTGTATTTCTACTGTGATGTGTATTTCTACTGTGATGTGTATTTCTACTGTGTATTTCTACTGTGATTTGTATTTCTGTGTATGTCTATTGTCTCCTCCTTTTTTCTACTGTGTATTTTGACTGTGTGCTATGTATTTCTTGTGTATTTGCACGGTGTGCTGTGTATTTCTACTGTGTGTTTCTACAGTGATGTGTATTTCTACTGTGTATTTCTATTGTGATGTGTAATTCTACTGTGATGTGTATTTCTACTGTGTATTTCTACTGTGATGTGTATTTCTACTGTGTATTTCTACTGTGATTTGTATTTCTGTGTATGTCTATTGTCTCCTCCTTTTTTCTACTGTGTATTTTGACTGTGTGCTATGTATTTCTTGTGTATTTGCACGGTGTGCTGTGTATTTCTACTGTGTGTTTCTACAGTGATGTGTATTTCTACTGTGTATTTCTATTGTGATGTGTAATTCTACTGTGATGTGTATTTCTACTGTGTATTTCTACTGTGATGTGTATTTCTACTGTGATGTGTATTTCTACTGTGTATTTCTACTGTGATTTGTATTTCTGTGTATGTCTATTGTCTCCTCCTTTTTTCTACTGTGTATTTTGACTGTGTGCTATGTATTTCTTGTGTATTTGCACGGTGTGCTGTGTATTTCTACTGTGTGTTTCTACAGTGATGTGTATTTCTACTGTGTATTTCTATTGTGATATGTATTTCTACTGTTTATTTCTATTGTTGGCTCTGTATTTCTACTGTGTATTTCTCTTGTCTGCTCTGTATTTCTACTGTGTATATTGACTGTGTGCTATGTATTTCTATAGTATTTGTACTGTGTGCTGTGTATTTCTACTGTGATGTGTATTTCTACTGTGTATTTCTACAGTGTATTTGGACTTCATGATGTGTATTTGTACAATGTATTTCTACTGTGTATTTCTCTTGTCTGCTCTGTATTTCTAATGTGTATTTCGACTGTGTGCTGTGTATTTCTACTGTGTATTTCTCTTGTCTGCTCTGTATTTCTAATGTGTATTTCGACTGTGTGCTATGTATTTCTAGTGTGCATTTCTATTGTGATGTGTATTTCTACTGTGTATTTCTACTGTGATGTGTATTTCTACTGTGTATTTCTGCAGTGTATTTGGACTTTGTGATGTGTATTTCTACAATGTATTTCTACTGTCTGCCATGATTTCTAGTGTATTTCTACTGTGTGCTGTGTATTTCTACTGTGCATTACTACTGTGTGCTGTGTATTTCTACTGTGTATTTCTCTTGTCTGCTCTGTATTTCTAATGTGTATTTCGACTGTGTGCTATGTATTTCTAGTGTATTTGCACTGTGTGCTGTGTATTTCTACTGTGTATTTCTACTGTGATGTGTATTTCCATTGTGATGTGTATTTCCATTGTGATGTGTATTTCTACTGTGTATTTTGACTGTGTGCTGTGTATTTCTACTGTGCATTCCTATTGTGAGGTGTATTTCTACTGTGAAGTGTATTTCTACTGTGTATTTCTATTGTCTGCTCTGTATTTCTAAAGTGTATTTCGACTCTGTGCTGTGTATTTCTACTGTGTATTTCTATTCTGATGTGTATTTCTATTGTTGGCTCTGTATTTCTACTGTGTATTTCGACTGTGCTGTGTATATCTACTGTGTATTTCTACTGTGATGTGTATTTCCACTGTGTATTTCTGTTGTGATGTGTATTTCTACTGTGATGTGTATTTCTCTGTGTATTTCTATTGTCTCCTCTATTTCTACTGTGTATTTCTACTGTGTGCTGTGTATTTCTACTGTGTATTTCTACTGTGATGTGTATTTCCACTGTGTATTTCTATTGTGATGTGTATTTCTACTGTGATGTGTATTTCTCTGTGTATTTCTATTGTCTCCTCTATTTCTACTGTGTATTTCTACTGTGTGCTGTGTATTTCTACTGTGTATTTCGACTGTGTGCTATGTATTTCTAGTGTATTTGCACTGTGTGCTGTGTATTTCTACTGTGATGTGTATTTCCATTGTGATGTGTAATTCTACTGTGTATTTTGACTGTGTGCGGTGTATTTCTAGTGTATTTGTACTGTGTGCGGTGTATTTCTACCGTGTATTTCTATTGTGATGTGTATTTCTATTGTTGTCTCTGTATTTCTACTGTGTATTTCTCTTGTCTGCTCTGTATTTCTACTGTGTATTTCGACTGTGCTGTGTATTTCTAGTGCATTTGTACCGTGTGCTTTGTATTTCTACTGTGTATTTCTACTGTGATGTGTATTTCCACTGTGTATTTCTACTGTGATTTGTATTTCTGTGTATGTCTATTGTCTCCTCCTTTTTTCTACTGTCTATTTTGACTGTGTGCTATGTATTTCTTGTGTATTTGCACGGTGTGCTGTGTATTTCTACTGTGTGTTTCTACAGTGATGTGTATTTCTACTGTGTATTTCTATTGTGATGTGTAATTCTACTGTGATGTGTATTTCTACTGTGTATTTCTATTGTGATGTGTATTTCTACTGTGATGTGTATTTCCACTGTGTATTTCTATTGTCTGATCTGTATTTCTACTGTCTGCTGTGTATTTCTACTGTGTATTTCTACTGTGATGTGTATTTCTACTGTGTGCTGTGTATTTCTACTGTGTATTTCTATTGTGATGTGCATTTCTACTGTGTATTTCTATTGTGATGTGTATTTCTACTGTGTATTTCTATTGTGATGTGTATTTCAACTCTGCTGTGTATTTCTACTGTGTATTTCTATTGTGATATGTTTTTCTACTGTGTATTTCTCTTGTCTGCTCTGTATTTCTACTGTGTATATTGACTGTGTGCTATGTATTTCTATAGTATTTGTACTGTGTGCTGTGTATTTCTACTGTGATGTGCATTTCTACTGTGTATTTCTACAGTGTATTTGGACTTCATGATGTGTATTTGTACAATGTATTTCTACTGTGTATTTCTCTTGTCTGCTATGTATTTCTAGTGTATTTGTACTGTGTGCGGTGTATTTCTACCGTGTATTTCTATTGTGATGTGTATTTCTATTGTTGTCTCTGTATTTCTACTGTGTATTTCTCTTGTCTGCTCTGTATTTCTACTGTGTATTTCGACTGTGCTGTGTATTTCTAGTGCATTTGTACCGTGTGCTTTGTATTTCTACTGTGTATTTCTACTGTGATGCATATTTCTACTGTGTATTTCGACTGTGTGCTATGTATTTCTAGTGTATTTCTACTGTTTGCTGTGTATTTCTACTGTGTATTTCTATTGTGATGTGTATTCTACTGTGATATGTATTTCTACTGTGTATTTCTACTGTGATTTGTATTTCTGTGTATGTCTATTGTCTCCTCCTTTTTTCTACTGTGTATTTTGACTGCGTGCTATGTATTTCTTGTGTATTTGCACGGTGTGCTGTGTATTTCTACTGTGTGTTTCTACAGTGATGTGTATTTCTACTGTGTATTTCTATTGTGATGTGTAATTCTACTGTGATGTGTATTTCTACTGTGTATTTCTATTGTGATGTGTATTTCTACTGTGTGCTGTGTATTTCTACTGTGTATTTCTAGTGTGATGTGCATTTCTACTATGTATTTCTATTGTGATGTGTATTTCAACTCTGTGCTGTGTATTTCTACCGTGTATTTCTATTGTGATATGTATTTCTACTGTTTATTTCTATTGTTGGCTCTGTATTTCTACTGTGTATTTCTCTTGTCTGCTCTGTATTTCTACTGTGTATTTCGACTGTGCTGTGTATTTCTAGTGCATTTGTACCGTGTGCTTTGTATTTCTACTGTGTATTTCTACTGTGATGTGTATTTCTACTGTGTATTTCTACTGTGATTTGTATTTCTGTGTATGTCTATTGTCTCCTCCTTTTTTCTACTGTCTATTTTGACTGTGTGCTATGTATTTCTTGTGTATTTGCACGGTGTGCTGTGTATTTCTACTGTGTGTTTCTACAGTGATGTGTATTTCTACTGTGTATTTCTATTGTGATGTGTAATTCTACTGTGATGTGTATTTCTACTGTGTATTTCTATTGTGATGTGTATTTCTACTGTGATGTGTATTTCCACTGTGTATTTCTATTGTCTGATCTGTATTTCTACTGTCTGCTGTGTATTTCTACTGTGTATTTCTACTGTGATGTGTATTTCTACTGTGTGCTGTGTATTTCTACTGTGTATTTCTATTGTGATGTGCATTTCTACTGTGTATTTCTATTGTGATGTGTATTTCTACTGTGTATTTCTATTGTGATGTGTATTTCAACTCTGCTGTGTATTTCTACTGTGTATTTCTATTGTGATATGTTTTTCTACTGTGTATTTCTCTTGTCTGCTCTGTATTTCTACTGTGTATATTGACTGTGTGCTATGTATTTCTATAGTATTTGTACTGTGTGCTGTGTATTTCTACTGTGATGTGCATTTCTACTGTGTATTTCTACAGTGTATTTGGACTTCATGATGTGTATTTGTACAATGTATTTCTACTGTGTATTTCTCTTGTCTGCTATGTATTTCTAGTGTATTTGTACTGTGTGCGGTGTATTTCTACCGTGTATTTCTATTGTGATGTGTATTTCTATTGTTGTCTCTGTATTTCTACTGTGTATTTCTCTTGTCTGCTCTGTATTTCTACTGTGTATTTCGACTGTGCTGTGTATTTCTAGTGCATTTGTACCGTGTGCTTTGTATTTCTACTGTGTATTTCTACTGTGATGCATATTTCTACTGTGTATTTCGACTGTGTGCTATGTATTTCTAGTGTATTTCTACTGTTTGCTGTGTATTTCTACTGTGTATTTCTATTGTGATGTGTATTCTACTGTGATATGTATTTCTACTGTGTATTTCTACTGTGATTTGTATTTCTGTGTATGTCTATTGTCTCCTCCTTTTTTCTACTGTGTATTTTGACTGCGTGCTATGTATTTCTTGTGTATTTGCACGGTGTGCTGTGTATTTCTACTGTGTGTTTCTACAGTGATGTGTATTTCTACTGTGTATTTCTATTGTGATGTGTAATTCTACTGTGATGTGTATTTCTACTGTGTATTTCTATTGTGATGTGTATTTCTACTGTGTGCTGTGTATTTCTACTGTGTATTTCTAGTGTGATGTGCATTTCTACTATGTATTTCTATTGTGATGTGTATTTCAACTCTGTGCTGTGTATTTCTACCGTGTATTTCTATTGTGATATGTATTTCTACTGTTTATTTCTATTGTTGGCTCTGTATTTCTACTGTGTATTTCTCTTGTCTGCTCTGTATTTCTAATGTGTATTTCGACCGTGTGCTGTGTATTTCTACTGTGTGCTGTGTATTTCTACTGTGTATTTCTATTGTGATGTGTATTTCAACTCTGCTGTGTATTTCTACTGTGTATTTCTATTGTGATATGTATTTCTACTGTGTATTTCTATTGTGATGTGTATTTCTACTATGTATTTCTATTGTGATGTGTATTTCTACTGTGATGTGTATTTCCACTGTGTATTTCTATTGTCTGATCTGTATTTCTACTGTCTGCTTTGTATTTCTACTGTGTATTTCTATTGTGATGTGTATTTCTACTGTGTGCTGTGTATTTCTACTGTGTATTTCTATTGTGATGTGCATTTCTACTGTGTATTTCTATTGTGATGTGTATTTCTACTGTGTATTTCTATTGTGATGTGTATTTCAACTCTGTGCTGCGTATTTCTACTGTGTATTTCTATTGTGATATGTATTTCTACTGTTTATTTCTATTGTTGGCTCTGTATTTCTACTGTGATGTGTATTTCTACTGTGTATTTCTACTGTGTATTTGGACTTCATGATGTGTATTTGTACAATGTATTTCTACTGTGTATTTCTCTTGTCTGCTCTGTATTTCTACTGTGTATATTGACTGTGTGCTATGTATTTCTACAGTATTTGTACTGTGTGCTGTGTATTTCTACTGTGATGTGTATTTCTACTGTGTATTTCTACAGTGTATTTGGACTTCATGATGTGTATTTGTACAATGTATTTCTACTGTGTATTTCTCTTGTCTGCTCTGTATTTCTACTGTGTATATTGACTGTGTGCTATGTATTTCTATAGTATTTGTACTGTGTGCTGTGTATTTCTACTGTGATGTGTATTTCTACTGTGATCTATACTTCTACTGTGTATTTCTACTGTGATGTGTATTTCTACAGTGTACTTGGACTTCATGATGTGTATTTGTACAATGTATTTCGACTGTGTCCTATGTATTTCTAGTGTATTTCTATTGTGTGCTGTGTATTTCTACTGTGTTTTTCGACTGTGCTGTGTATTTCTACTGTGTATTTCTACTGTGTGCTATGTATTTCTTGTGTAATTGCACTGTGTGCTGTGTTTTTCTACTGTGATGTGTATTTCCACTGTGATGTATATTTCTACTGTGATGTGTATTTCTACTGTGTATTTCGACTGTGTGCTATGTATTTCTTGTGTAATTGCACTGTGTGCTGTGTATTTCTACTGTGATGTGTATTTCCACTGTGATGTATATTTCTACTGTGTATTTCTACTGTGATGTGTATTTCTACTGTGTATTTCTACTGTGTATTTCCACTGTGTTCTATGTATTTCTAGTGTATTTGTACTGTGTGCTGTGAATTTCTACTCTGTTTTTCAATTGTGATGTTTATTTATAATGTGTATTTCTAGTGTCTGTTCTGTATTTCCACTGTGTTGTTCCATTGTGATATGTATTTCTACTGTGATGTTTATGTCTGCTGTGTATTTCTATTGTCTGCTCTGTATTTCTAAAGTGCATTTCGACTGTGTGCTGTGAACTTCCACTGTGTGATGTGTATTTCTACTGTGCATTTCTACTGTGTGCTCTGTATTTCTACAGTGTATTTCTACTGTGATTAGTATTTCTACTGTGCATTTCTATTGTCTGCTCTGTATTTCCACTGAGTATTTCTATTGTGATGTGTTTTTCTAATGTGATGTGTAATTCTACTGTATATTTCTACTGTGTGCTGTGTATTTCCACTGTGTATTTCTACTGTTTTCTGTATATTTCTACTTTGTTATGTGTATTTGTACTGTGTGCTCTGTATTACTACTGTGTATTTCTTCAGTGTATTTGTACTGTGTGCTCTGTATTTCACTGAAAAAAGGTCTTTCACTGAAGTTTTCTAGCCTGAACTGGTTGAATTTGGATCTTCTTCGTGGCAAACAAGGGTTTACCTGGAATTTAATTCATTAAGGGTGAAAACTGGCTCATGTCAAAAACGAGCGTCTCAGAGCGAGAGAAGCCTCTTTTTGCACTGTACAGTAGCATAAGCTGCATTTGACTGAAAAAAGGTCTTTCGCTGAAGTTTTCTAGCCTGAACTGGTTGAATTTGGATCTTCTTCATGGCAAACAAGGGTTTACCTGGAATTTAATTCATTAAGGGTGAAAACTGGCTCATGTCAATTTTGAGCATTTCAGAGCGGGAGAAGCCTCTTTTTGCACTGTACAGTAGCGTAAGCTTTATTTGACTGCAAAAAGGTTTTTCAAGCAAGTTTCCTAGCCTGGACTGGCTACTATTGTTCTGAAATGCTAAAAATTGACATAAGCCAGTTTTCACCCTCAATGTATTAAAGATCAGGTAAAACCTTGTTTGTCATGAAATAGATCCAAATTCAACCAGTTCAGGCAAGGAAACTTCAGTGAAAGACCTTTTTTCAGTCAAATACAGCTTATGCTACACTGTAAACCCGAACGTTCAAATTAACTAGAAAAATTGTATTTCCTGAGAAAATACAGTGTGAATGCTGATTGCTGAAGTGATTTTGCAAAATCTGCTGAATGTACTGGAAAACACTTACCTAATCCACAAAACATGCATAAAACTATGAGAATGAATAGTCAAGAATTTGCAGGAAAAGCTGATTTTTTCAAAAGCTGAAAAGGCAGAAAAGCTGAACATTTTGATAGCTGAACAGTTTCTCTAGCTGAACATGAAGCTGAATACTTGAAAAAGCTGAAAAGGCAGAAAGCTGAATATTTGAAAAGGATGAAAAGGTTGAAAAGCTGAAAAGTACAAGGTTGAAAGAGCTTAAAAAGCTGAAGATTTTGATAGTTGAATGGTTTCTATAGCTGAACATAAAGCTGAATATTTGAAAAAGCTGAAAAGGTTGAAAAGCTGAACAGTTTGACAGCCAAACAGTTTCTGTAGCTGCACATATGCTGGAGCAGTAGCAGAATGAAATTTGAAAATGTCCCCATAAGAATGAATGGGAAAACACCTCCTAAACACCTGCAGGTTTAGAAAAAAGTGTAATGGTTATGGCCAAAATATGTATACAGTGAGTAACAGGAGACATTGCTGAACCATGTGATGTGTTTTTTATTTCTGTAGAGTGAAAAATGAAGGCACAACAGCGAGAGACAAAATCGGTACCGTCTGCTCCACTCCAGAGATTTAGGCTCAAAGTTAACACTGCGGCTTATGGCGGAGTTGCTGGAGTTCTTGTCACTCTAGGGCTTCCACAGCCAAAAGTTTAAGTCGCACATCTGAAATAAGATGATCATATGAAAGCCAACAAGATTTCCTACATTTCTATGTATATATTGTCTATGTGAAGTAAAAGATGTGGGACCCAAATCAAGCTGAAGAGAGTTTTTTCTAAAGTTTTTGCAGCTGCTCTCCACTCTAGCAATGATGTCACCCACTCTAGCTCACGCAATACACACCCATTATAAACCCAGAAGAGGAGCTAAAAATCCTTCACACTAAAACTGTGATAATTTCAAAACCGTAAAAGATTTTCAAAAACTGAAAAACAAGTACAATAGTTCAAGGTCTTGTGAATATTTTAAAGTTGGAACGGTGTATCTAGCTCAAAGTATGAGGGAGCAGAAGATGTTCAAAGTGGATGAGTTTTGAGGAGGATTTGAAGATTTTCCCATTTGCTTCCATATTAAATTTTTTTTTTGAAAAAGCTGAATATTTGAAAAGGTTGAAAAGTTAAAAAGCTGAAAAGTACAAGGCTGAAAGAGCTTAAAAAGCTGAACATTTTGATAGTTGAACGGTTTCTATAGCTGAACGTATGCTGAAGCAGTAGCAGAATGAAATGTGAGAAAATCCCCATAAGGATGAATGGGAAAAAATTTTGGTTTTAGTTTTGAAAAAGCTGAATATTTGAAAAAGTTGAAAAGCTAAAAAGCTGAAAAGCACAAGGCTGAAAGAGCATAAATAGCTGAACATTTTGATAGTTGAACGGTTTCTATAGCTGAACGTATGCTGAAGTAGTAGCAGAATGAAATTTGAAAAAATCCCCATAAGGATGAATGGGGGAAATTTTGCAGAAAAAGCTGAATATTTCCAAAAGTATAAAAGATAGAGAAAAGAAAAATACACGCCATCATGTCCTTAACGAGCTGCACATTTTGATAGTTGAATGGTTTCTATAGCTCAAAATTTGTAGGAGAAGTAGCGAGCCAAAAAACGTACGGAATCAGGAATAACTAGAAAAATTGTATTTCCTGCGAAAATACAGTGTGAATGCTGATTGCTGAAGTGATTTTGCAAAATCTGCTGAATGTACTGGAAAACACTTGCCTAATGTATAAAAAATGCATAAAACTATGAGAATGAATAGTCAAGAATTTGCAGGAAAAGCTGATTTTTTCAAAAGCTGAAAAGGAAGAAAGGCTGAAAAGTAATAGGTTGAAAGAGCTTAAAAAGCTGAAGATTTTGATAGTGTTGCGCCCGAGTTTACCGCAGCAGGACACCGTGCAGAGAGAGAGTTTGACAATGAACACACTGAAACCAAGTATGAGTGTTATCGCCTGTTTGCAAAGAGGGAGATCCTGCACAACACGAGTCCACACTCGCTCCTGTCACAGAAAATCTGACCTTCCGTGTTTCCAGGCATTTTTATGACCTTTGGACAATGGCCGTTCATATTTTGGCACAACATTAATGACAACTCCTTGTATGGCAAGATCTTAACCGCAGACTATGTCGTCACCTCCTCCTGTGAAGTCACTTCCTAACTATTAATTATAATAATCTTATTTGTACATTTAACTCACACGTACACAGGAAGGAGTGTTTGCAGAACAACACAAGCATGCGTCTTTCATAGCTTTTGTACACTCGTGGTGGTAGCTTGGCACGCTACTTGTAGGAGAGGAGCGCTATTTCACCTCCTCCCAGCTGGATGTCTTCTACCCATGTAGGTAGTTTGGCACACTACGTGTAGGAGAGGAGCGCTATTTCACCTCCTCCCTGCTGGAGCTCTTCTTTCTTCGTTGAACCAGGGGTAGACTGCCCTGGCCAACCACCTGATCCTCACCTGGGGATTATTCTGCCCCTTTTGTGGTGGGATCGGTCTGGGAGCCGTTCAGCTCCTGGTTTTGCTCCTGTAGATCTCTCTGTATGTCAGAGAGACTCCTCTGTGGCTCGTCAGCAGCTGCACACTGACTCCAGTGGAACCACGTGTCCCCCTTTCCTTTCAGCCGGACAGCGTGTGATGTTCTCTCGGTCACCTGAAACGGTCCTGTCCACCTCGGTTCTGTCCACTTTCGCTTTATGACCCTCAGCAGAACCCACTCGACTTCAGGTGCGGTGTTACTCGGTCCTTCTGGACTCTGGCTCTGCACCTGCTTAGAAAAGGAGGAGACTAGACCTTGCAGTTCGCGGTAATATGTTTTAGTGGTCAGTTTCTGATCATCATTTTGCAGTAATGGTAACCTAGTATTTGGCCCTGGAAAAGCTCTCCCTGACTGTAGCTCGTGAGGGGTAAATCCAGTGGAGCTGTTAACAGAGCTCCTGATTGACATCAAGGCCAGTGGTAATGCATCCAACCAGTTCAATTTAGTCTGTGCACAGATTTTTGCCAATTTGCTTTTTACAGTTTGGTTCATTCTTTCCACCTTCCCCTGTGACTGGGGATGATAGACTGTTCCAAACGCATGTTTTAGTCCTAACATTGCCTCCACCTGCTGGAGATCTTTGTTCTTGAAATGGGTCCCATTATCTGATCTCACCTTTTCAGGGAACCCGTGTCTGGGGATGTACTGATTAATCAGGAACTTTACAACTGTTTGGCTGTCTTCCTTTTTCGCTGGCCATGCTTCCGGCCATCCAGTGTACACATCCACACACATCAACACATATCGATACCCTCGTACTGAGTCTATCATATCTGTGTAGTCTATGATAATCTCTTTTCCTGGTTTGGTTTCCAATGGATATCTACCTGGTTCGAGTTTAATGGTTGATTTGGTATTGAATTTCATACACTGAGGGCATGTCTTAGTCAGATATTGTGCCATGTCTTTCATGTACGGGTGCCACCAGTGAGCAAGATTTCTCATCATCTGTGCCACCCCTACATGTCCTATGCCATGGGCTTCTTCCATGGCCGTCTGTCTTAGTCCTGGAGGTAAGATCGGTCTCCCGTCTGGTCCCCTCCATAGTCCGTCTTTCTCAGTCGCCCCTCGTGCTTTCCACAGTGTTTTCTCCTGTGGAGAGGCTTTGCTCTGGAGTTTAGTCAGTTCTGTCAGGTCAGTGGTAGGTTGCAGGTCTGTCTCTGAGCACATTAACACTGTTTTCCCTACATATCCGGCTGCCTGCTTCGCTGCCTGATCTGCTGCGTTGTTCCCTACTGTTATCTTATCTTTTCCTGTGCCGTGGCCTTTACACTTTATCACCGCTACCTTCTTGGGTAATAGTAAAGCCTCCGCCAATTCCTTCATCTCTGTTTCATGTTTAATAGGTTTCGCTCCAGCTGTGAGGAACCCTGCTCGCAACCACTGTCCCAACTCCACATGTACCGCCCCGACCGCATATGCCGAGTCTGTGTATATGTTTACTTCGTCTCCTTGCCCTAGCCTAAGAGCTTCAATTACTGCCACTACCTCAGCCCTCTGGGCGGATTGCGCTCCTGACAGTTTTTCTGCTTTCTTGGTTACCAGTTTTCCCTCTACTTCTTCTACTACTGCGTAGGCTGCCTTGAGCCCCTCTGTCTCATGTCTGAAGCAACAGCCGTCCGTGAATAGGTCCCTAGCCTCTGCTATGGGTGTTGCTTGTAAGTCTATCCTGACTTTCTCTTCTTTTGCTACTCTATCTGAGCATGCGTGTGGTTCTCCTGATCCTATCTGGTCTGCCATGTTGATGCCCTCATGGGAGAACGTGATGTTTGGCGCTTCTAGCAGTTTGCTCATTCGCCTTTGACGCAGTGTGGTGAGTGTAAATGTTTCTGAGTTTACATATGCCACCACGCTGTGTGTTGTTAATATGGTCAATTGATGTCCCATAACGACGTGTGCAGTTTTTTGAATCAGCTTAGCTATTCCTGCTGCATGTTGTGTGCACTGTGGGTGTCGTTTCTCCATGTTATCTAGCATAACACTTACGTACATCAATATTACTCTCTCTCCCCCTTTTCTCTGGAACAGAATGCCATTGACACAATTATCTGTTCCAGAGACATCGAGAGAGAATGAAAGTCTGTAGTCTGGGGTTGCTAATTCGGCGGCTGTGGCTAGGCTTTGTTTCAATGTAATAAACGCAATTTCTGCCTCCTGTGTCCAGTTTAAAGTGGCCGATAGATTACGCATGCCCTGCTCCTTAATGAGTTCGCGCAGTGGTTGGGTCAGTCCTGTGTAGTTGGCTATGTATGTCCTACTGTAGCCTGTCAAACCGAGAAAAGACAACATATCTTTTACTTTTACAGGTTTAGGGTGGTGCAGTATGGTGGATTTATGAGAAGCCGACATGCTCACCCCCTTTTGAGAGATCGTGCGTCCGAGGAAAGAAACCTGTTTTCTTGCCAATTGTAGTTTCGCTTTACTGACTTTAAAACCTGAGGTTGCCAGGTGTTCAAGAACCGATTTTGTCGCTTCTAGGCATGTGGAGGCTGACGGCGCAGCGATCAGCAAATCATCCACATACTGGATTAGTGTAGTCTCGCCGGGGAGTTTGCAGGTGCTGAGAACCTCTTTCAGCACCTGGTTAAACAGTCCCGGCGAGAGCGCAAACCCTTGAGGTAACCTTGTGTAACGCAGCTGTCTACCTTGAAAGGTGAACGAAAAGATATCCCTACAGTCTTCTGCCAAAGGTAAGCAGAAAAAAGCGTTAGCCAAATCAATACATGTGAACCATCCCTGGGACGGGTCAAGGTTCGCCAGGGCAACGTAGGGATTAGGCACTGGCACAGTGGGAGTCGTCAATATATCGTTAATGGCTCGTAGGTCGTGAGCCATGCGGTATTTACCTGTACCTTTCTTCTCTACTGGTAAAATGGGTGTGTTCCAAGCCGAGTAAGAGTCTTCCAATACCCCATGCTCTAACAAACCTTCTATCGTGTCTGCTATACCGGCCTCCGCCTGAGCTTTATGGGGGTACTGTCTGATCCACAAAGGGGATTCTGTGTTAATTTGGAACGTTACTGGGGGGCAGTGGGTGAGACCCACATCTGTAGGCCCTTCTGCCCACAAATGTTCAGGCAGAGCTGCGATGATGTCTGACGCTAAGGGGTGATCTGTTTTTTCCCTGCCATGATCCCTAGAAATCTGTTCGTGTTCTAACAGAGCGCAATCTGTGCGAGACACCTCGATTTTATAAGTTTTGGCAGAGGTTGAATACTGAACCCCAGGTATTTGAGTATCTGCCCAATCAGTAATCATGCAAGAGCGTTTAACCACCCCGCCCAGTTCTTTGGCCTTGTGCTGGGGGTGGATGGCCAGTGATATGTGTGGAAACGCCTCGTCTTCCATCATATACCACTGCAATTGTTCAGGTGTCAGAATTACCCCCGCTGCCACCCCTTCTGGTGCCACATAGATGTTTTGCGTTCTGATTTCCCACAATTTACCTTCCAATTTCTCATTAAATTCATCCTGGTACCAATTGGTCTGCAGCCTGTCATAAAACAAGGTCACGTGAGGTGGGTCGGGAGGTGAGACATATGGTTCAATCTGAGAGATCCAGGGTTTCCAGTTCAGGTAAGCTGAGAGGATACCCGCTGCCTGTGGTGTTTCAGGTTGTAACATTCCCCAATATATGTCGGCACATGCCTCTTCCACCGGGGTCATAAGATATTGACCTCCGGAGTGAGATGCAAAACAGTCAAAATGCCTGCCGTCGGGAAGAGTCACTTTTAGGCCGTCTGGACTGCAGAGGATGGATGCTCCCAGCTTAATCAGTAGGTCACGCCCCAGTAGATTTACGGGCACTGTGGGGGAGCAAACAAAACAATGTGTAACAGTCTGCCCTCCGATCTGCGTGATCAGAGGAGTGGTGATTGGCAAAGTCTGTTTTTCCCCAGAGAAGCCCACTACTGTCATAGATTGGTCCGAAAGTTTACAAGATGGTGCACGAATCAAAGTAGAACAGGTCGCCCCGGTATCCACCAGGAAGGGCAGTGTTTCTGAATCGACTGTCATTGACAACATTGGGTCTGCCATGTTAATGTTGTCAGAGCCTCTCTGTGGGGTGTATCAATCTTGGTACTCTCCCTCCCACTGTTCCCATCCGGTAACAGGGTATTGACCTGCCTGCTGGCCTCGCGACGGACCCGCTCCTCCTGGGGCTCCTCTGTCGTTCTGACCCTGTCGTCCTTGGTGACCTCGGCCTTCTGCTGCAATTAGGGCGGGGCAGTCACGCACCCAATGGCCCCGTTCCTTACAATAATAGCAGCGGCCTCCCCCCTGCCACCTTTGTGGTCCCCCACGACCTCTACCGCCTCTCCACGTGCCCCTGCCTCTACCGAACCCCCCAGATGACCTGTATGGCTGTGCCCCCTCAGGGTTTTGCGGTTGTGGCACCCAGGGAGGTGTTGGGTATAAGTCTGGTCCTGACTGAGCCTGTCCGGCAACCATTACTTTAGTCTCTTTTTTCTTTTTATCATTTACATTCTGTCTAGCTTCAGCTAATTGCATTTTTAGTAATTGTGCCTGCAGCTCTTTTACCTCGTCGTCTTTACCGTCGAGACCATCCTTAACTCTAGTCAGGTGGTGTATTAAGTGTTTCTCCCAGGCAGTGGAGTCGCAGCCGTCCATGTCCGAGTTACTGTCCATGGCGGACTTTACTTCAGTGGGGACTCCTTTTAGTACGGCTAATCTGTACCAGATGCTCTGTATCCCCTTATTACCCGGATGACACCCCGTGTTTCTGATCCACGTCTCTTTACTTTTGTCTAAGAAGTCTCTAGGACTTTGTTTTGGATCCCAGGTAAGTTTGGGAACTGCGGCGGAATTTGGTAATGGGTACTTTTCTCGCAAACCTTCACCGATTTCTGTCGACCAACGCGTGAAAGGGATACTGTCAGGTAATAGTCTAATCCCTGCTTCTTCTTCTACCTGATTTAAGTCACTAGTACTCAATACCCTACTGGCCACAGCGCGCCAATCCCCGAGCGCAAGCTGCTGTCCAGCCGTCAATTTATCTAGCTGATCCAACCACCGGCTTCCGCCCTCCGAAATCGGGGGCAGTTTATCGACGAGCGTTTGTATGTCTCCTAGTGGGAATGGTCGATATTTCATGTTGCTACCGGATTGTATCAGGGGGAAATTACCAGGTGTGTTAAGCTGCTGTTTACGTGACCTAGTTCTAGTGTGGATCCCTCCCTCTAGAGGCTGTTCAGATCGTACTAGCACCCTTTGTTGTAATCCCCTCTCTATACGTTCCTGGACATTATCTCGATCTAACAACCTCATGACTTCGTCGCACTGCATCTGCTGTCTCTCATCAAGCCATTGAAGGGCTGATGCACGCTCGTGATCCTCCCTTTCTCTCTGCCAATCTTCCTCTGTCTTTTCTCGTTCCCACTTGCCTGCCATTGACCCCGCCCCTTCTGATCTACGTCCCTCATGTGCTCCATCAGTCCACATCCCTTCAACCTGCATGTCCACTCTCCCTCGCCTGTCTCTGCCCCTGTCTTCCTGTCCTCTCTTCTCCTCAAAATGTCTCCTAAGCTCCTCCAAAACTCCTTCAACATACTCCCTCTGTCTTTCATACCCCTCCCTTTCTCTAATAAAATCCTCTCTGTCTCTGCCTGCATGAGTTTCATTTCCTCTGCAGCCGACTTCTTGCCCTGTGTGCGTTCTGCCACCCCATTTAACACTGTCAGCTGTTCAGCTATTGTTTTAAAGTCTGTTATCGGTCCCCACCCGTCGTCATCTGTCTCTCTGTCAAATTCTCCGTCCATGTTATGTCCGTTCAGAGTCGTTTGTCTAGGGTCTGTTGTGTGTACTACAATCCTTCTTATGCGTTACAAACTTAAGTTTTTTTTTTTTTTTATACAAAACTGTGTGTTTCCTTTATCAAAACTGCCACAACACTGCGTTTTATACAAAAATTTCACAACACTGCAACTCTCACAACACTGCGTTTTATACAAAATTATGGGTTTTTCTTTATCAAACTGCCACAGACCCGGTGTTGTAATTTTATAACACTGCGGTCATGTGCACTACAAGCCCAATTAAACGTTACAAAACTAGGTTTTTGTACAAAACTCTGTATTTTCAAATGTATATCAAATTGCCACAGACACGGTGCTGTAATTTTACAACACTGCGATTTTCAACACATAGCAAATTTCCAACATTGCACAAAAATGCCTTAATCCAGAGTTTTCGCTACCTACTTCAACAGGCCACAGCTTTTGTTAACACCGTTAGGTTTCAGGCTGTGCTGCTGCTTCGGTGCATTTCCGCTCTCTGGCAATCATACACAATTTCATTCATTCATTACCCTTATGTGTGTTTTATTTCTTCTCATGTATGGAGTGATGAATTCACAGGACTTTCTATCTCTGTTCTTGTCAAACAGCTCACAGTTCTTTCCTGATCTTGCAACTTTACTTCAGTCGCTCACAGGCCGTTCTGGTCTCTGCTGTTGACTCACAGTTATGATTCTGTTCTTGTCAAACGGCTCACAGTTCTTTCCTGATCTTGCAACTTTACTTCAGTCGCTCACAGGCAGTTCTGGTCTCTGCCGTTGACTCACAGTTATGATTCTGTTCTTGTCAAACGGCTCACAGTTCTTTCCTGATCTTGCAACTTTACTTCAGTCGCTCACAGGCCGTTCTGGTCTCTGCCGTTGACTCACAGTTATTTTCTAGCTTTATGTGTCGCTAGCTTTATCTAAATTCTGGCCCGCTGAGATCTATGGCACGCTGTGTCCCGAGTACTCAGCTTAGAGCAGTGAAACTAGCTTCGCTGCTTGACACCAGAATTTCATACATCTGTAATTTGAGCTCCCGTTACCATAACGCAACGATCCTCCTATCAGGACAATCGTGCCTCTGTGCCCGGTCACTCAACAGTCATTCACATGTGTATTGCCTGGTCTTATTCTATCCTCTTTTAGATATTTAGGGGTCCTCAATCCCAGGGCCTCAAACCCAACGCGCTGGTCTTACTGTCCCACCGTTTCTGAATAACTCACAGTCTTATCTGGTCTCGTTACTCCGGTGTATTTTGGACAATTCACAGTCGCTATACAAGGGTCTCGTCAGACCCAAGTTGGAGTTGTCACACTCAGGATCTTCCTTTACTTATTTTAACACACACTTTTCAAAAATATTTATCACCTTTAAATATACTACGAACCCCACAGCGGTTCAGCCAACTCTCTCTTTACAAATTTTGACAAGTTACTACTAGGATTCAGGACACGCTAAAATTTAGTAATATCCAATGCAGAGCAAATTTCTGCTTACCCTTTTTGTGGTCGACCCGTGTCCCTCATCCGTTCGTACCTGGTCTGTCGTCCAATGATGTCTGCTTTCTCTTGTTCAGTCTCGACTGTGTCGTCGATCCCGGACGAGCCCCCAAAATTGTTGCGCCCGAGTTTACCGCAGCAGGACACCGTGCAGAGAGAGAGTTTGACAATGAACACACTGAAACCAAGTATGAGTGTTATCGCCTGTTTGCAAAGAGGGAGATCCTGCACAACACGAGTCCACACTCGCTCCTGTCACAGAAAATCTGACCTTCCGTGTTTCCAGGCATTTTTATTACCTTTGGACAATGGCCGTTCATATTTTGGCACAACATTAATGACAACTCCTTGTATGGCAAGATCTTAACCGCAGACTATGTCGTCACCTCCTCCTGTGAAGTCACTTCCTAACTATTAATTATAATAATCTTATTTGTACATTTAACTCACACGTACACAGGAAGGAGTGTTTGCAGAACAACACATATAAGGATACATACATCTGTTTAGCTTATTTCCTTCATGCCCTGATCAGAGAAACTTCTGCTAATAACACACCAACATTCTGTTAACGGTCAAATCACACCTCCCCTCACCCCATGTCTGGCTCGAGATTAAAACAGTAACTGTCTGTCACCTCTTTCCTGCTTAGCATAATATAGGAGAGTGTGTGTGTGGCCTTGACTTGAGCACTTCCTGTTCTTGCACACTGAATTATGAGCTGCATGTTTAGCTGAGATGAAGCACAATTCTGGCTGCAGCATATTTGTATCATTAGCAATAGTATATTTCCACAATAGTTGAATGGTTTCTATAGCTGAACATGAAGCTGAATGTTTTGATAGTTGAACAGTTTCTCTAGCTGAACATGAAGCTGAATATTTTGATAGTTGAATGGTTTCTATAGCTGAATATAAAGCTGAATATTTGAAGAAGCTGAAAAGCCAAAAGCTGAAAAGGTTGAAAAGCTGAAAAGTAATAGGTTGAAAGAGCTTAAAAAGCTGAATATTTTAAAAGCTGAACAGTTTCTCTAGCTGAACATAAAGCTGAATATTTAAAAAGTTGAACAGTTTCTCTAGCTGAACATAAAGCTGAATATTTTAAAAGTTGAACAGTTTCTCTAGCTGAACATAAAGCTGAATATTTTAAAAGTTGAACAGTTTCTCTAGCTGAACATAAAGCTGAATATTTTAAAAGTTGAACAGTTTCTCTAGCTGAACATAAAGCTGAATATTTTGATATTTTAACAGTTTCTCTAGCTGGACATGAAACTGAACATTTTGATAGCTGAACGGTTTCTATAGCTGAACATAAAGCTGAATACTTGAAAAAGCTGAAAAGGCAGAAAGGCTGAAAAGTAATAGGTTGAAAAAGCTTAAAAAGCTGAACAGTTTGATAGTTGAACGGTTTCTATAGCTGAACATGAAGCTGAATACTTGAAAAAGCTGAAAAGGTTGAAAAGCTGAACAGTTTGACAGCCAAACAGTTTCTGTAGCTGCACATATGCTGGAGCAGTAGCAGAACCAAAGTTGAAAATGTCCCCATAAGAATGAATGGGAAAACACCTCCCAAACACCTGCAGGTTTAGAAAAAAGTGTAATGGTTATGGCCAAAATATGTATACAGTGAGTAACAGGAGACATTGCTGAACCATGTGATGTATTTTTTATTTCTGTAGAATGAAAAATGAGGGCACAAGAGCGAGAGACAAAACCGGCACCGTCTGCTCCACTCCAGAAATTTAGGCTCAAAGTTAACATTGCGGCTTATGGGGGAGTTGCTGGAGTGCTTGTCGCTCAAGGGCTTCTACAGCCAAAAGTTTAAGTCCTACATCTGAAATAAGAACATCATCTGAAAGCCAACAAGATTTCCTACATTTCTATGTATATATTGTCTATGTGAAGTAAAAGATGTGGGACCCAAATCAAGCTGAAGAGAGTTTTTTCTAAAGTTTTTGCAGCTGCTCTCCACTCTAGCGATGATGTCACCCACTCTAGCTCACGCAATACACACCCATTATAAACCCAGAAGAGGAGCTAAAAATCCTTAAAACTAAAACTGTGATCATTTCAAAACCGTAAAAGATTTTCAAAAACTGAAAATCAAGTTCAATAGTTCAAGGTCTTGTGGATAGTTTAAAGTTGGAATGGTGTCTCTAGCTCAAAGTATGAGGGAGCAGAAGAGGTTGAAAGTGGATGAGTTTTTGAAGAGGATTTGAAGATTTTCCCATTTGTTTCAATGTTAAATTTTTTTTTGAAAAAGCTGAATATTTGAAAAAGTTGAAAAGTTAAAAAGCTGAAAAGCACAAGGCTGAAAGAGCTTAAAAAGCTGAACATTTTGATAGTTGAACAGTTTCTATAGCTGAACGTATGCTGAAGTAGTAGCAGAATGAAATTTGAAAAAATCCCCATAAGGATGAATGGGAAAAAATTTTGGTTTTAGTTTTGAAAAAGCTGAATATTTGAAAAAGTTGAAAAGTTAAAAAGCTGAAAAGCACACAGCTGAAAGAGCATAAATAGCTGAACATTTTGATAGTTGAACGGTTTCTATAGCTGAACGTATGCTGAAGTAGTAGCAGAGCGAAATTTGAGAAATTCCCCATAAGGATGAATGGGAAAAATTTGGCAGAAAAAGCTGAATATTTCAAAAAGTATGAAAGATAGAAAAATGAAAAATGACAGCAGTAATGTCCTTAATGAGCTGAACATTTTGATAGTTGAATGGTTTCTGTAGCACAAAATTTGAAGGAGTAGAAGAGAGCCAAAAAACGTACGGAAGAAGAATAATAACTAGAAAAATTGTATTTCCTGCGAAAATACAGTGTGAATGCTGATTGCTGAAGTGATTTTGCAAAATCTGCTGAATGTGCTGGAAAACACTTGCCTCATCCACAAAACATGCATAAAACTATGAGAATGAATAGTCAAGAATTTGCAGAAAAAGCTGATTTTTTCAAAAGCTGAAAAGGCAGAAAGGCTGAAAAGTAATAGGTTGAAAGAGCTTAAAAAGCTGAAGATTTTGATAGTTGAATGGTTTCTATAGCTGAACATAAAGCTGAATATTTGAAAAAGCTGAAAAGGTTGAAAAAGCTGAAAAGGTTGAAAAGCTGAAAAGGTTGAAAAAGCTGAAAAGGTTGAAAAGCTGAAAGTAATAGGCTGAAAGAGCTTAAAAGGCTGAACATTTTGATAGTTGAAGAGGTTCTCTAGCTAAACATGAAGCTGAATACTTGAAAAGGCTGAAAAGGTTAAAAAGCTGAACATTTTGATAGTTGAAGAGTTTCTATAGCTGAACATAAAGCTGAATATTTGAAAAGCTGAAAAGGTTGAAAAGCTGAAAAGGTTGAAAATCTGAAAGTAATAGGCTGAAAGAGCCTAAAAAGCTGAACAGTTTGACAGCCAAACAGTTTCTGTAGCTGCACATATGCTGGAGCAGTAGCAGAACCAAAGCTGAAAATGTCCCCATAAGAATGAATGGGAAAACACCTCCCAAACACCTGCAGGTTTAGAAAAAAGTGTGGTGGTTATGGCCAAAATATGTATACAGTGAGTAACAGGAGACATTGCTGAACCATGTGATGTATTTTTTATTTCTGTAGAGTGAAAAATGAGGGCACAAGAGCGAGAGACAAAACCGGTACCGTCTGCTCCACTCCAGAGATTTAGGCTCAAAGTTAACACTGCGGCTTATGGGGGAGTTGCTGGAGTGCTTGTCGCTCGAGGGCTTCAACAGCCAAAAGTTTACGTCGCACATCTGAAATAAGTTGATCGTATGAAAGCCAACAAAATTTCCTACATTTCTATGTATATATTGTCTATGTGAAGTAAAAGCTGTGGGACCCAAATCAAGCTGAAGAGAGTTTTTTCTAAAGTTTTTGCAGCTGCTCTCCACTCTAGCGATGATGTCACCCACTCTAGCTCACGCAATACACACCCATTATAAACCCAGAAGACGAGCCAAAAATCCTTCAAACTAAAACTGTGATCATTTCAAAACCATAAAAGATTTTCAAAAACTAAACACATGCCCAATAGTTCAAGGTCTTGTGAATATTTTAAAGTTGGAATGGTGTATCTAGCTCAAAGTATGAGGGAGCAGAAGAGGTTGAAAGTCTATGAGTTTTGAGGAGGATTTGAAGATTTTCCCATTTGTTTCCATGTTAAATTTTTTTTTGAAAAAGCTGAATATTTGAAAAAGTTGAAAAGCTAAAAAGCTGAAAAGTACAAGGCTGAAAGAGCTTAAAAAGCTGAACATTTTGATAGTTGAACGGTTTCTATAGCTGAACGTATGCTGAAGTAGTAGCAGAATGAAATTTGAAAAAATCCCCATAAGGATGAATGGGAAAAAAATTTGGCTTTAGTTTTGAAAAAGCTGAATATTTGAAAAAGTTGAAAAGCTAAAAAGCTGAAAAGGACAAGGCTGAAAGAGCATAAAAAGCTGAACATTTTGATAGTTGAACGGTTTCTATAGCTGAACGTATGCTGAAGTAGTAGCAGGGCGAAATTTGAGAAATTCCCCATAAGGATGAATGGGGAAAATTTTGCAGAAAAAGCTGAATATTTCCAAAAGTATAAAAGATAGAAATACCAAAAATACAAGCAAGAATGTCCTTAATGAGCTGCACATTTTGATAGTTGAATGGTTTCTGTAGCTCAAAATTTGAAGGAGCTGAAGAGAGCTGAAAAACGTACGGAAGCAGGAATAATAATAATAACTAGAAAAATTGTATTTCCTGCGAAAATACAGTGTGAATGCTGATTGCTGAAGTGATTTTGCAAAATCTGCTGAATGTGCTAGAAAACACTTGCCTAACGCAAGCTATAGCTGAACATGAAGCTGAATATTTTGATAGTTGAATGGTTTCTATAGCTGACATGAAGCTGAATGTTTTGATAGTTGAACAGTTTCTCTAGCTGAACATAAAGCTGAATGTTTTGATAGTTGAACGGTTTCTATAGCTGAACATAAAGCTGAATGTTTTGATAGTTGAACGGTTTCTATAGCTGAACATAAAGCTGAATGTTTTGATAGTTGAACGGTTTCTATAGCTGAACATAAAGCTGAATGTTTTGATAGTTGAACGGTTTCTATAGCTGAACATAAAGCTGAATGTTTTGATAGTTGAACGGTTTCTATAGCTGAACATAAATCTGAATATTTTGATAGTTGAACGGTTTCTATAGCTGAACATAAAGCTGAATATTTTGATAGTTGAATGGTTTCTATAGCTGAACATTAAGCTGAATGTTTTGATAGTTGAATGGTTTCTATAGCTGAACATAAATCTGAATATTTTGATAGTTGAATGGTTTCTATAGCTGAACATAAATCTGAATATTTTGATAGTTGAATGGTTTCTATAGCTGAACATAAAGCTGAATATTTGAAAAAGCTGAAAAGGTTGAAAAGGCTGAAAAGGTTGAAAAGCTGAAAAGGTTGAAAAGCTGAAAGTAATAGGCTGAAAGAGCTTAAAAAGCTGAACAGTCTGACAGCCAAACAGTTTCTGTAGCTGCACATATGCTGGAGCAGTAGCAGAACCAAAGTTGAAAATGTCCCCATAAGAATGAATGGGAAAACACCTCCCGAACAGCTACAGGTTTAGGAAAAAGTGTAATGGTTATGGCCAAAATATGTATACAGTGAGTAACAGGAGACATTTCTGAACCATGTGATGTATTTTTTATTTCTGAAGAGTGAAAAATGAGGGCACAAGAGCGAGAGACAAAACCGGTACCGTCTGCTCCACTCCAGAAATTTAGGCTCAAAGTTAACATTGCGGCTTATGGGGGAGTTGCTGGAGTGCTTGTCGCTCGAGGGCTTCTACAGCCAAAAGTTTAAGTCGCACATCTGAAATAAGATGATCATATGAAAGCCAACAAGATTTCCTACATTTCTATGTATATATTGTCTATGTGAAGTAAAAGCTGTGGGACCCAAATCAAGCTGAAGAGAGTTTTTTCTAAAGTTTTTGCAGCTGCTCTCCACTCTAGCGATGATGTTCCGCACTCTAGCTCACGCAATACACACCCATTATAAACCCAGAAGATGAGCTAAAAATCCTTAAAACTAAAACTGTGATAATTTCAAAACCGTAAAAGATTTTCAAAAACTGAAAATCAAGTTCAATAGTTCAAGGTCTTGTGGATAGTTTAAAGTTGGAATGGTGTCTCTAGCTCAAAGTATGAGGGAGAAGAAGAGGTTGAAAGTGGATGAGTTTTGAGGAGGATTTGAGGATTTTCCCATTTGTTTCCATGTTAAATTTTTTTTTGAAAAAGCTGAATATTTGAAAAAGTTGAAAAGCTAAAAATCTGAAAAGAACAAGGCTGAAAGAGCTTAAAAAGCTGAACATTTTGATAGTTGAACGGTTTCTATAGCTGAACGTATGCTGAAGTAGTAGCAGAATGAAATTTGAAAAAATCCCCATAAGGATGAATGGGAAAAAATTTTGGTTTTAGTTTTGAAAAAGCTGAATATTTGAAAAAGTTGAAAAGCTGAAAAGCTTAAAAGCACAAGGCTGAAAGAGCATAAAGAGCTGAACATTTTGATAGTTGAACGGTTTCTATAGCTGAACATATGCTGAAGTAGTAGCATAGCGAAATTTGAAAAAATCCCCATAAGGATGAATGGGGAAAATTTTGCAGAAAAAGCTGAATATTTATGAAATGAAATAAAGTATGAAAGATAGAAAAAAGAAAAATGGAAGCAAGAGTGTCCTTAAAAAGCTGAACATTTTGATAGTTGAATGGTTTCTATAGCTCAAAATTTGTAGGAGGAGATAGGTGCTGAAAAACGTACGGAAGAAGAATAATAACTAGAAAAATTGTATTTCCTGCGAAAATACAGTGTGAATGCTGATTGCTGAAGTGATTTCGCAAAATCTGCTGAATGTGCTGGAAAACACTTGCCTAATCCACAAAACATGCATAAAACTATGAGAATGAATAGTCAAGAATTTGCAGGAAAAGCTGATTTTTTTCAGAAGCTGAAAAGGCAGAAAGGCTGAAAAGTACAAGGTTGAAAAAGCTTAAAAAGCTGAACATTTTGATACTTGAACGGTTTCTCTAGCTGAACATGAAGCTGAATATTTGAGAGCTGAAAAAGTTGAAAAGCTGAAAAGTAATAGACTGAAAGAGCTTAAAAAGCTGAACAGTTTGATAGTTGAACGGTTTCTATAGCTGAACATGAAGCTGAATACTTGAAAAAGCTGTAGAGGCACAAATATTATATTATATTATTATATTTGAGAGCTTAAAAAGTTGAAAAGCTGAAAAGTACAAGGTTGAAAGAGCTTAAAAAGCTTAAGATTTTGATAGTTGAATGGTTTCTATGGCTGAACATAAAGCTGAATATTTGAAAAAGCTGAAAAGGGTGAAAAGCTGAAAGTAATAGGCTGAAAGAGCTTAAAAAGCTGAACAGTTTGACAGCCAAACAGTTTCTGTAGCTGCACATATGCTGGAGCAGTAGCAGAACCAAAGTTGAAAATGTCCCCATAAGAATGAATGGGAAAACACCTCCCAAACACCTGCAGGTTTAGAAAAAAGTGTAATGGTTATGGCCAAAATATGTATACAGTGAGTAACAGGAGACATTGCTGAACCATGTGATGTGTTTTTTATTTCTGTAGAATGAAAAATGAGGGCACAACAGCGAGAGACAAAACCGGTACCGTCTGCTCCACTCCAGAGATTTAGGCTCAAAGTTAACATTGCGGCTTATGGGGGAGTTGCTGGTGTGCTTGCCGCTCAAGGGCTACTACAGCCAAAAGTTTAAGTCCTACATCTGAAATAAGACCATCATCTGAAAGCCAACAAGATTTCCTACATTTCTATGTATATATTGTCTATGTGAAGTAAAAGCTGTGGGACCCAAATCAAGCTGAAGACAATTTTTTAACAAGTTTTTCCAGCTGCTCTCCACTCTAGCGATGATGTCACCCACTCTAGCTCACGCAATACACACCCATTATAAACCCAGAAGACGAGCTAAAAATCCTTCAAACTAAAACTGTGATAATTTCAAAACCATAAAAGATTTTCAAAAACTAAACACATGCCTAATAGTTCAAGGTCTTGTGACTATTTTAAAGTTGGAATGGTGTCTCTAGCTCAAAGTATGAGGGAGCAGAAGAGGTTCAAAGTGGATGAGTTTTGAGGAGGATTTGAAGATTTTCCCATTTGCTTCCATATTAAATTTTTTTTTGAAAAAGCTGAATATTTGAAAAGGTTGAAAAGTTAAAAGGCTGAAAAGAACAAGGCTGAAAGAGCTTAAAAAGCTGAACATTTTGATAGTTGAACAGTTTCTATAGCTGAACGTATGCTGAAGCAGTAGCAGAATGAAATGTGAGAAAATCCCCATAAGGATGAATGGGAAAAAATTTTGGTTTTAGTTTTGAAAAAGCTGAATATTTGAAAAAGTTGAAAAGCTAAAAAGCTGAAAAGTACAAGGCTGAAAGAGCATAAATAGCTGAACATTTTGATAGTTGAACGGTTTCTATAGCTGAACGTATGCTGAAGTAGTAGCAGAATGAAATTTGACAAAATCCCCATAAGGATGAATGGGGAAAATTTTGCAGAAAAAGCTGAATATTTCCAAAAGTATAAAAGATAGAGAAAAGAAAAATACACGCCATCATGTCCTTAACGAGCTGCACATTTTGATAGTTGAATGGTTTCTGTAGCTCAAAATTTGTAGGAGGAGAAGCGAGCCAAAAAACGTACGGAATCAGGAATAATAATAATAAAAACTTTAATAAATTCCGGAAGAACAATAGTGTGAATGCTGTGTCAGCATTCACACTAATAACTAGAGAAGGCAAGTCCTGAAGAACTTGCGGTTGTGAATGCACCCTGTTGAGAAGCTAACGCCAAATGCGGATTGCTGGTGTTGAAAACTTTGAATAATGTCCAGAATATATGAAATATGCAGAATATTTTAAGGTTTTTGAAGAGCTGACGCCAAATGCGGATTGCCAGCTTTGAAAACTTTGAATAATGTCCAGAATATCTAAAAACTGTGAAATAATTTAGGGTTTGTTGAAAAGCTAAGGCCAAACTGAATTGGTGGCTTGAATTTATTTGAAGTCTCGTCTGAAGACAATGAAGCTTCCTAATAGTTGGGTGAGAATGAAGGATTAAAAATAGAATATAAGCTGTGAGCCAAACAGGAGTATGAAGAGATGTTACAGTGAGAATGGATCAAATACTCTGAATGGGACTGAAACGTTAAATAAATGTCAATGTGTCAGTGATTGGGAACATTTCAATATTTAGATGGAGATTCTGGCTTGAATGAATGAAAAGATAATAGTTAAATATAGTTGAAATGTTGGGAAATATACTCTGTAATACACTGTGTGTAGTAAACTGACTCATTGATAAATCTGTCTCTCTATCTCGGTTGCCACAGTGACGGTAACCAGGGTGGTCGCGGCAACGGACTGTGAGAGTTGATTTAATAGTGATTTCTGCTGAGGTTTACCTCACATTAACATGCTTCTCCCTCCAAAACAGTAACTGCTATCACTCAAATAATGATATGGTCGAAACTATGAGAGTCTTGTCACCATTTTGTGAAATTTTTGTGTGTGTGTGGTCAAAAATGTGTCTTGTGGAGCAGTTCAGAAAAGTGGATGTGTTTGCCTGCCTCCAGATTTTTTTCCTATCAATTACATGGGACTTGATGCGGCAGTTGGTCGGTGTTGCTTTCAGTTAAACGCCCACTGAGCCAAGAGTTTTTGTCCGATTGGCTCCAGAGAACCACTCTAGCGACCGGCACAAATTTTCCTACAAGCTGATGTGGTTATTTTTCTGCTGGAGTGAAAATTGTGGATGCAAGCGCGAGTTGAAGACGAGATTTTCTGAATTTTTTTGAGGTGCTTACCACTCTGTCAGTTGGCTCCTCCACTCTGGCTCTCAACATTCCACCCCATACACACCAATGCAAAAATCTGAAAGTGCCTGAAAAGTTACCGATGTTTGAACTGCGACTGTGCAAAAAGTATGAATGCTGTGAGAAAGATGAATACAGGCTTGAATGTAGACAGATAGTTGAATATTTCAAAGTTTGAATGGAGTTTCTATCTGGAAGTGTAAATGATTAGCTGAGCTTTGAAAATGCTTGAAAAAGTGTGATCCACCCAATACACACCAATGCAAAAATCTGAAACGTTACCGATGTTTGAACTGCGACTGTGCAAAATGTATGAATGCTGTGAGAAAGATGAATACAGGATTGAAAGTAGACAAATAGTGGAATATTTCAGAGTTCGAATGGAGTTTCTATCTTGAAGTGTGAATGACTAGATGAGTTTTGAAAATGCTTGAAAAAGTGTGAAATTTGAGATTTTTTGAACATTCCGTAATCTGCTTGAATGGGAAAAAATGGCCGGAAAACGCTGAATATCTCGGAAATTATGAATGATATGAATGAGAAAAATAGACGCGGTCGATTCCCAATTGAGATGAATATTTTGGTTTTTGAATGGAGTGAATACGTTGAAAAATGTTGAAGGAGTTAAGGGCCAAACTTTCTGACCCGGAAGATATAATAATAAAAATAAAAATAAAGAATTCCGTGCGTAGAAGAACATATGTTGTGAATGCCTCCTGCATTCACAACCAACTAGAAAAATTGTATTTCCTGCGAAAATACAGTGTGAATGCTGATTGCTGAAGTGATTTTGCAAAATCTGCTGAATGTGCTGGAAAACACTTGCCTAATGCATAAAAAATGCATGAAACTATGAGAATGAATGGTCAAGAACTTGCAGAAAAAGCTGATTTTTTCAAAAGTTGAAAAGGCAGAAAGGCTGAAAAGTAATAGGTTGAAAGAGCTTAAAAAGCTGAACATTTTGATAGTTGAACAGTTTCTCTAGCTGTACATGAAGCTGAATATTTTGATAGTTGAACAGTTTCTCTAGCTGTACATGAAGCTGAACATTATGATAGTTGAACGGTTTCTATAGCTGAACATAAAGCTGAATATTTGAAGAAGCTGAAAAGGTTGAAAAGCTGAAAGTAATAGGCTGAAAGAGCTTAAAAAGCTGAACAGTTTGATAGTTGAACGGTTTCTATAGCTGAATATGAAGCTGAATACTTGAAAAAGCTGAAATACAGAAAGCTGAATATTTAAAAAAGCGGAATACTTGAAAAAGCTGAAAAGGCAGAAAGGCTGAAAAGTAATAGGTTGAAAAAGCTTAAAAAGCTGAACAGTTTGATAGTTGAACGGTTTCTATAGCTGAACATGAAGCTGAATACTTGAAAAAGCTGTAGAGGCAGAAAGCTGAATATTTGAGAGCTTAAAAAGTTGAAAAGCTGAAAAGTACAAGGTTGAAAGAGCTTAAAAAGCTTAAGATTTTGATAGTTGAATGGTTTCTATGGCTGAACATAAAGCTGAATATTTGAAAAAGCTGAAAAGGTTGAAAAGCTGAACAGTTTGACAGCCAAACAGTTTCTGTAGCAGCACATATGCTGGAGCAGTAGCAGAATGAAATTTGAAAATGTCCCCATAAGAATGAATGGGAAAACACCTCCCAAACAGCTGCAGGTTTAGAAAAAAGTGTAATGGTTATGGCCAAAATATGTATACAGTGAGTAACAGGAGACATTGCTGAACCATGTGATGTATTTTTTATTTCTGTAGAGTGAAAAATGAGGGCACAAGAGCGAGAGACAAAACCGGTACCGTCTGCTCCACTCCAGAAATTTAGGCTCAAAGTTAACATTGCGGCTTATGGGGGAGTTGCTGGAGTGCTTGTCGCTCAAGGGCTTCTACAACCAAAAGTTTAAGTCCTACATCTGAAATAAGAACATCATCTGAAAGCCAACAAGATTTCCTACATTTCTATGTATATATTGTCTATGTGAAGTAAAAGCTGTGGGACCCAAATCAAGCTGAAGACAATTTTTTCTCAAGTCTTTCCAGCTGCTCTCCACTCTAGCGGTGATGTTCCGCACTCTAGCTCACGCAATACACACCCATTATAAACCCAGAAGAGGAGCTAAAAATCCTTAAAACTAAAACTGTGATCATTTCAAAACCGTAAAAGATTTTCAAAAACTGAAAAACAAGTTCAATAGTTCAAGGTCTTGTGAATAGTTTAAAGTTGGAATGGTGTCTCTAGCTCAAAGTATGAGGGAGCAGAAGAGGTTGAAAGTGGATGAGTTTTGAGGAGGATTTGAGGATTTTCCCATTTGTTTCCATGTTAAATTTGTTTTTGAAAAAGCTGAATATTTGAAAAAGTTGAAAAGCTAAAAAGCTGAAAAGCACAAGGCTGAAAGAGCTTAAAAAGCTGAACATTTTGATAGTTGAACGGTTTCTATAGCTGAACGTACGCTGAAGTAGTAGTAGAATGAAATTTGAAAAAATCCTCATAAGGATGAATGGGAAAAAATTTTGGTTTTAGTTTTGAAAAAGCTGAATATTTGAAAAAGTTGAAAAGCTGAAAAGCTGAAAAGCACAAGGCTGAAAGAGCATAAAGAGCTGAACATTTTGATAGTTGAACGGTTTCTATAGCTGAACGTATGCTGAAGTAGTAGCAGAGCGAAATTTGAAAAAATCCCCATAAGGATGAATGGGGAACATTTGGCAGAAAAAGCTGAATATTTCCAAAAGTATGAAAGATAGAAAAAAGAAAAATGGAAGCAAGACTGTCCTTAAAAAGCTGAACATTTTGATAGTTGAATGGTTTCTGTAGCACAAAATTTGTAGGAGTAGTAGCGAGCCAAAAAACGTACGGAAGAAGAATAAAAAGTTTAATAAATTCCAGAAGAACAATAGTGTGAATGCTTTGAAGCATTCACACTAATAACTTTAACTAGAAAAATTGTATTTCCTGCGAAAATACAGTGTGAATGCTGACGGCTGAAGTGATTTTGCAAAATCTGCTGAATGTGCTGGAAAACACTTGCCTGATGCATAAAAAATGCATGAAACTATGAGAATGGTCAAGAATTTGCAGAAAAAGCAGATTTTTTCAAAAGCTGAAAAGGAAGAAAGGCTGAAAAGTAATAGGTTGAAAGAGCTTAAAAAGCTGAACATTTTGATAGTTGAACGGTTTCTATAGCTCAACATGAAGCTGAATATTTGAAAAAGTTGAAAAGGCAGAAAGCTGAATATTTGAAAAGGTTGAAAAGCTGAAAAGTACAAAGCTGAAAGAGCTTAAAAAGCTGAACAGTTTGATAGTTGAATGGTTTCTATAGCTGAACATAAAGCTTAATATTTGAAAAAGCTGAAAAGTAATAGGCTGAATGGGCTAAAAAAGCTGAACAGTTTGAACGGTTTCTCTACCTGTATGTATGCAGGAGTAGTAGCAGAAGTAAATTTTAAAATGTCCCCATAAGAATGAATGGTCAAGATTTTGCAGAAAAAGCCACATTTTTCAAAAGCTGAATGTTTCAAAAGCTAATAAGGCTGAAAAGTACAGCTATTAATAGTAGTTGTACTAGTTGTACAGCTATTAGTAGTAGTAGTAGTAGTAGTAGTAGTAGTAGTAGCAGCAGCAACAGTAGCAGAGGTAGCAGTTGTAGTTGTGGAAGACATTGTGGACATTGTCTCATTATTCTACCAAATCATGAGGAGACAATAGTTTGTAATTCACACAGTAATTAGAGCATTCCAAGATTTAATTGAAGTATCAACAGTAATAAAGCAGTAGAAGTGAAATCCACAGCATAATATACAAACAAGCCTGATGAGACACACAAATAGGAATCAAAACATATTTCAAAAACATTTACAAAATCATTTCAAATCTATTCATGTGAGTGTACGACTTTATTGCACAAAAATTACTACACAGATTATTTGATGATAAATCATCCATCAAAAGTGGATAGTTGTTCAGTTGTTGAAACTAATTTGTATATATTATAATATATTGTGAAAATGTGATTGAATAGTTTGCCTATGCATATTTTATTGCCCTAGTAGAATAAAAAAGTTAATGAATCAGATTAAACTGAATTTGATGATGTTAAAATTATATGAACATAACTCAAGTGACCTGAAAGGAATTTAATGGAACTGAACATTATTAAGTTAAGATCCCACAACATGGGGGCACTTTGATCAACCAGAAGGAACCTTAAAGGATTTTATGGCAATATGGTATGAATACTACTGTCAAATGCATGTACTAAGAGCAGAGATTTTGTGAGGGCCCCTCAGTCAACTTTGACTTATTAAGAAAAAAGTATAAAAAAAAAAAGAAAAAAAAAAGAAATGAATCTTGAGACAAAGGTTTCCTATGAAGTCCAGCTAATTAATTCGGGCCTTAAGTGTATTTCAGGACATTTCCTATAATTGTGGGATTGGTTGATTATTTAAATGAATTAAATAACTACCAATGAACAGTTTATAAGAGAATAGAAAAGACACGAAAGCCGGCCTTGCAAAACCAAAATCCACTGTGCCTCTAGCACGTAACCAGTAAACAAATAAAAATTTCTTAAAAGCTCTGCGCCTCGGAACAACCACAAGGAAATGTTTCCAGCATGGTGCCGAAACATTGCCCTGACGACTGATGTGCAAAGGGAAGAGATTTTTTAAAACCCTTTCAGCAAACTTTGACTATTTAAAAAGAAAAGGTTTCCAGGCACAGTAAATTGGGTGACTTTTGGGTTAATCTCTATGAATTGTTTGACCAGTCTTTGGCCACTATTTAGTTCAGAGAAACAAACAAAACTTAAGATAAAATTAGATAAAAAATATGACTATCATTCAGTTTTCTTTTGGGAAAAAAATAAAAATAAAATGCAATAAAACAAATTACCAAAACACAAATAAGAGAAGAATATATAGAAAATACATGAAAGTAGTCATTTTCAAAATCCATACTGGCAAACAGTTGTTGGTTTCAAAATATTTTCTAAGGCAGGGCTCAACAAAATATATATTATCACAATCAGTAGGACCAGGCATGTGCAGGCAAGATGCATTGTTAGGTAACTGTTCACTCAACCTCTCTGTTTCTGTGCTTATTTGTTGCTTTTTCAAGAGGGATAAAAAGAGTGATAGTTACATGATGGGTGACAGGATTGGGCAATGACACCATTTTACATGCCTGAAGATATTGTAATTTCAGTGATTTCAAATTTTGTTCAGCCCTACCATAAAAGCTTTTCACATCATAGTTAGACTTAGGCTAATTAGCCCCATTAGTTTATGGCTTCAAGCTCCAGTAGCCCTGGACTGACAGTCGGGCCAACACTGTGATTTCAATTGTGTTAGTCCATCTCTGTCAGAGCTGGGTTCACCTTTACTTTTTAAAGATTTCTCCAAAAAACATGGAGTTAACGTCACTTTTGTGACTTCAGGTCTCCAGGTTTGTTTGCCAATCAAATCATGTGACAAGGCTCATATCCAAGCCATGTGTTTAGGACATTCTCAAGACCATACCCTCAGCTTTGAGTGCACAGTCTCAGCACTGGGCTCATCCATAACTGCTTTTCAGAAGGGTTTACATTAGCCCAAAGCTAAGTATACAATGGTGAAATAACCTTTAGTATACCTACCAGCTGAAACCCCACACTAATGATTACTATTTTAAAAAAAAAATAGTCCCCCCTACAGGACAGCAAGTTCAGATGCATGTAGCAACTGATATGAATTACACCTTTATCTGTGTCGTAAAAATAACATACATTTTCATGAAATGCAAAATAAAAAAAACGTTCAATGAATCATATAACATAAATATTATTATTAACAAAACAGACTAAACTGGTGTCCTATACTTCAGATTCGGTTATATGGTCCATGGGTCACTAGTGTAATCTTCAGTAGTGATTCTGTCATGCTGCTGTTTGTTGAATCTTTTCATTGCTGCCACAAACCGAACTGTCAATGGAGCACACTGTCAGTGTGAAGTTGTAAATGAGTGAAGTCATGACCTTCGACATGTTCAGTGGCTGGAAGAACTGCTGCTCCCTATTATCGGGTCACGTTTGGCATGAGGACAGCGTCACCGACACAGGCGCTGAGAGGCAGGGGAATGGAGCTCGCCCTGAGAAAAGACAACAGAAAGTCTATAATCTGAAGACCATGACACAAAACATACACAAGAGTTGCACCATACAAAGTAATCAATTACCTTGCACACTGCTGCAGGGCAGAAATCCATTTTCCCTCCAGAGCCACTTCACACAGAGAGGTTTTGAATGGCTGAATGTCTTATGCATGTTAACTCTCTGGGCAGTCTGGAGGTCTCAGCTGTGGAGTGGCTGGACCACAGTGGAGGAAGACCTGAAGAAAGAACTTCATTCAAAATACACTCCCAACTGTAACTTTAAAGTCAAAAGCTACAAAAACTGTTTGATACACAGACAATTTTATCAAAGCACATACAAGAATATTAGTTCAAAAATAAACCCTTAATGACCTACCTTATGCTTAGTTATGAAGAAACCTTTGCACTGAGAGGGGAAGCACATGTCACACGTGATCCAGCAGTGATGGCTCCATTGTCGACTGACACTTAAGCTGGTGCAGGTGCCTCGTTTGTGGCACCATGGTGTTGCTGGTCATGAGTTGGTCCTCACAGTATTGAAGAAAATAGGACCAAGGTGGGCAGGTGTCGTCACAGAGGAGCACTGTGTCTCCCAACCGGGGGACAGCAAACTTGCATAATTTAGAGTATCTGGCAAGGCCACCCACCCTGCTAGAGAGGGTAGTGGCAAATTTGGTGGGAATGTGGGGTTTCAGCTGGTAGGTGTAAGTACATTGGAAAGTATGTGTTACATTGAAAACACATACTTTCTGATGTATTTTTGCTAAGGTAAATGTTGGCAGCTGTATACAGCTGCCTAAAAATAGTTTTGGCCTGCGCATTTATCAACCCTGACCCAGACCCACCCTGACAAATGCACAGGCCAAAATGTGTTGGGAATATGGTCCATTACCGCATAATTATCTGTAAAACAATTTAGCTTTTTTGCCTTTAACCTGTAAAACAATTTAGCCTTTTTGCTTTTAACCTGTAAAACAATTTAGCCTTTTTGCCTTTAGCCTGTAAAACAATTTAACCTTTAGCCATTTTGTATTAGTCAAGATTTTTAAATGTTGTTCTACTTTTATCCATCCTTTGAAGCATTTTTTATTAGCCAAGGTTTTAATTTTGAACCAGATTGGAGAGTTAGCTGTGTGCAATTCTCTCAGCAACATAATGTCCTTGTAGGTCAATTTCTCTTAGACACAATAAACCAACATTCATATCAAGTGTTGAGCGGTGTATCCTCTTGGTCCACCCTCCCTCCCACACAGTCTCAGAGAGACTGAGGCAGCCGGCAAGGTTGTAAAGCCAGGCTGCAAAGAGGATACCCCAACTCTGAGTAATTGTTGACTATTTGCTTTGCAAGTCTG
Source organism: Pagrus pagrus (assembly GCF_965226575.1). NCBI lineage: Eukaryota > Metazoa > Chordata > Actinopteri > Spariformes > Sparidae > Pagrus > Pagrus pagrus. Next base: position 7,410,659 of record NC_140197.1, read on the forward strand.
TATAACTAGATGGTCTGTCAAATACCGTACATTGCATTTTCAGTAAACGATGATCATTGTGATATAGCTTAGATAGATTTTACCATTGTCAGTTTAAGTTTTGTGTATTTTAAATCAAAATGTGCAAAACATATTATACTTTTTCATACAAAATGGTATTAAACAATTTTCTTAATCCCTTAATCCACGAAAACAAACAAATCCCTAGTCCTAGTACTTTTCAATGTCACTCACCGGATTTCTTTATGAACTGCTGCAGGAGATTACACAGTACACAGGGTTGTGATAACTGTAGTACGTTTTCAAGACACCAGAATTGAGACAGCGTTGTGGTTGAGAGATGAAAATGAGGTCCAGCAGTGTGTTCTTCTCGGTGGTTGCAGCAGTGATTAGTTGGGCATATCCCCTAGACCGAAACAGCTCCAGTATTGGCATACTTCCGTTGGATAAGAGATTCTCATTGAAATCGCCACAGACAATGATGGGATGGCAATCCATGATCTCCAGTGAATCCAAAAGGCTTACCAGGTTTGACAGGAATGATGCAATGCTGTAGTCTGGAGGTCTGTACACGGCTGCAATCAGTGCACTCACAGGGGCTTCAACCTTCAGAGCCACAAACTCAAGATCAGTCACATTATGTAGATACTGTTTTTCACGCACTTGAAAGTGGTTTTTCACAAAAACAGCAACTCCGCCACCACCTCTGTTTGCCATTTGTGGGAGATTTGTGTACGACATGTGTCTGTTGCGCTTGAACATATTGTAGCCGTCTAAATGGAGGCTGTGTGCAACAAAGGAGCCTTGTAGGTGGGTTTCCGTGAGACACAGAACATCTGCAAGACACAGTTCATGATGGCTCTTGATGTCATTCACATGTGATGGCAGTCCTTCTGTGTTGTGGTGAACAATGGTCAGAGTGTCATGTCTGCTCAATGTTTGCTTGAAATGGAGAAGAGGCATCATGTTGTCCAAGTTGACATGTGTCATGGTCTCTAAGGCTGCAGTGACGTCTTGGTTTGCATAGATTTTTTTCTCGTCTATATCCAGCATGTACAGTCCACTGAGAGAGGTCACTCTACTGATAGCCACATAAGCCATGCCAGGTTCAAATATGTGTTTCAGTGAGACTACGGCTGATGTCTTTGTCATACCTTGAACCTTATGTATTGTGCAAGCAAAGGCAAGTTTAATGGGAAACTGTCTGCGTACCACTCCTTTCTGTTTCATATCCTCCTCCGCTCTGTCAATGTACACAAGATTATCGGGTCCTCCTGGTGCTCTATTGCGGTAACGCATTCCAGCTGTTTCATCATCCATCTTGAGCCCAAGCATGGTGACGTGTGTAAAACCACTTTGTTCAGAGGTAATTATCCTTTGTAGTGTGCAAAAGGATCCATTCACTAATCCCTGAGAGACGTCGATGTTTCTGGTGAGCATGGCACGTGCGCCTTCAGCAACATTTAGTGAATCTGGTAAATCATTTTTGCCTCCTTTTAATGGTTCGACTTGTCGTGCCATTTTGCCACTGTGTGGGTCCTTTTTATAGTCATCTGCATCAATGGTAGTGATATGAGAATGGAGCAGAGCTAACGTTGCAGAGTTGTGGGAATTGACTTGTTTGTTTGTTGCAAAAATGTGCAGGGCATCAGTCGGACAAAGTGCTGGTTCAGTGATGGTCTGTGACAGCATAGCTCTGTCTGCTTCAGACAACTCATCTGACTTGTCTTTCACACGGATCCTGTTCAGCATCTCTGCAAAGACCACATCATCTTTCTGCCGCATGATCTCAGTCAGTGTGACCATCTTAAAATGTCCCCACAGGTCTATTTGTAAAGGCTCTTGGACGCAGAGAGGTTTACTGTGTCTCACTGGTGGTAGCTGATAGAAGTCTCCAACAGCGATTACTGACATCCCTCCAAATGGTTTTTGACAGCCTTTAATCTGTTTCAGTCTGGCATCCACATATGCAAAAAGTGGCTTTGACACCATGGACACTTCATCAATGATGATGATTTCAGCATTTAACAGATCTGATCTGACCTCATCCAGTTTATTACCAAGTCCTTGAAATGGGGGTTTTAGGCTTCTCGGCAGCTTGAGCAGAGAGTGCAGTGTTGAACCTGATATATTAAAGGCTGCGGTTCCAGTGAAAGCAGTCAAAAGGACAGTGGGGTTTGATATGTCAGCCTCCTCAGCACGTCTCGGCAGTTTGCACAGTATCTTAGATGCTTCTGAGTAGATGCATTTGATGAGATGTGACTTTCCTGTTCCAGCACCACCATTTATGTAAAAGAAGATTTGCTCAGGATCAAGGCCACAGACACGCTTTATGCACCAGTCTCTGACTGCATGGAACACACATGTCTGTTTCTGGTTCAGATTCTGATACATTTGACGTAAGAGTGTGGGGTCAACTGCAGGGGGTTCTCTGATGGCTCTGGCTTCTGTTACAGCGTTAGCCTGCTTTGCATATTCTGGGACATCATCCTGTACATTTTCATGATCTGGCGCTCTTGCTTCCAGTTCTTCAATGCACTCCAACCTCACTAGTTCAGATTCAGGTGCCAGATTACACCATTCATCAATCACACCTCTGTTCTCTTCAAACTCCTCAATTGCACTCTCAATTTCTTCACTGTTTTTTTCATATTTTTCTCTGTTTCGTTTGACAATGCGTTTGACGGACTCTGGACGGTTAGCACCTGGTAGTTCAACACGGCCACGGTTGTAGAATGACTCATATGTGGGTAAAAAAGAAGGTTTCAGTTCATCGTCTGATCGGTAAGGAACATACAGTTTCAGTAATGTGCCATAAAACTGCTCGGGATATTTTTCCTGTGATGTGCGGTGAAATCTGATGACAGCGGGCTTATCGTTTTCTCTCTTTTGAACATATCCCATCTCATTCAGCAGAGGAAAAACCTTTTTACCTTTGGTCTGTTGGCCATACACAAGTCTGCAAGTTGAGGCAAAGTCTGCCATACACATCTCCTCAAACTCTAGTGTTTCAGGCCTGGCTTTGTACTTGTCTGTCAAAGATGTCATCCACACATTTACACATTCTGATGTTGTGTTTTGCAGGTCTGACATGGGGCGACTCATTTTCACTGGGTTGTCATCTGTCGGTATGAATACGACACCACGTGAACACTTTTTCATTTTGATACCACATGCACGGGTGACACACTCCTGGGCACTGACCTCTCTCTTTTTGGAATATGCCTGCATGATTTCCCTCATTTCATCACACTCATTGACATTTTCTCTGTTGGAGTTTTCAATTAGCGTTTTGAGATACTCACTGACAGAGTTTTCACTTTTGCAAATATATGTGCAGATGTAGTTGATCAAACTGTAATAATTCAGTATGAACTGAACATCAATATTTGCATCCCAGGCAGAAAGTAGAGCTGCGTTATATGGATTTACCCAGCAGTCTTTTGGGTCACGCCTTAGTATCACCGCATTTGATCGTTTCATCAGGTGCAGACAATTCTCATACTCGCTGAGTGTTAAATCACATCGATCCAGGAGCTGGTTCAAACTCAGGGAGGCAGTTTCAGGTTCATTCAGCAGCAAGTTCAGCGGTCTGAGCTTTTCTTTTGCTTCTGCCAGTTTTTCTGGATCATCTTTATCTCCAGGTCTTGTTATCATTGTATCTCTGGAAGGTGGTTGGGGAAAACCAAAACGACATCCAGAGCTAGCACTTTTGAAACATGTCCGTGTGTGGTTTTTGCTGTGCATCTGCACTTCTGTGACTTTCTGGTACAGGTCAGGTTGTGTAACTGGGTCAGGTAGCTGTGCAGTGATATATTTGTTCACAAAGTCACAGATAGTTTGATCACTGTCTTCCTCAAAAACAGGAGCTCCTTCTACCCATAGCAGGCAATGTATGTGCGGGCTTCCTCTGTGCTGAAACTCAACTCGGTAAAAGAAATCAACAACTTTGCCAAGGGGTTGTGCAGGCGACAAGATCAAATCTCTGTATAAGGCCTCAACACGCTTATCAAACATGCGCATTGTAGTCACAGGATTGCTTCGCAATATGTCACACTTTGTGGACCAGTCGAGTTCATCGAAATCAACTTCCTCACCCTGCTGACGTTTTATTGCTTCAATCACCTCGGGCCAACGCATTTCTGCTGCAGAAAACGTACAAAAGAAAGTAGGAGTTCCGAGCTGTCTTATCATGGCAAACAGATCTCTTGTTGTCTTCTCCCAATAGGCTGGTGTCCCTCTCAGCGGCTGCATGAATCTGACTGCATCTTTATGTCTCACCAATCGTTCAACCTCTCGTTTGTCTTGCAACATTCCTGACGTTATTTTGCGTCCATCTCTGGTGAAAGGTTTTCCCTTACGTAATTGAATTGTCATGCTAGATGTGGCCAAGTGTATTTCACTCACAAACTGTGCAAAGAACAAATAGTTTGTGTCTCTGGCAAAGCGATCATCAACACCTAAAAGCCTGCTTTTGAAATAACCACTGGGTGTTATTTTGATCAGTCTCTGTTCATCTAGTGTATTTTGACCAGTGGGGAACTGAACAGGGAAAGCCATGGCCTCAAGTTTAGGTGTTTTGAAAAAGCTGACTGGACTGTTTCCTTCTGCAGGGGCAACAGAGTAGATTCCTTCACTAAAGCACAATATTTCCTCTGAAACATCGCGTGGCTGAAGGCATGACTCTAGAGCAAGACCACCATTTGGCATGTCACCTTCTTGTTCTGGATCATCATTCTGCTCCTCTGGTTGGCTGTCATCACAAATGACCATTTCATTGTTGTCCACTTCATTTTCATGACCATTTTCTGCCTCACACAGTGCATTTCTCTCACACATGTCAATTTCCATTAAATCATCTTCATCATAATCAACATCGTCCATGGTCGCATTAACATCATCACAATCATCATCATCTTCCTCATCGGGAAGCGTTGGGTCACACAGCTCAGCCTCATCTCTGATAGTAATGTCCTTATACTGTGGGTGAATGTGCTTGAGTTTATTCAGTGCTTGCACCAGTTTAGACCAGGTAACAGTCTGGAACACCTGATGACCTCTGTAACACAACCGCCTCTTTAGCTTTACTCTCAGTACTTGTGACTCACTTCTCAGTCTTGGCAGAGCGTTAACAGTTTCCTCAATCTGAGATGGAACACAGACAACATTCCCTCGAATACATTGCTGTCGTCCTTTAGGAAGAGGAATAATTTTTGCAAATGCTATGCACTTGGCGATTAGATGTCTTTCCAATATGTTGAGATCACACAGTTCAGGTGGAATGTCAGTAAGCTCCAAGTTGTTGGCTATAGCAAGGCTGGGCATGGCTCCTTTTTTAAGGTGACTATGGCAGGTATGACAAATCCACTCTGTCTTTCTCTCATCAGGAACTTTGCACTGTTCATTTCTGCAGCCTTCATCACAAATATGAACATACTTTCCAGTCAGGCATGCTTCAACCACATCTGGATTTGTTACATACTTTGACCTTGTGCAGCGTTGAACTTGATTTGGAAATGAAGCCTTATGACACACTGTGCAACAAAATGTGGGACCAGCCTTTATTTGTGATCTGAAAACAGATATGGCCTCATTGATCAAGGGGTTTTCAGCCTCTCTGTCACTCTCATGTGCTTGTCTTTGTATTTGTCTGTATTTCCTTGTTATTCTCATTGCACATCTTATCTTATGCATACTCCTGAATGCAAGATTGCTGTTACGCCTCTCATGCATTCGTTGTCTCATTAGTTGTCTGTGTTTTACCCTGAGGGCTTGGTCATGTATACAACGCTGTGCAAAGTAAAATCGCTGTCTCCTATTGAATCCAACATCATTTCTGTATCGATTCATAAAGTACTGGTTTTGTTTTTCTCTGAAATCAGGATTGTGTCTGTATTGGTTCATTCTGTACCCTTTTTGTTTGTCTCTGAATTCAGGATTGTTTCTGTACTGTTTTGTTATGTACCCTTTTTGTTTTTCTCTGAATTCAGGATTGTTTCTGTACCGTTTTGTTATGTACCCTTTTTGTTTTTCTCTGAATTTAGGATTGTTTCTGTACTGGTTTGTTATGTAGTCTTTTTGTTTCTGTCTGAATTCAGGATTTTCTCTATATGCAGTTGTTATATCATTTCTCTTCTTTAGGCGTAATTCAGGTTTTTTTCGATAAAAGTTTCTGAAATTTGCTTGTTTTCTTTGCCTGAGTTCTTCATCAGAATATTGCCGTTTTGCAGAAGATTTTTTCTTTGCTCTGAATGTTTTGTCAGAAGCATACTTTTCCTTTTCTTTCCTCTTTTGATTCTCCTTTCTTTGAGATACCTTTCCAGAGCACAAAAGTCTCTTCTTATATTTCCTTCTTGCCTCTTTATTAATTTTCGATAGTTTATGGGAGATGTCACGTAAGGCACTATCACTCACCATTGTATCAATTATTGGAGCAGAAGAGTTTGATTCATTTTGAGGAGCATCATGTGATGTGTCTGAATTCAAAGTGAATTGGCTCAATGGCTCTGGTTCAGTTTCCATGTCAGTGCATGCTTCATGTACAGTGTTATTGCAGACATCAGTAACAACATTGGTTAACCTTGGAGCACTCAGGCTTGCCTCTTTCTGAAGTGCATCATCCAGCACAGCAGTTGATAGAGCAGCAGTCTGAGTGGTAGGTGGACTGTGTGTGTCTGGCATGGCTCTATTCAGGTTTGCTGTGTTCACATTGTAAAACTCCACAGGCTTCAACTCATAGGTACAGGAGGAATGTATGTCCATCATCTTGTGTTGCTTCATGAGCCTGTCAATCATGTCACTGAGTTTAGGGAATGTCAGCATGACAGCTGTACCAGCCATGACCGAACCCAGGGGTAAAGGCAAACCTTTGGCTGTTCTGGGGTGTGGATCAAAGAAACCGTATCTGCCTGACCTGGTTCTGAATACTGCGATACACAACGATCTCATCAGCAGCAGTGCATATTGGACCTCTGATAACAAACAGCTCAGTCCTGCCTCCAGGTCCAGATAGTCATCTACAGCTCCAGGTAAAGGTTCGCCAAACGTCCCGTATCTTGACAGTATTTTCATGTCTGCATGAAGTCTGTGTCTGCGTGTACGAACCTTATGAGGTAGCTCATCAGTAGTCAAATGGCTGTGATTAGGGACCCTTTTCCTGGCTTGTTTATATAACACATTACCTTTATCCAAAACAAGGTCAAGGTCTGCTCTGGTGATGTTTTCGTTCTCATAGAGAAATGCAAGAAAGGTTAATGAGTTACAGGTACACTGCTGGTTCCTGAATTTGCCATATTTGAGAGAGGCCTGGCTGCGTGATGCACAGACGTGTTTTTCAGAAGGCTGCTCTGTGAGGTCCACATAGTCTGCATTGGATGGCCCTGCTACACTGAGATCTGCCTCTACAATGTCAGAATGTGAGATCTTGTGCACATCACCCGAATAGCTTACAGCATGGGAGCTAACTTTTTCTATGGGATCATTACTGTGACGTCCCCTCTTTACCATGTCAGCATAAGAGACTTTTGGCGAAGGCACATCACCTGAATGGTTTACCTGGTTAGCATTTGAAGTAGCTGATGCACTTGGGTCATTACTGTGAAGTGTCCTCTTTACGTCAGCATAAGAAATGCCTGGTGAGCACAATGCATCATGTTGACCTGCCTGGTTGACACTTGGTACATGAGATGCTGCAGACGTCATGACCTCTCCACTGCTCTGGGGACCAACACATGCTTCCTGTTCAGCTGTTGTAGCACCGTGCATCTCACCTGATCTCTGCCAGCGCATGCGTACAGCTTGAGACTTCTTACTTCTCCTAGGCATTGTTGTAGATTCAAACCAATTTATTTTTTTCAGAAAACCTTTTTTTAGCCTGCAGAAATGGGCTTAACGTATGCTCAGGTAAAACTGAAGTTTATTTTATTTTTTAGCTGTTTATTCAATGCTTTAAGGCACTATCAAGAGATATGTACTAATGCTCAAATGTGATATTCAAGTGAGAATAGCTGTAGGCTAGTACTATGCCTTCCAGTGACAACAATCCAAATCTTATTCCTTAACAAACTTAATGTATAAGACTAAAGAAATGTATTCAGATTTATATTTAAATGTCAGAATCAAACAGCTTCTTCAAACAACAACAAAAAGACAACAGCAATAAAGGTTTTTTATTACAACAGGTTCAAACAACAATAAAACACTTATTGATTTAAGTAATGTGAGCAGGACTACAAGATGAAGTAGAATCAGATGCAAGTCACAGACAACTAATGCACTGTAAAATATGGTTTTACCTTTACACTTTCCCACTAATTGTAAACTCAAACGTTTGAAAAATGAAAAATCTCAGTCCAATGTTAAATTATCCAATATCTTCTGACAATTTATCAATGTTCAAATCAATTATTTCAAAACTTTACTTAATAATTAAGTTAATTAGAATTAATGTTAGCAATTCAAAAATCAAATGCTAGTAAATGCTTGTCAAATCAAGTCAAGTCAATAAGTTAGTGGTAACAGCAGAGTCAACAGTGCTTGTAATGTTTTCTCAAGGTAATGTGCTGGTCAAACTCGATCACAAAGGGCAGCTCAATTGTTCTCAACAAAGTCCAAAAACTGTGATGATCTCAAAGTGCTGATTTGATCTCAAAGTGCTGATATGATCTCAAAGTGCTGATATGATCTCAAAGTGCTGATTTGATCTCAAAGTGCTGATATGATCTCAAAGTCTGTTCATATTGTCTGAGCTGATATCGTCTTATCACTATCAGGTTCAGTCGCCCGATAGGTCAGAAAGGGAGAGAGAGCGCGAGAGTGTAGGAACTCTCAGATTTGACAGATAGAAAATCTCAAGCCAAAATCTGAAATCTCAAGCCAAAATCTGAAATCTGATATCTGATTGGTACAGAAAGGGAGAGAGAGCGTGAGAGTCTGAGAGAGCTCTCAGGTTTTCAGTCAAAGATAGAGGCTTGATAACAATCAGGGACTGAAGTCTGATTGGTACAGAAAGGGAGAGAGAGCGTGAGAGTCAGAGAGCTCTCAGGTTTTCAGTCAAAGATAAGAGGCTTGATAACAACAATCAGGGACTGAAGTCTGATTGGTACAGAAAGGGAGAGAGAGCGTGAGAGTCTGAGAGAGCTCTCAGGTTTTCAGTCAAAGATAGAGGCTTGATAACAACAATCAGGGACTGAAGTCTGATTGGACAGAAAGGGAGAGAGAGCGTGAGAGTCTGAGAGAGCTCTCAGGTTTTCAGCCAACAGATAGAAAATCAGCAAGGCACCTGTAAGACAAAATGGGAAAGATCAATTAGACTGCTGTTGGAATATAAGGAACAAAAAACTCAAGTAGCTTCTACCCTGAGCTAAACATGAACATGATGTAAAAACATTAGGGATGCACATAATAAATTATGCTGATAAATTATCGGCCAGCAGGGATTCCAATAAATTCATTTGAAATGTGAAAACCAGTAGTCATGAAATGCATCAGTTCATTAGGGCTTGTCTTGAGGTTTCTTTTCCACTACAATTTCACAACAGTGTGTTGAAGCAGCTGCTGTAGCCAATAGCTTTAGAAAGTGTGTGCTTATGGTCAAATCACTACAGAGTGCCAATCCTGATATAGTGTATGTCAAAATCTGAGCCATGAATGACATTACTGCAGTAGCAGCCCAGCCATACAGTGCTGAGCTGTGTGTGCGTGAGAGACGCAACTGTTTGTCTGAGTCAGGTGAGTGTCTGTGTGCTTGTTTGTGAGTGAGGGTGACAGAGAGACAGTGCCTGGACGCAAGCTACAAATGTGTTTATAAAAATGCAGTGCAAAGACAATACAAGCATTTCACAAAAACGCTGATCAAGTCTCTCTCTCTCTTTCCATGCTATGTCCATGAATAATCATTCATCACTAAATACATTTAAAAGAATGTTTGTATTTTTCTATACTATTTTTTTCTTTTCAAAATAACATAAACTCCCTCAACACAGAATGTTATGGATCAAACTATCATGGACTTCATACAATTACACAATTATTAACATATGGTTTTGTGTCTTGTGCTGCAAAACTCTAATCAGATCAGCACGTAGCACCAGTGAAAAAACAAACCTTAACCTACAGGCCTGCTAGTTTTTTTAATTAATTTATAGATTTGAATTTACATGTTATGAAGATTTGTCACAGTCTGTTTAAATAAAAGTTCTTGTGACATATAAAAGCCTTCTGTGTAGAAAATGCGGAGATATATCTAGCTTGTGTTGACAATCAGCCTGAAAATACCATGACAGGAATTTTGGTCCATAATGCCGAGCCTTAGTATACAGCTAGAGACAGCCAGAAGTATGGAGACAGAAAGATATGATGTTTACTTTCTTCTCAAAAAATCAGGGGGTCACATCTCAAATGTACCCGGATCAAATTGTTTTTCAGGGTGTTTAATTTATTATTGATTATATAAAGTGTGTACGTGATTCCCATCGACTAAGTTTATTTGAATGGGGACTCATCCTAAATTGTAAACCCATGAAATATCAGTTCAAAACAATCATAATGTCTCCGTGTGCTCTTACGCTTCAGAGTTTGCAGGAGTCACAGGCTGGCAGGAATCCAACGAAGTTCAGTTGAGTGAGGGAGAGAGAAATTGAGATTTTCAATTCACTGAAGAAAACCAACCTCCCAACTAATTTCAATTAAGGGCCTTAATACTGCTCCATCTCAGCTCTCTGTACAGTGAGCTGGGTACACTCTACACAGTGTATGTTGCCTGTGCTTCACCAAAATCAGTCTGTGCCATGAATGACATTACCACAAAATCAGCCCTTCGATACAGTGCTGAGCTGTGTGTGTATGTGAGAGACAGAACTGTTTGTTTTATGAGTAACTAATTATTCTTATATGCAGCAATTGCTAAAGTAATTCAATTACTTTTAAGAGAAGCAACTGTAACTATTAATTTAAAGTAACTTGCCCAATTTTTTTTATTTTGAGACATGTAAAAATAAAGAAATCACAAAATATATAAATCGTGTGAATCCAAACAAGATTAAACAGTTTGAGATACTAAACTGCGTTACTGTCAATTTATGTAGGCTGTTGCAGCTTCCATACTTACCAGGCAAAAACGCAGGCGTCGGTCAATGTCCTCTATATCTAAGAAAGGAAACATATATTAGTTTAACTACAAATCACGACTAAATACTTCTCCATCTCAGCTCTGTGTATACTTGAAATTATCATTTTGTTGGTATTAACGTCACGCTGCTTCTCCATTCTGTTAGTTGGAGAAGCAGCGCACACACACGATTTTGTGGCAAAACTGGATGTGCTTGGTGTCATATGATTATCATGTTTATTGCAACTTGGACAGGACATTGAGCAAGACTACAGTGTGGTTGGGCCGCCAGAAAGAGTGTGGAAGACAGACAGATGTTCAGTTTGTTCTCAGAAAACCACCAGGTCTTATTTCAATTGAGATCACATTGTTTGATTATTATTTTCTGGGTGTTGAATTTTCAATGTATGGATGTAATTCCTGTCAACAAAGATTATATGGATGGGAAGTCATTCCAAACTACAAAACGACTCACATATTAGTTTGGTGACAGTCATAACAAACAATATGTGTGTGTGTTTGTACTCACACTGCAGGGTCAGCACAGGACATCAGCAGGAACACGAGGAGGGTCAGCAGTTTAGGGGGTGGGGTGGGGGGAGAGAGAAGTTGAGAGTTTCAGTTAATTGCAGAAAACCAGCAGGGCTCGACAATATAAATGGCCCGGTGTCCCGGACATACTTTTAAAACCGTCAGGGCCACCAGAACGCTTTTATATTTATGATGACTACAGGCAGGAGATGTGAGTTGTGATTTTTTTCTTTTCTTGTTCATATGAGGAATTCTCCACTCTACAAGGGCCATGTGGCAGAAGGGGCTAGTGGCTTTGACCCTCATGAAAAAAGCACTTCACATCAGGTCTGCCTGAAGAGGACGAAGTCAGAGAGTACTCAGTACTGCAGTATTAAAATAAATGTTATTAAATCAAATTGTTCTTTTTCGTTATTATGGGGATCGATTCCTGGGCCAGTGGTTACAATGGTGGGGCCGGTGATCTTCAAAAGCCACTGGCCCTTCCCCTTTTGTCTACCCCTGACCACTGTCACAGCTCATTTGAATTGATAAGTGTTGATAGGCCATTACTCATGTAAGCAATCAGTAGTATATGCAGAGAGGAAGCTACATATCATAGTATGATATCATAGTAATTATAGTAATACTGTTATACAGTATATTATTATCCTACTTTTTGTCACTCAAATTAAGGTTACTTGTGACAAAAAGCTGTAGCCTTTGGTTTATAACTTGCACAACCGACAACAAATTAGCCAGCCACATAGAAACAGGTTTAAAACTAAATGAAAAGTTATCTGTAAACTGAAAAAAATACATGATTAAAATAAAATGGGACAATGCTCTGAACTGAAAACTGCTGTTAGTACGTTGGCTGTTGGTTGCCTTAGCCAAATACACTGGGCCTCTGCTATTAACTGCAGCTAACTGACATCGGCTCTCCTTTCATAACTCCTTCATATCAGTTAACTTGGTTAGTGTTAGCGGTTATGCTAGCAACATTCCTCAGCTCAATTGAATTGATAATGGGATTAATTGATGTGACACAGTAGCCTCCAGTGTTAATAGGCCATTACACATGTAACCTATCAGATAATGGTTGTGGATGGGAGAGTGAGCAAGGCTTCGCAGTAGTGTCTGCAGAGAGGCAGCTACATATCATAGTGTAAACTGTAAATACATTTTCAATTATTATCCTACTTTTTTGTTCTCAGAAAACCAGCAGGTCTCATCTTATTTCAATTGAGATCACATTGTTAGATTATTATTTTCTGGGTACTGAATGTTCAATGTATGGATGTAATTCCTGTCAACAAAGATTATATGGATGGGGAGTCAGTCCAAACTACTAAACGACTCGCATATCAGTTTGGTGACAGTCTTAACAAACATAGTGTGTGTGTGTGTGTGTATTTGTACTCACACTGCAGAGACAGCACAGGACATCAGCAGGAACATGAGGAGGGTCAGTGGTTTGGGGGGGAGAGAAAGAAGATGAGAGTTTCAGTTAACTTCAAAAAACCAGTGTCACAGCTCATTTGAATTTATTGTCATTAGTTATGTAACCAATCAAATAGTGGTTGGGCATCAGAGTAGTGTCTGCAGAGAGGCAGCTACCTATAATAGTATGATATAATAGTAGTAATAGTAATACTGTAATACAGTATATTATTATCCTAGTTTTTTGTCACTCAAATTAAGTTCGCTTGTGACAAAAAGCTGTAGCCTTTGGTTTATAACTTGCACAACCGACAACAAATTAGCCAGCCACATAGAAACACATTTAAAACTAAATGAAAAGTTATCTGTAAACTGAAAAAAATACATGATTAAAATAAATGGGACAATGCTCTGAACTGAAAACTGCTGTTAGTACGTTGGCTGTTGGTTGCCTTTGCCAAATAAACTGGGCCTCTGATATTAACTGCAGCTAACTGACGTCGGCTCTCCTTTCATAACTCCTTCACGCGCTCGTCAGTTAACTTGGTTAGCGTTAGCGGTTATGCTAGCAACGTTACCATCGGGTAGCCAACAATAAAGGCTTTGCCGAACAAGAAAAACTCTGCGCCCATTAATTCATGTTCACTCCAGTATGAATTAAACACCACTTCTGAAACAATAAACCTGTATTTGTATGGTGGTTGTTCTAGCCAAATACACTGGGCCTCTGGGTCGGCTCTCCGTTCATAACTGCTTCACGCGCTTGTCAGTTAAGTTGGTTAGCGTTAGCGGTTATGCTAGCAACGTTACCATCGAGTAGCCAACAATATAGGCTTTGCCGAACAAGAAAAACTCTGCGCCCATAAATTCATCTTTACTCCCGTTTGAATTAAACACCAGTCTCAATGTACTTCTGAAACAATAAACCTGTATTTGGACCGTTCATAACTGCCGGCCGTGTGAAGCAGACTTACCTGTCAAACAGCATACAGCGACTGACGAAAGATCCGGCTGGCACGTCAACGTTTGATTGAGGCGTTCAGGTGACACTCGGAAATTCTGGCATTAAACACAAAAACCTCTGAAAGCGATCCCCAAATCCTGCAATATCTCATAGAGCCCGTGGTAAAAGAAGTCAGGACTCGTGTGACATTGTGAGCTTTGTGGGGATCTCTTGTATGAGTAACCCTAACCAACGTTAAGACGGAAATAGATAACGTAGATAACAGCGCATACAATGTCCGACATTAAATGCGTCGTGCCCCGCTAGATTTGAAAATACAGGGCTACGCCGACGTCATTGGAACAAACGGATATGTTTCTTACGCAAAGAAAACATTTCTTCATGTATAACCTTTGCCGAATGAACAACTGTGCCCAAATTGTTAAGAATACGTTGTACACTGCGTTTCACAACGTTTTTACAGTGTCTCCTAACGCAACAAGTTTAAAAGTTGTTGTTTTTTTAAGGGAGTCCGGCGACGAAGTAACAGGCTTATACAGCGATGCCGCGAAGAAACTGACACTTTTCACAATGAAAGACAAATCGTAATGTATTGTTCTTAATGCCGAATTTGAAAGAAGGCACCAATGACTGTAAATGTGTCATAGGTGTTCCCAAAAGTTGATTAAGCTTCTCCTCATGATGCAACAACTCTTAAAATCACTCGATTTGTAAGGGAGTCTGGGATATTGCCGTTACTAGTGATTTTCATCACTTCATTATGTAGTCCATATCCATGCCACACACACACACAGCCAACTTCTAGTAGTGGTGGTAGTAGAAGTAGTAGTAGTAGTAGTAGTAGTAGAAGTAGTTGTAAGACAAGTAGTAGTAGTACAAGTAGCAGCATTAGTTGTGGTGGTAGTAGTACAAGTAGTAGTTGAAGTAGAAGTAGTACAAGTAGTAGTAGTACAAGTAGCAGTTGAAGTAGTAATAGTAAAAGAACTACTAGCTGAACGTATGCTAAAGCAGTAGCAGAACAAAAGTTGAACATGTTTCCATGAGAATCAATTTAGCAGAAAAAGCTGGCTGAAAAGCTAAAAAGTACAAGGTTGAATGGTCTTAAAAAGCTGAAGATTTGGAAAACCAAACAGTTTCTCTAGCTGAACATAAGCAGTAGCAGAAGGAAATTTTAAATTTCCCAATGAGAATGAATGGTCAAGATTTTACAGGAAAGGCTGAATTTTTCAAAAGCTGAAAAGCTGAAAAATAATATGCTGAATGGGATAAAAATGCTGAATATTTTGACAGTTGAAAAGCTTCTCTAGCTGAACAGAAAGCTGAATATTTTGATAGTTTAACAGTTCCTCTAGCTGAACATAAAGCTGAATATTTGAATAGGTTGAAGGAGCTTAAAAAGCTGAACATTTTGATAGCTGAACAATTTATCTAGCTGAACATGAAGCTGAAGATTTTAATAGCTGAACGGTATCTATAGCTGAACATAAAGCTGCATACTTGAAAAAGCTGAAAAGGCAGAAAGCTGAATATTTGAAAAAGCTGAACAGTTTGACAGACAAACAGTTTCTGTAGCTGCACATATGCTGGAGCAGTAGCAGAACCAAAGTTGAAAATGTCCCCATAAGAATGAATGGGAAAACACCTCCCGAACAGCTACAGGTTTAGGAAAAAGTGTAATGGTTATGGCCAAAATATGTATACAGTGAGTAACAGGAGACATTTCTGAACCATGTGATGTATTTTTTATTTCTGAAGAGTGAAAAATGAGGGCACAAGAGCGAGAGACAAAACCGGTACCGTCTGCTCCACTCCAGAAATTTAGGCTCAAAGTTAACATTGCGGCTTATGGGGGAGTTGCTGGAGTGCTTGTCGCTCGAGGGCTTCTACAGCCAAAAGTTTAAGTCGCACATCTGAAATAAGATGATCATATGAAAGCCAACAAGATTTCCTACATTTCTATGTATATATTGTCTATGTGAAGTAAAAGCTGTGGGACCCAAATCAAGCTGAAGAGAGTTTTTTCTAAAGTTTTTGCAGCTGCTCTCCACTCTAGCGATGATGTTCCGCACTCTAGCTCACGCAATACACACCCATTATAAACCCAGAAGATGAGCTAAAAATCCTTAAAACTAAAACTGTGATAATTTCAAAACCGTAAAAGATCAAGTTCAATAGTTCAAGGTCTTGTGGATAGTTTAAAGTTGGAATGGTGTCTCTAGCTCAAAGTATGAGGGAGAAGAAGAGGTTGAAAGTGGATGAGTTTTGAGGAGGATTTGAGGATTTTCCCATTTGTTTCCATGTTAAATTTTTTTTTGAAAAAGCTGAATATTTGAAAAAGTTGAAAAGCTAAAAATCTGAAAAGAACAAGGCTGAAAGAGCTTAAAAAGCTGAACATTTTGATAGTTGAACGGTTTCTATAGCTGAACGTATGCTGAAGTAGTAGCAGAATGAAATTTGAAAAAATCCCCATAAGGATGAATGGGAAAAAATTTTGGTTTTAGTTTTGAAAAAGCTGAATATTTGAAAAAGTTGAAAAGCTGAAAAGCTTAAAAGCACAAGGCTGAAAGAGCATAAAGAGCTGAACATTTTGATAGTTGAACGGTTTCTATAGCTGAACGTATGCTGAAGTAGTAGCATAGCGAAATTTGAAAAAATCCCCATAAGGATGAATGGGGAAAATTTTGCAGAAAAAGCTGAATATTTCCAAAAGTATGAAAGATAGAAAAAAGAAAAATGGAAGCAAGAGTGTCCTTAAAAAGCTGAACATTTTGATAGTTGAATGGTTTCTATAGCTCAAAATTTGTAGGAGAAGATAGGTGCTGAAAAACGTACGGAAGAAGAATAATAACTAGAAAAATTGTATTTCCTGCGAAAATACAGTGTGAATGCTGATTGCTGAAGTGATTTTGCAAAATCTGCTGAATGTGCTGGAAAACACTTGCCTAATGCATAAAAAATGCATGAAACTATGAGAATGAATGGTCAAGAACTTGCAGAAAAAGCTGATTTTTTCAAAAGTTGAAAAGGCAGAAAGGCTGAAAAGTAATAGGTTGAAAGAGCTTAAAAAGCTGAACATTTTGATAGTTGAACAGTTTCTCTAGCTGTACATGAAGCTGAATATTTTGATAGTTGAACAGTTTCTCTAGCTGTACATGAAGCTGAATATTTGAAAAAGCTGAAAAGTACAAGGCTGAAAGAGCTTAAAAAGCTGAACAGTTTGATAGTTGAACGGTTTCTATAGCTGAATATGAAGCTGAATACTTGAAAAAGCTGAAATACAGAAAGCTGAATATTTAAAAAAGCGGAATACTTGAAAAAGCTGAAAAGGCAGAAAGGCTGAAAAGTAATAGGCTGAAAAAGCTTAAAAAGCTGAACAGTTTGATAGTTGAACGGTTTCTATAGCTGAACATGAAGCTGAATACTTGAAAAAGCTGTAGAGGCAGAAAGCTGAATATTTGAGAGCTTAAAAAGTTGAAAAGCTGAAAAGTACAAGGTTGAAAGAGCTTAAAAAGCTTAAGATTTTGATAGTTGAATGGTTTCTATGGCTGAACATAAAGCTGAATATTTGAAAAAGCTGAAAAGGTTGAAAAGCTGAACAGTTTGACAGCCAAACAGTTTCTGTAGCAGCACATATGCTGGAGCAGTAGCAGAATGAAATTTGAAAATGTCCCCATAAGAATGAATGGGAAAACACCTCCCAAACAGCTGCAGGTTTAGAAAAAAGTGTAATGGTTATGGCCAAAATATGTATACAGTGAGTAACAGGAGACATTGCTGAACCATGTGATGTATTTTTTATTTCTGTAGAGTGAAAAATGAGGGCACAAGAGCGAGAGACAAAACCGGTACCGTCTGCTCCACTCCAGAAATTTAGGCTCAAAGTTAACATTGCGGCTTATGGGGGAGTTGCTGGAGTGCTTGTCGCTCAAGGGCTTCTACAACCAAAAGTTTAAGTCCTACATCTGAAATAAGAACATCATCTGAAAGCCAACAAGATTTCCTACATTTCTATGTATATATTGTCTATGTGAAGTAAAAGCTGTGGGACCCAAATCAAGCTGAAGACAATTTTTTCTCAAGTCTTTCCAGCTGCTCTCCACTCTAGCGGTGATGTTCCGCACTCTAGCTCACGCAATACACACCCATTATAAACCCAGAAGAGGAGCTAAAAATCCTTAAAACTAAAACTGTGATCATTTCAAAACCGTAAAAGATTTTCAAAAACTGAAAAACAAGTTCAATAGTTCAAGGTCTTGTGAATAGTTTAAAGTTGGAATGGTGTCTCTAGCTCAAAGTATGAGGGAGCAGAAGAGGTTGAAAGTGGATGAGTTTTGAGGAGGATTTGAGGATTTTCCCATTTGTTTCCATGTTAAATTTGTTTTTGAAAAAGCTGAATATTTGAAAAAGTTGAAAAGCTAAAAAGCTGAAAAGCACAAGGCTGAAAGAGCTTAAAAAGCTGAACATTTTGATAGTTGAACGGTTTCTATAGCTGAACGTACGCTGAAGTAGTAGTAGAATGAAATTTGAAAAAATCCTCATAAGGATGAATGGGAAAAAATTTTGGTTTTAGTTTTGAAAAAGCTGAATATTTGAAAAAGTTGAAAAGCTGAAAAGCTGAAAAGCACAAGGCTGAAAGAGCATAAAGAGCTGAACATTTTGATAGTTGAACGGTTTCTATAGCTGAACGTATGCTGAAGTAGTAGCAGAGCGAAATTTGAAAAAATCCCCATAAGGATGAATGGGGAACATTTGGCAGAAAAAGCTGAATATTTCCAAAAGTATGAAAGATAGAAAAAAGAAAAATGGAAGCAAGACTGTCCTTAAAAAGCTGAACATTTTGATAGTTGAATGGTTTCTGTAGCACAAAATTTGTAGGAGTAGTAGCGAGCCAAAAAACGTACGGAAGAAGAATAAAAAGTTTAATAAATTCCAGAAGAACAATAGTGTGAATGCTTTGAAGCATTCACACTAATAATAACTTTAATAAATTCCGGAAGAACAATAGTGTGAATGCTTTGGAGCATTCACACTAATAAATTCCAGAAGAACAATAGTGTGAATGCTTTGAAGCATTCACACTAACTAGAAAAATTGTATTTCCTGCGAAAATACAGTGTGAATGCTGATTGCTGAAGTGATTTTGCAAAATCTGCTGAATGTGCTGGAAAACACTTGCCTAATCCACAAAACATGCATAAAACTATGAGAATGAATAGTCAAGAATTTGCAGGAAAAGCTGATTTTTTCAAAAGCTGAAAAGGCAGAAAAGCTGAACATTTTGATAGCTGAACAGTTTCTCTAGCTGAACATGAAGCTGAATACTTGAAAAAGCTGAAAAGGCAGAAAGCTGAATATTTGAAAAGGTTGAAAAGCTGAAAAGTACAAGGTTGAAAGAGCTTAAAAAGCTGAAGATTTTGATAGTTGAATGGTTTCTATAGCTGAACATAAAGCTGAATATTTGAAAAAGCTGAAAAGGTTGAAAAAGCTGAAAAGGATGAAAAGCTGAAAGTAATAGGCTGAAAAAGCTTAAAAAGCTGAACAGTCTGACAGCCAAACAGTTTCTGTAGCAGCACATATGCTGGAGCAGTAGCAGAACCAAAGCTGAAGATGTTCCCATAAGAATGAATGGGAAAACACCTCCCAAACACCTGCAGGTTTAGAAAAAAGTGTGATGGTTACGGCCAAAATATGTATACAGTGAATAACAGGAGACATTGCTGAACCATGTGATGTCTTTTTTATTTCTGTAGAGTGAAAAATGAGGGCACAACAGCGAGAGACAA
Organism: Pagrus pagrus; assembly: GCF_965226575.1. Taxonomy (NCBI): domain Eukaryota; kingdom Metazoa; phylum Chordata; class Actinopteri; order Spariformes; family Sparidae; genus Pagrus; species Pagrus pagrus. The sequence goes on from NC_140197.1 coordinate 7,430,466, forward strand.
AACCGGTACCGTCTGGTCCACTCCAGAAACTTAGGCTCAAAATTAACATTGCGCCTTATGGGGGAGTTGCTGGAGTGCTTGTCGCTCGAGGGCTTCTACAGCCAAAAGTTTAAGTCGCACATCTGAAATAAGATGATCATATGAAAGCCAACAAGATTTCCTACATTTCTATGTATATATTGTCTATGTGAAGTAAAAGATGTGGGAACCAAATCAAGCTGAAGAGAGTTTTTTCTAAAGTTTTTGCAGCTGCTCTCCACTCTAGCGATGATGTCACCCACTCTAGCTCACGCAATACACACATTATAAACCCAGAAGACGAGCTAAAAATCCTTCAAACTAAAACTGTGATAATTTCAAAACCATAAAAGATTTTAAAACTTTGAAAAACAAGTTCAATAGTTCAAGGTCTTGTGAATAGTTTAAAGTTGGAATGGTCTCTCTAGCTCAAAGTATTAGGGAGCAGAAGAGGTTCAAAGTGGATGAGTTTTGAAGAGGATTTGAAGATTTTCCCATTTGCTTCCATATTAATTTTTTTTTTGAAAAAGCTGAATATTTGAAAAAGTTGAAAAGCTAAAAAGCTGAAAAGTACAAGGCTGAAAGAGCATAAATAGCTGAACATTTTGATAGTTGAACGGTTTCTATAGCTGAACGTATGCTGAAGTAGTAGCAGAATGAAATTTGAAAAAATCCCCATAAGGATGAATGGGGAAAATTTTGCAGAAAAAGCTGAATATTTCCAAAAGTATAAAAGATAGAGAAAAGAAAAATACACGCCATCATGTCCTTAACGAGCTGCACGTTTTGATAGTTGAATGGTTTCTGTAGCTCAACATTTGTAGGAGGAGAAGCGAGCCAAAAAACGTACGGAATCAGGAATAATAATAACTTTAATAAATTCCGGAAGAACAATAGTGTGAATGCTTTGAAGCATTCACACTAATTATAACTAGAAAAATTGTATTTCCTGCGAAAATACAGTGTGAATGCTGAAAGCTGAAGTGATTTCGCAAAATCTGCTGAATGTGCTGGAAAACACTTGCCTAATGCATAAAAAATGCATGAAACTATGAGAATGAATGGTCAAGAATTTGCAGAAAAAGCTGATTTTTTCAAAAGCTGAAAAGGCAGAAAGGCTGAAAAGTAATAGGTTGAAAGAGCTTAAAAAGCTGAAGATTTTGATAGTTGAATGGTTTCCATAGCTGAACATAAAGCTGAAAAGGTTGAAAAGCTGAACAGTCTGACAGCCAGACAGTTTCTGTAGCTGCACAGATGCTGGAGCAGTAGCAGAACCAAAGTTGAAAAAGTCCCCATAAGAATGAATGGGAAAACACCTCCCAAACACCTGCAGGTTTAGAATAAAGTGTAATGGTTATGGCCAAAATATGTATACAGTGAGTAACAGGAGACATTGCTGAACCATGTGATGTATTTTTTATTTCTGTAGAGTGAAAAATGAGGGCACAAGAGCGAGAAACAAAACCGGTACCGTCTGCTCCACTCCAGAGATTTAGGCTCAAAGTTAACACTGCGGCTTATGGCGGAGTTGCTGGAGTTCTTGTCACTCTAGGGCTTCCACAGCCAAAAGTTTAAGTCGCACATCTGAAATAAGATGATCATATGAAAGCCAACAAGATTTCCTACATTTCTATGTATATATTGTCTATGTGAAGTAAAAGCTGTGGGACCCAAATCAAGCTGAAGAGAGTTTTTTCTAAAGTTTTTGCAGCTGCTCTCCACTCTAGCGATGATGTCACCCACTCTAGCTCACGCAATACACACCCATTATAAACCCAGAAGACGAGCTAAAAATCCTTCAAACTAAAACTGTGATAATTTCAAAACCATAAAAGATTTTAAAATTTTGAAATACAGGTTACATAGATCAAGGTTTTGTGACTTGAAGAAAGTTGGAATGGTGTCTCTGGCTCAAAGTATGAGGGAGCAGAAGAGGTTCAAAGTGGATGAGTTTTGAGGAGGATTTGAAGATTTTCCCATTTGCTTCCATATTAAATTTTTTTTCAAAAAGCTGAATATTTGAAAAGTACAAGGCTGAAAGAGCTTAAAAAGCTGAACATTTTGATAGTTGAACGGTTTCTATAGCTGAACGTATGCTGAAGCAGTAGCAGAATGAAATGTGAGAAAATCCCCATAAGGATGAATGGGCAAAAATTTTGGTTTTAGTTTTGAAAAAGCTGAATATTTGAAAAAGTTGAAAAGCTAAAAAGCTGAAAAGTACAAGGCTGAAAGAGCATAAATAGCTGAACATTTTGATAGTTAAACGGTTTCTATAGCTGAACGTATGCTGAAGTAGTAGCAGAATGAAATTTGAAAAAATCCCCATAAGGATGAATGGGGCAAATTTTGCAGAAAAAGCTGAATATTTCCAAAAGTATAAAAGATAGAGAAAAGAAAAATACACGCCATCATGTCCTTAACGAGCTGCACATTTTGATAGTTGAATGGTTTCTGTAGCTCAAAATTTGTAGGAGGAGAAGCGAGCCAAAAAACGTACGGAATCAGGAATAATAATAACTTTAATAAATTCCAGAAGAACAATAGTGTGAATGCTGTGTCAGCATTCACACTAATAATAACTTTAATAAATTCCAGAAGAACAATAGTGTGAATGCTGTGTCAGCATTCACACTAATAATAACTTTAATAAATTCCGGAAGAACAATAGTGTGAATGCTTTGAAGCATTCACACTAATTACAACTGAAAAAAGATACATTTATTAAACTGTATTATGGAACACAGAGACCATACAGCCATAACATATTGAATTAAAAAAAAACAACTATCAGAATTCTTTAATGTTGACATAATGATAAATTAGTCTGGATATTGAGAAACAATAGAAAACATGTCTTAAAACAACTCCTTTCCCTTCTAGTCTAGGAGAGGCAACAGATCAGACTGATATTCATATGTTTAATAAAATAAGTATTTTAAACTTATATGGTGGACCACATAAATGGTGGTGTGATGGTTAAGTGTGATGGTTAAGTGACAAAAAAGGATCAAATTATATGTATTCTGCATAATTGGGGGGGCGACGACAATAATTTAAATTTGGGACACTGTTGGTTATATCCGGGACACTACAAAGTAGAATTCGGGACAGTTGTGGGACACTGAGGAAAAAAGTTAATTTCGAGCCCTGGCTGCAGTCCTCTGGAGCTCTTCAATCTGCAGTCTGTATAAATGTTGCCAGATTTAAAAAACAAATTAGTTACAGGTTTCAAAAGAGTGAAGTGAAAGTTGAGAATTTAATGAAATCTTACTTCCCTTATTGTTGCTGCAGTCTTCTGGAGGTCTTCCTGCAGTCTGTATGAATGTTGTCAGATTTAAAAGACATAAATTAGTTGCAGGTTTCTAAAGAGTGACGTGAAAGTTGAGAATTTAATGAAATCTTACTTCCCTTATTGTTGCTGCAGTCTTCTAGAGGTCTTCTTCCTGCTGTCTGTATACATGTCAGATTTAAAAAGACATAAATTAGTTACAGGTTTCTAAAGAGTGACGTGAAAGTTGAGAATTTAATGAAATCTTACTTCCCTTATTGGTGCTGCAGTCCTCTGGAGGTCTTCTTCCTGCTGTCTGTATAAATGTTGCCAGATTTAAAAACATAAATTAGTTACAGGTTTCAAAAGAGTGACGTGAAAGTTGAGAATTTAATGAAATCTTACTTCCCTTATTGTTGCTGCAGTCTTCTGGAGGTCTTCTTCCTGCTGTCTGTATAAATGTCAGATTTAAAAGACAAATTACTTACAGATTTCAAAAAACTGAAGTGAAAGTTGAGAATTTAACGAAATCTTACTTCCCTTATTGGTGCTGCAGTCTTCTGAAGGTCTTCTTCCTGCTGTCTGTATAAATGTTGTCAGATTTAAAAGACATAAATTGGTTACAAATTTCAAAGACTAAAGTGAAAGATGAGAATTTAACTAAATCTTACTTCCCTTATTTTCTCCTGGGTTGTTGTCGTCGCTGGAGAGAGATCTGCTGAAGTCCTCTGGGGGTCTTTCTCACTGGCTCATCCTAGAAAGACAATGACATCATCATTGAGTTAAATCACTCAATGCAAGTGAATCACTCAAAAAAAAAAAAAAAAAAAGAGACACTTGCCTTGTGATGGACCTGGTTTGACATGCAGCTTGGTCTGCATCTCAGCTGGATGTTCGGCTTCCTCCCTGCAACGATGAATAGTGACAACAACCCAGCAGAGAAATTTAAAAAAAATAAAATACAGTTAAAAAAAAACAATAAAAACACAATTACATTACATGATACATGCATGATTAAAAATACATAATTACATGATAACTTTTGTGACCTCATGAGAAGAATTTGCTGACCCCATTCTAAAATGAATAAATACACAAATATATAAATAGATATAAATACATTTACACAATAAGATTAAACTATTTCCAGCCAAGACATGCCACTGTAACAACATACATATGAAAAACAATTACATGAGACAAAATGCACTGAAAGACTAAAGACTAAATTACAGCATGATTTAACAATGATAATTAGCTCAATAAATCACTCGTGAGCACAGACAGATTTTTACATCGTAAAACGTGGCACGACAGGTCTTGGACAGAACAGCTGGAGAGGCTATTAGTCAGTCAAAACACAATAAACTGGACTGTGGTAACTGTAATACGTTTGGAGAACACCTGATTGAAGACATTTATCGGGATGTGAAATATAAATGTGGTCAATCAGTGTGTTCTTTTCGGTTGTCGAATTTGCTACTAATTGAGTGTAACCTCTGGACTGAAACAAATCTTTGATACTTTTTTTCCCTTTTGAAAGGAGGTCCTCATTAAAATCGCCACAAACAATGATGGGATGTTGATTTGACATGTCCAATGAGTCCAAGAGGTTTTTCAAGTTTTGGAGAAAGATTCCCAGTTGAAAACTTGGCGGTTTGTACACAGTCGCTATTAGCGCTTTGACTGGAGCCTCAATTTTGACGACGACAAACTCCAAATCAGTGACGTTTTGCATGTACCTGCGAGGCTCTGCTTGAACAGTGTCTCTACAGTACATCCCAACTCCACCTCCCTCTTTTTTGGCCATGTTCACACAGCTGTTGTGAGACAGCTGTCTGCTACGTGTGAACATGGTGTGCCCCTCCAAATGAAAAATTTCAGCGACAGAGGAGCCCGACAAGTGTGTCTCTGTTAGGCAAAGCACATCTGCTTGTCGGAGCTCGTGATGCGATTTCAGGTCCACCATGTGACATGGCAGACCCTGCGTGTTGTGGTGGACGATTGTCAAAACCTTTGGAGTTTGTTTTACAGATTTGTACAGCGTCAACAATGGTCGACAGCTTTGGAAAGATGCTTGAGGCATGCTTTCCAGAGCTGACTTGATCTTGGGGTCAGCGTAAATTTTTTTCTCATTAAAGTCAAGGATGGTGAGACCTTGCAGCGAGGTTGTGCGGCTGAGCGCGACGTATGCCATACCAGGCTCAAAAACGCGCTTCAGACACACAACCGCCGCCGGCATGGTCATTCCTTGAACTTTGTGGGCCGTACACGCAAAAGCTAATTTGAGGGGGAACTGGCGATGAACAACCCCCTTTCTATTACTTAGGTGCTCCTCAGATCTTTCTATGTACACCGAGTTATCTGAGGGACCTAACATTTTTTTGCGGAATCTCTGTCCTGCTGTAGGATTGTCCAGCAGGAGTCCAATCATCTTCACGCCTTGTGGTTCTTCGAATACAATGTTCGAAATGGTTCCAAATGTACCGTTCACGAGGCCGTCCTCCACTAAATTTCGGATCAACATAACGCGTACTCCTTGAGCAGCCATTATGTTGTCGGGCAAGTCTCGCCTGTGTCCTTTAATTTGCCCAGACACAAACGTCATGCAGCCAGTTCTGGGGTCTTTTCGAAAATCACGAGCTGCAATGGCAGTCGCGTTCTCGTAGGAGGCGTTTACAATGTCGGCGTTGTGACGGTCTACTTCTTTGTTTGTGGCGTAGATGTGTAGACCCTGTGCTGTGCAATGCTGACTATCAGCCACCGCCTGTGTAAGCAAGAGCCTGTCTTCATCTAACAAAGGATCTTGCTTTTGCTTCACCCTGAGACGGTTCAAGAGTTCAGCAAAAGCTTGATCGTCTTTCTGTCGCATGATCTCTGTCAGGGTGACCATTTTGAAGTGATCCTTCCAGAGATCAAACTCGGTCTCCTCGTACACACACACAGCGGCTTGGCTTTACCAAGGGGCGGCAGTTGATAAAAGTCACATACGGCCAGGACAGACATGCCTCCGAACGGCTTCCGATTACCCCTGATCTGCTGAAATCGCCAATGCACGTAGGCAAATAGCTCTTTAGAGACCATGGATATCTCGTCGATGATGAGAATCTCAGCGTTCGCCAGCGTTGCTCTGACCTCGTCCAGTGCATTTCCAAGACCTTGATAAGGTGGCTTCAAGGACCTCGGCAATTTGAGAATCGAGTGCAACGTGTTGCCTGATATGTTAAATGCCGCTGTACCCGTAAATGCGGTCAGCAGCACTGCCGGTTGGGACATGTCTGCGTCGTCCCGAAATCTCGGGAGCTCACGCAGAACTCTCGTTGCCTCGTGGTGAATGCACTTGATCGCATGCGATTTGCCACATCCAGCCCCTCCCGATAGGAAGTAATAAAACGGTTCTGGATTGTGGCCCCAGACTAGGTCAAAGCACCACTGTCGAACGCTGTAGAAAACAGAAGCCTGAGTTTCGTTCAGACTTTGGTACATTTTCCTAACAAAGTCTGGACTCAACTCTGGAGCATCTATTCTAGGCATAGAGCTCCCCTTATCCTTTCTAGTGCCGAATTCCGGGACGTCTTCGCCGTTTTCGTCCTGATCGCGAGGTTCAAGTTCCGCCATGCACTCCAGCCTGTCTACTTCGACTTCGGGCGCAAAAGAGTTCCACGCATTCACGAGAGGACCGCACACCTCAAGCTGTTCAAACGCAGCGTCCATGCTTTTTCCCTGGCCCTCGTAGCGTTTTTTGTTGCGCCCCACAATTTGCTCTACTGTCATACCCCACTTCTCGCCACACTTGTAAAACTGTTCGTAAGTGGGGTACGCGTTATCTGTCAGATCGGCGTCGGATCGATGTGGCAGATAAAGTTTCAGCAGTCGTCTGTAAAACTTTTCTGGATTTTTTTCCTCAGAGAAGCGCGTGAATCTAATGATCGCCGGTTTTCCCACAGTTCTCTTTTGGATATATCCCTGATCGTTTAACAGTAAAATGGCGTTCGGGCTTTCCTTTTGATGGCCGTAGAGTACTACCCTGTACTCCGACACAAACTCGGCCAGGCACATGCCTTCAAATTCTCGATCGCGAGGTCTGTTGATGTATTTCTCAGGCAACCCCGACATCCATACGTCCTCCGATTCCGGGTCCATTTTCTCCAGTCTACCCATGGGGTGACTCATTCTAACGCGGTCCTCGTTGGTCCGAATGAAGGCCACCGATCGGGAGCACTTCTTGAGGCGTAAGCTGCAGGTACGGGCTACGGTCTCTTGAGCGCTGACCTCTCTGTGTTTAGAGTAGGCCTGCATAATTTGTTTCATTTCGTCGCTATGTTAACGTCGGATTGCTTGACGTCTTTGATGACGTTCTTAAGGAATTCCGTCATCTCGTGCTCCGGTTTTGTTACGTACGACATCATGTACATGATGCAGCTATAATCGTCTATGACGTACTGGACGTCCATATTTGCGTTCCACGCCCTAAGCAAATCGGGATTGTAGGCATTAACCCAACAATCATTTGGATGGCGCCTCAGCATCACGACGTGACTGTTTGCCAGGCACTCTGCGGCGTTGACGTATTCTTCGTGAGTCAAGTTGCACCGGCAAAGCAAGTCTGTCAAACTGCTGAACGAAGCGCCCGGATCCATAAGCAGATCTCTAAGTGGTTGGAGCGTTTGTTTAGCCAATTTTTGCTCGTCGGCGAGGGCCTTTTTCTGCTCCGCTATTTGCGCTTCGAAGTCTGCATCGTCTTGATCTTCTTTTTGGTGGCAATTAATAGTGGGGGGCCTGGTGATGAACGTTTTATCCATCGGTAGTTTTGGAAAGCCAAACCTGCAGGCTACATTACCCTTCTTACAGGACTTTGAATGTTTCCTGCTGTGCACCTGAACCTCTGACACTGTTTTGTGGAGTTCCGGATCTGCGTCAGGGTCGGGCATTTTGCAACTAATGTAACAATCTATAAATTCCCTGATTTCTCTATCGGAGGCGTCTTCGAATTTAGGCGAATCTTTTATCCAAATCAGCATGTGGAGGTGCGGGCTTCCCCTGGCTTGGAACTCGACGCGATAAAAATAATCATCTACTTCGCCGAGCGGTTGCGCGGGAGAGAGGATGAGGTTTGTCATGAGAGCTTCCACTCTCTTTTCAAACATGCGCATTACTGTGACGGGGTTACTTCTCAGAATGTCGCATTTTGTTTTCCAATCCAAATCTGAAAACGGTTGTTTTTGTTCACCCTGCTGAGCTTTGATGGCCTCTATGAACTCAGGCCATCTCATCTCAGCAGCAGAGAACGTCGCAAAAAATGTCGGTTTTCCAATTTGACGAACCATCGCGTGCACGTCTTTAAGGGTTTTATTCCAATAGGCTGGGGTGCCTCTAAGAGGCTGCATGAACCTGGTCGCGTCTTGGTTCATAATGAGCCGTCCTCATCGTCCTTATCCTGGAGCATGACGTTGTTGATCCTACGGCCGTCTCTGGTTTTGGACTTTCCTTTGCGCATTTGTATAGACACGGTATTGGTCGCGAGGTGAGTCTCTGTAACAAACTGCGCAAAGAAAAGATAACTCTGGTCACTTGCAAAACGCGTATCTGCAGCAAAGAGCCTACAATTAAAGTAAAGGCTCGGGGACAGGGAGACGCTTCTATCTTCGTCCAACGTGTTCTCTCATGTCGGAAATTGCACAGGAAAAGCCATGGCCTCTAACTTGGGTACGCTGAAAAAACCAACCGGTTTGTTGCCTTGCGCGGGGGCAACACTAAATACGCCGTCGCCATATGAAAGGATTTCCTGTGCAATGTCGGGGGGCTGCATGCAAGTGTCCAGGGAGAGGCCTGGTCTCAGCTCCTCCTCTTCTTCCTCAGCGGCCTCTAAATGTCCCGGTTCATTTTGGCTCGAAAAAATCTATGTCCATATCTTCCTCCGGGATGAGCTCCTCTTCTGGGATGGCGTCCGAGTCGTCGAGCAGACCTTCAAAAGTGGCAGTCTCGTCGATAAACACATCTTTATACTCCGAATGCGTCTCTCAATTTCGCGAGGCCAGCCAGCACATTCTTCATACTAATGGTGTAGAAGTGCTGGTAACCTTTGTATTTAACGTGTCTCTTCAATTTAACTTGAAGCAGCTGCGCTTCTGCTCTGGGCCTTGGGAGACTGTTGACGACCGATTGCACCTCTGATGGAACGCACACAACAGCTCCGTGAACTGCCCTCTGTTGGCCTTTTGGCAGAGCAACAATTTTGGCAAACGGAAGGATGTTTGCAATCAGCTGCCTCTCGAGCATATTTAGCGTAGCCAATTCTGCGGGGATTGGCGCTAACTCCAAATTATTTTCGACTGCCATGGGTGGAATGCGTCCTCTGTAAAGGTGGCCGTCGCAGGTGTCGCATATCCACTCATGGAGTCTCTTGTGGCACAGAGCAAGGGGTAGAGCACTCGCGGTCACAAAAGTGAACATACTTTCGCGTCAAGCATGCTGCCGCCACTTTTGCGTGCTCACTATATTTTTGTCTTTTGCATTGTTTGACCTGATTAGGAAACATTGCTCTGTGACACACAGTACAAATGTATGTGGGTCCATGGCTAATGGACTCGCGAAAGACGGCTATGGCTACTGCCATCACCGGATCAATCAGGGGCTGGGGGCGCTGGTGCACAATTTGCCTGTATTTTCTCTTAATTTTAAGCGCTCTCTGCATCTTGTAAAATATACTAAAGGCAGCATTTGTGGCAAATTTGTTTTTTCTATGCTGCTCGCTTCGTTGATTACGACGTCGAAATTCCGGATCATTGTGATATCGAATATGGAAATTTTGCTTTTGCCTGTGGCTATAGCTTTGATCTGTGTTGTATCTCTGAGACATGCCAAATTTGTGTCTGCTCCGAAACGCTGTATCTAACTTGTAACGATCTGTAATGCATTTCTTTTGTCTAGTGCGGAACGCGGCATCTTATAAGCACCTGAAATATAAGATAAATTATAGTCATTATCATAAAGTATTACTTATTAGCATAATCATAAGCCTAGTTTAATATTAATATTAGTTGTAGTAATTAACCGTTTCATATACTACAGTCATAGCATAGTGACAGGTTAAGGAAATGTGACTAAAAACATTTTACCTACTGCAGCTTTAATTAAATTAATAACTATCAACTCTCATACATCCCTAGTACTTGTGTCACACCTATTACACATGAAAACATTGATAAATATTTAAATTTATACTACAATGGCAGTGTATTAAAACATATCGCTTACATGGGAGTCAATTGCACAAAAAGGTTGGTTTTGGGATGGGTCTTTTTTTTTTAACCATTAAAATGGTTAAAAAAAAACAGGACAGAAATTTTAAACTCACCAGATTGACCCTTCAAGATGTTAACTGACCAAGATAATAATTCAGAAAACCTCTGTTCCGTTACTTGTGTATCTTTAAACAATTGATAAAATCGTGTCAAACTAGTTGTTCAGTTATTGTTCATAATTTTATTATTACCATTATTAGTGTGAATGCTGACACAGCATTCACACTATTGTTCTTCTGGAATTTATTAAAGTTATTATAATTATTATTATTCCTGATTCCGTACGTTTTTTGGCTCGCTTCTCCTCCTACAAATTTTGAGCTACACAAACCATTCAACTATCAAAATGTGCAGCTCGTTAAGGACATGATGGCGTGTATTTTTCTTTTCTCTATATTTTATACTTTTGGAAATATTCAGCTTTTTCTGCAAAATTCTCCCTATTCATCCTTATGGGGAATTTCTCAAATTTCGCTCTGCTACTACTTCAGCATACTTTCAGCTATAGAAACCGTTCAACTATCAAAATGTTCAGCTATTTATGCTCTTTCAGCCTTGTGCTTTTCAGCTTTTTAGCTTTTCAACTTTTTCAAATATTCAGCTTTTTCAAAACTAAAACCAAAATTTTTTCCCATTCATCCTTATGGGGATTTTCTCACATTTCATTCTGCTACTGCTTCAGCATACGTTCAGCTATAGAAACCGTTCAACTATCAAAATGTTCAGCTTTTTAAGCTCTTTCAGCCTTGTACTTTTCAGCTTTTTAACTTTTCAACCTTTTCAAATATTCAGCTTTTTCAAAAAAAAATTTAATATGGAAGCAAATGGGAAAATCTTCAAATCCTCCTCAAAACTCATGGACTTTCAACCTCTTCTGCTCCCTCATACTTTGAGCTAGAGACACCATTCCAACTTTAAAATAGTCACAAGACCTTGAACTATTGAACTTGTTTTTCAAAATTTTAAAATCTTTTATGGTTTTGAAATTATCACAGTTTTAGTTTGAAGGAGTTTTAGCTCCTCTTCTGGGTTTATAATGGGTGTGTATTGCGTGAGCTAGAGTGGGTGACATCATCGCTAGAGTGCAGAGCAGCTGCAAAAACTTTAGAAAAAACTCTCTTCAGCTTGATTTGGGTCCCACAGCTTTTACTTCACATAGACAATATATACATAGAAATGTAGGAAATCTTGTTGGCTTTCATATGATCATCTTATTTCAGATGTGCGACTTAAACTTTTGGCTGTAGAAGCCCTCGAGCGACAAGCACTCCAGCAACTCCCCCATAAGGCGCAATGTTAATTTTGAGCCTAAATTTCTGGAGTGGAGCAGACGGTACCGGTTTTGTCTCTCGCTCTTGTGCCCTCATTTTTCACTCTACTGAAATAAAAAACACATCACATGGTTCAGCAATGTCTCCTGTTACTCACTGTATACATATTTTGGCCATAACCATTACACTTTTTCCTAAACCTGTAGCTGTTCGGGAGGTGTTTTCCCATTCATTCTTATGGGGACATTTTCAACTTTGGTTCTGCTACTGCTCCAGCATCTGTGCAGCTACAGAAACTGTTTGGCTGTCAAACTGTTCAGCTTTTCAACTTTTTCATCCTTTTCAAATATTCAGCTTTCTGCCTTTTCAGCTTTTTCAAGTATTCAGCTTCATGTTCAGCTAGAGAAACTGTTCAGCTATCAAAATGTTCAGCTTTTCTGCCTTTTCAGCTTTTGAAAAAATCAGCTTTTCCTGCAAATTCTTTTTTTTTTTTATAATATTTTTTATTGGTTTTTTCAAAAAAAGTTTAACAGCACAAAGAGAAAAAAAAATAGACATGGTAACAATAAAAGAAACAACAACAAAACAAAAACAAACAAAACAAAAAGAAAACGGACAAACATTTACATATTGCAGTTGCGTAAAATGAAAAAGATTAGTACATTATGATGGGCCATGTGGCAAATGTATACATGATGTTAAGTAGTAGAGGTCCATTACATCTAGGGTGCATTAAGAAAAGAGGAGAATTAAAGCTTATTTCTAATGTAGTCCATGAATGGCTTCCAAATGTTCTCAAAGTTATCCGAGGAGCCACTTACTGTGTACCTCAACTTTTCAAGTTTAAGGAGCTGTATGATTTCCCTCAGCCACTGAGTCCAGCTCGGTGGCTGAGGATTTTTCCAATTAAGAAGGATCAGTTTCCGCGCCAACAACGTGACAAATTTTGTAATTTTCAATTTGGTTCCAGAAAGATTTTTATTGTTCTCTCTCACTACTCCAAAAATGGCTAATACAGGATCTGGTTGAACCACCATTTTGAAAACTTCTGATAGGGTGTTGAAAATCGAGCTCCAATAGGTGTGTAAATGAGGACAGAGCCAGAAAGAGTGTGCCAGAGAGCCTGGTGAGAGCCCACATCTATCACACAATGGGTCCACATTTGGGAACATTCTCGAGAGTCTAACCTTGGAAAAGTGAAGGCGATGCAGTACCTTAAACTGGATGAGGCCATGTCGGGCACAGATTGTTCCTGCAAATTCTTGACTATTCATTCTCATAGTTTTATGCATGTTTTGTGGATTAGGCAAGTGTTTTCCAGCACATTCAGCAGATTTTGCAAAATCACTTCAGCAATCAGCATTCACACTGTATTTTCGCAGGAAATACAATTTTTCTAGTTACTTTTATTATTGTTAACAATAATTGTATAAATATATTAATTCTCTCCTTCATTTCCTTAACAGTTTTGGCATTTCAGTTGAAAGTAAACCATACTTTCCCCTCAAACAAACACTTTATAAGCCCACGATAAACCCAAATGTAAATGTCCTTACCTTTTTGGAAGGGGACTGAGAGGTGGAGAGTCCGTCGTCGATGATGATCCAGGGCCAGCAGGTCGATGAGGGTGACCAGACGGTCTGTGAAAAGTCATAACACCAGTTAATATTTAGACATGAGGCAACACAACGCAGCAAGTTTCCAAATGTATTTACTCACTGACATTTGTGAACTGCAGAGAAAGATATGGTATCAGACATGTTAAATGAACCAGTGTAATGTAGTTACAGCTGATTTTACAGTAAATGTGTGTGTCAGTTGTGGAGTAAATACCTTAGCTGGGCAAGGAGAGTGACAGGCCGCAGCTTTAATGGTCTGGGACGGTCCAGCCGGTGAAGGGGTCTTCATCCTGGCCACCTGAGAACAAATAATAATAATAATTCAGTAAAATGAAGACTTTAATGACATTATGAACTTTATTCAATAGGAATAATATTTACCTTGGCAGCCGGTGAAGAGCAGGGGGTCGCCGGATCACCCAAACTACAGGACAACCTGACTGGAGGGGATCCAACCAGCTATTGAGACACGAGAACAAACATGTTGAACTTCACACATCTCAAGTGTATGTTCTGTGTGAGATTGTATCTGTTGTGTCAGAGAGTAACATACGTTGGTCACTGAAGTTTGGGTGCTGGTCTGTCCATGGTCCTGGACCGAGGGGGGGGGGGCTGGAGGGGGCGTCGTCCAGCCACGCTGGCCTGACCGGGAACCTGCGACTGGGAAAGCACAACACATATTTGATTAAATAGGTGCTTCTTAAGTTACGACTGTGAACCTGTTCACCATAATGTACATAAACACAAATGATAATATAGTAATAATAAAAAAGTGTACTAACCTTTGGGCTCTGACCAACGACCTTCCATTGGAAGGGGTCAGGAGACAGAGGAGCACGTACCTCGCCCTTCACAACCAGCTTAGGAGAAACCTTCCTAAGCGGCTGTGAAGGGGCAGGAGACACCGGGGGAGGAGGAGGTGGTGGTGTCTCGAGGAACTGCTCCGTGGAGGTCCACAGCAGCTCGGCGAGGATGCCCATCCCCTCACGGTCGCTCAGGTGAACCTGCAGACATGACAAATCCATTTACAGACAAAGTTCAACTCTAAAAAAACGTAGCTCGTGTTGACCGTTTCATATTAACACACAAGAAATTATAGACAATTAGACTTTTTCTATCTATCAGATATTCTACTTACGCCGTCTCTGCTCCACAGCTCCAGGCGCGTACGGGGGAAGTACTCCTCGGCAGAGAAGTACCTCACACCTAAAATGTAAAAAAGAAAAAAAGTGAGTCATTACAACATCCACACATGTAGTATCATGACTTTATGTTCATCACAGACATTTTAAAGTAGATTTTTTCTTGACAAGATATCGTTTTACATACCCATACGAGCTGCCACGCGGTGGAACTCTTGGCGGAGGGCCCGCTGGTGCTCCTCATCCTCAGTCAGGCGGGGGGGAAAGTCCAGCACAAAGACCTGTAGAGAACAAAATTTTAGAAAACACCAACTGACAGTTTCATTCAAAAAGCACACACCACATTAAGTACACATTATTATTTAAAAGCTCATACAATTAGAGTAGTCAATGTACTTCTATTGTTGTTAAAATACTAAGAATGCAGGACAAGGGAGACATGAAATAAAAGCTTACCATGGGCGTGGAGGTAGTCGAGTGGTTAGAGCTCATGCCACATACGCAGCGGACTCTGTTTCAAATCCCTTTGCTGCATGTCACACCCCCTCTCTTTCCCATTTCAAAATGCAGTTTGTCTAAATAAAAAAAATTTTAAAAAAAAGGTGTCTATTCCAAAAAAACAACAACAAAGACAATTTCTTTAGCATGAAAATCATTAATCCCTCTCAAGATCAATTACTTCCTTCATAAACTGGACAATAATAGCACCTTCTTGTCAGGACACTCCGGTGGGATGACCAACTTGTGGCTCCGTCCAGTGAACTCGGAAGTTGGCCACCTCAGCACCCGATGGCGGTAACCAGTACCGCGGCCTGTTTAGTAAAGGACAAAACAGATAAAAAAAAAAAAAAACTAATGAAGGAAAGCCTACCAGGAAACATCAACAATCACTTGTTTATACCAGTAAAACAAGTACATGAAAACCAGTTTAAAAAGTGTAATATTGATGAGTAATTAATTTATTGTTCATTTAGGGATAAAACAGGTGGATACTTACGTGCACGAACTTCGGCACGACCGGGGCTCCAGAAAGGCTTGGCTGGGGGTGAAGAGCCAACCACCTGATGACAGATAAAAAAATAAACATAATAATAATAAATCATAACAACAACAAGCATAAGATAAAGACAAACAAGTTAAAACAAAATATAATAAAACATTTAAAGCAATACAAACATTACAAACACATTTAACCTCAGACAATGTCTGTGCATGTGTGTGTGTGTGTGTGTGTGTGTGTGAGGGAGAGGTGGGAGCATACGTTGCCAACTGGAGCGCGGGAGCAGAGGGGGTGGGTCTTCCTGGTCCTCTTGGTCCTTGACCCTCTGGAAGGCTCCTCTCCGGCCGGGGGGGACACCGTCTGATGAAACATTAACATCGAAGAGATACAGAACTCAGCATTAAAAAGGAGAAAGCAATAGGTGTAACATTTCCATTTTCATGCAGACAGTTGTCACTGCGACACAGAAGCTTATCTACTGTGTAAGTACCTCCAGGGGGGAGGGGGAGACCTCGGCTCCTCCAGGTCGAGCCTACTCCAGCGCTGCTTCGCCGCCACGGACCGTCTGGACTTCCTGGGCATCCTGCTGACAGGAGTCAAAGACGAAAAAAAACAAGAGAAATGCTTCTCAAAATGTTAGTAGGTTCACTGACCTAAACCTAAACAACCTAATGTAAAGCAGTGTAATTCAAGACAAGCTAATATTTCTTATATATATAAAATTAAATTTTAGTGGATGAAGATGGTGATTGTGTGTGTGTGTGTGTGTGTGGGTGGGTGGGTGATGCGGTGATACTGCTCTGCAGGTTGAGGGCAACGAATCCAAGATGATGGTCACTCTCAGCTGTAGCACAGGAACCCTTTAATCTTAAAGAGAAAATGCAATAAAAAGAAGTGTCTCAAATGTTACGAGTCAGTATTAGCAACAAGCTAATAGCATAACAGACACACATTAGACATCTGTACTTGTCATAATGTGTGTGTTTTTGGGCACCGTATTTTTTTTTAATAATTCTATATTATAATTACTATCAATGATATAAATGATTTTATACTACACAGTATTCTCAAAATAAAGAATTACTATGAGACAATGAATATACTACACAAGTAAAAACAACATTAACTTCATCAACTGTACAAGATTTTATCAACATCTGAATGCACATTTATTCCCAAAAGCAAAAATAGTCACGTATGAAAATGCTTCCTATTCTATTTAATCAAGGCAGGTTGTAAAAGTGTATAATACATTTAAGTATGATACTTTTCTAACTACATCAAAAAACATTTAATCACATTATATCACAGACAATCAAACAAACATGGAGAAAATGTGTTTTTCGGTGGACAGAAGGGAGTATTAAATACTAGTCAAACTAAACAAGTAGATAAAAAAAAAAAATACAGCTTTCAGCTTGTATTAAAGGTGTAATATGGAGAATGAGCAGAACACCGCCATCTAGTGTCTCGAGGTCGTAGTCGCAACAACAAAAAATAATTCCAGCAGTCGGGTTGCCAGGTTCGTGATTGGTGAAACACAGTCATGTGACAGAGCCTGTGTTGGAAGGGTCTCCATCAAAACATAAACAAATGGAGTAAATGTAGCTCGTTACTACCCACCTCTGCAGCCAGAACAGAGCAACATTCATTTACAAGTTTAATACGCGGATCGGACCGGGTCGGGTCTTTACTCTGACACCAATGAAGCAGCTTGGAAACTGTTTAAACGGGCGATCGTGGGATGCAATGAAGGAGTTTAACGGCTTCAAAACGCACGCCGAAATGGCTACGTTTCTCCTCGACCGGTAAGCTAACTTTCATGTTTACTTAGCTGTAACGGCTAACGCTAACGGTAACTGTCAGTCAAACTGCTCTGCAATATGGTGCGATTTGCCGGAGGGGATGAGTTCAAACAGGCTCGAACAGACCCGGCCCAGTAGCCTACAGGAGACCGGAGTCTGTTCGAGCCTGTTTGACTGACAGTTTGACTGACAGGTACCGTTAGCGTTAGCCGTTAGCGTTGGCCGTTACAGCTAAGTAAACATGAAAGTTAGCTTACCGGTCGAGGAGAAACGTAGCCATTTCGGAGTGGGTTTTGAAGCCGTTAAACTCCTTCATTGCAGTCCATTGACTCCATGCTTGGCCTATGTTGACCCTCGACTTTGTCCTTCTCTGGTCACTCAGCTGCTGAGATAAATAACCCCGTCTTCTCTGAGGCTCCCAAACAGCTACATTAGCAAACTCCATCTCACCCAGTGCCAGCCTACAGTAGCTGCGCCGGAGCAACTGGCAACCCGCAATTTACAGCCACTATTGGCTGGTAAAATGTAAACAGAACGTGACAGAAAGTCATTGTCGAGCCCGTCAAAAATTTTAAAAATATTAATTTAGACTAAAAAAAAATGTTTTATGGAAAAGCAATACTTTCATTCTGTACCCCTCAAAACGCCCCGTGGATGTATTATTTTTTTTAAAATATTGCTTTTAATAAAAATTCTACATATTCAACCTTTAGTGTTCTTGTATAAAAACAGAATACCTAAATAAAACCCTTTTTTATTAAAATCCCAAAATCATGAGTGTAATATCTGACCTGTGCTAATGATCTATGCATGACAGTCCAGTTCACACCGGAAGAGAAGATGGCCGTTCGCGCCACCAGAGAACAAAGGCCAGAGTTCACGCCCTTAGCATCTAGCTCGGCCTTATGCTTTAGCTTTTAGCTCAGTGTTCTTATATAGAAACAGATCGGCCATAAACATCAGTCTAACCAAAATCACGAGACAGTAATGTCTAGCTTCAATAAGCTCACGTTTGTTAAACATGTACGGATGTTATGAGTAACATCTATTAAAAATCTGACCTGTGTTAAGGGTCTATGCATGAGACAGTACAGTTCACACCGACAGAGAAAGATGGCCGCTCGCGCCACCAGAGACCAAAGGCCAGAGTTCACGCTGTTAGCATCTAGCTCGGCCTTATGTTTTAGCTTTTAGCTCAGTGTTCTTATATAGAAACAGGTCGGCTATAAACATCAGTCTAACCAAAATCACGAGACAGTAATGTCTAGCTTCAATAAGCTCCCTTTTGTTAAACATGTACGGATGTTAGCACAGTTAGCTTTTCTTCATAGAAAAAGCAAATCACCGCTGTTGGCTTCGACTGCGGCCTACTGGTTTATGTACCAGAGCCTAGTAGCGCCGTTAGCTCGTCTTAATAGTGTTGTATTGAAACAGACTGACGGAGGCCCATTACTGTTAGCTACACAGACACATTCACACAGTTAGCTTTTCGCTCCGGTTAGCTTTTCTTCATAGAAAAAGCAAATCACCGCTGTTGGCTTCGACTGCGGCCTACTGGTTTATGTACCAGAGCCTAGTAGCGCCGTTAGCTCGTCTTAATAGTGTTGTATTGAAACAGACTGACGGAGGCCCATTACTGTTAGCTACACAGACACATTCTGTACTTATGGACCCCTGTAGCTTTGCTAACCGCTGTTGGCCCAGAGCTACTGGGCTCCGACTAGCCGAGAGCTCGGCCGCTCGAGCTAGCGTTATTGCTATAACAGCCCAGTAGCTCCGGGCCAACAGCGGATTAATATTGATGAAACAGACAGACCATAAACAATTACATTCATTTTTCCGAAATCATGAGTTATCGTGATCATAGGAGAGATAGTAATGTCTAGCTTCAATAAAATCCACTTTTATGAACGATTTCAGTGTGCTCATGTCAAACATGACTGGTACTTACCTACAAGTAGGTCAAAGGGGACGAGCAGAGCCGGACCAGGGTTATATCAAGGCCAAAATCACGCCACACAACTGTCCAATCAGAGTCCTCCCGTGTTATCTGTCATCTGTATCCGAGGTGATTTGTCAAATGAGATGGCTGATATCTGAGCACTTGAGACAGACTCCAGACTCTGCTGCAGTTCATGATTAATATTTATTTTTATGTATGTAATACATTAAAAAAACATCAATGTTAATTAGAAAACTTAATTAATAGTAATATTGATTGATTAATATTGAATTATTATATTATATATCATTAAATACAGAACATAAAACAATTTATATTATATCAGCTGATGGAGTATGAAGAGATATAACAGTGAGAATGAGTCAAATACTCTGAATCAGACTGAGAAATTCAATAAATCTCAATATATTGATGATTGAAAACATTTAAATATTTGAATCAGAATCAGAATTCCTTTATTTGTCCAGCAAATGGGGAAATTTCTTAGTCACAGCAGCCAAAGGACAGTGTCACACTAAACAATAATACAAAGTAAAAAAATAAACAATATAATAAGAAGATAAGAAATAGAATTAACTCATATATACATAGTATTTACAATATGAACTTAGTATTTACAATATAACTTAGTATTTATAATATGAACAGTGTAAGTATGAACAGTTTGCTATTTTTTATTTACAAACAATAAATAACAAATATGAGTATTAAAAATTGTCCAACTAGTGCAAACCAAAAAGTGTGTGGGTATGTGTAGAGTTTTGTATTGCACAGTGCACATGTGAGGTCTACTGGGAGCAGTGCTGATTGTAGACTGACAGCAGCAGGAAGGAAGGACCTGCGATACCTCTCCTTTACAGACTTGGGGTGTATCAGTCTGTCGCTGAAGAAGCTGACCAGTGTGGTGATAGTGACCTGCAGGGGGTGGGACTCCTTCACCAGCAGCGATGACAGTTTGTCCATCATCCTGCTCTCTCCCACCACCTGCACTGGGTCAAGAGGGCATCCCAGGAATGGAGTTCCTGGCTTGAATGAATGAAAAGATAATCGTTAAATATAGTTGAAATGTTGAGAAATATACTGTGTGTGTCTGTCTGTCTGTCTGTCTGTCTGTCTGTGTGTGTGTGTGTGTGTGTGTGTGTGTGTGTGTAAATTATGGGAAGTTTGGGAAGTGTGTGTCTGTGTGTGTGTGTGTGTGTGTGTGTGTGTGTGTGTGTGTGTGTCTGTGTGTGTGTGTCTCTGTGTGTCTGTGAATTATGGAAAGCTTTTCGCGTCTTACGACGCGATGTGTGTGTCTGTCTGTCTCTGTCCTTGATGGTTGTCGTTAACCCCTAGCAACCACCTGGGACAGCTGATTTGAGAGTGACTTCTGCCTCACATTTAGGACCTCAAACTAGTGCTATATCTTCAAAACCAAACATGATATTGGAAAATTTTCTTCACCATCAAGCCAGGGAGGCCTTAAAAGGAACCCCGGCTATGAAGACTTGTAGTTCTTAAAAGATAAATGTTAGTATCAGTTATAATAAAGTGATAGAAAAAACCTTCTTGATTACTTCGTTTTTATAAAATTTGTAAAAATAGTTTAACTCGTAGGTCGCCATTGTTGTTAACGTCGCAATGCACTCTGGGTAGTGACGTCATATGGTTGCACTGACCGGCTTTGGGACCCTGTTGTGACTGTTCAGCGACATAAACATGTCATCAGTTCAGCCTTTTCAATTTGAACCCGAGCGAAACATTAATGAGGAGGACAGCACTGACAATGTTTCACAAAACGAGCATCAAAATGAAGAGCAAGAAAGACGGGATGAGGCGAGAGTGGGACAAAACCGGTGGTGTATGTGCGGCAACTGCGTCTCCATGGTAACTGAGAGGGAGAGTGTTTGTTGTCAAGAGCTCCAGTTTTTGTTAGCAGATGTTCACGGTAAGCTATTGTTGATCAAACTTATTCCAATATCAATAATTTTGGAGATTGAGAGAGCTGTATCCAGAGCTGTCGTGTGCTTCATAGATAATTAGGATATACAGGTGAAACGCACGACTTTGGTCATTTTTGCAGATATCCCGTGCATCACAGCACACGAAAACTTTGATGCAGTTTGCCTCAACCGAGACGTCTTATGGGCTGCCCTCGTCAGCCTCCACGACCGGGAGAGTGCTGCCCTACCCAATCGGAACCGGGTCACCAATAGGTAGCCTCTAAACATCACTGTAATGTAAAACTGTCGGGACTCTGCCGCGGCGCTGTCCAGGTTGCTGATCCTCCTGCCGGTCAGCTAGGAGCAGCTACGGAGCTGTCCAGAGTGCTTAGTGGTCCCGCCTTATATTAAAGATGTGTTGAATAAACAGTATCATGTATTAAACTGAGTTTGATTGCTGGCCATTTGTATCCTTTTCTGCCCAACAGATTATAATGTATGAAATTAGACCAAATAACGCCCTTATTTTGCACATACATCTGATTGACATATCTATAGGAGGACCATGTTATTTTTTTTATATCAATAGTATGTTTGTTGTTTATCTATCTATCAATCAATCTATCTATCTATCTATCTATCTATCTATCTATCTATCTATCTATCTATTAGCTTCAATCAGTAAAGTCCTCAGATGAAAACACATAAAAGTTACTGTTAGAATGAATCTGAATTTGGAACTTTACTGTCCTACTTCAGGCCATGTTTGTAATTTAATACAGTGGACTGAGGGTTGTGTTAGTTTACCTGTGCACACAGTAGGCTATACTGCACAATGACATTTTTACAGTTTAAGGCAAACAGCTTGTAGCATTATTTCATAAATTAATAGTAACATTTTTTAAATGAATGCTCTGGTTGCAGGTCTTACAGATATGCCTCATACCGTCAGTTTACATGGTGGATGCATGGCAGACTGGGGAGAAGAATCCGCAGAGTCATTCCTGCATGTGCAGTTAACAAAATAAGAAATGTCTACCCAGAACCAAGTGGAATCTATACAGGGTTTAAGGATGTAGATATTGATGATACAGAAGTAGATGAATCATGGAGAGATTTCAATAACTTTTAAACAGTTGAACATTTGAATGCATTTCATCAGGAGCACTTTAATATCTTGCAATGTTTAAACAACTTTTCTGTTTCAGTTATGCAGGGTTCAGCAAAATCGGGTATAATACAAACATGTTAATGGTTTAAAAGAAAATGTTTTGACAATATGTAGCCTACACTACTGTGAATTTTTTTGACAGTCAATCTGTTTTATGCTGTTTGACATATGTCGTTGAATACAGACCCCTTGACTAGAATGTAAAATTAAAGTCAATGTGGATGTAAAAAATGCTGGTGTGCACATCATATGTTTGTAATGATGCTTGAACTACTTGAAACGTGAGAACTGCTGTGTTTGAACAATGATCTGTGATCTGGGCAGTCTGTCTTGTGGAGCCATGATATGAGTTTGAGTCTCTCTCATGTCCATGCCCTGGTTTGAATCTGACACTGAGGAGAGAACATCTGCCACCATAGCCTTCATGTATCCATAGTCCTTCTGAACAGCCACTGGTCTTGCTCTGAATCTCTTGTGGACTTTGCTCCATGAGATTTTGAACTTGGGTTCACCGACACTCTCCCCATCTTGGTAAACAGCCTGTTCAAAAACAGAAACATGGAAATAGGTTAAAAATGTATATAGGAGCATTATGAGATTTCTTGTGGCATTTTGCCCTTGATTTCTGACACTGAGATTGGTTTTAGTTGTATGGTTTATTTGACAGGGACAGATACAAAACACAGACAAACTGAAAACAGCTATCCCATACAAGTATCATTGTATTTATGCTAAATTGCAACACCTGTCCCTAGAGGGGCTTTTGTAAAATAATAATAATAATAAAAGATTAAAAAGTGAGAGATAAAAAGAAGGATGAACTTGGCAAAAAGATACACTACAATAAAACACACATATTGTAACATAACCACAGAAAATTAAACGTGACTACAGGGATGTGTCCCCATCAGATTAAAGCTTAACAAATATATTTAAAATGTAATGCAATCACAGTCCGATTCCACCACTTTATAATCTATTAGCCTAAATAATGTTAGTCTGGTAAATGAATTAATGGACAACACTGAATAACAATTGTTAACTTAGTGATGTGTTTCTCTGCTCTGACTCAGCCCGTGCACCGTCTGCGCACATAAATTACTCCACTGGATTAAAATGGTGGCTCTGCCTTTTATTTACCTGTTGCTTTATTTAGACTCAAGAGTGTGTTCAACCTACTTTCTAGAATACCACCCTGGTTTGTTGCTGAATTAACCAGGATTTAGTTGCTTTCTTAGATGTGGTAAAGATTGCAATAAGTTTCAAGTGATCAGGTAGTGAGATCCAATATTTTACATAATATCCAGGGACACAAAGGAGAGAAATAATGATAGTTCACCCACCTGTTCCCTGTTTGCATTGTTGTTATGATCCAGAGCAGCAAGCATGGAGGCATGGATCATCACGTCATATCCGAAATGTGTTCTCTTTGGAAGGTATTTGAGGTACATGGAGTGGTATACCTGAAACAAATTTGAATAAACAAAAGTAGATAAAAGTGAGTCACATCCTGCCTTAAAAATACATTACATTACATTAAGGTGAAACCTTTTGCAACATTTCTGTATTTGAACATACCTCTAGTGATGTTGTGTGGATGCACTTTGTCAGATGACCCAGATCTTTCAAAAGCCGCTTGTCTTTAACAGTCTTCACAAGTGCTTGGTGGCCTTCAGATCCTGGCTGTAACCATAGCTTGCTTCTCTGGCTTGTCTCATCAAGGGGCTCGTGAGCACAGCGGTGATAGTGTCTGTTCCCTGGCCAGTCGTGTCTGTTGGTAACATGGTGTATCACTGACACCCACTTCTCTTTCAAGACCTCGGCATCACCCCCACAGGTTTGTGCACTCCACCAGAAATGGTTTATGATGGATGGGATCCACTCTCCTAGGCCTTCACATTCGCTTCTTTTAGCTGCAGCAGCCAACTTTTTTGACACTCCCTTTGCTACATGCCAGGGATCAAATTCGTGGCATTTTTCTGGATTGGAGACCCTCATTTCCTTCACAATTTGTGGATGTCTGTCAGTGGAGATTGTTGACACCTTCACTCCATTTCCTTCGATGGTTGTAAGAGCTTCCTTAAAGCCTCTAATCTCCATGGTATTGGAGCTTGAAACCTGGGTGCAGCTTACTACCTTGAAGTCCACAACCTTTTGACTCTGCACATCTAAAAAAGTGTATGTGCAGTACTTGGCTGAGTGGCCAGGTGAGTCGCAGCGGCCATCTCCACAGAGTACAACTTCTTCTTCTCGTGATTTCATGTTAGTTAAGACTGCACTCTGCTCTTTTGCCCATGTTTTTTCAACAACAGGAAACACAAATGTCTTCCTCAGTCTTGTGTATGTGTCTTCACATATTGTTTGGAGGTTCATGTTATTACAAAAATGTTTAAACTTAGCAAAATGGATGCCACTGAAGAAAACTGATGCTGCCAAAAGCAGGTTTCCTTTCCCCTTGGTCCCGCTCAGAGTAGGCTGAGACTGCCATCTGTAGCTACAGCCATTTGCACATGTGAGCTCTAATGTCAACTGTGATCCTTCATTTTGCAGCTCTTTCACATCTTCCTGAGCAATCAGGGAACCACACTTTAAACAATGCTGAAGTAGTTGTTTTAACTGTTCCTCAAAAACTAGAAAAACTCTGTCTTCTTTATGAGTAGCAGTTGAAGCATGTGATCCCTGGGTGCTTTGAGAGGACTCAGATGAACTTACATTGTATTCAGGATCAGGATTTTTGTGCCGTGGCTGACTGTCCTCGCTAAATTCATCGTCTGACGGGAACAGATCCAGGGACCGAGTGTCCTCCTCTTCTTGTTTATCCAACTCACGTTCATCTGTGTAAGCGTGGTCCATGGTAACAACTTGGTGCACATCAGCTGGCCACTGTACCGCTGCATCTGACGTGTCTGAATCTGTCTGAGTGGCAGCATCGGTCATATTTGGAGAACACTAACGTTACACTTACTGATTGCTTAACTGACTGAAGAGGTGAATTATCAGCTTCCTCTGTGACCAGTGGCGTGTCCAATGGTTCGCCTAATGTTACAGAAGCGGCAACTGCAGTAGCGGGTTGTCTGCTCAGGAGAGCATCCAGCGTCTCTTGTCTTTGGCGCTTTTTAACGCGCATTTCACTCGCTCCCCGAGGGCGTTTGGGCTCCTTATGTGGGAAAATTGTCGGACAAGCATTTGATTTTAGTCTCCGTTTATACCCAGCCGCTCCGGTGAGCTCTTTCAGCAGTTGTGGTCGACTAAAAGCCTCAAATGCATCTGGAGAAAAATGTCGAGAACACAGCCGCGGATCTTTGGGAAGTTGTGTCCGTCCACAGGCATCTTCCCACTCCTTTCTCCTCTTCTTGTCAGTAGGAAAGCAGTGTAAACTCACATCACTCCCCTTGTGGCCTTTTGACTGGTAATCGCATCCAAAGGCAGCACAATGTGGCATTTTACTTGAAATTTTAACTTTGGGCACGTAAACAAACACTAGCGTCAATAGCTATTCTACCAAGTGCAACCATTCTACGTCATCGCCCCCAGAGTGCATTGCGCGCGGAAAGCATGGCGTCCTACGTAGGTCAAAATATGTACTAAATATTATATATTTTTAAAGCAATGGCAATATTTTATGTGCTTCTAACAACATATTTTAGTACAAGAGAACAATTGTGGCGTATTAGGGCCTACAAGTCTTCATAGCCGGGGTTCCTTTTAAAGAACACAGACATTACTTTTTGTGGTCCTAGCTTCTGAAATGTGGTCATAGGAGCGAGTTAAAAACAGGGGCAGTTTGGAAAATCCTCGAGAAATCCTCCTCCTGATTAACATTGGAGTAAATGGGGCAGTTGAGAGCTACTCTTGTCGGTTGGAGGCAGATAAATCAAAAACCGTAAATCCTACCAGTAAAGTAGACACATTGGGAGAAAGAGGACAAGTGTGGCTACAACACCGTAAATCCTACCAGTAAAGTAGACACATTGGGAGAAAGAGGACAAGTGTGGCTACAACTTGGTGAAAAAATCACTCTTCTATTGTGTAATTTGTGGCTGGGGTCGTCGTGGAAAGACAAAATGTCTGAGAGTTTTTTTTGAGTCTATCCCACTCTGTCAGTTGGCTCTGCACGAACATTCCGCAATACACACCCATTATAAATCCTGAATTTTTCCAAAATCACTCACCGTCGTTAAGGGGTCAGAGGTCAAAAACGGAACATCGTACGAAAAATGTTCAAATACAACTCAGTTAGACAAGACCCGTGCCTACGTTTTAAAGTTTGAATGGTGTTTCTAGGTGAACGTAGGCCAGAGCAGGAGATGTTTGAAAAACGTTGAAGATTTGCGAGGTTTTTTTTCCTCGTCCCATTCATTCTTATGGGAAATTTTTCGCAGTTTTTCGCGTCTTACGACGCGAAAAATTAATATTCTGGAAATCTGAACTATGGACACCTATAGCTTTGCTATAGAGGTGTCCATAGTGGGCTTGCGAGCACAGCCCACTAAAAAGAGGCCCGGGGAAGAACAATATAGAGGTGTCCATAGTGGGCTTGCGAGCACAGCCCACTAAAAAGAGGCCCGGGGAAGAACAATAGAGGTGTCCATAGTGGGCTTGCGAGCACAGCCCACTAAAAAGAAATTCCAGAAGAACAATAGTGTGAATGCTTTGAAGCATTCACACTAATAATAATAATAATAAATTCCGGAAGAACAATAGTGTGAATGCTTTGAAGCATTCACACTAATAATAATAATAAATTCCAGAAGAACAATAGTGTGAATGCTTTGAAGCATGCTTTGAAGCATTCACACTAATAATAAATTCCAGAAGAACAATAGTGTGAATGCTTTGGAGCATTCACACTAATAAATTCCAGAAGAACAATAGTGTGAATGCTGTGTCAGCATTCACACTAATAATAATAATAATAATAAATTCCAGAAGAACAATAGTGTGAATGCTGTGTCAGCATTGACAAATGTAAAATTACTGCTTGATGTTACTTGGTGTTAGCTGCATGTTGCAGGCATGCATGCAAGTAATAGTTGAGTAACATACTCGCTTGTAGCTGCTGAGTCGACACAATTTTATATCTTTCCGTTAAACCACTTGTGCCAATTTATTTGATTTCATGGCCACAGGATTACATTTCTAAGCAATCAAATCAGCAAAGTTAGGTTTGCTAACTGATGTTAATTTGCAATCTGTCTGAGGCAAGATGTAATCCACCATTGATTTATTTAAAAAAAAATACACAAGGGACTGTGAATCTCCACGTGGCTACCCTGATAGAAAACCTCACAGACTTTGAGTGGGGTTCTATGTGGGGGCCAAAATACATCACAGGGCCTCACTTTCACAGAGGAACAGTCCACACTGCAACTAGATGATCATGTTGTCATTTTAATTTAACAAGCCTCAGCATTGTGTTATGTTCAGTGTATTTCATTCCAGTTGTCTCAAATGTGCCGTTCCAGGTTTGTTCTTTCACTCGCTCTCTACTGCAAGATCACAACTCATTAAACACTGATATTGAAGACAGCGTACACATCTTGCGTACCTGTTTGACTTATATCATTGCTTGAAATGTATTAGTTACTGAATGTGTTTGATGTGGCTTTAATAAATGTAATGTTATATCATGGTCACCTCTTGTCATAGTTCAAGAAAAAAGGAAACTGAATTGGGGATACATGGACTAGGTCAAGTTTTTTGGATTTGATTTTACAAAAATGTCATTTTTTTAAAAATCATTAGCTTCTAGCAGTGTTTTACAGTAAAGACCACATTATGCAGTACTTAAATATATTTTACAGTAATGAACAGTACTGTATTATTGTTTACTTGGGATGAAATGATACTGAATTTCACAATATAGTTATAGAAAAAAAAATCACACGATATTGTAGAAGGACGCGTGAGTTCTAATAAGCCCCAACCTACTACGCCTCTGATTGGTTGGCTTTGTTTCTTTGGTTCTGTAGGCCTCACCCAAACTGCTAGCTCACACAGTAGCTCTGGTAATGTCTGGTTACGGTGGTGTTTGAGCTACAGTAACACAATTCCTCACACTGACTTCTTCTGGTCTTCTGCTGCTCCTGTTGCGGTCACTCATCCTCTGGAGCCTCTCCTTGCTGCAGGTTTCTCTAGGCTCATTAGGTGGCTTAAAGAGGCTAGCTGTCCACAGGGAGGGCTGCCCTACCATTGCTCCGCCACCGACCTGCCGGTTTCACCTAACAAGCCCAGAGACACTACAGCCGCGGCAGCCAAAGTGATGGTGTGTTTGCCGGCAGGGAAACTACAGCTCACAGTCTGCTGCATCAGTTCAGCCGCTGGCTGCATGTTTTTACAAACCAACAGCAAGAATAACACAATGTCAACCCATTTACACCGGACAACCACTGAACGTACAGTTAGGAAATAACATATCAGTTATGATAGATATTTGTGGCCCTGTTCCTCTGCTGGACAACAAGAGGGGGAGGGATATCGGTGGGACCCACAACCAAGCGCCTGTTCTCGACTGTCCTCCCGTGTCACAACTCCCTAGGTGTCCTGATAGTCCCGCTGTACAACCACAGAGAGGGAGGGATTGCTACTGGCTGCTGCATTGTTTTGAAATTGTACATAGTCCAATCAATCATTGCCAAAGACAATTCATTTTCTTTTTTGTCCTAGCCGGCTACTTTTGTTTTACTAAAGAGGGAAAGCAGAAGGACCTCAAATAAAACCAATTGTATACAAATCAATTCTGTACACAGATTTATTATTAAAAGGACATTGTTCAAGTCATCTTTTTTGTTTTAAATATTGTGATAAATATTGTATCGCGGACATTTATTGTGATATTATCGTGCCTTGAGTTTTTGGTTTCCTGTTTATAGTAATTAACTCCTATTGTAGGTTACAGAAGGAAAACTGTAGCAGCCAGTATTTCACTATAATTTAACAGGGACATTTGTTACAGTGCAGTCTGCATGTTGTTCATGTAGACTTGCCTTTCGTGGACCTAGAGATTAATTTCTTTCAGGCTGCTTTTTCCAAGTTCAAGAACAAACCTACGGTACAAGTGTAATCTAAAACTGTATTAATGTAAATGTTGACATGGACCCTGTTTTATTTGTCCACTTCTTCATCAGAAAGCACTGACACACATTTATGTAGAGTAGATGTGGACAAGTGGGGACAGTCATGGCCTAGTTGTGTGCAATATTATGAATAAAACACTAGAGGTCTCTATATGTCCACACTGTTTTAAATTGTTTCTGGAATCCAAGAACCCCTCCTGCATCAGCAGAAGCCTGTTGATACACAGTGCAGACAGACCACAGCATCTATGAAATGTAACGGAGAGCTTGCGCTGCAGGATATGATTTCTGCAGGATATGATTGAACTACACAGCTACGTCAGATTTGGAGATTAGACATTTTGAAAATAGATCTTAATCATCTAAATATTAAATGTTGCAAAGGGACAGACATCATGCTGATAGCTTGAAAAATTGGAACTAACATCTTGTAAATGCCTTTTATCTATTCAAAGTCTATAAAGTATGATGTTCTCCAGTCAGTGGCCCACAACACGAGTTGACAGAGCATGTTCTGCCATTGCTTAAGCTATGCGTCACTCATAGTGGGAAATGCCCACCCCAAGTTGTTTCCACAAATACATCAACAAACAGTTTTATCCCCTTTTGAAAGATAGAAAATTTGGAAAAATAGCTACAGTATGTTCAAGGTTAACATTTCCTTACAAAGTGGGGAGAATTCAAATGTCAGTTTGACTTTATATCAATGAAAAAAGTAAGAAATGACATGCAAATGACAAAAGTCTCTATAGTTACATAAAATATAGTTTTATGTGTGAAGAAAATGCACACACTGAAACTTGGTGTGCATGTGTCAATCATAGCAATCTTGTAAATGACCATTGATTGAGTCATGTGTTTGACCCCTCAGTAACTCAAAGGTCAGTATTGATCCCTGCTGAAATTATTGATTTGCAATTCGTAGTTGATGCCTTATTGATTATGCTGACAGTGTTGAGTGGATGCCTAGAAATGATGGCAGTTGGACAGACTATATATAAAACGAATCCCATAACAGATTACTGATTATATTTTTTAGTCACAGTAATCAGCGTGATCAAAAAGGGATCTGGGTGTGGTTCTTTACTGTGAATCAAGGCAACAACCAGCTACACAAAATTTCTACAACTGATGGCGTATGGTGACAGTTTCATCAGTTAGTCACCACACAGTCCAGCCCTCTCCCCTATGCGATCTGGGGTTGGGAATGTGATGGTGAGACAGCGCTGATGAAATATTTTTTACCTTATAATATCAGCTTCAGGGTCATGTTGATGGTACAGTGTCTTGTAACATAGTGAATGGGGTCTCAGTCACTTGTTTCTGCTCTATGTAACTTCAGTGAGATGGTAGTTTGTAGTCAACACCTACATTACATCTGACAAACTGTTACACTCCTGGGATTTGTATTTACCACGGAGTAGTTGTACTCACACAAATCACACAATGTGCCAATTTCTACACAATTTTGCTTTAAAATTGAAAGATGTATGGAAGGCTTGTGGCAAACTTCAAGTGCAGGTACAAATAACACTGCTGCTCCGAATGTCTATGGGATATTCTCGACTTGCACAATGTAGTGTGATTTGTATCTGCATTACGAACTGCACGTCCTTTTGTTCAGGTGCCAACTCTACAATATACGTCTATAGTTATCTCAGTGCTTTTTCATCCATAACTTAGTTAGAATACTGCACTTTTCACAGTTTACTTTGTAAATTGTTTACCGTCCATTTTTGTATGTAATGTTTTTAACTAGCAATGTAAGCCTGTCAGCTAGACTAGCTGGCTTCCTAAAAAGCTCTGAATATACACGTCATAGTAGAACTAGTCACCCTTCTCTCTGATGTGTGATTTAAATCCCTTATCCAGCAATGAGGTCAGAGCTTTACTTCACGCCTTCACAAGATGGTGTGTCACCGTCACTCAGTCACTTTCATTTTTGGCAGCTTTTCCAAGCACCAAGTGTAAGAAAAAGCCACAGCAACCTAACAACGCTAATGGTCATCTATATATCTAAAAGATAAAAAATGTTAAAAACACTATCTAAAAAACGAACTGTAAAAAGTTTTTTTTTTACTAGGGATGAGAAAGCACTGAGATAGTAGAGTTATCACCGTAGAAAGTGGATGTACATTGTGCAAGTGGAGAATTAACTGAAATGAATTATGTGAAAGGCATCATCATTTAATCTTGCTTCAATTCACCACTTCAACATCTGAGTTGACAATTTCCTTTCATATGTATCACTCAATGATATGTATATGCACGCACATGTCCGAGTCCAGTATTTTTATAATCATAAATCTCAATTCATGCGTAGAAAGTGGTGTACGCACATTTCAAACCCTGTCTGTGAGTATGCAAGGGTTAAAAAAAAGCCCCAGATGTTGTATTTGTTGCCTCTTACTGTGACAAGCTGCCTTCTGATACCAAGCTTATTTCATTTTCTTCTCTGTACTGATTAAAATTTATTCAATGCAACAGTATTAAATACGGCAGTATTTAATTGGCGAAATGCTTACACATTTGTTTTATTTCAGGGCCTAAATTATTTGATTATGAAGCTTCAGTTTCACAATGAAGGTAAAAATACTCTTATCTCTGGGGTTGAATACTATAGAGGACGACAAATAATTATCCTTCAGATGTATTCAGATATAACTGATATGAAAACTGATCCCCCCCACCCACTCCCACACACAAGGAATACACACCTTTTTTATCCAGAGGTCAGTAGGGGGTCCTGAGATGATGATGGAAAGCAGGGCAGAGAAGAAAAGAAAAATGATAATCTGATAACACACACACACACACACCGACACATCATCCCTGCTCCCCTGTGTTGAGACAGTCGGCATCTCCTGAGAGATGAGGATGGTGGTTGTGTGAATATGCTTCCACTGCATTCATTATGGATCCCTGAGTGCTTTCCATCAGTGTCAGACGCTAGATGTGGCCCAGGTGACTGAAATGGATCAACATGTCAAAGTTTAATCCTCTGGAGGAGCTTAAGATTGCATGTCTAGGAGATTGGGTGGGATAGGGGTGTGATGGTACACAGACGTCATGGTTTCGGTACGTACCTCTGTTTTGGGGTCATGGTTCTCTATGAGTTTGTTACAACAGGAAAAAAATAAGGCTAGACTTCTTTTCATTTATTCTCAACTGACAGACGTTTAAGTTACATATTTAGTTAGTTATTATATTGTTATTATATTTTAACCAGGGCTGATTAAAAAAAACAAATTTAAATGTGATGTAAATGCTGTTGTTTAGGTAATGTCTTTGGCCGTGACTGCTTTCACATCTAGAGGCTGCTTAAAACAATGTCATTTTTCTTTTGGTCTCACTGTATTATAGGGATGGGCATTTCGAGTAATTTTCTAACCGAGTACCCGAACCTGGTCCTAATCGAGTAACCGAATAATAAAATATATGACTCATAAATGCGCTCTGTCCATCAGACAGCGCATTGCTGACACATGGGACTGTGAAGGAACTGATAGCCGCTTGCTTTGTTGTCACGGTCTGCCCCGAGGCCTCCCCCAGAGTGCCGACATGTTTGAACCTTAAGTGGTTTCGCATCGAACTCGTTGAGTGGTTGTAAGCCAGTTTAAGGTTACAAATGCGACATACAACCTTGTTTGTATCATCTTTGTCCAGATCAAAGTGGTCCCACACAGCACTTTTACTCGCCATCTTCTTTTAACACAAAACTGTAACTTAGCTAGCTGTCAATCATGTCAGACTCCTGTCTGTTCGTCAATTCCACTTGACGACCACAAGGCGGCACTGTTGTAAAGCATGGACAACCCTGACATTTACATGAGTTTCACAGACATTTTTGTGTGTGTTTTAGTTTGTTTTCTGCAGTAAACAAAGGTTCTCATTAATCTCAGGCACATTTAGTTGTCTCAACTTGCATGAAATGCATACATGTTAATTTACGCATTATTTATTAGGATTTACGGGAGATTTCCTGATAGTAGTGATCACACACGGCAACAGAGCAACCATCTTGATGTAAATAAACGATCTTTGGCAGATCATGTTTTCCCATTGGATTTTCAAATGATTGAAAAGATAATTTTTATTCAATAAACCTAACCTAAACCTTTGCAGTGCGACATATTTTATTTCATATGTATTGCTTATACTATGAAGTACATTCATTCACACACTGTATGCTACACATTCACTATGGTCTTATGTGCAGCATGAATTTTATTGGAGGGTAACAGCTGTGAACAAGGCAGGCCTCAGTGCAATATTACTTAAAATAACAACAGTTTAGGCTTTACTGCAACACTAGGTTGTTACATACGAACAACGTGTGATTAAGTGCAACATAACTATTTACTCAAATAGCTTGGTGTCATCTTGGAACAGAGCCTTGTTGTCGGAGAACCGAGTAGTCAGGTAGTAAGGAGCTGCAGAGTTTATTCATTCAAACTGTGATCTGTACTGTAGATTTACTGCCACCAGATAACTTCTCTGCTAAACTGTCCATCTGCTCTGGTGAGTAACCAAATGCAGAAACACAAGGGAGACAGGCAGGATAAGGAACTAAACATAAGCTTTCAATAAAAAGCCAAAATCATGTAATACAAAAATATAAAGTAGCAAACAAAAACTAAGACCAGCTGAGTACCAACTAAGAAAAGCAAAGTACAACTAAGGAAAAACACGAGGAATAAAGCAGAAAAATAACGCGAGGAACGAAAACAGGAAAACATACCACAGGGAGGAACGGGATACACTGGAGGAAACAAACTCAGGTGAAACATGGGAAACACAGGAGAGAACGAAACGATCTGACGAAGACAAGAGGGAGCAGGGAAAGGAACAGAAAAACACTGGAAGGAGGGAAAAACAGAGCAGGTGTGGACAGCAATAAAACAGGAGGGAACATGACACTAAAAGGAGGAAATAAAAAGCAAGACACGACAGTGTCAGCCAACGACTGTTGCTCTCCACTCACTTACTACAAACTGCGCTGTTCTTAAAAGGAGCCACCCCACTCTTATAATACCAGAAGCCAAGCTTGGTTGACAACATAAGATGCTCTGATACACCTGCATAGCAAGCAGATGGCGATGTGGCGAAACACTGCATGTTGGTGTGGCGGTGTGGGAGTGTCACTACATGGTCCGTGTATGTGACGTGTTGGGAACCCCCGCTGATCAAAAGACGAAGCTACTATGTTGTTCTGCTACTAGCATGCTGGACCTGCTAGTGATTGTTTTTCCTCATTGACAGATTATAAATAACAGTACAATCATTACTGTCATAACTGTGTTTTAAACTGGGACACAGTAGGTTAAACATGCCGGTCCTACAGTGATCATCGGCATCCACAGATGTTTTAAACTTGCGCACAAAGCCAAACTGAGTGAATAAACATGACACATTACTCACACTTAACTGTGGCTTCAATCATAGGCTGATCACCAGCTTAAGTGATTGGCCATCACCACAACGTGACGTCAGGCTGCGTTTCTCCAAAAGTTGACTGTCTCAACTTTTTTGGCATGCACCAGCGCATCCAAAATGCAGTACCCTCATTAAAATGAATGGGAAAACCTACATTTTCAACGCAACGCCAGATCCAGTGTGAATCCACTGGCCCAAACAAAGGTCTCACCTGTTAGCAAAGTTAGATAGCTAAGCAGTTCTGCGTACACACGAAATGCTAGACTGCAAAAATAATTAAAGATGAATAAACTGCGTGAGACAGTTTATTCTGAGACTTAAGAGAATTAGGTGTGGGTGTTTTGACATCATTGGCGTCACATTCTTCCGTGTGGCCTTAAAATCCTACAGCCCTACCAGCAGCTTGGATACAGTGATGAGCTAAGTGCTGACGCCAGCATGTTACCAAGCTCACAACAACAATACATAGCAGGTATATTCTTTACCATGTTTACCATCATAGTTTAATGTGTAAGCATGGTAACATTTTCTAATTAGCACTTAGAACAAAGTAAATAGCGCAACCCATTCTCCTTCTTCAAATTCTGACCTAATGATGGCAATAGATATAAATATTTAAACACACAATATGTCATTTCTGCTGCCAGGGGGCTCTCAACCGACACACTTTGCATCAATAAAAGATGCAAAGTGGCACGCAGCACGGGTGTCATTTAGAGATATTCCGATACCATTTTTTCCCTCCCGATACCGATTCCGATACTTATGCTGTGGGTTAGGCCTGGGCGATAAACCGAAAATGTACCGATACCGAAATTTACGACGATAACCGACGTCATTTTGCCCATGTCGGTATATTCGGTGTGTAAAAAAAAAAAAAAAAAAGTCGTTTTTGTCTTGTTTGGCTGTGTGTGTGTAGGTAGGCTACCGGTATATTCATGTGTAACTGTTGCCAAAATGCAACCTCGGCTTATTTTGACACGAGTCAAACCTTTGTGTAAAAGCATAATTACGACGAAAAAGCCACTTTTAAAGATTCACCGTAGTTTCGTTTCCAGGTCAAACTCATTTACAATGGAGGTGCACTGGTCAACTTTTCTGTAGCATCAAAATCGCTATTTTTAAAACACTAAGAAGACTCGACACAACATGAAACTTTGCTCGTAGTATCACCAGGGTCTCTACACCTGAACACGAGCATTGAGAACATCGTTTGTGGACACAAAGTTTGCTAAAAACAAGGTTTTTGAACAGCTCACGTTAGCTTAGCCGTCCTGCCAGTCGAGATGCGTCGATCCCCGATCCCCGATGTAACATGGAGCTTTCTCCTTCATGTTACGCCGTACTCGGGGATCGACGCATCGCGACTGGCAGGACTGCTACTGCTAATGCCAACGTGAGTTGTTCAAAAACCTTCTTTTTAGCAAACTTTGTGTCCACAAACGATGTTCTCAATGCTCGTGTTCAGGTGTAGGGACCCTGGTGATGCTACGAGCAAAGTTTCATGTTGTGTCGAGTCTTCTTAGTGTTTTAAAAATAGCGATTTTGATGCTACAGAAAAGTTGACCCGTGCACCTCCATTGTAAATGAGTTTGACCTGGAAACGAAACTACGGTGAATCTTAAAAGTGGCTTTTTCAGTTCTGGAGGAAACATTGTTACATGCCTCAGATCCTGCCTGAAACCTGAAATGGTAAACATGCTAGTGTTTCTTAGCAAGAACCTGGAGTAAACACTAGTGTGCAGAGTAGAGTGATCACATGCAACCATGAGTCAGATTCACATCTACAACACTAGTCTGAGTAAGCAGGTCAGGATACCAAGTCTGCTGCTCCTTTTTGAAGTGCCCTGTTCAAGCCCCTCTTATTCTTAATCATCAGTGCTCTTATTTGTTTAAAAGAGTTTAACATTGTCACCTGTCACATAGCAGTGTTATTTGCAATGGTTTTTTCAGTGTTTTATTGACATTTTTGTTCATTACATTATTTATTATTTGTTTACAAGTGACACTACCTTTTTTTTTTAGGCGTCGGGGGGGGGGGGGGAATTTTGTACTTATCGTTCATTTATCGTTATCGAGGTGAGTTGCTCAATATATCGTGATATTGATTTGAGGCCATATCGCCCAGCCCTACTGTGGGTATCGGCCGATACGAGTACTGATACCGATACCAGTGTGTTATAAAAAATTACATATATCATACTACACCTGCATGACTGTGATATGGTTATCATTGTGGTAAGGCCTGACTCAGGTTAAACCCTTTTGTAAAACATGAATGAATACAGCTAATGAAAGCCATTTATTTTTTAATAGAACAGTATAAAGCCGAATTCAGCACAGAGCAGACAGGAAGTCAGACACTAAATAATAACACGACATCTGGTTAATTTTCAAAATAAAACACTCCGTGTTGATACAAGCACAAAAACCTCAAATAAGAGACAAATACGCCCTCTTCTTCTAATCCTTCAGTCGGGAACACTTCGTGTTGTTGTGTTTATAACACATACATATAACTGCGGTAGTGCGTGATTATGTAATTATCGCGGGAATTCCTCGGTTTCGTAACTCCAGCTGATCGGCGGAGCTGCGCTGTGGCGGACTCAAAACACAGCTGGTGGGGGTTGCCGGACGAGGACGACAGAGCCAAACCGTACCGGAGCCGTAACGCAGCGGACATGTATCCGGTAGAATCTCGGAGCCAACGGAGCTAGGCTAATAAATTACGTGGTATCGGATCGATGCCTGGACTCCAGTACTCGCTGATACCGATGCCGGCATTTTCGGCAGTATCGGAGGCAAATTTCAGATACTGGCATCGGAATCGGAACAACTCTAGTGTCATTGCTAGTTTCTGACAGATGCAGTTGTAATTTTCACAGATAGTGCCCACATTGTGTAAGTAGCGAATGTTCTTGCAACCACCTGGGCACCCATTTGTATTTTGGCCTTAAAATAATGTATGGTCAGGCACATTGATGGTCCACTGCTATCGAGAGGAAGAAAAAAAAAAGACCAACAAAATCCTGGTCTTAAGTCAAACGTGTAGTATTTTACTGCTATTTAAGATGCGCCTACATAGGTTGGTTCACCACTTTGATTTAGTGATTAGAGAGGCTGCTTTCAGTCATTTCAGCCCAAAACAAACCCATGATTAAGAGACTAACACAACCCCTCTGTGCCTTGTGTCATACTTTATACCCAGATTGTGTGCTGTTTAACTTGCAAAAGTGAGTTAGACACGCATTTAATGCATTTGCGCCATGCAGAAGATCACACGATGTGGCAGTGGCAACATGACTGCAAGCAGATCACTGATCTCAACTGAAGATGTACAGTGATACAGAGTGCAAAGTCAGATATTCATGTGAGCCTCATGTGCACCAAATTACTTGTTTATCATTTCTGGGCTTAAACACTCCACCACTTCCTGTGCACTACACATAGATGGCATATGTAGTAAATGCCCACATCCTGTGTTTGAGCATCAGTTATAAAATGAGAGGCTTTTTTGTTCATTTCTGACACCCTGTACACAGTCCTGTTAAAGTAAAAGAGATTAATGATGGTGTTAAAACTAGCAGATAATGATGTGATTCATTTATGCAGAGGATAGTTTACAGCTTCCTGTATAATGCACTCAGAGTGTATTAGTATGAGCAGTCACTCTTGCACTAATGGAAAACAGAAAAAACACCAAGAGGATGTGAGCACTTCCTCATTCCAGCTTCTGCAGCTGATGCTGACTGTGTCTCTGTCTCTACAACAATGGTATGTTCTCTATGGAAACATTTCAGTAGAATGAATGAATGCTCTCATTCTGCATGATTCACCGTATGTATGTTCCTCCTCTTGGCACTTTTTGTTGTTCCGGATAGAAATGGTAGATTTTATGCCCGTTGAATGCTCACCGCTGACATGCAGAATTGAGACTTTGAATGCATGTGCATGAAAAGAAATACATTCGACAGATCATTTTTCAGTTGTTTGCCTTTTTATTTTTGCCAGCATGAATAGCTTGAGGCTGCATTCCCAAACATTGCTGTCAAAGGACAAGGACAAGTAATCATGAAAACTAGACCAGCAAGATTTTTGCAAATGACTCAACACAGAGCTGAAGAGCAAAGCGTATAAAGAGCCGTAAATAAGGGGGATGTAGCGGTAAACAGAAAGAGGAGTGTTGTAATTTTACACCACTGGGGCTGTACCTTTGCTTTGGCAGTGCTGCAGGGGCTTTCCTTTGGATAAGGAGTAGGTAATGTATGAGGAGTCAAGAGATATTTGGTGGGAGGGAGCGTCAGAGTGACAAAAGGAGGAGCCTGAAGAGAGCTAAGGGAGGGGCACAGACAGGCTTGGCAGATGTGTTTTGTCTTCAGCTGTGAAAGAACAGCGGACAGGGAATGACTGCAGGCTGCAAATACAACTTTCAACGTCAACTTTTTCTCTTTTCACTGTCTGTCTTTTACTTTTTTTAATCTCCTGTGGAGTGCGTGAAAAACCTTCCAGCTGAAACCATGGATAACTTCCAGACTGTCCTGCGTTTCTTCATGAACCAGAAAGCCACCATTGGCTACAGTTTCATGGCTCTCCTGACTATAGGTGGAGAGCGAGTCTTTTCCATGGTCTCCTTTCAGTGCCCGTGCAATCATGACCAGAACTTTGCCTATGGGCTGACTTTCCTGCTGGGCCCAGCTGCAGTGCTGCTCGTCATGGGTCTGTTCTTCAGCACCAGGTTGTGGAGGCTCTATACTGGCTGCTGCCTCAATCCCATGAAGCTTTGCCCCCGTGGGAACTGCTTTGGCTGCCTCAGGGTGTTCATGGACATCTTCTCCGGGGCTTGCGTGGCTCCTATTATGTGGCTGTCTGTCGCCCTTCTCAATGGGACCTTTTATGAGTGTGCTGTCAGCGGTCTCGATGATAACATTGTGGTGGATCTGTTCTGTAAAAATAAGACCCTGAAGTGTCGGGAGGAGCTGGCCCGAGTACCCTGTGGCCGGTCCAAACTGTCCAGTGATGAGCGCATGGAGCTGCTGCTAATGTTCAGGGCCCAGTCACAGGTAAGAGACACATATGTGGGTCTGTTTGAGCATTCAACTACAGTCCTAATAAAACTAAGATTACTCATAGGGAGTCCAACCTATGCTATAAAAGTAGTATAATGTTCTCTCTGGATTTGAAGCATAGATTCATCCACCTTTTTCTACCTGGTGTATCCAGTCATTTAACTGGAACTTTCCATCCTAACAGGACGCTAATCCTCAGGACTTTGTATTATGAATATTACTAACACTATTACTACTGCTTAGCCAACTAGCTAATGCTTTGGAAGCCCTGAAAGAGCTGCTGGTGCATCAGTTATTATGATGCTTTGCCACGTATGCTAGCTCTGCCAAGCACTAGAAGTATCACCCATAAATGTTTCCCAGTGGCCTACCCAGTAACTCAAGGATAAGAAGAGCTAGAAACAGATTGCAAAGGTGCCTATTCAGTCCAATGAGAACTGCTCACCTGGCACAATAGCCAATAGCCAATAAAAAGTTTTCTAGCTTCCTACTTCCTGGTTATGCAGCCCACTAAATCTGTGCAGTGTTGTTTCTCCAGATGTGTAGTACATTAATGATTTGGAGGAGCTTTGTTAAGCCTGAAAAACACAACCCTGGTGATGTCATAGTGGTGTCACATGATTCACACAAAACACAAAACATTACATACTTGAGGTATGATGATATGGAGTTAAACCGATGAGGGTGTCCACCAGGCAGTGAGGGTCTAATGAAAGATGCTATCCAGTTGAATGATGGGAAATTTAGAGCATGGTGTTTAATTCCATTAAACACCATGCTCTAACCATTCTGTTTGATCTGTCTCTTGTGTCCCTGTAACTTTATGGAACTGCAACACTACATTGCTGGAGTTGCCCTTTAAGTCGCAACGGTGAATAAACTAACTTTAAATTAGATTTTCAGTTCTGGTTTTTTATGTTTTCATGTGCGGTTCTAGCTCCAGTCTTTATGTGGTGATACAACCTCTGGCTGAACTGTAACTTGAGTCAGATGGATGTCAGCTGTGTTGAATTTGTGTAGTACAGGGACAAAATGACATAATTATCTGAATGTTGCCTCACTGCCACAGAATTCTTGGAAGTCTGTAAGAGAGACTAAGGAGTATTCCAGTGATTCAGTATTGCACGTCCATAAAGTAACGGGATAACACGCATATTGAGCTGAGATATTCTGAAATGTAGTCCCTAATATAAGTCAAGATCCTAAAAAACTGGATTGTGGGGTGGCCTGGAGGTTTGGTACACTGACTATGTGGTCCTGCTGGGGATGTGTCAGATGTGTTTTTTCAGTTGCATTTCTCAAACAACAGCTCTGCGACTTGAGGCGTGTAATTACGCTTCAAGTTTATTTTTTGGACAAAACACATGTAAACACAAGGTTGATCTCCATTAAAAACTCACTGGATAAATATGTGCATCTGCAGTTTACAACCTAGGCAGAGCAGAGTGTGCAGATATTTGTAATCCTACAGACTCAGGTCACAGTTCCTGGGCGAACTGTAACCTGCAACGTGCATTTACTGCTACTATACAACATCACTGCCACCCTTTTCCTCTGCTCCGATCGCCTACACTGTCTACCATGAGTGTAGCCAGTGCCTCACTCTTTCTCCTTTAACCACTCCTTGAGCCATGCTACTGTAACATAGTTCTATGTGTCAGTGTTGATGGAAAAATGTATCAGGATTAGTCACACAAATCAAAGGGAAACTGCACACCGCACAGAAAGTATGGCTCCTCGACACACCAAGATGGTAAGTATAGATGGATACTTCAGTGTTCTTTGAATTCAGTCATCATGGAGCGCCATGCTGACATCAGTCTAGAAACGGGGTTTCCCTTAATTTCCTAAGCTCCGTACTATCTGCTACCAAATTAATAAATAATAACATTGATTGATAATGATGACATCACAATAACATCGCCAGGGTTACTTTCCCAGACTTCAAAAAGCTCCTTCACAGCCACAGCAGACATTATGCAAAAGTTTTCACAGGCTTTGGGACGAACCACCACATCAAACTGACAACAGGCACAACGCCAGTATGTTCACGTTCCCATCCATGTCATCTCAGTAGTGATTACCAAGGGGCTTCAAGCGGCGACAATTCAAGACCATTCAAGCAATGTTTTTTTTTTTTTTTTTGACAGAGCGAGAAAAAAAAGCTCCACACTGCGCATGCGCAATTCTATCTTAACACTCCCTGACACTGTAGCTAGACAGTCTACTACAGGAGAACGTCTGGTTTGTCGTACCCAGGAGTACGCCAAAAAGTGTTAGAAGGTAGTTATAGAAGTCGCCTATAGTTATAGAAGTCCATGGCAATCTTTGAACTGTGCCTTCATTTTGATCCCAACTACAAACCGGTAAAGTTTCGTGACTGCATATTGCATGGTTGTGATGCTATCGCATTGACAAAGAAACAGAGACAGACAGATGGTCAGACAAGGCGAACCACAGTAATGGCTACACTCAGTGGCCGAGAATGATTGAAACTACGGTTTTTTATATTTATAAAATGGGGATCGAGTAATTAACGGAGTGGACATTGTGCGGATGTATGATCACAACCATTTCACAGAAGATTACATTTCCAATAAAATGTTGTTTTATGCAATACAGGTCTGAAGGTGAGGTACATTTGATTTCCCCTGACTTTACATACTCACAGCACCATTATCAGTATAGCAGATGTTGAGACAGGAGCTACTAATCAACTTATCTTATTCAAATCAGGTATTCTCTAGGGGTCTTTCATAGTGTGGAGTAAATTTAAGTTTATATCATTCTTGTTTGTCTGCAGATCCTGGGCTGGTGTATTATCATTATCGCTGCCATCGTGGGCCTCCTGGGTACTTGCTGCACAAACTGTCGTTCCAAAGTCAGCTTCCTGCAGCTCACATTCTGGAAACGCTACATTGAGAAAGAGAAGGAGCGCTTTGATGGCTTCGCTTTGGACTACGCTACCAAGCTGGCTGAGAGAAACCTGCAGAGCTTCTTTGAGAATAAGGACCCTGAACCATTCCCTTTCCCCAACCACAAGGCATGGGAGGAGATCTCTGCACTCTACACCTTTTCCAGGAGCGAGCAGTATTACAGCACCCTGCAGCGTTATGTGGAGAGGACAGACAGGGACTTCACACCAGAAAAGAGACCTGTAATGGAGTTAGAGCATGGAATAGAGATGAGCTAGATGAGGAGTTTGTCGTGTGGTTGAGTGAATACTCTGTACAGATAATGTATTTTTTATGGAAATCCTCATTGGGTAGCTGACTGAAGTTTATTCATTCAGGGTTTAAAAAAGCTAAACCAACTAAATAGTTCTCTTAATCTTGAAGTTTAATTCTGAGGTTGTTTTGTAATTAGTTTTCTAATAAATAAACATAACAACTTCTGATTAACCCATATAAATTTCAGGCTTAAATCACCAACTTTGGGCTTAAGAACTACCCACTTCCATTATAAGTCCCACCCATAACCCTCTTTTGTATGTATCAGATTGACTCAAATTTGACAAACTTGGCTGACTCCTCACTGACAAAGGTGCTTTTCCACAATGTTACTCCCAAAGTAGTGTATTCCAAAGTGGAGGGCACTTGATTCAGCAGTGAGGCGTAATCAATGAGGCGCCGCTACCAAAGCATGGACAAGTTTGTAACAAGACTCCCAGTAAACATAAAGCAGACAGTGAATCTGCATCAAACATGACAGCTACCAAAACATATGACAAGGCACATGGTAGAGATGGCTAGATGGTTCTACAATGGTGTGGTGTAT
This sequence comes from Pagrus pagrus, assembly GCF_965226575.1. Classification (NCBI taxonomy): domain Eukaryota; kingdom Metazoa; phylum Chordata; class Actinopteri; order Spariformes; family Sparidae; genus Pagrus; species Pagrus pagrus. The sequence goes on from NC_140197.1 coordinate 7,474,304, forward strand.
TTATTGCAAAGAAAATGTTCAGATTTTTGTTTGTTCCTCAGGGAGTTGCCATTTTTGTGCAGAGAATTTTTTAGGATTTGTTTTGTAATCAATGAATGTTGTGGCAGAGTAAAATTTTAGAAAAGATGCATGCTGCACTTTTAATGCCTCCACTATGGTGGCATGTTCCTTGTTTAGTTATTTCAGTAAGACGTCACACTGAAGTTGCGGTTCTGTTGTAATTACAGACAATGTTTAGAATAATTCAATTTATAATTCAAGTAGACACTTGAAAACTTTGTTATCTACAGAAGGGAGGCACTGCAGACAAAGTTTGGAAACCACTGCTCCAAAGAATGTGGTTATTTTCAAACTGCAATGGTACAATTGCCCCTAAGCACATTAAATAACCACTATTTTATACACACTAATTCAGCCTACCTCTGCATACATCTGAGGCCTATTAATAGACCGTATTCACACAGCAGCCATTTTCCTCTGATATCATTCTCAAGCTAAGAAGCTCCAAAGTCGTACTGCTGCACTATACTGTACTGTACTGTACTGTACTGTACTGCAGGTTGTATAAGTGTAGTGAATCTGGCTAATCATTATCAATTCCCAGCTAATCGATTGAAAAGCAACTGTAAAGACAATGGATAATGAAAATTCTGTGGGACATCAAGCCATATGTGAAGTTAAACAACATATTTGATAACCCATTAGCTATCGTTAGACACTAGCTAACATTAGCATACAACCACTTCCTTAATAATACTGCTGTTTGATAGTGTTACATGATTAGATAGAGAAGCTGTAAATCAATTCTCAAATATAAACGCTCCTCTTTGAGTGATTTATTCAACCTCAGCTATTGTAAACTTATGTTAGCTGTTGTATAACAGTACCTAATGGGTGATCAAGTGTGTTGTTCTACCTAGAGATATGGCCTGACGCCCCTCCAGATTTTCACTATCCGTTGTCTTTTTGGTTGCTGGTCAGTCAGCATTTCCCTAAAAATGGCATTATCCTTTGATAACAGCAGTTGAACTTCCCACCCTGAATGTGACGTTAGAGAAAATGGCTACTGTGTGACCGCAGTCGACTGCTGTGCACACTGCTTTTGAAATTTTGCCATACTTTGGATTTACAAACTAACCTATTCACTAAGTTATAGCTATTTTACGAAGTTGGGAGCGTAGCTACAACTGAGAACACGTTGTTCTTATGTGTCCTTGCTATTTCTGAGAATTTTGGGGTTGACTTGTTCGAGAATTGGCTTCATTTTGCATCTCCCAGATAAACTTGGTCAGTTTATAAAAAAAACTATGTAGCCTACTATGCAAGAACTTTTAGCCATTTACATGTATTAATAACTCTTTTATTGGCCATATTGAGCGGATTGAATGTGACAGGAAAAATGACAGCCTCCCTCTTCCCTTCCCTCTCTGATGCTTATAGCCTACAATCTTGTGGCTGATTTGTTTAAGTTGTTTGATACTGCTGGACTGCATTTCTTTCTGGAGGACTTCCAGTGATATTAAAGGAGACATATTATGCTCATTTCTGCTTGTTGACATGGGTCCTTGATGTCTAAATGGACTGATAGTAACATGCTTTGGTCGAAAAAACCGAAGGATTGAGCACAGCAGGGTTGTTTACACACCAGTTTCACAGCCCTGCTCTCAGCGGCCGGATTCTGACTTTTTTTTCATTATGTTAATGAGCTACTGCGTGCGCCGCCCACTTCTTCCTGCCGACCGGAAGACGTGAGGACGGCATCGCGGGACCATGGCAACGAGCGACACACAGCAACTTTCAATAAAGTTGAGAGAAAAAAAAACGAAAACAAAAAAAAAACAACAACAACAACAACAACAACGAGCAATACACAGCGCGGCGCAGCTTTTCAGTGTCCGTGCCTGCAAATAACTGATAGTAGCACAGCAGACATGTAGCAGGTAGCCCCTGTCTCCGGCTCCAAAACAAAGTAGTGATTGCTTTACTGCAGATAACGTTTTGGTGCTCTCAGGTCTCTCATGCCAGCAGCTAACGCTACAGGCTGTAGCATTAGCTGTACCGTACAGCTAACGCTACGGCTAACGCTACACACGTATTACATGTATACCAACACACAGAAAAACGGTCAGAGGACAGTCTCCCAGAGCCATGACATCTGCCAAACTACAGCAGCTCCTCGGGCTGTCACACAGTCAGCAGTGCATTCAGACAAGACACTCTTCTAGAAGTTTGCTTACACACTGTCCTTTAGCACAACATGCTAATGAATGAACGTAGCTCACTAGCTGTGAATAACAGACCAGTTCATACCGTTTCCTCTGCGTGTTCACCGCGGAACAGCAGCTAAACGTCCGCGAACAACTGACACACACAACTGAGACGATGTCACACCGTCTCCTCTGTTTGTTCACCGCCGAGCAGCAGCTCACTGTCCGCGAACAACTGAGACATTTCACCCCGTCTCCTCCCCATGTTCACGGCCGAGCAGTGGTTCACCGGCCGGTTAGAAGCGATAAAATTTCAATATCCTAATTCATTGTCTCAATTCACCGTCATGTTTTAAAAGAGTGCTGATATGACAAATAAACGTTTCGTATCATTAACATTATCGTGAATCCTACGGCCAGTAAGCCCAACGTTGATAACTTCACATGTAATGTTGGCTCAGCCTCATATTTACACCCACGGTTAGCGTTAGCTCATGTGCTAAACGGCCAAAGTAACACAAACTACACTGTTTTTTTAAATACTTACAGTTCCATCACTGACAGCGGGTATGGATCCATCTTTCAAGGGACAATCTCGTTGCCAGTCCAGCGTTGTACTGACCCTGGCTGCTGAAACAGTCCGGCGTGAAGTGACCATAACGCTTCTGCTCACTGAAGCTGGGACCCTGATAAATAAAAAGTAGCCTCTTCGCTCTGATATCCTCTTTGGTAGGGAGGCGATGTAGCGAAACATGAGGATCCGTGCATCTGACGACAGAGCAGCAGTGCTTGGCTTTCGGGTTGTACATGGTAGCGGTCAGGCTGTCGCGTACAAGTTAGCGAGGGGAAAAAAATGGCGGATCCTCGTTCAGGTAGCTGGCGTAATGTGGGAGGAGATACGCAAAGAGTATGCAAATCACCCGGACTGTTACGTCACAATCCGGGTGAAATCCAAACGGCTCGTTTAGAGACTCAATTCCTGACTCTGCCAGGTACAAAATATTGACTTAGTTGTCAAAACTCATGCTTAGGGGGTGGGGAGGCACTCCGGATACGCAAATATACATACTAAAGCAAGGAAAAAGTCAGTTTTGCATAATATGTCCCCTTTAATGCTTGATGTATATTTTAGGCACAATTTATACATAAAACATTTACATAACTCCCACTGCACCTTACTGTCTTGGGTGTCTTCATCTCCTTATTCCACACCTCTAATAACCTTTCAAGTCTACTTACATTAGGTCAACATATTGTTTGTCTCAGATTCCCTTACTCACCTTTCCCTTCATCCGCCTCATCCCTACTCCTTCCCTACCTTTGCTCATCCCTACCCAAATTCAAGATACATTTGATTGGCATTATGCAACACAAGACAGCATAATGAAATTACTGCTTTAATCCCTAAACTACAAACACTCAAACTAAAAAAATATTTAATTAATAATCAAGTCAGAAAAATTAACTATTTGAATGTAGCTGCTCTGTAGTCTGGCAGCAGATACTTCTGCATGTGATTTGAACGTAACGTTGGGTGAACGCGCTAGTTTACTCTCCTTTTCAGACGCGTTACTCTGATGTGAGGGGAAGTTAAAGCAGTTGGCTTGTTAATGTCTTTCCATCTGTCTCTGTCAAGCAGCGCTTGAACATCGTTCAGTTGGCGCTGAGTTTGAAAGAGAGACTGAAGTTAAAGATATTAAAAAGTAACGTCTCCTCAGCCATAGATATATATATAAAGGCTAGATATCTTACGGCGGAGTCTAGAACATCATCACAGGTCGGCCATCTTGGTACAGGATAGCTTTCTGGCTGGATCTGAGGTAAAGTCAGTGATCTGCACAAACACTAGCACTCTTATCTCGCTGAAACCTTGACGGATTTACAAACAGTTTGGTTTCTTACAAACGTCATTAACGTGGTTATAATTCTGGATGTTTGAACATGTTGAAATCGCATCTTTTCTCTTTGAAGAAATCATCACAGTTTTAGTTTGAAGGATTTTCAGCTCGTCTTCTGGGTTTATAATGGGTGTGTATTGCGTGAGCTAGAGTGCGTGACATCATCGCTAGAGTGGAGAGCAGCTGCAAAAACTTTAGAAAAAACTCTCTTCAGCTTGATTTGGGTCCCACATCTTTTACTTTACATAGACAATATATACATAGAAATGTAGGAAATGTTGTTGGCTTTCAGATGATGGTCTTATCTCAGATGTAGGACTTATACTTTTGGCTGTAGAAGCCCTCGAGCAACAAGCACTCCAGCAACTCCCCCATAAGCCGCAGTGTTAACTTTGAGCCTACATTTCTGGAGGAGAGCAGACGGTACCGGTTTTGCCTCTCGCTCTGGCTCCCTCATTTTTCACTCTACAGAAATAAAAAACACATCACATGGTTCAGCAATGTCTCCTGTTACTCACTGTATACATATTTTGGCCATAACCATTACACTTTTGTCTAGACCTGCAGGTGTTTTGGAGGTGTTTTCTCATTCATCCTTATGGGGAATTTTTCAAATTTCATTTTACTACTACTTCAGCATACGTTCAGCTATAGAAACCGTTCAACTATCAACATGTTCAGCTTTTTAAGCTCTTTCAGCCTTGTACAGTTCAGCTTTTTAGCTTTTCAAGTTTTTCAAATATTAAGCTTTTTCAAAAATAATAGTAATATGGAAGCAAATGTGAAAATCCTCAAATCCTCTTCAAAACTCATCCACTTTCAACCTCCTCTTGTGTTAAAATATTTTCATTCAAAATTGGAAATATGGACTTGTATGGTTATTCGTCTCAAGGCCTCAATTATTCATAAGTATGTAGTGTCATAAATATATCTCTGTACAGGGTGGGGATTTCAACATGCAGCATTTCTTGATGTATAGCCTATTTCTAAAGGGAAATATCGTAGTCTACCTATTTTAGAACATTATTCTATTTTTTAGAACATAACATAATTATTCATAAGTATGCAGTGTCATAACTACATCCTTGACGTTTATAACAAACCAAACCGTTTGAAAATCGGTTGAAAATTGAGCAAGTTATGGTTATTTAAAAAGTACATGTTTCATTGCCAACACAATGTTATGGGTGAGCGAGCTACCTGTACCAAGATGGCCGACCTGTGCGGACGTTCGACTCCGTTGGCCAGCAACGCGGACGAGACATCTAGCCTTTATATATATATCTATGTCCTCAGCTACCTGCTGACTTGGTGCAACTCTCAACAGAGATCAGAGAGAAGTGAGACGTCTCACTCCTTAGCAACTTCCGTTATTAGCTCCAAAAAAACAATGTGTCTAATTCAGAATATTATTGATTAAGACTTATTAAAACAAGTTTAACGTCAAATGAAGATTGTGCTTCCAATTTAATCTTGACGTACAAATGCTCAATTTAATGTATTTTAAAGGTCCCATATTATGAAAAACTCACCTTTTCTGGGATTCGGGGTGTTATTTTGGGTCTATGGTGCTGCCACACGCATACAAACTTTGAAAAAAGACCATCCGTGCTTTTTTGAGTGAGATACAGATTTCTGACGGTGTCTTGCCTGCAGTTTCCAGATGAGCGAGTCAAATTTCGGCCGGTCGTCGACGTCGACGACCGGAATAATCCCACCCACAGTGTCCACCCACCAGGTACAGTGCTACCGTCTCGGAGATCCGCCATTACGCTATCAAAAGCACCATGTCGAAGCGCAACGAGAAGTGCTCTGTTTTTGTTTGTAAAAATCAAAATAAGTGCCTATACTCTGTCCCAGCTACAGAAGAGACAGTGGTTGCGTTTCATTTTTAACGACAACGTGCCGGCTACGGTTCTTTTGAGTCTGTTTGTGTGTGCTAACCGCTTCACATCAGACTGCTTCAGTAACGAGGGTCATTACAAAGCTGGCTTTGCCTCGACACTGACCCTCCACGTTTTGATAGTATTTACAGTTGCCTCCGAGTATGGTGAAGTAAGCTTGAAACTGGCTAACTAGTTAGCTCCGCTTCGGTCCGCTATGCAACGGCGTTTGAAGCGAGTTTAATGTTAATAATATTACGAGGGAGCTTGGTTGTCACAGTAAAAAGTCTGGAAACATATGCAGACTGGAGACAGAGACTATGCGGACAGTGTCCAAGAGTTTGGAGACTGTGTTGGAGACAAACACAGCTTTCGCTAGCTGTTTTTAGCTGTTACCTGTTGCAGGTCAGTGGGGGGTGGGAGCCGGGTGGTTGTGTCGGGGAGTCCTGCTGCAGCCGCAGAGTCTGTATTTTTCTGAGCCTCTCCTTCTGGGTCCGATTCTGGGTCAAACTGGTGTGGTTGAACGACAGCATCTCGCGAGCCATAGTGATACATCCACCGTAAACATTAGCACATGCTACCGCTAGCGTGAACGACATCCTCTCCCTGAGAGGGGCGTGTAGTAGGACACCGTAAACATTAGCACATGCTACCGCTAGCGTGAACGACCATAGATATATATAAAGGCTAGATGTCTCGTCCGCGTTGCTGGCCAACGGAGTCGAACGTCTGCACAGGTCGGCCATCTTGGTACAGGTAGCTCGCTCACCCATAACATTGTGTTGGTAATGAAACATGTACTTTTTAAATAACCATAACTTGCTCAATTTTCAACCGATTTTCAAACGGTTTGGTTTGTTATAAACGTCAAAGATGTAGTTATGACACTGCATACTTATGAATAATTATGTTATGTTCTAAAAAATAGAATAATGTTCTAAAATAGGTAGACTACAATATTTCCCTTTACAAATAGGCTATACATCAAGAAATGCTGCATGTTGAAATCCCCACCCTGTACAGAGATGTATTTATGACACTGCATACTTATGAATAATTGAGGCCTTGAGACGAATAACCATACAAGTCCATATTTCCAATTTTGAATGAAAATATTTTAACACAAGAAGAGGTTGAAAGTGGATGAGTTTTGAAGAGGATTTGAGGATTTTCACATTTGCTTCCATATTACTATTATTTTTGAAAAAGCTTAATATTTGAAAAAGTTGAAAAGCTAAAAGCTAAAACAGTTCAAGGCTGAAAGAGCTTAACGAGCTGAACATTTTGATAGTTGAACGGTTTCTGTAGCTGAACGTGCTGAAGCAGTAGCAGGATGAAATTTGAAAAATTCCCCATAAGGATGAATGAGAAAACACCTCCCAAACACCTGCAGGTCTAGACAAAAGTGTAATGGTTATGGCCAAAATATGTATACAGTGAGTAACAGGAGACATTGCTGAACCTGTGATGTGTTTTTTATTTCTGTAGAGTGAAAAATGAGGGCACAACAGCGAGAGACAAAACCGGTACCGTCTGCTCCACTCCAGAAATTTAGGCTCAAAGTTAACATTGCGGCTTATGGGGGAGTTGCTGGAGTGCTTCTCGAGGGCTTCTACAGCCAAAAGTATAAGTCCTACATCTGAGATAAGACCATCATCTGAAAGCCAACAAGATTTCCTACATTTCTATGTATATATTGTCTATGTGAAGTAAAAGATGTGGGACCCAAATCAAGCTGAAGAGAGTTTTTTCTAAAGTTTTTGCAGCTGCTCTCCACTCTAGCGATGATGTCACCCACTCTAGCTCACGCAATACACACCCATTATAAACCCAGAAGAGGAGCTAAAAATCCTTCAAACTAAAACTGTGATGATTTCTTTGAAGAGAAAAGATGTGATTTCAACATGTTCAAGCATCCAGAATTATAACCACGTTAATGACGTGTGTAAGAAACCAAACTGTTTGTAAATCCGTCAGGGTTTCAGCGAGATAAGAGTGTTAGCGTGTGTGCAGATCACTGACTTTACCTCAGGTTCAGCAGATACAGCCGGAAAGCTAACCTGTACCAAGATGGCCGACCTGTGAGGACGTTCTAGACTCCGCCGTAAGACATCTAGCCTTTATATATATCTATGTGAACGACATCCTCTCCCTGAGAGGGGCGTGTAGTAGTGTAACACAGTATGTATGGGATTCCACTTGCTTTGTATTGGAAATGTATTTTTGGGAGTTTAGTGGCTCAACAGCGCCCTCTTTCAATGGCAGTTTATGAATGCCAAGTGCATGTTAGGAAACGCTGCCAGTTAATGAGAGGTGCAATCGAGGTGAGTTGCAAAGTGCAGCGCTGTATACAATTATTGTGTATTTATGTCAATATTCTCTCTTGTATGAATATAGACGTACTGTGGTTATTGAAGATGTTAATGTGCAAGCTAGGAGTGAGTCGCGGCACTTGTAGGTGCTGGAATGTTCATTTAATGGTGTAAACGCAATTTTTCAGCTAGCTTGTTAGCCTCGGTGCTAACATTAGCTTTCGGTTCTGTTGTAGTGTGCTGTACGTGAGCTGCCTGTCGAGCCTGTATGTGACCAGTACATATTCTGTTCCTGTCCAGGTACATTATCCACATTCTGTATTTGTGTATTATATTGTATTATGTTATTGGGCCAGTTAATGAGAGGTGCAATCGAGTGTGCTGTACGTGAGCTGCCTGTCGAGCCTGTATATGACCAGTACATATTCTGTTCCTGTCCAGTTGCCCAGAATAAATGGTCTCACGAACCGCAACGCAAGCCTCCTGGCCATCATTAAACACAACGCAGAGTCGAGGGGTTGAGCCAGCCAGCTACAACAAAGTGTAGTTGAACCTGGTTACACTGGTGCCGTGACCCGCGCTTCTACACCGGCCGCAGTGAGTGGGGCACGTCTACTTCCTGGATTCGTCTGCTTGGATGCGGAGGGGAGCGGGCCACTCCGCGTCTCGGCGCGTCATCAGTAGGCGCAGTTGGAATATGGTCTTCCACTTTTAGCCACGAGGTAGCGGTGTTGTTTAGTAAACCAGCATAACGGTGATTTACTCTCAGTTTCATATCTGTTTAATTGGTGTTTTTGTATTTAAAAAAAAACGGGAAGTGACTTTATGGGTGCTGTTTAATTCACTGATATTTTCGGTCTGATATATATAACTGTGAGAGTTAAGTTTTGATGGGTGACATCACCTGCTGAGTTAATTTGATATTTGGTTTGAGCATTTAATTTTAATTGACACATTGCTGTTTTTTTATTTTTGTACAGAAGTTTCAACAGTTTTTTTTAATTTCATTTCTGAATCCTTTTTTTTGCTTTTTTTTGTTTTTTTTTCTCCACATAGTGATATTCTGTTTTCTTCATTTAGTCATTGCATTTTCCCTCTTTTATTTCATTATATGGTGGATTTGTTTATCTGGTGATTCAAGTGATGGAGAGTAGTAATATGACATTTGGGAGAGGGAGGGGTTCGGTGACATCCACCCCAATACCGACACTGGGCAGGGGCAGAGGTAGGTTTTTATTCGCCCCGGATTCATCTACTCCAAAACCAGTTTTTGATGAGGTAGTGGCTAACATTGACCCCCATAGTCTACCTCCTCAAGGTGTTTTGCACACTATGGAATCAGAGGATGACGATAAAACTGAGAAACTTCTGGCAGGCATGGCGTCAAAAATTGGGCTCTCCATAGGTGAAAGCATAGCCTCCTGTATTGAGTCGCGCTTAGGCTTTGGGATGGGGCCTAATGTGAGTGGGGCAGTGAGTGCTGCAGTGTCGGATCCTTCTTTGCTTAATGTTGTGGTTAGGTCGGAAGTCAAAGAACCAGCCAGTTTTAAAGGGGATGGTAATGACACACATGCAGTTCGTGAGTGGGAAGCTGTAATGATGTCTTACATGAGGAAAAAGGGGATTCCTTTGTCAGAACAGGCTGAGGAGGTGATGAGCAAGCTGGTGGGGAGGGCTCGTGAAGTGGTCAGGGTGGGCGTACGCAGTAAGCCATCTTTATCTCTGTCTGGGGGCCCAGACCCCATTTTTGAAATGTTAAAGCAGCACTTTAGTGACACAGTCACTTCTGGTATGCCCCTAGCTGACTTTTACTCTACATTGCCCAGCTCAGGTGAGCATCCATTTGACTACTGGCTAAGGTTGAATAGAGCTGTGGAGGTGACTGAAGACTGTCTTAAGAGACAGAATAAGACATTTGATTATCTGACACGTGACCTGACTGCCATGTTCATACGTCATTGCCCCGACCCAGAGCTATCCCTCATATTCAGATGTAAACCGCTACAACAGTGGACAGTTGCTGATGTGCATGAGAAACTTGTTGAGCACAGCAGAGACCAAAGACAGACATCACAGTTCAGACTACACACTGCCATAATGTCACAGCGACAGGAAGCAATCTCCCGTGTGCATCATGTGGTGCCTGATAGTAAAATTGTTTTGACACCACCAGTCTCTGACCCTATCACAGTTCCAGGACAACAGGCTGAGGGATCTGCTGATCGCCTGGATCGCATTATAGCCATGCTGGAGCGTGTGCTAAAACAGCGGCCACAACAGGCAGGATTTCTCAACAGGACTGATGAGCATGCTAGACAGGGTCAGGCAGCCAAAGTGAGACCTCCTGCACCTTGTGTCATTTGTGGGGATTCTGGACACACTACTAATTACCATTGCAGAGCCAACCACCTGTGTTTCATCTGCTATGCACCTAATCACACACGTGCCGAATGTCCCAGGGCCGCGACCACCGGAAACAGGGGCACTAGACCTGCAGCACAGCAAGAGGAAAACTAGTTGGCCTGCATGTGGTGGGGACAAGTGTTTGGCCTAAATGTGATCCCCTAGAGACTAATGATGATGTAAATAATGATTTTGAGTCCATCTACCAGAGTGTATGTGAGGAGAGAGAACAGGGACACAGACCTGTCTTGCAAAACATTCAAAGACTAAAGCAACATGATGAGCTGTTCTATGAAAATGTGATATTGGGTGGTAAAGTGTCAGTCAGAGCCATGCTTGACAGTGGGTCGATGGCTTGCACTCTGAGCTCCGCTGTGATCCCCCAACTGATGGAGCAAGCCGTGTTGAAGACCCCTGCCTTAGAGCCCACTGAGGTTGTTTTAATTGGATGTGGTGGTTCAAAGACTGTACCCTTGGGCATGTGTGTCCTAGAAGTGGAGGCTTATGGATGTAAAGTGGTTGTGCCGATGCTGGTGGTTCAGGGGCAGAGCGATGATCTCATCATCGGCAGCAATCTGCTCAGGTACCTGGTCTGTCACCTGAGGCTGGGGAGAGGACTTCTTGGCTGCGGCCCCACTATGCCTGGAGGTGATTGTGACCCCGAGAAAGAGCTGTTGAGTTTGGTGGCTAAGGCAGAGAAGTGTGTTGATGATGCCCCGGAGAAGGTTGGTGTTGTCAAAATAAGGAGAGCTGTTACTCTGGAGCCTATGACTGAACACTTGGTCTGGGGAAAGCTGCAGCAGGTGAATGGAACGTTGGCTGGTAGCACGGTCATGTTGGTACCTACCTGCGCAAGATCAAGGCCAAGATCGGTCATAGTCGGGAGGACGGTGGCTTTACTCGGAGATGATGGCTGGCTGCCACTGAAAGTGATAAATCCTGCTAATAAACCTGTCACTCTGAGAAGAAACGCTAAACTGGCGGATGTGCATAGGTGTGTGGCGATAGAAAGTTTCCACAGTCCAGATGTTGTCAGTGTGCCGCAGTCCAGTGTGCAGCAACATGTGCAGCTGTCAACAGCCAGACCTGTCTGTAGCCACGATCTGCACAGTCTGACCACAGAGCTCTCCAGCCTGCCTGACCATCCCTGCCAAAAGCGACCGAGTCAGACTGATTCACCGCACTCGGTATTGTATGACATTGGATTGTCGGATATCAACATTGACTCTTGTGAAGTCTCCTCTGTTTGTAAGGAGAAACTTGTCAATCTCATAACTGAGTATCAGTCCATCTTTTCCAGAGACAAAAGGGATTGTGGCAAGGCCAAAGGCTTCCTCCATCGGATTAGAGTTGTTGATGAGACCCCCTTCCGGCTTCCATGCCGACGCATACCACCCACTCAGTACGAAAAAGTGAGGCAAGTTTTGGATGACATGGAGGAGCGGGAAATAATCAGAAAGTCCAGTAGTGAGTTTGCATCACCTTTGGTGTTGGCTTGGAAGAAGTCAGGTGATGTGAGAATTTGCAATGATTTTCGCTGGCTCAATGCTCGGACAGTGAAAGATGCTCACCCCCTCCCTCATCCAGCCGACGCTCTGGCCGCGCTAGGTGGTAACGCCTACTTCTCCACAATGGACCTCACTTCTGGGTATTACAACGTGGAGGTCCACCAGGAGGACAGGAAGTACACAGCGTTCACGTCGCCGTTCGGATTGTATGAGTACAATCGAATGCCCCAGGGGCTGTGTAATAGCCCGGCAACATTTATGAGGATGATGCTGGGCATCTTTGGAGACCAAAATTTCCTCAGTTTGCTGTGTTATTTAGATGACATCTTGGTGTTCGCCCCCACAGAGGATTTGGCATTGGAACGGCTGGAGATGGTCTTCCAGCGGCTCAAGACTCACAACCTCAAACTTGCCCCAAAGAAATGCCATTTTCTGCAAAGGTCAGTGAGATTTCTGGGACATGTGGTCAGTGCCGAGGGCATCAGAACTGACCCTGATAAAGTTGCAGCCATCACCTCGCTGACTGAGTCTGATCTTATGGAGCCAGGCACTGATGTTCCATCACCGCGGAAAATTAGATCATTTCTGGGGATGGTAGTATATTACCAGCAGTTTATTGAAAGCTGTTCGGCAATAGCCAAGCCACTGTTTGGACTCACAACGGGCAGTAAAGGCCCCCGAGGAAGTGGGAAGAGGCGCAAGCAGGCTCACAGAAAGCTTAGTGCTGAGGACTGGACGGATGAGTGCAAGCAGGCTTTTCACTTGCTGAAGCAAGCTCTTTTGGACCAAGTCCCTCTCTCCCACCCAGACTTTAACAAACCTTTTCTGCTGTCAGTGGATGCCTCATGCAATGGACTTGGTGCTGTACTATCACAAGTCCCTGCTGGTGAATCAACTGCGAGGCCCATTGCCTTCGCGAGTAAGTCGCTTAGTTATGCTCAGTCCAGATACCCCGCACACAGGCTGGAGTTTTTTGCCTTGAAATGGGCAGTGTGTGACAAGTTCCACCACTGGTTGAGGGGTCATCAGTTCACCATATGGACTGACAACAATCCCTTGACTTACATCCTGTCCAAGGCTCGACTGGATGCGTGTGAGCAGAGGTGGATTGCAAAGCTGGCACCCTTCCAGTTTGACATTAAGTATATTCCTGGTCCCAGGAATGTGGTGGCTGACGCCTTGAGCAGGGAGCCCTTTGTGCAGCCCAGCGCATTCCATCGGCTGACTAGAGTGCGCTATGAGGACCTGCTGGCGGAGGCGGCGGCAGTGTGTGCACCTGGAGTGCAGGATGTTTTTCGCTGGTCTGCTCACCCATTCGATAAGAACCCAAGTGGCAGCCAGGTCATCACTTCTCAGTGTGCAGCAGTTGCTCAGGCTGGCACCCTGACATCCCATGATGTGGCAGCTGTTTTAGATGCACAGGATCTGCAGGATTCCAGGGTCTGTCCGACTGCATTCTTACTGCCTCAGTTCTCCCAGACTGTGCTAACAACAGAGCATGGCTCAGAGGTACTTTCACGCGAATTGTTGATGGAGGAGCAGCGACATGACAATGTTCTCAGTAGAGTTATCTTCTTTGTTGAGAGGGGTCGGAGACCTTCGAGAAGAGAGCGCACTAAGGAACCAGTTGGTGCGATCAAGCTACTGAGAAGTTGGGATAAGTTGATACTAAGGGATGGAGTACTGTTTCGCGTGGCAAAGAATGCTGTAACGAAGAAGAAAACGTACCTGTACGTTGTTCCATCATCACTGCGCTCCAGGGTGCTGCAGGGTGCCCATGACGAGGCTGGACACCAAGGACAACAGCGAACATTGTATCTTGTGAGGCAGAGATTTCATTGGCTTGGACTGTGTAAGGATGTTGCAGAGTATGTGAGGCGCTGCAGACGGTGTGTTGTGAGCAAGTCGCCTGAACCTGAAGCCAGGGCACCTTTGGAGAGTATCAGGACATCAGAGCCTCTCGAGCTGGTGTGCATCGATTTCTGGACGGCTGAAGACTCTGACAACAGGTCTTTGGATGTACTTGTCGTCACAGACCATTTTACGAAGATGGCTCACGCCTTCTTTGTGTCCCAACCAAACTGCAAAGGCAGTTGCACATCAGCTTTGGCACAACTACTTTTGTATCTACGGCTTTCCAAAACGTCTGCATTCGGACCAAGGAGCTAATTTCGAGAGCACTCTGATTGCGGAGTTGTTAAGTGTGGCAGGTGTCCAGAAGTCCCATACAACGCCTTATCACCCTATGGGAAATGGCTCATGCGAGAGGATGAACAGGACTTTGGGAAACTTGATCCGAGCACTTCCTCCCAGAGCGAAACAAAGGTGGCCTGAGGCTTTGAAGTCTTTGACATTTGCGTACAACTGTACAGTCCATGAAACAACCGGCTTTGCACCATTCCTGCTCATGTTTGGCAGAGTGCCGAGGCTTCCCATTGATGTCATCTTTGGCTCTGTCCTTGACAACCCTGAGGTCGCAGACTATGATCAATACATCCAGTCCCTGCGCAAAGACTTGTTGGAAGCTATGAACATAGCTCAGACTGTGGCATCGAAGCAGTTGCAGCGTCACACTGACCTGTACAACCGTAAAGTACGTGGAGCACCAGTGGATTTGGGCGATCGTGTGCTGCTGGCTAACAAAGGTGGGCGTGGAAAGAGAAAGCTTGCTGACCGATGGGAAAATGTCATCTATGTGGTGGTTGGGAAGAATGAAGAGTGTCACACATTTAAGATCCAGCATGCCTCCACTGGTCAGGAGAAAGTTGTGCATCGAAATCTGATAATGCCAGTGAATTTTCTACCTCTGCCTGACGATGTTTCTGCTTCGGAGGTGGATGTATCCTCTATGTCAAGCTCAGCGGATCTTGAGGATGAGAGGGAGGCAGTTGCTGATGTCTCTGTGGGTTCTGTTGAGTATAGGACGAGAGTGTGGGTATCTGTCCTACCATCTGAGACTGAGAGCAGAGTGGATCTGGAGGATGTTGACCGGTCTGAGGATGCAGTGATTGGCCAGCAATGTGAGGCAGCCACTTTTCAATCTACTGGCATCACAGTGCCTGAGATAGTTGACCAGACATCTCACAGACTGTCAGATCCTGATCCTCCCATGACTGAGGTTCTGCAGACTAGTGATGGCACTGACTCTGGTAACAGCTTAGCTATTGGTGGTGGCTCTCTGGACCACCTTTCATGTAATGACAATCAGTGCCTGACTACCGAGACTATTGACAAAACCGGATCCCTTGCTGGGGATGGGGAGGCTAGAGAGGGTGTGAGGTCCAGAGCGGGAAGGTTGTTGAAACCTGTTGCAAGACTAATAGAGTTCATGCATCAGAGAACGGGGTCCTAGGTTTAGAGTAGTGACCTTTTATTGTTTTCGACTGTAGTTATGGATATTTTGGTTACTCATTCTCATATTTGTCAAGAGAAGATGTGCACTAATTGGATCTCCTTTGCTTCTTTCTGTAATGAGGTGATTTTCAGTCATAACGTTTATGAAACATGTAACAGGCATATTTTTCCCCGTGTGTGGTGATGAGGTCTGGCCAACTTCTTCCTATACTGATTCTTATGGTGAATGGTCTTTGTACTGGGTGGTTGTGACTGTAATTTCGTTAATATGCCCTCATCAGTAACACAAGGCAGGAGTGAAATATCTTCTACGATGTGTGGAATTATTTGTATCGTTCCATGTTTTGCCTGATTGCGATTTTTGTACCTGGTGTTTTGAACTGGTCATATATTTTTTTCTTTCTTGCTGTATGTATTTGTTGTTTTGGGGTGCAAGTGGAATTTGGCAGGGGGGAATGTAACACAGTATGTATGGGATTCCACTTGCTTTGTATTGGAAATGTATTTTTGGGAGTTTAGTGGCTCAACAGCGCCCTCTTTCAATGGCAGTTTATGAATGCCAAGTGCATGTTAGGAAACGCTGCCAGTTAATGAGAGGTGCAATCGAGGTGAGTTGCAAAGTGCAGCGCTGTATACAATTATTGTGTATTTATGTCAATATTCTCTCTTGTATGAATATAGACGTACTGTGGTTATTGAAGATGTTAATGTGCAAGCTAGGAGTGAGTCGCGGCACTTGTAGGTGCTGGAATGTTCATTTAATGGTGTAAACGCAATTTTTCAGCTAGCTTGTTAGCCTCGGTGCTAACATTAGCTTTCGGTTCTGTTGTAGTGTGCTGTACGTGAGCTGCCTGTCGAGCCTGTATGTGACCAGTACATATTCTGTTCCTGTCCAGGTACATTATCCACATTCTGTATTTGTGTATTATATTGTATTATGTTATTGGGCCAGTTAATGAGAGGTGCAATCGAGTGTGCTGTACGTGAGCTGCCTGTCGAGCCTGTATGTGACCAGTACATATTCTGTTCCTGTCCAGTTGCCCAGAATAAATGGTCTCACGAACCGCAACGCAAGCCTCCTGGCCATCATTAAACACAACGCAGAGTCGAGGGGTTGAGCCAGCCAGCTACAACAAAGTGTAGTTGAACCTGGTTACAGTAGGACACCGTAAACATTAGCACATGCTACCGCTAGCGTGAACGACATCCTCTTACTGAGAGGGGCGTGTGTTAGGACGGAGCTCATTAGCATAAAAGCTGCAGGCACAGAAACAGCCTGCTCTCAGCAGAGCTCAGTAGAGCCACTTTTAGACAGCTGATATTCAGGACCACTGATGGGTTTGGGGCAATACATTTCGAATACAGTGTTGTTGGACCTCTGACAGCTGTGTGGAATTGATGAAAAACAGTATAATATGGGACCTTTAATGTGAACTAGTGAAGACTATAACAAGTCCCACGTACCCTGCTACAAGCCACTGCTCTCTTGTTCAAGCCACTGCTCCTTTTTCAATGAGTGTTAGACGAGTTGAAACTTGAACAATCCCTGTAGCTCAATTATGACTTAAACGGCCCGAGCCTCTGTGGCGCAGAGCTAGTGTTTTTCCACCACACAGAGAGGTAAAGATAACCTTGATGGCATGTTGAATATGGAGTCTGTTGTCTGCAGTTCTTCATCTGACAGCTCATTGTGTCTGTTTCTGTTTGAACTATTCCTCCCTGCAATTAAAAACTAATCCACTGATGAAACAGAGCAGAATATGTCCATATCTGGTTGGTAAGACTTGTTGTTATAGAAGAATAGCACTGCTAATGATGCTTGACTACTTATAAATAAATGTGTATGTGACAATGAACTGTTTCTCAGACCACCAATAAAACAAGAATTGACTAACAGGCGTGCTATTTCCGTATGGAGGTGGGTGTGGCTTCATTTAAAGTGGGTTAGAAAAACAATCGATGCTTCCTGTCTAAAACAGAAGAAAACCCAAAACAAAACAAACAGAACTGAAATCTTAAATTAAGAAAATAACAGAAACGTAATATGTGAGTAGAAAAGGTTCAGCCCTAAAGATAATAATAAAAATAAAAATGAGGAGCAAGGGACTAGGATAAAATACAATTGGACATAAATAGAGAAAATTCCTTTTTTATTGCAGCACACAATGCGGGGGATTCTGCAACATAACACTTAAGTTTATAAGTTTATATCTCTCCTTTTTCCTTAACAGCTGAAGTAGCTCAAATCAAATCGCTCCTAAGAGCTAATCTGGCGTGATCCAAATGTCTGGAAGCCCCAATATCCAAAATGGTTATTAGTTATTTACGCCCTCAACCTGTCCAGTCTGTTCACCCACTTCAAATTTAGTTACAGTGAAGATTTCAGCTGAAAAAAGGGTCTAAATAAAGTCTTTTCAAATCAGTTTGGTTGAATCAAATCAAAATCAAATCAAATCAAATTTTATTTGTATAGCCCAAATCCACAAATCACAGTTTGCCTCAGAGGGCTTTACAATCTGTATAGAGACGACACCCTCTGTCCTTCGACCCTCGATTCGAGTGAGGAAAAACTTGCCCCCAAAAAAACCCTTTTAACAGGGAAAATATGTGGAAGAAACCTCAGGAAGAGCCACAGAGGAGGGATCCCTCTCTCAGGACGGACAGACGTGCAATAGATGTCGCATGTACAGAGCAGATCAACGAGATCACAATGTATACAATTATAATAGATTGTTGACAGGAATGAAAGTACATAAAGAGGTATTACACCAATAATAATGAAATGCATATAATGGAAATGTGGCTACTAGTAATAACAGTAGTAGTGGTTAACGGTAAGGATAGTATGTAGTAATGCATTACAATAATAGTAGTGAAACGTACGTAACAGAGATATGACTAATATTAGCAACAGTAGTGGTGGGTGTCAGGCAGGGCCATGGCAGTAGGCGCATCCACGATCCACGACCCGGGCGCGGCCAGGATCCATGAGAGCCTGTAGGACTAGAAAGCACAAGGACTCCGGGGAAGAAGTGAAGTCAGTGACATGCAGAGATGGGGCATGTATACAGGCATAATGTATACAGATGGAGAAGAGAGGAGGAGAGAGAAGCTCAGTGTATCATTTGTCCCCCGGACTGGGCCTATAGCAGCATAACTAAGAGCTAGTCCAAGACAGGCCTGGGCCAGCCCTAACTATAAGCTATATCAAAAAGGAAGGTCTTAAGTCTACTCTTAAAGGTAGAGAGGGTGTCTGCCTCCCGGACCAAAACAGGGAGATGGTTCCACAGAAGAGGAGCTTGATAACTGAAGGCTCTGGCTCCCATTCTGCTTTTGGAGACTTTAGGAACTACAAGTAATCCTGCGTTCTGGGAGCGTAATGCTCTAGTTGGGTAATAGGGTAGTATGAGCTCCTGGAGATATGATGGTGCCTGACCATTAACAGCTTTGTAAGTGAGGAGAAGGATTTTAAACTCTATTCTTGATTTTACAGGGAGCCAGTGCAGAGAGGCCAATACGGGAGTAATATGATCTCTTTTCTTAGTTCCTGTCAGTACACGTGCTGCAGCATTCTGGACCAGCTGGAGACTCTTTAGAGACTTGTTAGGGCAGCCTGATAATAGAGAATTACAATAGTCCAGCCTGGAAGTAGAAAATGCATGGACTAGCTTTTCTGCGTCTTTCTACGTAACATTTTTTGCAATGTTACGTAGATGAAAAAATGCAGACCTTGAAATTTGTTTTATGTGGGAGTTGAAGGACATATCTTGATCAAAGATAACTCCCAGATTCCTGACGGTGGTGCTGGAGGCCAAGTTAATGCCATCCAAACTAGCTATATCATTAGATAATGCATCTCTAAGGTGTTTAGGACCAAGTACAATAACTTCGGTTTTATCTGAATTTAACAGCAGAAAATTGCAGGTCATCCAGGTCTTAATGTCCTTGAGACATGCATGGAGTTTAGTTAGCTGATTAGTTTCATCTGGCCTTATTGATAAGTATAACTGGGTATCATCTGCGTAACAATGAAAGTTTATGGAATGTTTCCGAATTATATTTCCTAGAGGGAGCATATATAAGGTGAATAGTATGGGTCCAAGCACCGAGCCTTGAGGAACACCATGACTAACCTTGGTATACAGGGATGACTCATCATTAACATGTACAAACTGAAATCGATCCGATAAATAGGACTTAAACCAGTTTAATGCAGGTCCTTTAATGCCAATTAAGTGTTCCAGTCTCTGTAGTAGAATGTGATGATCAATGGTATCAAATGCAGCACTAAGATCTAGCAAGACCAGGACAGAGACAAGTCCTTTGTCAGAAGCGATTAGGAGGTCATTTGTAACTTTCACCAGTGCCGTCTCTGTGATGTGCTCTAAAACCTGATTGAAAATCCTCATATAAACTATTGTTATGAAGAAAGTCACATAGCTGGTTGGCGACTGCTTTCTCAAGGATCTTGGAGAGGAAAGGGAGGTTGGATATAGGTCTATAGTTGGCTAAAGCTTCTGCATCAAGATTAGGCTTTTTAAGAAGCGGTCTAATTACAGCTAGTTTAAAGGACTGTGGTACGTATCCTGTTAATAGAGACAGGTTGATCATTTCTAGTAGAGATGAGCTAATTAAAGGTAAAGTTTCTTTCAGCAACCTAGTTGGGATGGGGTCTAGGAGACAAGTTGTTGGTCTAGATGAAGAAATCGTCGAAGTTAGTTGGTGGAGGTCAATTGGAGAGAAGCAGTCTACATATAAGTCAGAATTTGCAACTGCTTCTGAGGTTCCTGTGTTTAAAGATACAATAGTGCCAGTTGAGGGCAAGCGATGATGGATTTTGTCTCTAATAGTTAAAATTTAATCATTAAAGAAGCTCATGAAGTCATTACTACTGAGCGTTGTAGGAATACATGGTTCAGTAGAGCTGTGACTTTCTGTCAGCCTGGCTACAGTGCTGAAAAGAAACCTGGTGCTGTTTTTATTTTCCTCTATTAATGACGAGTAATAGCTTGCTCTGGCATTGCGGAGGGCCTTCCTATATATTTTAAGGCTATCTTTCCAGGCTAAGCGAGATTCTTCCAAATTGGTGGAACGCCATTTCCTTTCAAATTTCCGTGATGTTTGCTTCAATTTGCGGGTATCTGAGTTATACCAAGGTGCTAGCCTCCTGTGTTTTATAGGTTTCTTTTTCAGAGGGGCAATAGAGTCCAGTGTTGTTCGCAATGAGCCTACAGTGCTATCGGATTATGTTTCGGAGAATGCTGTTTTGCAGAGAAGCTCCAGAAATGTTTTGTGGACTACCAAACTTCACTTGACTTGACACATGTGGACACGTGAGCTTGTTTAGGGCCACTTGTGCCGGCCTTCATGACTGGAGGGGAGTTGCAGGCTTCTAATTTCGACAATGCAGTACTGAGTTCCCATCCCCAGACAACTTAACAACCATTCCCACCTGGGCTCACCTAGCACTAGCAACCCACATGAAGGCCGGTTGTGGCCCTAACAACTCTGAAAATTCATGATCTTTTTAAAAATCTGGTATAATGCCATGACCTTCAATGTTTTGAGCAAATCTACCTTTCGTGACTTCATAATGCAGCTGAAGAGTGACACAGCCTCTACATGGCATGTTGGTAGGAGTCTTTTCCACATGTACACAAGTTTTTTCAAAAAAGGGGGTTACACTAACAAAGATGACGCAGCGTGGTAAAGGTGAATCATATGTGTGCATTGATAGTGGAGTTATTCTTCAACATCACACCGGAATATAAAATTAACAAAGCTCAGGAAAATGTGCCATTCCGACGTCAACATCCTATCTCTTTTCAAGAGCAGTACACGTCTGAGAGGTCCCAGAGTTCTCTCATCACAGGGTATGATATATGGGTCAGTTCACAAGCAAACAACTCAGCATAGAAACGAGATGTTGGTGCAGCTTCACATTCACACAGTTCAGATTCTGCATCCTCTTCATCTACAGAAGTCACATGGGTCTGAACAACTACAAGAGCTCGCTAGCAACAATTTGGCCCGTTCAGTGGTGAAGGAGAGAAGAGATCTACTTCAGATCTGTTTTGCCTATTAATTGATTGTCAATACGTGCTTACGTTTATATAAAAAACAACTATCCTATATGCCAATCAGTACCTTGTCTGTTGCAGAGGTGAAACTCGGATCTATTACTGAGGTAAAAGCAGCAATACCACAGTCTTGGAATACTCTGTTAGTCCAGCATTCAAAGTCTGACTTCAGTGAAAGGACACAAATATTTGAGTAAATGAGTAAATGAGTTTAAGTTGGTATGGCTGGCTATTGTTCTTGTCATGCTGATTTGCCTCAATGACTCCGTTCTCCTCCGGCGCCTCTGGTGGCTTCTCAGTATGGAGCTCAAAGCAGGCATGAATAATGAAGGGAAAATCTCTGATGGTTTGAATGTTTGGAGATGGACCCAAAGGTAAACAACCAGACTGGAGAAGGTTTAAAGGTGGTTTATAAACAGGGTTAAATCAAAAGAGAAAAAGATAACAGCTAGGCAAAAACACTTGGATCTAGGCTCAAGGGTTAACTACCACAGTTTGGTGTCGGACACAATCTGGCAGCGAATGAAGAGTAGACCAGGGTATTTAACCGGGAGTGATGAGGAGATTCGCTGCACCTCTGAAACGCACAGGCTAAAGGAAAAACACACCAAGCACAGAAAATCCACTCAAAAACTCCAAATCATGACAAAATCGTTCAAATAAATGTCCATGGCCTTCTGCAATGCTCTGTGCTTTTCGTTTGCCAAAGGCAAGGACAAGCCAAAATACTGTTCCTGAACAGTGCTTCCCCCATTTGCATACTCCTCCTTTAAGTAGGGGAGCAAAGGTTATGTGGGGTTCCCAATGGTGAACAATGGAATGGCCTCCTCGTATCGTACATTTAGTTTTTTTAAGAGGGGTATTGTACCATCTTTTAAACTGCATTTAGCATTGGTTGTCATGAACTTTACCTGGCCTTTTGACCACAACATCAAAAAAAGAGTAATGGTCACAGGTTGCTAAAGAGTAAACCTTCCCTTTCTGCTGAGGTACTCCATTGGACTTGAAGTTCCTCTACTTTTTACTCAGTGACGGGTAAATGTATGTAGTCAGGACCCAGGTGGACAGTCATAACACGACAAACTTACCTTACTATTTTCGCACCTACATACAGTACCTGTCTGGACAGTCTGAAGACATTCGCTGTCTTGTGTAGCACCCCTTGTCTGCAAGGTAGGAGAGTGTGCGGGCAACTTTTCTTTACAACACTGACAGGTGATCTCATCACAGTAGTGAGCAAAGCAGCTCACTCAACAACAGCAGCGATGTCCTCGACATACAGTATGGAGGTTTTCTTACCAATCCTCTGAAACAACCACTTCATTCTCAAAGATGTCCCACCAGCTCCGGCCAGAAATCGCGAAGTTGTTGCGTCTGTGTTGTGGGAGTACAGGGTGAGGCACTGTCCTGCGTAGCGTGCACTGACACCTCTGTTGTTTGGGCAGATGGAGGACTAACTGTAACTATATCTTCAAACACGTTTACAGTCCTATTTATAATGTGACAAGAATCACAATCAAACAGACCAACCAATCACATGACAACAGATTGCCACCTTTGTATAAAGTTTGCATACTATTTTCTTTACGTCCTCAAAAAGAACTTGTATTTAAGAAAGTAGTTTACACAAGAAAACAATGCGCATTCAATAATACAGTCATGATTTAAAGTAAAGATATTGTGATTATATATTATAATATTTTATAAAATTATAACATTCTTGAAGGCAACACACTTAAGAGACTGAAAGATCAACCCTTTTTTAATAAATCTATCAATGCTGAGATGAAAAGTGTGAGCAGGAATCTTTCTCACTGGAAGACGAGCAGTCTGACTTTTGTTTGTTCCTTTGATTCTTTCAATACGTGAATTTTACATTTATTTAATCGTTTAGCTGACAGTGACAATGCACCACACATTTACCACACCAGGTTTAACTAATAGTTAGAAAAAGAGAACGTTAGTGCACGTGTATTCGTGTAGATATAGCAGGCCTAATGACAAAGCAGCTAAGAGGAGCAGACATTTTCTACAAACAGCAAAAATGCTATCATGCACTTCAGGAGAATAGGAACTATACAAAGGGACAAAATCAGCAATCTCTCAAACATGTATTTATGTCATAGTTAATCTAAATCTAACACAGCATTTCACCATCTTCATCTTCTCATTCATCCTTCCTCCTTCACTCTTGGATAACTTTCCCCCAGAGCAGAGAAGGAGAAGCTATTCTATCTTGTCCCTGCAGGAGGCGACATCGACAGCCCTCTCAGGCACAAAGCTGGTCCGTGCTGTGTCCTCTGTACGCATCACTGAGTCCACTGGGCCACAGGGTGTTTTGTGAGGGTGTGTGAGAGGGACAGAGAGAGATGTTATGTATGTCCTTACATAACAGACAAATGAGCAGAGTCAGAGAAAGTCATTGGAGTCAGTGGAAAATTCAAGACTGAAACCTGGAGTGCAGACACTGCTGAACTCACAAATGGTCAAATACACATTAGTGCTTTTTAATGGGGATATATTTCTAATGTAGGCCCCACTGTCAATTATCTGCTCAAATTACTGCATCAAATGTATTTCCATTTATTGTGATGCAGCAGATGATGGTGAACCAGATTAATAGTCTTGGAAATATAAAGCTATTATGTAATAAACATATTTGAGCCTAGAGATGTGAGAATCAAGTGATAACAGCCTAACCCTTATTCTTATCAGAATAAAGGCATAACTTTCTGAGAATGTCAGATTTCTTTTCAAACTGGGTGTTACTCTCATAATGTGGCCATTCTGAGTCAGGCCACAGTTGCACTCACCACCTCCGTTAAAGAGATCTGAATAACATGTATTAAGGAAACTGAGGAAACTTTACAGAAGAACTTAAACAGACTTAAATGAGCAGTTCACCCAAAAGGTCAAATTCAGTCATCGTTCTCCTTCAGATGCAAGTGGACTTGAATTAAGACCATTCTTTTTAAAAACTGCTGCTTGGCATTCTCTTTTTTGTAAGGGTGCAGTATTAATTTGCTGGAGTGCCCTTTAGATGGCAGCGGCTTGACAGACTGAAATCATTACAGTGGCGGAGGACAGCCAAATACATTTATCAGACGGCAGATTAAAGCTGAAGAAGTTGGGATTTAAGGTTCTCTTAAACGTAACAAACATTTGGTGTTAAAATGGGTAGTGATACAATTCCAAAGCTCTATATTTACCCTCTTTTTTGTGCATCGTATTGAACTGTGTCAGGGCCGAATGACTTAAGATCTTGAGAGAAAAGAATAATGTTGTTTCTTGTTCCAGAACAAAGCCAGATGAAACTGCTGAGTGACCGATCATCATCTTTATAAACCCCTCACAGTTATGTTAGGATCTGCTGCAGTAAAACACAATACATTACAATTGTGCTTATTTAAGGTGAAATCTGACCAGAGTTCACAGTTCAACAGTTTTTATTTAGAGAATTTAGAAGTCTTAAAGACCCCGTGGCATTTCAACACAAGATGGCACATGGGTTTTATCCAGTTATGTAAGTTTGCCTGTTAGACCTCAGGCACACTACTCTGTGTACATGGTGTGTGTGCCTGTCTCTGACCATTCATCATCCCTATCACTTATAATACTCAGAGTTTTAGTTGTATTCATTGGCAATGGCTTGTCTTTTTCTCTGTCTGCCTCCGTGTCTCTCTTTCCACCTCTCCCTGTTCTTTCATTCACTTTGTCTCCTCCATCACTTTGCATTTATTTCTGTTGCGCCATCCCTCATCACTATTTGGAAAGATGAGCAGAGTTGGATGCGGAGATGGACGAAGGCGTGTTAATACAAGCGATAAAGGAGCTGAAAGAGGCAGCTGACCTGTTTTCTTGACATTGATAATGAGGGTTCCTCCACTCATCTTCAGTTTCCTTCATCTCTCTGTATCATCCTCTCCACTACTTGTACACATCTCTTCCTCTCTTGATTCTTTCTCCTTCGGTGAGTCCATTCATACATGAAAAGAAATAAGTGTCCTCAGAGACATGCACGCAGGTCTGCCATTCAGTCAATGGCCTCAATGGAATTACATAAGCAAAGTGCCATGAGCTCTGTCTATTTATACATCTATCTCTCTACTTTTCTCTCACAGTGTTTTTTCTCTTCTCTACTCTGTTGGTCCCCCACACCAATCCACAGACTTAAACACCAATCAGCCACAGCATTAAAACCACTGACAGATGAAGTGTATAACATTGACATTCACTCCTCTCATGCATGCTACCCAATTGTCATGTTTCTGTATGTATTATGTGGTTTCCTGTTTTACTTTGAAGTTTTGCCCTCATGTGTCGTGTGTTGATTTTCATTGCCTCCTTTTCTGGAATTTCCCGCCCTTTTTCTGTGTCTTGTTTGTGATCAGCCCTTGTATGGTCCGGGGGTGGACTGGCCATCTGACACACTGGGACAATTCCTGGTGGCTCACTGTATTGTTGGTCTGGTCAAACGCTGTCGTTTACGCTGACCTGGCTTTCCTCTTCACCAGCCTACCTTTCTACTGATTATTATCGTCAGTCACCCAGGTTAAATGTTCCAATGTATCAACCTTTACAGAAAATGTCAAGCTAGCAGCTACATGTACCACTTTCCCTGGTTGTACTTCGATATTATGGTTGGTTTTGAGTTACAACGTATTTTTGATTATCTATTTATATTTTGCCTTCACTATGGGAATGTCCGAAAACTGTTTTATTACAAATTAAAAACGATGTATAGGCTTTGGCTATCCACCATTTATTTAGTTTCTTCCCAAAAGTTAAAAAGGAAGGGCCTCTGCCTTCGCTGCCAGCCTCCTGCTCGGCCTCCAGAGGGCTTCTGCCCTTGGTCATGACCTGCTGGTCGCCCCCCGGTCTGGGTCTGTCCCTCACCCTAACCTCCAGGTCGTCCCCTGGACTTGTTCTGTCCCTTGCCCCGACCTTCTGGTCGCCCCCAATTCCCTTCATCATATGCAATCTATCAGTATATATTTTGCAGTTTCTGGTTTATTATAGTGTGTGCATAGTCCAGTAGAATGCTTGCCTATTCTATATCATGATGGGACCTCTGATGCACACAGTGCCATCATATGTAAAGAGCCTCTTCAGGGCTGCAGCTCATGTGGAGCACCAAAATGAAGCCCACGCAGAAACCCACTCACTGAGAAGTGGATAGAGGCCAAGGAAAGTGTGTCAGTCAGTCTAAGTGAGAGAAGCTCCCATCAATCTCTCTTCAGGCATTCAGCGCACATGCATCATTGTGTATAAGGAGACAAAGCGTTTGAGTGGAAGTGTGTGTGTGTGTGTGTGTAAAAGGGCCGTACGTTTGTGTGTATGTGGGTGGAGGTTACCGAAAAACACAGTCCAAGTGGCTTCTTGAAATCTAAAAGTGAAACTCTGAGGCGTGCTGCCATGAACGCTGACCAAGTTCAAAGTTGTGGTAAACTCTGTTCGTGTCCAAACCCAAAGCAGCTTTTTTTCAAGGATAGGTGGACAAAGTGACAACAGTAAACATCTGGTACACTCTTTAATTCATGAAAAGCCACGTTGTTGGGGGACTTTTCTTGGCTCCTTACAAAAGTAGCTCAAGTGCTTCTGCTACTATGCCAACGAAGCTTTCAACATCAAATACAGCATAAATGACAAAAAGCCATTTCCTACCAGTGTGAGTGTGATGTGGTGTGGCAATATGGAAAATTCCCACAATTGACTATAAATGGCTTTAAACACCCCCCCGATTATCTGGTTTAAAGGGTCAAAATTTAGTTGACTTTTGAGGAGAGATGAAGAGCGAGTATTATTTGAAGGCTCAAGTTCTGGCATCAGCAACAGAATGAAGCAAATAGAATGGCAGAAAGAGACAGAGGCTGTGAACACTGTGTGTTCGGAGCCACAGACTTAAAATGGAGTTAAAAAAAAGTTATGCCAAGAAGCAAATGTCTGTGCACAGTGATAGTGTGTGAGTTCCTGAAGGAGGAGAAGGGTTCCCCATGCTCCCTCTGCTTGATGAGCAGTCATTATCATGGGCCAGAACATCAATATGGTCCCTGAAATGATGCACACATTTTGGATTCCCATTGAAAATACTGGGATTTTGTAATGTATGTATGTTGCTGTGACCAGGGCCTAGGGGACACCCTGGTGCAACATAAAAATGAGACTCCCCTTTTACCAGCTGCCAATAACCACCAGCAACAAAAGCTCACAGCCATTTTAAAGGTCTTATTTAAAAACACAGAAAGTAAAATGCTCACAGTCTGGAGCCGATCCCAGCTGACATTCATCCAGTACACCCTGGATAAGACACCAGTTGGTACCAGAACAGAGACGGATTAAGTCAGAGGAAATTAAAGCACATAACATTTATAAAAATGTTCATATGACCTCTGGGGTATAGCATATGAACAGTACATTGTGCTAAAGTGCCATTGAGCAGGATGCTGAGTCCAAGCATCAATAAAGCATTACATATTTATCTTGTAAAAATTATTATATTCCATTAAAGTGTGACAAACACCATGGAACCCATCACTAAAAGCCACAATGCAAGGAATCCACTGTAGGCACATTGCCCTGCTCATCGCCCAGGATGCCCTGTCCTAATATAATGAGTCTGGGCCCAAAGCCAAGACTGAATTTATACAGTATTGCTCCCAGGCCGCAAAAGTTTAGGAACCCTTAGGCCATGACCGCGTAAATGTTGTTGAGGATAATTAGTTCATTTAAATTCACAGAGGCCCCACTGACAAGAACAGCTGGGAGGCAGATGCCCTTTAATGTTCCCTCTTTAAAACTCACAGAGCAGGATGGTGCCAGTTGTGGCTCTTTAGAAAGTTTCTAAAACAAGCTGTCACTTCTGATGGATGTGTACATAAACATGCAATATTTAATGCCAGAACATGGAAGTGGCTGAAAAAGCAAACAAGTTACTGTCCGACCAGCTGCATATAACTGAGTGACTAAATATCTGATGTACTGGCCTGTCCTCACCAGAAAAAAACACCCATAAGACCCTAAAATCAGCTTACTACTCCCAATATTAAGTTTTCTTTTTAGGCAGTGACCTCTAGTGGCTGCAGTTATTATCACAGCATTAAAGGAGGAAGTCACGTGAAGTAGTAGAAAGAGCAATGAAGTCTTCTTAGGGCAGAAGTCAGGGATGGCTGACATCAGTACTCCTAATACTCCCAGGCCACCCACCCACACAAACCCCAACCCCTTTCATCCAGTCCAGCTAATGAAGGAAAGCAGCTGAATTAAGCAAAGTATAAACTTTAAGATGATTCCCCCTTACTGGCAGCTAATGGGAAGCACACATGTTGCTCAATCACAACAGCACTGTGTTTCATTAGCTGCTCAACATGCCCTTGTGTACCTGTCACGAAACTCTAACTTCACGAACACTCAAAGTCAGGTTCTAGATCCCCCAAATCACACAGACAGTAGGCGAGATCAGGTATGAAAAATATAACAACTTTATTAATATTTCAATGCATTAAAAATAGTTACACAATCCCACCTGCCCAGCCACCCCCCCTCCCAGCTCTCGACCAATAACAAGACGGGTAAGTTTACCATAGCCACTCTAACGTTGTATCCCAACTCTCCCCTTTCTTCCTGGCTAAGGGTGCTAGAGGAGTAGCACAGGAACAGACACTACAAGAAATTAACCCACACTTTTCCACTACACACACTCATTTAAGAGAGGACATTTCACAGCAAACACTTCCTTTAAATTAATCACTGCACACGATTGTCAATCTTATAAACCCACACAAGGGGTGGGACACCCCCTTTTTCACAGCAAACAATACCCAGTGAAACACCCTTATGGCACCCCCTGGCCACTAGAGGGGAGTATAGACAGTTACAAACGAGGGTGGAATTTAGCAAGAGGTGGCACTAATTATGATATAAACTTTGTCATGACGAGGTGCAGGGATAGCGGCCGCTGGCTGCAAAGCGGGATAAGAAAATTAAATGTCTGCTCTTGGTCGGGAGCCACGACTGAGAGAATGTAAACAATACTGTCTCTCACCGCCCTGGGGCACCACCGGCAGGGTTCCGAAAAGCAGGGCGACAACACGGCTGTCCGTGGTGGCGCAGCGTCTCCACACTCCACAAGCAGGCCGACCAGATGCTCTTCCAAGGCGTCCCGAGGCTGACGGCTGCCAGGGACAAATAAAAGGGAGAATCAGCAATGATTTCTTTATTAACGGGTTTTCACTCACACACGCCACGGAGGTTGACGTTTCAACTTCCCTTCACCCATGAAATAGCGAGCGTCGTAAAAGGGTCTTTCGGGCCTCGCCACGATCGCCTCCGGCTGGTTGGAGTCCGTCCTCGGTCCTATTCTTCTCCAAACAGGCGAACAGCGGTCCTTCACCCCCTTCCACCTGTACCGATCGGTCGATGGCTTCCTTTCGGCTTTCAGCTCTCGACTCCTCGTCCCCGTCGTCTCCGCTGGCCTCCACGAAACCGACAAAATCCCTCCGTCTCTCACGCTGTTGCCCTTTCTCCTCAGGTGAGCCCCCTGGCACACCCCCCGCTCCGCCAATCACCACGGCCCCCTAGAAGGCCTGTCCTGCGGCCGACCAATCAGCAACCAGTCCTAATCTTTAGGCTCATCCAGATCAGCTGTGAATAAAGAAGAGTACACACCACCCCCCACAGTCCCAACAGTCCCCATGCTTCCTCAATGAATGAGTTCAAGTCCCAATCAGCATCTGTCCATGTACAAAGTTATTTTAACGATGCCAGTCCACAACACATCAGTCCATAAAACAGTCACTTTCTCATTTCGGTACAAAGCCTCAGTCTACTGGTGACATACCTCCCCTTGGTTCTTGTGCTCCCCACTCTTGAAAAGATGTAAAGATGAACTAGTGAGTATGAGTCTCTGTGTTCAGTGGGATGATGTTTAATGTCCCTGACAACCTCTGTAGTCTTATTTAGACACTCGTTAAAACACAAACACTTTTGAATTGAAAGGTGGGCTACTTCCTCACATTATGTCGTAGAACAAAATGTGAAAACATCTCTAGCTAGTGTTAACTGCAGACCTTGTTTCAGGCATTTGACTGAAAACCCATTAAAAAAACCCAGTGACGAGGGAAACACAGTGCACATAAACAACTTCATGTAGATTGTTGTAGCTACTGTTCAGCTTGTGTGATTTCTTTATTTCCAGCATCATCCATAAACACATGGAAAACTCGCTGTTTTACAAGACATCATGAATTGTAGAGATCACAAACAGAAATTTCTAAATCAGAAAGTGATGCAGCTAATCACTATATGCTAACATATCGCAATTGAGCCTGCACGTATGCTGATTTGTAAAAAGCCTACAACTGACAGTCGATGATAGATGGGCTGAACATGTGTACATCTCCCACTCCCACCCTGCTGGCTTCCCCTTTGTCCTCCAAGTGGGCAATGTGTGATTTATGCTTGGGGCGTAATACTGAGGCTGAGGGGAAGTACATGAGGGGAAGCTGAGCTGCTATTGAAACGACTTTCACCCCAACATTGAGCACACTACCTGCAATTTACAAGCCAAAGAGATGTGGGCACAAGTCGCCGTTTCTACTGGCTTGGTGGGAGCTGAGTACACTAATTAGAAACCTTTTTGCATAAATGTTTAAACCCCTGAGATTACATCTGCCATTATTCCTCATCCTAATTTTCTCTCGAGTCTTAACATGATGAATGATGTTGTGCTTAGTCAATTTTTGCATTGCATCATGATGTTGCAACACATAAACATGAATCTCCATATAATATCGGTATGTTTAAAAGCAAGCTGTCCGAGGGAGTGAATAATCCACTTTGACTTTATATAATAATACTTTTGACAACAACATCAAGGAAATAATAATAAATAAATATTTGTACAACTGAACGTCTATGAGTGATCTGTGGTTGCCATTTTATTGATGTCAGGCAATTAATGAAATAATCTTGAAATACCTTCATAAAAAACTTTTTTTTCCCTTTACTTATTTTTCTACTAATGTTACTGGTCTGTAATGGTTAAACGCAGCTCTTGATTGATTGATTATGTTAGCTAGCTAGTCCGTTAATATTAGTATATTACACAGTACTTCATCACTTGAAATGTGGCGTATGGTCAAGGTTTATCTGTATTTCTCCATTATCTATTTTGGCTATTACCAATGTCTAATGTGTAAAATCTGAATAACTTTGGATCACCATCCACATAATTTAACTTCATCAGTACCTGAGACCAATGTTCCCTCTAAGCTGCGCGCTTGCGCAATCGCGCACTGCTCCCACGTTCTCTGCGCACAGCAAATCTATGCAGCGCATAAAATAAAATCCAACCTGAACTGTAAATAAAATAAACATATAACAATTTATTCTGTATCATTTTGCAATGCAACTCATTGAGTGACAGGTGACAACAAGCGGTAACTACAGTAAAACAATGACTAACACTGTCCAGCCAATGATATGATGCGGTTCACACGTATTTACTTACGCAGCCAATCAATGTCATTAACAGCGCTTTATGCGTACGTGCCCCTGTTTTGCAGGTTAGCGTATAGCTAACGGTGCGGCGGAGTTAAGAGAGGTAAATGCTGCAGTGCTAACCCCTTATTATGGCGAAACGAACGGGCAGTGGCAAATCCACTCACCAAGCCAAAGTACAAAAGAAATGCGGTTCTTTTAAGATGGAATGGCTGTCGGAGTATGTGCGAACAGAAGAACAAGAGGTGAAACTGGGTGAGATTTTTCTTTTTCGAGTGAGAAAGGGCTGCTCTGCAAAACATGCTGCGAAGCCAAAGTGGCAAGCGAGTTTTCGGAGGGAAAAGTGTGGACCGATTGGAAGTTGGACTACCTCAAGCGTCACATTCAGCAGAAAAGTCATTTGAATGCTGTTGGAATGGTACGAAGACGCAAGATGGGAATGGGCATCGGTACATTATTGCAGGAGAGCGCAAAAGATCGAGAGAAGAGGAACGAGCTGTCACACAAAAAGAAATCCGACCCCGAGCAAGTTAAAGTTCTCATCGACAATATTCTACTCGCCATCAAAATGAATGCATCAATGCTGTCGGTTCAACAAATCCACGATCACATGGCAAAGTATGTGAGTATACCAGAAGGATGGCGAAGCAAAAATTATGCCTTTGAATTTGTGAACTCAATCAATGAGATAGTGCAGAATGAGACGGTGTGCAATGTTAAAAATGCACCCTGGAGCTAAAGGAGATCTCACAGCTTGTGGATATTTGTGCTACATTTCAAGCATCCAGTGCAGATTGTGAAAGAGGCTTTAGTTTAATGAATCATATCAAAACAGCATCCAGAAATCGTCTTGAAGTGGCACATTTGGACCAGCTGATGCGCATAAAGTCAAAGCAAGAAGCAGACGGGGCCATCAACCTGGACAAAGTCTACAACCACTGGAGAAGTGAGTAGGACAGACGGGAAAAATAAGGTGAACGGAAAATACTGCTGTAATTTGATTCTTTTAATAAGCCATGTAACTTGTTATGATCTCAGGTTTTTGTGTGTTAATTTTATCCCTCCTTGTCTGTGTCTGTGTCTGTTCTGTCTGCTGGTGGGTTTCCTGCTCTAGCTGGAGTCCCAGTGTGCAGACCTGGACCCAGAAGTGGCAGCAGCTCTCTCTGTGCACCTGGACCCTCACAGCCTCAGCCCAGAGATGGACTTCCTCTGAACAGCTGCAGACTAAAATTCAGGCAGAGAAGCTGTCTAAAGTGAACCTACTTTATTGCAGAATTTTTGTAGTATATCTTTAACTATACAGATGGTCACTTTTGTTTTTTTTCTGATATACATACTACACAGCTCATGAAAAACAAGATTTTTGTCTTTTTCATTGTAAGTGGGCCAAATCACTTATATTAAAAGTAATCTAACGGAAATTACTGCTCTAATTTGATTCTTTTAATAAGCCAAGTAACTGGTTA
Organism: Pagrus pagrus; assembly: GCF_965226575.1. NCBI lineage: Eukaryota > Metazoa > Chordata > Actinopteri > Spariformes > Sparidae > Pagrus > Pagrus pagrus. Next base: position 7,507,912 of record NC_140197.1, read on the forward strand.
TGATCTCAGGTTTTGGACAGGTGTGATACTGGTGTGGCCACAGTGTGCACGTCTGATGTTGCTCACAGTGGTACAAGGAATTCTCAGGGAGTTTGTGTGTATGCTCAGACACATTAAAAATTAGGGGGAACATTGCCTGAGACCATTGTCTAATGTCATCGATCCAACTAGCCATGTTCTTTCAGTGTAAGCAGGCTGCAGCAGACACTGAGTTGCCACCTCAGTCATGGCTGTGACCCTGGATGGCAGTGTTGGATGTACCATGATGGATTTCTTCTGTGAAGTCTCTAAAAAGACACGGCAGCTAAAGTCTGGTCCCAATGCTTCTGCGGTTAGCTTCTGGTCTCTCACTTACAGTGTTCTAGAGATATTAACATTGGTCATGTTATTTTGTATATGTCATTGTCATTCTGGAGTTAACTTCTGTTGTGTCCAGTATGTCATATTTTTTTCATCAGTCCTGTTAAACACTTGATGGTGAGACAGACTTACACACACAGCTCGGCAGCAAAAGCTCTGTTCCATTTTCTCAGTTAGGCCTATTTTCTTCTTCAAATAACATCATTGCTCTCTGCCACTAGATCTATTTAGCTTAGTTACATTGCTTAAGGTTGATAATGTAATAGTTAATAAGTTGTGGTATGAGCTTTGTGGGGCAAAATAAATCATTCTCTGGAGGAAAGCAACATGGAAAATTCTATATTATAGCCTTAATCTTTTTTGCACATGCTTGAGTAGCCAGTTTCCCTGCCGTGGCCTTTATAGTGAAGCTGAAGATATTTTCAGTCAGAGGTTCCTGGATTACAGAGTGCTTCTTATGTGGCTGCTGGACTACAAGGCCACCACCAAACCTCAAGGCAGCGATCCAACTCCAAACAGCACGTATGCCTCTGAAAGTGATGAGTGGAATCAGGATGAGGTTACAGCTGCATCGTTCTTTTCTACTTTACACGTGAGTTCATTCTGCTGTTGTCAAAAGGTTGGACACACTGGATGCTTGGATGCGTGACGGCTGTGTTCCTGAGCTACTGATTCTACTTGTGTGTGTCCCGCACCCGTGAAATAATGTCTAACATGAAACCGGTCTGTGGTGCAAAAAAGATTGGGGACAGAGGACCAGCAATATAGCCAAAAAAAGACAAACTAAAGGGAGTGTGAGCTTTTCTCATTCCAACTCATTATACGCTACCCTTGATGTCTGAGGTGATGATTGCTTCAGAGTTGATTGCTTATAAGTGAGCAGTTACACGAACAAGCAAACAGCAGTGGCAAACTGTGAATCATGCAAACTGTATCATGCTGAACTTCAATTTTGTCCTCTGGACCTGTGCAGGCTGACTCACTTAACACACTATCACGCTCGCCATCTCTCTCTCACTCTCTCCCCTCGTCACTATCTGTTTCCTTCCAAGTGTTTTTTTTTTGTTTTTTTTTAACAAAGTGAAGCTCAAACAAGTTCAGAATTTTAAAAAAATTGTGTGTTACATAAACTATATTTTTAGTCAGGACAGCAGCACAACTCTATGGATGGCGGTACTGGTCAGTCCACCACTTTGGTCCAGATTAGAGGGTTTCAACATGTGAGGTGTGAAATGAAAGGGACAGGTGCATTTTTTTTTTTAATTAAAGCACAGAAAAGGCTATATTTCCAAAGGAGAGTTGGGAAGGTTAAATTACCGTGCCAAATTCTTGTCAAACTGTTATGGTTCATCACGGACCAGGACAGGAAGGCTCTACAGCGGGTGATTAAAACTACCACAACATCACTGGTACCATCTACAGAGCATCAGTGACATCAGTGAAGTGAGATGTCTGCACAGAGCCCAAAGATACTAAAAGACAATACCCACCCAGCCACAGTCTGTTCACCCTGCTGCCATCTGACAACAGATACAGAAGTATCTGCTGCCAGACCACAAGACTACAGAGCAGCTTCACTCATCGGGCTGAGAGACTCCTGAACTCATCCTCCACATCCACCATGAAGAGTTTGTTCTTCTGATTTAATTATTCATTAATTAGTCTGTATAGTCTTAATAGTATAGTAATATGATTTGCATTATGTAATCTTGTATTGCATAATGACAATTAAATCAGTGCTCTGAAATCGTACAATTGGCATTCATTACAAGGTCAAATAAATGTGCAGTAGTCACGTTTATTTAGCTCAAACTGACGGAAACATGACATCCGGGCGGACGCCTTCATTTTTGCCCCTTCTCCGGTGCAATGCTATGATTCGTTTAAGTTCTGGAGTTTGGAAGAGAGACTGAAGCGAAAGACATAAAAAAGTAACCACTGTCACTGGCCTCCATGCTGCTTTCTGCTGTTCTTTGTTGTTCGCATGTTTGTCACGTTGAAAGTGACACTCCAGAAAAGTAAACAGAAAGACAAACTCATGTACTGCCAATGGAAAATATTTTAAGCAGGTTTACCCTTGCCTGCCCATGAGCACATGCACGCACGCACACACGCGCACACACACACACACACACACACACACACACACACACCCCAGAGGATATCAGTTCATCTCACAGCCCATAAACCAAAGCTGATTAGAAATTCCTCAGTAAATGAATGTGCAGATGGCCATATGGATGAGGACACTGATGAGCTTGATGTATATTTAATCCTGTTTTCCAGAAGCAGGTTTTTTGTTCCTTTGGATCAAAGCTGATAATCTGCTGTAATGTCCAGAGAGCGCACACTTAGACAACTACAACTCCCACAAAATTCACCCCAATACAGAAAATGGATTTCTCCTTTGGATTTTGTTTTTATTGCCCTGTTTTGGTTGTAGGGTTTTCTATATCACTCTTCATTTCATGTTATGTCACATGTTATATATCAGTGATGGTAAGTTTAGTCAATTTAAGTAATAAATTCCTCAGTGCCTGCTGGGGTTTATTGACCAAGAACACTGATCTTCTGATGTCATCACTTTAATTCTCTCTCTCTCTCTCTCTCTCTCTCTCTCTCTCTCTCTCACACACACACACACACACTTTGTTTTGTTCTTTTGTCTCTCTGGGATGACCTTTATTCTTCTTTTTTGCATCCTTTGATGTCATTACTGTCAGGCAGCTGGATGAATGGATGGATGGAGGAATGAGTTTCTGATCCAGTTAAGTGGGTCAGTGTCCCACGAGAGAATTCTCCTTCTGATCTCATCGCTTTGCCTCACACCCTGCCCTTCTCTCCTTCTCCCTCTTTCTGGAGTTGCTTTTATACTGATGTACTGTATCTATCTTTCTATACATATAGACAGTACATACATACATACATACATACATAATGTGAATTTGACCTAAGCTTGCTCTTGCACTAACATCACTCTCCACATTTCAAACAGCAATAAGAGATACAGAATCTTCTGAGAAAATATGTGACATATGTGTGTAATTTCTCCTGAAAGACAAAAAACAAGTAAGATAAAAAGAACAAGCTCCAAATGTAAACCGTAGTCCCCCTCCCCCATACTAACATCACTCACAGGACGTGAGTAATGTCACTTATGTCGCTTGCATTACATATGTTACGAGACTGAACGTAGTTATTTTAACCCAATGTGCGATCTTTTAAAAAAACTAACCAAGTGGCGACCGTTTGACGATTTGAATCACTGACCAAGCTGCTGTATTTGACGAGTTGGGAGTGAGAATGTCAAGTGGTGACTTTTAGGAAGTTTTGACGAAATGCCTTGGTATTGCTGCCACATGTGCAGCCTCCGCCACCAGTGTGTGACTTGTGTTGTAAAGTGCTTCGAGTGGTCTGTAGGATTAGGAAAGCACTATATAAATGCAGTCCATTTACCATTAGTCAATTTATCTCTTTTTTAGTGATTGGGTATAGGAACATGTCATGTGATCAGCATTACTTATGTGGCCAATACGCCATAAATCACCTCACAACCCACTACGGTTCCAGAGGCCTGTCCCAGCCACCCCCAAGACTGCAAATTGAGACTGAACATAAGATTCTCATAGGGACTATTTCTTTGGTAGAAAGCAAGTTTAATATTATAATATCAAGTAAGTATAATTTTCATTTAAACTAAAATTTCAGAGTCAGATCCATCCAACCTGACAGAAAAAATTAATTATGTAGATAGCTGGATACCACTATAGGTAAAAAAAAAACATCCCAATACAGGCAGGCACACATTTAATAGCTGTGGATGAATACATGCATACAAATATAATATAATAAGTGAAGAAGGATGGGATGTGAGTGTCTGATGGAGATTAAGTATGACAGCTTTTCCCACGAGAGAGTGAACTAAAACAGATCATTCATCCACCCCTCTGTGTAGAAGCAATGACATCAGAGGGAGAGCTAACGAGAACAGGGAGGGAAACAGACACAGATGGAAAGTTAGAGGGAGAGTAATTGAGGGAGTATGTTAGCAATTAAATGGGTTAGTTAGTGAGTGACGTGGGTGATTGTGGAGTGAATGACAGCACAGAACAACACAGAGTAGAAAGAAATGAAAGAGGGTGAAGGACAGCGATGATGTCAACAAAATCAGAGAGGAGAAGAAGAGCTGCACCAGAGGATAAGTGACCCTGAGAGCAGCAGCAGAAGACCAGGAAGGAGTCTGAAGAGGTCGCTGTGTTTACCGGGGAAACTACAGCTCATAAACCACCGTAGGTAACAGTTTGAATTGAGTGTAGAGTAGTAGAGAGTAGGGCGGGACTTTGCAAGATTTGCCACAGTGTGTGGCTGTGGATTTGTTGCTGCTTCTGAGGAGCTAAAAAGTGTAAAATTGATGATTTTAATCAGTTTTGAGAAACAAAATGTGTGGAGGAACAGGCAAACTCAGTGTGCTGAACATGCATCCCCAATCCCCCAAACACACACTCTCTCTCTCTTTTCTCATTAATTTTTAGTGAAGCTTGACAAGCAATTGCCTGATCTGCTTCAGCAAATTCTGCTATAAAATGGTTGAGGCGTATGTGTGTGTGTGTGTGTGTGTGTGTGTGTGTGTCTGCTTACAACAATAATAATTTTGTGCTGTCTGAGAGGATGTAGCCAGATATAAAGGACGAGGGAGAGGGTCTTTCATCTTTCAGACTCCATAACATGATGTAGTATGTGCTGAAGAAGGAGTTCCTGACTGTATCAACATCGTGACACACTTTATTTTCAGGTTCTCAGACGCACATACTCTCTCTGCTATTCAAATTGTTCACATTCAGCTGATGCTCAGGACAGGTTAGAGCAATTCGCTGTGACTGCAACAACGGCAGACTTAAACGTTAAAGCTGGGTAGAGCTGAGTATTTTTGATGCAGCATGATGGTGTATGTGGGATTGAGTATAAATAAACTGAAGCATGTGTGTCACCCAGTGCAACAATGTGGCCCATCGATGTGTTTTAATAGTTTTCTTACAACAATGGAGCTCACATGAGCTTCACAATAAAAGCCACACTGTATGTTGCCAGCTGAATACTTTTAAATTGAATCATCATTGAAAAATGTCTGCCATAAATGAGCGAAAAATGTGGTTTGATTAGAATTTTAATGATCATCCACCAAACTTGGCATCACCATGCCTGATCAATGATAGCAACAGTTTCATGTGTGTATGTGTGCATGTGTGTACAGAGGCACTCTATCATTGCAAAGTTTCCATTATTATACTAACCTGACACATGTAGATTTTTATGAAATCTTTTCAGTCAGCCTCTTCTTCTCTGCACACAAACAAATGAACATCTACAGGCAGAGATGCTGAGTGCAGCCGCTCATTAAATGAACACACACACATTTTCTCGGTGTCAATTATTTTTTAATGTGTCAGCTTTGTTCTTCTCATTGTGGATTTGATGAGACACAGTATCACAAGATGCTGAAACCTCATTATTTATACAGAGCTCACATTGCCTGCATACTGATTTTCCTACTTTACAATATATGAGACGAAATGTTCTTGAGAGAATGACAATAAAGACAGTGTGTCCTCCAGGGGTTGGGTGTTTTTAAGTGTGGTTTGGGAGCCATTATGGGATTTTTGGCCTAATTCCAAATCGTCCCCATATGACTCAGTCTGGGCCGCAAGTAAATTTTTGTTTTTGTAAGTACTTCTTTTTAAGGAGATATATTACAGTACACCCTCAAGTCTAAGACTGAAGATAAGTCATTGTAACTCATATCTCTCACATGAGTATTTAATTATTAAAACTGCAGCAGGCGGCTAATGTTAGCCTTGTTATGCAGTGAGTCTTCATAAACACGTTGAAATTAAAACAAAGTCAGATGTAGGACAATCACTGCATGGGTAAATGCTTACTGAGTCACGAGGACTTGGTGCCTTACATGTCAAAATGTCTCTGTGTTCTGTAGTTTCTCCCATGTCTCCTGTAGTCATGCCAGGTCATTGGGCTCCTCAGCTGTACAGATGCAGATCCTCATCTCAGGACATTCCCTCAGCACTCCTCTTCAGCATTTACAACCATCTTTATAACATGTTTCAGTACAAGTTTGTCCATCTTTTGGCAGTAACCAATGTATTGTAGTTACATGATGCATACAGACACCGCCTTTTATTTTGAACAGATTTTGCCCAATAAAATACCAAATGGTGATGTCTCCAGTCTCATACCTTTTACCTCACTCTGCTCTCAGTCTAGTTCTTCAGGAGTATGTCACGGTGCTACTGTGGCAGTCTGCTGTGTTTTTTCCCCTATCTGCCTTTTCCTCTTCCTCCTCCCTCACCTGCTCCTTTCCCTCTGCTTCCTGCTCACCCGGTGACCTGAGTTCCTCCACGCTGTCTCCAGTTAACCCTGCCTGCCTGCCAGCCTGGTCATCTCATCTACTTTTCACTCAAGAGAACTCGTTTGCAAAATAAAATCCTTAACTACCTGACTTCCTGCCTCTGATCTCCGCATTTGGGTCCTAAGAAAAAAAAAACACTGCAACAGAGTAATTTCTTTTTATCCATATTTGATCAGGTTTAATGAGAAAAACTTCTAAGTTGATATTCTCACTTCCTTGGTGAGCAAGTAAATGATCATCCCACCACTGATACACACACTCTCTTGTAACATTGTTAACTGTTATGTCCATTTCATTGTCTTCCTCACACTAAATCTCTCACCAGGTTTGAAAAAGGGCAGTCCTCCAACGGTTCGAGAAAATGTATCCTCACATTCCTCCGCAAGCTCAATGTTCAGCTGCTCTGCCAGTCACAGTATTTCCTTGTATTTGAAGATGACACCAAATCACTAGCATATTTTTCCTTATTAGACTTCACTGTAGCTGCTGCAAATATCTTGAACATGGCCATACATCATTAACATGTGACCAACCACTCATCAGCAAATTGATAAATTTTCATAGTCTTCTTTTGAGGATCTCTTTTCGTCAGTGGCAGTGTTGCTCAGGTGACTGAAAACACAACACAACACATTCAGAAGAATTGTCACAACTTGCAGCTACAACTTACTATTATTAATATTATTAATGTTTCTGAAACACTAGAATGAAGGTATAAAAAACGACTAGGAGGCATACTTTTGTTATCACTCACAGAAACAGATTAGGAACAAAGCAGTGAAAGAAAGTCGAGAGAGACAGAGAGAGAGATGGTGAGCGTGATAGTCAAAGCCATGAGTCAGGCCCTAGGGGAGAGCATGAAGTTCAGTATCATGATACACAGTGAAATAATCTGACACTACTTTGTGTAAGTATTGTGTGTGTGTGTGTGCGCGTGTGTGTGTGCATACATAAGTGGAGCGGTTAGGATAGCCTGACTGTCTCTCCTGCCCATGTCTGCACTGAACAGCAACACTCTCAGTAAAAATCAGTGGGTGGACTAAGAATCCCTGATATGTTCCATTTAGATATTTAATCTTAACCACATCAGAGGCCTTTTACATTCAGTGTATGATTGCCATAGCATTGGATGCTAAATTGGAATTATCTTCTAATAAGGTAAAGTGTTAAAGTGGTGAGCACTATTGCGTCATGGCCAGAAGGTTGTGGGTTTGAACCTGCCTGTGTGGAGTGTTATTACATGTAATACATTTAATTACATCTTCCTGCATATTAAGGAAACACTTAATTACACGTTTTATTTGTATAAAGACACTTTTTAGTGTAGCTGCACTGGTTTTAAAATGTGATTTTTTAACATATATATATTTTTACTTCAAGATAATGCATTTGCTAAATTTAAGCACATTTTCCAACATATTGAGAAAATAATTCTTAAAACTTTTCTTAGCATCAATACAAATATACTGTAATGTACTGTACTAGCCGCACTAATTTTTTGATAGTAAGATTAGGTAGTTGATTTTATGATCTGTGGATTCTTCGACACTGGTTATTTTTACTTGTTTTAAAACTTTTTGTCAAGTGGAATGCTCTGTTGGCAGATCATTTTGCTTATTTTAAGTAACTTGTGCAGTCCCTGTTCAACATGCAGTCAGCATGCGGATTATCTGGTAATGTGAGGGTTCACAGATCCACTCATCCGGTCCACCCCAATAATATCAAACATGTTTGATATTTACAATTTAGATTCTGGATGATTACATTGGTACTTTCCGAGCCAGACCACAACGGTAAACATTTTTGCCCTTGAGGCTAATGTTAGCTAGCATACTACTGTTGACAGAAACTTAAAAATCTCGCCTCCAGATTTGCTGAAGAATAGAAAATCTGTATTCCCCGTGCAGCTCCAAACAATGCTCACACCGCTAACCAGAGCTAAAACTGTCGTTACTTCATTACATTTGTTTTGGATAACAGACTCAGAACCATATACTAACGTTGCTGAAACGTCTGATCTGAGTGTACCACAAGTGTGACTGCAAATCTAAAAGAAGTAGACTCATGCTGTGTTCACACATAGAGATACAAAGTAGTAAGCTGTCTCTGGCCTGTCATGAACACAATTTCTCTGCATTTAAATGGCCAAATATATATAAATGCATCTTTAACAATTTTTCAAGGTCTTGCTCGAGACACACAGGCCTGTATGAACTCGAGGCAGTTGTGAAACATCGTGCTATGCTGTCAGAATTCTGCCTCAAGTGAACTGCATAGAAAGGGAAAGGATTAGTAAAGGTTAGTCATAATCTACCAGTGACACAGATTGTGCAATATAAAATTAATTGCGTGAGGATCAAGGTCTGAGCCAGCAGGAAGGAGTTGGTTGACTCTTAACATGTGCTGTGGGTTTCTCTCATAAGAATGTGGTCAAACTGTACTGATGTATATTTCGAGCCAGAACATCTCCATGTGGTCCAGCTGTTGTTTTCACTGGGGCTCTCCCTTCTCAAAATCATCTTTGTTGTCCCCTTCATCTTTGTAGTTTCAGGCTGATTTTCCTACTTAAATCTCTCTGGTCAGTATTCTCTCACTGTCCAGCCACCATAATGTATATGAGAGAGTAGAAGCGCTGCTCAATACCCGGAGTTGCTCTCAGTTATTACTGTCTGCTCAGAACAATAATATGAAGGAGTAGCGGCTGGCAGAACAGTGATATTTTGTGTCTGTAAGCAGCATGAAACTGCAGGCACCACTCAGGGCTGAAGCAAATACTATTAGTCTTTACTTCAGGTTTATTCACCATTAATATTCTTTTAAAAAGGGGGTAGAACTGAATATCAATCTTACAATATGCAGTAAAACACAGAGCTCTATGTGGTAAAGATTTAAATACAACACCACATATTGCAAAGTATAATGTCTTCATCAAGGAAACTAAACATTGTTTGAAGTACAATACATGTATTTATTCCAGATCAAGATATCTAGATACAGATATGTTAATATCAGGTGGAAATTAGATCGTGTTCCAAAGTAATAGTGTCATTTAGTGATAGTGACGGATGACACCACATGAACTGGGAAATGAGCCATGGAAGAAAAAGATAAACACAGCCACACATCTATTTCTGCCTTTCTAGTCAGGTCTTTATCTATGGACTCCCTTCCTGGAAGGAAAATGAAGTTCTCTCACTTGTCACACTAAGGCTATCTGTATTTCTGAAATTAGACTGTAAGAAGAAGCTGTGAAATGCAAATTAGTTGCTAATGGAGACAAAGATCAATTTACATATCTTTACACTGTGTGTGCAGCTGTATGACGTACAGTTGTCTTTTACTTATTTTACATTTACTCAAGCACTATATTTAAGTACAAGTTAACAATTAGAGCATGGGGCTCCTTCACTGAATCTGTTTTTGTAGCTCAATAATCTCCTACTTTATATTTGGATAAATACTGTATATTTATTTAAAGATATTCATATAAATTAGTTGTGCTGTTATTGTTATTGTTATTGTAAATGACTTATTGACTATAGCAGTGTCTGCTCCATTGTCAATCAAAGCTCAGACTGATGGTAGTGACCCATTTTAAAAGCACATCAGTATGGATGCCTCAGACACAAGGGAACGGGCTTCATAAAAAGAAATGCTATCACATGATCATTCCCTCTTCATGAAATGGTACCCTGAAAACCAATGTCTAGGTTTCCATTAAATTAGCTGTTTACAGGGGGTGGAATCTAATATGTTTGGGGGACTGTGCTTGTACACAAGAATTATCTAAATGTTTTGGACTGCTTTGATATTTCTTCGACTAATATTTGTTAGAGGATGTATTGTTGTGTTACCCTTGAGCCAAATTGTCTTATCTGATCTATTGCTGAACACACTGTTTCACATGTCTTTTGGTAGTTTTGTGTCTTTGTAGTCATTTGATTGAATTTCCAATAAGAAATGTGAAGTCACTTCAAAAAGAGGCCCAGTCAGCATATTCAGAAGTCTGTCCATCCATATATTTCATAAATAAATACAAAATTCAAAGCACATTGCAGCAGCTGTATAGGAACTAAAACACCATTCTGTTGCCTTCATACATGTCCTCTTACTCAAAATGTTGAAATGAAAGCTGCAATGATGGAGGGAAAGAAAATTCGCTATAATTAACTAATATCATCGATTTTGTTGAAAAGTGAAATTGAAAAGTCCTCTCCTTTTGTTCAACCTCCAAAGGACACAGGGACAACACAAATTTCTGACTCAATCACTTTTATTTTTCTTTTGGCTTTGTCAGTTGATTGGTCCGTTCAGAAAATTAGGTTAGGTTGTAAACCTTTAAAGACAGAGAAACAAAAGTTAACATTTTAATTAAACATTTTAATTAAATGTTTTTTAATGAATTTTAAATGAATTCAACATTTAACTAAACATTTCAAACGAATTCAAACATTCAATTAAACATTTGAAATGAATCTAAACATTTAAACATTTGAAATGAATCCAAACATTTAATTAAACATTTCAAATGAATCCAAACATTTAATTAAACATTTCAAATGAATCCAAACATTTAATTAAACATTTTAAATAATTAACCACTCAGCCCTTTAAATGGAATAAAGAAAAATCTAATTTCCCCAATTTTTAGTAAAGTTTTAACATTTAACAGAATTTTAACATTTTTAACTTTGTATTATCCTTTTTTTCTTATACTTATAATTTTCCAAACTCAAAATGAAATATTATTCTAGCACAAACTCATTTAACACAAAATCAGGGAAGTCAATGTTGCAATGTGTTCCTTACCCAATTTACACAGGAGGTAAACATAAACTTGAACATATTAGCAGCATTTCAAACACCATGCAAGTAAATAAAACATTTGACCAACCATTGGCGTCTTTGGACTGAACCTTTGAGGGACTTGGAGCATCTTCTCTCTGAAGTTTGTTCGTCTGACTGACTGAGATCCTCCACGTCTTCACAGGTGCCCCAAATCAGTGATAATGACTGATCAGATAACCAGAAGCCAGTTTGCTGCTGCTGGTGCACTCTGGGAAGTGTAGTTGAGACCCAGCTCAACAGAAATCAAGTCAACATTTTACATTGTGACACATTTTTAGGTGTGTGTAATGATGCAGAAACACAGCAACTGTTGGGGTTTAGAAACAGCCCAGCCCACTGCAGGCTTGTTTGAACAGCTTGTTCTGTTCTTAATGATTTTTAGCTGAAACGTGCACTACCTGACTTTCCTGTTTCTTCTTACCAATCTGTTCTTGTTCCTTTTGTGGCTGAGTGTTTTAATTACACAGCCTGAACAGTTTTGTACTACCACTACTGGTGGGAAAGTGCCAGCTTGGAAATGAGTCACTAAATTCAGTTGTAAAGAAAATCCAGCATATTTTAAGACATACATGCAACTACCTGCTCATGTGCAACACACAACTTGGACTCTGTGAAATCTCAAGAAAACTCCCAGGCACTCTCTTTTAAACTATTAAAATTCCTTTCTTGTCACGGCATGGTCCTGTTACACCTTAAAATCAAGCCTTTGTCAGGGAGTAAAGATACAAAAAGCCCTTAATCGACCAATAAGAATCTTACACCTGAACCTGGGGTTGTGGCCTACAGACAGTGTAGGTGTTGTCAACGTTTTCGTCCACAATTTTCACCAAAACTGAATAAAAGAACAACACGATGAATAAACAAGGGCAAATGAATGTTTACAAAAAGCAGTCAAAACTAGATCCTCATTTAAGGCTGGGTGTAGCCTGTAGCTTTTAATTTCTCAATCCAAAACTCTTCCCAATGGTGAAGCTTCCTTTGTCTGTTACCTTTTCGTATGGAAGATGGGATGTGGTCAATGCTGAAGGCACTGACCACAGCCATGGGGTCGAGCCATGGGGTGGTTCACATACCCTCATTGAATGGGATATTTGTGTTCTGTCAACTTGTCCTGTAAATGTCTGTTTGTTCTTCCTACTTATACACTTTGCAACTGGGACATTCCAGCCTATAAATCACATATTTTATTAATTGAATCTGTTCATGTACATGAAACAAGTGAGAATTTGGCAAGCTAGACTTCATTTAAATGAAGCCAAAGTAACAGGGGATGGAAATGCTGATTTGACAGTGACCACAACGCTTAATAATTTAAATAATTTAATAAGTTTATCAGACCAAACATCCATACACATGTGCGTGTATACACCCGCTCACACATCACAACCACTCAGGTATAAACATATTTCATATCAAAAGGAAATAGAAACATACAGTTATTAAAATACTTAATACTTTGACTAAGTTAAAAATGATTTAGGCTTGAAATTAATGCTGACATGACTGGTTTCTTAGGATCCATTTTTTGACTTCCTGGGAAAAAACATTGAAGTCTGTACATCTTACTTGCATCACTCAGGCATGCTCAGGCTTACCACCGAAACCTCCTACTCCAGAGGCAGAGGGGCCACTGTCAGATTTATCTGCCCTTTAGGAGAGTCACACTTTACCTGTGTGGGCGTTCTTTCCCCATATTATCTCAGGAAAATCCATTTCCAGGCAATGGTATGATCATTTTAAATGAATTGAGTGTAAAGGAAAAACATATACACAAGGTGTTTTCCAGAGGCTCACATTCAAACACACACAATTTCTCTAGCTGTGCTAATTGTGGCACCTAATTTGGATTTAGCTTTTGCTTATAATAAAAATGTATTCTTATAGTATTAGCCATTTGTTTGTTTGTTTTCAGTCAACAAAAACTAAAGACATCAAGTTGTTGTCAGTATTTTGAAAATTGCTCTGTGCAAAGTGACCCGGCTGCGAGCTGCTTCCGTGAAAAATAGACTTGGCTGCTTCTGGGACGGTGCTGAGACGTGCCGTGGCGCAGCCTCTGGAAACACTAGCATTGTCTAGATGGCGGCGATCAGCTCCGGCGACCATAGCGTGGCCATGACGGGCCAGGTGGAAACTGGGGGGTAACACCAATAAATCTTTAAAACATTACCTTGACTGTGAATATTTGGGCCTTCATGGTGGTTGTTGAATGGTGTAATCATCACCAGTGAAATGAGTTTGACTTTTTATCCCAAAAGTTAAAAAGTAATCTATGAGCTCTACTTACGTCGGGCAACGACTCCAGACCAGATCAGTTTTGGTAGAAATAAATTCTCAATTCAGGAGTAAGTATTATTATATAATAAATAAATAAAACACTTTGTCATAGTTTTTGTTTTCAAGAGTTTTCATTGGCTAACATAACACTGCACTGCTATTTTGTCATGTTTTGTTCACGAGTGAGGGCTCAAATTCTTCAGAAAGCATCTTTTATCTGTGCACTCAGCCACATAAACACACAGACCTGCTCAGATCTTTCTTTTTCTTTCAATACAATCTATCTGCCGATCTTCACAGTGAGGTCTATGTATAGCTGCTGTGCTCTGGGTACAAGACAGAACCTGCTGCTCCACTCGTTGTTGTGGAAGATAATGATTAAGGAGTATGCATGACATGCTAGAGGCCCCGTGTGTGTTTTTTGTTTGTGTGTGTACTCGTGGGTAACCCGAGAAAAAGCTAAATAGTTTAGCAGGAACGTGTGACCAAACAAAACAAGACAAGAAGGGGCAGGATGACAGGGTGTGGGTGGTGAAGCTTGTAGGGCTATAGTAGAGTTGTTGTAGGTGTGTTTGTGGTTGTGTGTTTGTGTACACAAACCCAAAGACGCTGAGAAAGTCAATCCAAACTTCTCGCACCACAGTGAAGAATTTAGCAGACACATGATGAGGTGGAACGTAAATGTGAGCTGTGTGGTCAGCGCTGCAGCTTGTTTGTTGATTTGTCAACAACATCATCATCTTCCTGTCTGACATTATTGGTCGTAAATAAGCTTAAATTATTTATTTATTTATTTTTACAGGCTGGATGTTAATTATTGTCAGAAATTCAAGGCAGTTAAAAGATAAGTTGGACACAAAATGTCAGCAAATCCCAGATGCAGAGCAAAACACACACTGAATGTATTGTGTGTGTATCAAAGCCTGATATATTTTATTCTTCTGTGGCATAGAGCTTAATCTTTGTCCAGAAACTAAATAGTCTCACACATCTACTGTAACTCACACAGATGCAGGCACGTTGGAAATGTCACCTCCGTCTTGAGAAGAGAAGATTAAGCACACTGCTCAGCATCACAACACTACTAACGTTTCAGTGTGCTTCAGTACCTTCCTCAACAGTGTTTCAGAACACACAAAATTTATCCTGTTGTCATATTAATTCAAATCAAATGGGTCGCAGTTTCTTGGGGGTTGTGTGTCATGGCAACTTAATCCAGAGGCTCCATTATCTCCTTGAATGGCCATAGTACATAGTCAGTCACAGAATCTTCTTCATCTGTTTTTGTTGTTAAACAGCAGTTGGAAAACAGCTATTAGGATCATTACTGCCACTCACCGGGCTGGTGTGTTGATTGAAACAGTTCACTCTCACCATATGACTCCATGCACTGGACCATGAGGTACCGTAACGCTTGGGACGAATACATGTCCTGTACTGGACAGTCTCAGCCCATGCTCTAAGTGCATGTTGTTATTCAAACATTTGTTTATTTGACCTCACATCTAAAGTCGTGGTCAAACGTTGGGAAGGCTAGAACTGTGGTTTTGGAAAGGCCTTCCCAAAGTCCTGACTTGAACCCCATAAAGAACATGTGTACTGTGCTGAAGAAACAAGAAGCCAACAAATTTAGTTGAACTTTACAGATTCTGTCAAGAGGAGTGGTTAAAAATTCAGCCAGAGGACAAACAGAAGCTCGAGGATGACTATCAAAAGCACCAAACTGAGGTGAAAATGGCTCTAATAAGAAGCATTTAAAATTTCGAAAAGCCTGTAGTCATCTTTCGTTTGGTTTGTTTTTGTTTTGTCAGCCCGTTCTCACACCTAACTTGTTAAATACAGCAGCCTGGTTGAAACTTGTAACCCTACACTTACAAGTTTGATGCTGTGAGATACATCATGTTATGTGAGTTACGTTACTTACAAGACCTTTCAAAAGTCATAATGTGTGAAATGTTTGGCAGCAAGCTTTATTTTGAAAGTCTAACTGGACATTGTCTACATATGTATTATTGCTACCTTGACCACGGAGCCCCATAACATGTAAAACTTACACCAGAGGGGTAGGTAGAGCATCATAGTCTGACGCTAAAGGCACTGACCAAGCTGCTTCAGCTCTAGGTCGGGTGAGAATGTGTTGGTGTTGTATAGGCTGTGTTTCGATGGGTTGTTTGCTAGTTTTAATTGTAGTTTTAGGTTTCTTCAAGTTAATTTTGATCAGATTAATCAAATGCTTCATTTCCAAATCCATTTCCACTGCAGACTACGTTTCCTGTCCCCAAATGTTCCTGATACAACCAAAGGATACTTTGGTACTTTGATACAGAGCGAGCGTAGTTATTGTCAGCCAAAGGAATGCAACTGTGTCTCCACCACAAGTCAAATGTGTATGTACTACTTATACTGTGACAAATAGCAGTTATTAGTGCTGTTGTTGTAGACAGTGCAGAGAAGAGCTGCGGTCAGGAGGTGGATGATGGGAAGAGGAAAGCACAAAAACAAGAAGCACACACGTATGAATTTACTCACATGTGGATGTGCACACAGGAAAACACACAATGAATCATAAAGAATTCCTTCCCAGCTCATCTCCTGAGGCAGGCGGCGGCCGAAAAACCAAACAATGCAAAACACACAAAGCGAGGATCTAAACAAGGATGGACGTGAGTGCACAGGGTACTCTTATTGTTTAGGCTTACATTTTATGGTGTGCGTCTGCCTGCATCTGCACACGTGTACAGTAAATCTATGTATGTGTGTATTGTGTCCCCATTGTTTGTGGGGGTGTTATTTATAGCCATGGTGACCGAATGACCTTGTTTGTGTGGCTTGGATGGAGAGCAGTCCTGCAAACACTGACCCTCTGAGCTAAACTGAGGAGTGTTTATCACTGCTTACTGGTGTCTAATGATTTGTTTTGTCCTGTTTGCTCTGTTCATGAAGACATGAAGACAACAGAGTCTAAATCTAGCTTTGCTGGCTATTGATTTCGGTTTCCTGTTGTCTCTCTTCCTGTACTCTGTAGGCATATTCTTTCCAGGACTAATATTTTTACATTTGAGGTAAACTATTGTATTTTTAGGTCTTGCAGTTCATGACTTTTGTGTGAAATCATGGGCAGTGTGTTATACTGGACATTTATGTATGTATGTACTTCTGTAGCAGATACACAAGGCTTCTATTTCTGCCGGATGCCGGCGCATGGTATCAGCACAGAGCAGACAGGAAGTCACACGCCAAAACGACATCATAACATCCGTTTAATTTTCATAATAAAACACTCCGTGTTGGCGCCAGCACAAAAATCTCAAAAAAGAGACAAATCCAAGCACTTCTAAACCTTCAGTTGGGCATACGTCTTGTTGTTGTGTGTATAACACATATGTAGAACTGAGGTCGCAGGTGATTGTGTAATTATCAAGAGAACTCCTCATTCTCGCAACTCCAGCTGTCAGGCAGTGTACGCTGTGCTGCACTCAAAACGCAGCCGGTGGGGGTTGACAGACGATGGAGCCAAACCGTAGCAGAGCCGTTCTGCAATGTACATGCAACCTGTGGAATTCCCGGGTTTAGGTAACATTGACGGTCATCAGATACAAAGTCCTTGTAGACCCTCCCTTACAATGTTTCTGGCCAAAACAGACAAGTACTGTAGCATCAAAGTGTCTGGATAACTGTAGTTAGCCAGTTAGTGTTAAACAATAAAGATACAGACTAGTTGTATTAGATTCCATTACTTATTTAAGGGATTTAAGGACATCTGTCGATTTACTCCATCTGCTTCTTGGACAGTTAAATTAGAGGTATATGATTGGCAGCTTTCTCAGCACCCTAAACTTGATGGTGGTGTAGCAGAACGGAGCCCTGTTGAGTTCTGCTCTGCTTGTGTTGCAGGTCTCAGGCTGAGAACCCATAGACAGATAAGATTCCTGTAAAACAGGAGAAAGAATGAGACAGGCAACAAGTACTTCCGTTTACTGCAGCTTCGCTCAGCAGAATCTATTTGTCCATATACAAAATATACTTTTCTTTTTCAGTATTTTGTTTTCCATATTGCAATATTACCTTCACATTACCTTCACCCTCAAAAACAAACAAAATACCTAGGCTAGTTACAATCACTTTTGCTCTCAAATAAAACACATTTTCCATTTACCATTAAAATTATATGTACTACTACATTGATGTGTTCTCATTCAGTCCATTAACTGAACTAGTGCTTCCATTTAGTTCACAACCACCTAACAAAAAACCTTACTTATGAAATGAAATTCTCCTATGTTCCCTTATTTAACCTCACTCCTTGTGCAAAATAAAAAAACACACATAGCACATTGCTAATAATGACTGTCAGTTCTGTACAAATGACTGAGCTGAAGGCTTGCAAAGTTCAACTTTTCAAAGTGCTTATAACTTTCAAGAATGTATACATCAAACTGCAGCACCAAATATATATTCACTTAGAACGAGCTGTTATATCATGTAAAATAGTATTCTCAACCAAAAGGGAATATGCTGTAGCCAAAACTAAAACATGCTTGGATCTTACTTTAGTCATGAACGAAAACTTTACAGCAGGCGCCATCTTGGATCAGCCGCGACACAGAGGGAAACAGTATTTTCTCTGCTTGTTCACTAACCATATAAATGTACTAATTTTCCCCTACCAAATCGATTCATAGTTAATTAAAATATTCAACAACATGTATATATCCTTATACCAGTATTAAAGCATCACGAACCTGTAAAACGGGAGAAAGAATGAGACAGGCGACAAGTGCTTCTGTTTACTGCAGCTTCGCTCAGCAGAATGAGGAAGTAGTCTGCTCGCAAAGAGAGTCCATGGGAGAGAAGCAAAGCGCCACACTGCCTCCTGCTGGCAGCACTGAAAATGCTGTATTATAAAGACAACTTGTACACCGATACTCTGGTAACTGGTACGTGTACTTACAAGGAAGTAATAATTCACCATTACGGCTCATATTAGAATATTTCTCTCATAGAAATGATATTACCAAAATAAAACATAAACAAAATTACATAAAATGTGACCATATATTTTGTGTGCGTCACACGCTCCCTGACAAAATAAAAAAATGGCTCCAGACATTTCCAAACCTTAAACCTATAACCTTTTACATTTCATGAACACTTTCAATACCCAAAGGAAAGCTCCAGGTAAGTATGTATATGGGCGTGTGTGTGTGTGTCTCTGTGTGCAAATCAGTATGCAAATTGCGGTGTAGTGTATGGTAGGATTTGGTATGGTGTGGGGTATGGTAGCGTCTTGTAAGGTGTGTGGCAAGCCATAGGGTATGCCTGCATTTCCCAGTTCGGCATGAAAGGTGGTCCATAAGCCCCCACTGTGTTGCAAACTGTTCGGGGTTGGAAAGAGGGTTGGCCTAATGATCCATACGTGAGCATCTGGGTCGGCTTTCTTTCACGAGTGGACCTCCGAGTTTGTGGATGACTAGCCTGATCATCATAGGGCTGCCCACTGATAGTCTTGGAGGCTACTGGTCTCTCCTCTTTTTGTATCACGTCTTCTTGTCACATTCTGCAGGTATTGGATCAACAGGTAAGTGCTCCTCTTCGGTCCATTCCTCCTCATGTGTCCTGTGTCTAGTTTCTCTGCTCTCTACAACGGGCATGCTCCTTCTTCTTTCACTGACATGTTCACTCCTTCTGGTTTCTCTTTCAGGTATGAGTGGTCGGGCTTGTTCAGATCTCTCAGTGGTTGTTACATGAATAGAGTTTCTTTGAGGCTCAGGCTCTGTGTGTGCTCTCAAGTCCTCTTCTCACTCTTCTCACAGTCCTCTTCTCATCAATATTGTGGTTCATCATCATCGGAAGAGTCACTGCTTTGGTTCCATTCACTCTGTTCCTCAATGGAGCAGGTAGGTGTCTTGTTGAGTCTCTCTTTCTTCCAGTTGGTGATTTCTGTGACTGCTGGGGTAACTCTACAGGTAAGTCATTAACCAAGTGGAGCAGGTTGCGGTGTAGTGTTCGTTCCCTGTTTCCCCCTGTCTCTGGGTTCACTTTGTAAACAGGCCCATCAGCAATCCTCTCCTTCAAAACATGAACCGTGTCTTCCCAGTATGATCTTAGCTTACCGGGGCCTCCTCTCTCACTCAGGTTACGCACCAAGACACGGTCACCTGGTTCAAGGACCACACCCTTCATGTGGCGGTCATAGTATCTCTTCCCCCGAGAACTGGACTGTTGACTATTCTCAGAGGCGAGTCTGTAAGCTTCCTTCATTCTAGAGGCCCACTTCTCCGCATAGCCTCTTGGAGAAGTGGCTTCTTCATCAGTAGCCAGGCCAAATATCATATCCACAGGCAGACGTGGGTGTCGGCCGTACATTAGATAGAAGGGTGAAAACTAGAGGTGGGTGCAATTCATCGATGTGGCGATGCATCACGATGCTTCACGTGACGATTTGGCATCGATTAATTAACGTCGATGCTTTGCTAGGTCCGCGCATTTAGACAGAAGGCGGCAAATTGGCGGTCTGTTTTGGTCCGCCAATTTGACGCCTCTGAGGGTACACTTACTGCTGCCTCCATTGCCATCTAAATCCGAGGCGTCAATGTGCCGGCAATTGCGGGACATGGGCGGAGGTGTCGATAACGTGCACTGTTGTGCAACCCACAGCCGGGAGTTTTAAAACCAGGAAACAGCTGATCACAGCAGTCAGTTCATCACTTCATCCGCGGATGTCAAGATGAGCAACTGGAAAGCCGCTGAGATCCGGGAGATGGTACCGTCTCCTCGGTCTCTGTAGCTGACAGCTAGCGGACACAACCAAACAGCTAGTAGCTGCTGACTGTCAGCTGTTGTGTAGCGGCAAGCTACGAACGGTCGCTACTTTCAAATTAAAAGCCCCCCGCTAAGAACCCAGTTCTAAAATCCAATGGGGTGCAATGTAAAGCTCTTATTTTGAAGACAACTTTGTTGTCACTGATCACTGCCAAACTTCGTGCTTCTCGCCACGTCACGTCACATGTTTACGCCTCATTAAAGGATAACTACCGTTTTTTACAACCTGGACCTTATTTCTGGCAAAATATATGGTCATTTACTCACCCAGATAACTTTGGTGTCATTCGGCGTCGTTCGGACGAAATTAGATCCAGTGTAGCGGCGATATATCCATATAATGGGAGAGACGGGGCAGCGACACACAGCCTCTATATAACGCATTATCTGCCACGAAACTAGTTAATTTCATCAATATTTTGTTATGAAATGCTAGCGCTATTCCCCTCTGAGTCCGGGCTCGTCCGTTATCAACATCCGGGGTCAAACTAGCAGTAGCAGCTACAGGTAAACAAGCCGCGCTGTCGCGGGTGCGCGCGCAGCTCAGAGACGACATCTTCCAGGTCAGAGGTAGTAGATCAGCCTACAAACCCCGGATGTTGACAATAGACGAGCCCGGACTCAGAGGCTAATAGCGCTAGCATTTCATAACAAAATATTGATGAAATGAACTAGTTTCGTGGCAGATAATGCGTTATATATAGGCTGTGTGTCGCTGCCCCGTCTCTCCCATTATATGGATATATCGCCGCTACACTGGATCTAATTTCGCCCGAACGACGCCGAATGACACCAAAGTTATCTGGGTGAGTACATGACCATATATTTTGCCAGAAATAAGGTCCAGGTTGTAAAAAACGGTAGTTATCCTTTAAATCCAGGGCTTGACTGTTTTCAGTGTTTTCCGCCAATAGAGGGGGCTCTCCTGCAAGTGGAGCTTTCAAGTTAAGCAGCTCAAAGTGCAAATGTTTACATAGTCATAAAATAAAATATTTTGTGTCTTTGAAGTCAAATGTTCAAAAAACCTTGTTATTTACTTTATGAGTGCAGTTTTAGAGGAACTGAGTTAATTGATAGGCTATTTATTTACAATTATAGCCACAGATGAAGACAAAATCAATCTTGTATGGAAAAAAGCATTAAAAATTGCAATAATCGAAGAATCGTGGCCAATAATCGAATCGAAGCTCCCATAATCGAGATCAAATCGAATCGTGAGGTACCCTTGTTGGAACACCCCTAGTGAAAACCCAGCCGCCTCATGCCTGGTACAGTTATAGGCGTGGGTGACTTGTGGTAGGTGTTCCCTCCATCTTGTTTCTGGTAGCATAGGCTTGGGCAAACCTGGTGAAATGGTCTACAACTACCAGAATGTACTCAAAGCCCCCCTTGCTAGGGTCCAAGTGAAGGTAGTCAATAGACACAAGCTCGAGGGGTGAGCTGGTGGTAATGCTCCCCATGGGCGCTCTGATGTGTGAGACAGGTTTTTTTTTCTTGATGCAGGGACACTTCCTCGTCACATATGCCTCAACATCCTGTTTCATGTATGGCCAATAAAATCGGTCTCTAGCTAGGCCCAGAACTCTTTCCATCCCCATATGACCCATATCATCATGGAGGTATTTCAGGACCATAGTTCGGTATTGGTCAGGCAAGACTAGTTGACTCCTCTGGCTGGTTTTCCTGTATAGAAGACCATCTTTGAGGTGAAGCTTCCCCCACTCATGCAGAAGTTTTCTGGCAAGACCATTAACTCCCCTTCTCATGTCATCAGTCAGAGTGTTGCTAGTCTCTTTCAGTCTGATGATTTGACTGATGGCAGGATCATCTCGCTGAGATTTCATGAGCTCATCACAGCTCATGGTTGGGAGCAGCTCTGGTGACTGTAATGTTGAACTATCTTGCGACAGGTTCAGGACAGCGACATAAGCAATGTCTTGTTGCTTAGTGGCTCTGCTGCCTTCCCATATTGCCAGAATGGTGTCTCTGGGCAGCTCCTCCGTGCATGAGTCAACATAGCTGTCAATGTCTAATGGCAACCTGGAGAGTGTGTCAGCGTCCACATTTATTTTTCCTGGCCAATACTTCACCTCAAACCGAAAGTCAGCAAGCTCACCAACCCATTGGTGGCCGACAGCATTGAGCTTGGCGGTGCTCATCACATAGGTTAACGGGTTATTATCCGTATACACAATGAAGTGGGGCGGGTAGATGAGGTAGTCTCGAAATTTCTCACTTATGGCCCACTTTAAAGCCAAAAATTCAAGCTTGCCTGAGTGAAGGTTGTAATTTCGTTCTGCAGGCGTCAGTGTTCTGGACCCATAGGCAATTACTCTTAGCTTCCCTCCCTGGCGCTGGTATAGCACAGCACCAAGCCCTTGTTCTGATGCGTCTGTGTGTAGTACAAAAGGGAGGTCGAAGTCGGGGAGCATACGTCAGTCCGACGGCCTAAAAGTCCAACCGCCCATCTCTCCGACTACTCATTAATCCGACTTTTATAGGCCCATTGGCCCGACTGCCCATTGCTCCGACCAAAATAATCTCTATATTCCGACCAGGGCTAAATCCGACCATACAGAATTCCGACTTTGGACCGAACCGGCTCTGGGTCATGGCTCGAGGCGAAGGAGATTCACAGTCACGGTTTAAAGTAACCCCGGGTAGGCTGAGCTTGCTTTCATTCATAAAATAATCAGAGCACAAAAGTTACCCGGGCCATGCCCCCCTCTGGTTCCGCGGTGTATGATTCGGGGTCACCTCTAGTGTTAACAAAAGTCAAAACTAACGGAACATAACTGTAGCCTACCCAGCACCCCTCAAAACAAACTCCAGTATATGGTTATTGTCCCCAGCACTTTTCAAAATAAACTGACGCCCCACTTGTGCAGCCGTCTTGTCTGTGGATTTCACTGAACAAAATGTCATGCAGAGATTTTTTTTTTTTTTTTTTTTTTTTTTTTAACTTTAGTTTCTTTTGGATTTTTGTGCGTATTATGGAGCCGTTTTGGTCCGTGTTTGTAAGTCTTTTTTTTCCTGGATAACATTTTCTGAAGTTGCAACATTTGGGGTCGGAGTGTGTGATTGAAATCCACCACGGTCTGCTTCCCGTTCAAGGCATCTCCTCCTTCAGATGCCAAGACTTTGTGTTTATTAATTAAGCTTTCACTGACTTTATCACATCTGTGCACATGTCTTAAAAAATAAAAGGAACAGGAGCAGGACCCACGCGCTTTTGACTACACTGTGGCGCTGTCAAAATATCGGAGATTAAGTTGATATCTCAGTCTATCCTGCTTCTGGGCCGGATTAGTCGGTCTAATACACTGTCGTAATTACTGGGAGTCGTAACACAGGGCATACTTAAGTCGGGGAAATGGGAGGTCGGACTAATGGAAGAAAAAATATCGAAATGTATGGTCGGAGAAATGGGAAGTCGAAATTTTGGGTAGTCGGAGAAATAGAGAGTCGGACTAATAGACGCAAAAATTAAGAAATGTATGGTCGGAGAAATGGGAAGTCGGACAAATGGGAAGTCGGAGAAATGGGAAGTCGGACAGACGCCATGCGCCCGTCGAAGTCAGGATAACCTAACACGGGCGGGTTGGACAGAAGGTGTACAAGATGGTCTAGGGCTCTTTGGTGCTCTTTCATCCACTGTATTGGGGTCCTGGATGACAGCTGTACCCCTTTTCCCTTCTTTTGCCTTGGCTGAGACACCCCGGTGGCAGTGTTTTTCGCTTGCAAGAGCTCATATATCGGCTTGGAAATTTTAGAGAAGTCTTGTACGTATGTCCTATAATAGCTATAATCCGACAAGCTGACGGACTTCGCCAACAGTGCTAGGGTTTTACCTCTCAAAGCCTGGATGGCCTCTAGGTCCTTGGGGTCGATCTGAACTCCATCAGCAGAGACCAGCCTTCCCACATAACGGACCTCTTTCTTGAAGAGCTCACACTTGGTTGGCCTAAGCTTCACACCGTGTTGTTGGAGGGCCCTCAGGACGCGTCTCAGTACCTCAACATGATCTTCAAATGCCTTAGCATAGCAGAGGACGTCGTCCAAGTATGGGATGCAGCATTCATCCCGCAAGGAGTTGAGAATTTCCTCCATGCTCCTCTGAAATGCGGCTGGGGCATTCGAAAGTCCAAAGGGGATGGGCACACACTTATACAAGCCCCATGGAGTGATGAATGCTGTCATGTGTCGTGATCCCTCTGCAATGTACCCTTGATGATACGCTTTTCCCTGATCCAAAATTGAGAACCAGCTATATCCACCGAGCGTGTCAATTAAATCTTGAATACGTGGCAGGGGGTGTCTGTCTGGGACTGACTTTTGGTTCAGGAGCCTATAATCAATGCACAGCCTCAAGCTCCCATCCTTCTTTCGAACACAAACCACGGGAGCCGAGTACGGGGACTTTGATTTTACTATCCACTTTTTTGCCAATAGGTCCTGGATATACTCCTTGACTTCTTTGTAGAGGGGCCTGGGGACCACTGCGTAGGATCGCTGCACTGGGATGTCATCCTTCAGAATTATGCTCATTTGGAGGCTTGGAACACACCCTATGTCGTTATCATCCCGAGAAAATGCACTTGACTCCTCATAGAGCATTTTTTTCACTACTACTTGCTGTTCATCGTTCAAATGGCTTAAATCGATGGGGGGATGCCATAGCTGGGACAGTTGCTCTGTTTGGCCTTTGTCATCCTCCCCGACAGGCACAGGTGAGTTGACATTGTTGACCTCAATGCTGTCTGTCTGGTCTGTTTCCACTATCCTGTCGATTGGCTGGATACTGCCTATCACTGTAAAGTTGTCCAATGTAATGTTGTGTTGGGTGTGGTTGCACACTGGGATTTCAACATAAGGCCGCTTGGTGTGGTGGACTTCAACCAGGCCATCGCCCAGATCTAGCTGCTCCAGTCTCAGGTCTGGGTGGTTGACCTCGAACAGTGCCACTGACAGGGTGTAATCAGCTGGCACCTTACATTTGATGTGAACAACCTGACCAGGGTGGATAACGACATCATGCCGACCAACTCTCACCAGCGCATGGCCATGAAATGGCTCCCGAGTCTGTACTAAGTTCACAATTGCCTCAGCTTTGTCATTTTCAATCTGCATGGCCTCTCTCAGCAATTTAGCAATCACAGCGACAACTTCAATTCCACTCTCTTGTCCTAGGATGAGCTCTTGGATCACATTGAAGCCCAAGATCGGTCTCACAAGGCTCACACGACTGACCAGGAAGGGTACTCTGATGGCGAAATTCGGATCATCGCTGCTAGGTAAGTTCTACCCATCCATCATATGGTATTGGCTCTCCATTAGCTGCCGTGAGATCCAATTCTCTGTCTCCCAGAAGCTCACTGAGCAGGCGCACTTCCTGTTGAGGTAAGTATTTTTGTTTCCATGGGCGGTCTATGATGCTAACTTGGGCACCAGAATCTAGAAGAGCAGTCACAGCATACCCACTCAGATTACATTTCAATGAACACTTCTCTCCAATTACCTTAGCTACTCGCTGTGATGTTGACTTGACATCAGTTGGTGAATGAGGAGGGATGACGAGGTTGTGGTTAACCTGTGCTGGTACTGACTTGCTTGTATCTGGGTGGGACTGAATACTACAGTCGGTCACGGGTTGTCCCTCTGCCATGACCGGGGGCGTTTCCCGGCGGCTTAGGTCTTTTTAAGCATCCCACAGCACAGTGTCCCTCTTCCCCACAAGCAAAACAGTGATTGCAGTTAGTCTGGCTACTGGCAATACAGTTCGGGCAGCCATATGGTCTCTCTTTTCTTAACTGTTTGCTCTGTTTATTGGGACATTGGCAGGTACACAGGGGTTGAGGCTCAGACGTTGACGGCTTCGCTGCTGCTGTAACATTTGACTGTAGGGAGCTTACTGCCTGAGTCAGAGCCTGTACTTGAGCGCTCAGCTGATGGATTAGCTCATCTTTAACATTAGTGTCAGCGTTACACTTTCCCTTGTCCACCTCACTTGTGTGATTGTAGGAAGCTCTTTAACCCCCTTCTATTGTCATTTCATCCTTGCTGGCGAGCATATCTTTGAAGTTGCCGGGTTTTATGATGCGAAACACTGCTCTGGTGATTTCGTCCTCAGTATGCTTTTCTTTCAGTCCTTGATCAATCTGTTTACTGATATTGCTGTAGCTTATCTCAGATGTGTTATCCCAATTTGTCCACCATGGATTTTGTAATCTTTCCTCTGCAGGAGGGGGAGGTCTTTGAGAGCAATCATGATTTCAGTGGTGTTGGTGGAATGTTGGTCAGCGTTTGAACTAGGTGACTGCATGACATGTGAACTGTAGGACTGGTTACAGTCATTGTCAGTGGGTTGACTGACAGCCATGTGTGGCGTGAGTGAGGCACTACTCAGTTTAAGCTTTTGACACAACTCATCATAACTAGAGAGCAGTTTATTTAGCTGTGATTCAAGGGCATTAGGTTGAGGAGCTAAATCTGTTGTTGTAGTTTCAGTGTGTGTTCCTGTAACATGTGTGTTACCGTCCACAACATTAGATGGCAAGGATGGTGAAACATTAGCATCAGACACTGTGACATCTTCCTCACTCTCTGGAGGAGATTCACCCTGCTTACGGTTATGAATAGTCTCACCAATCATATCTTTTAGAAAAAGTAACTGCGACATCCCCTCATCCTCTAACTCCAGCAAAACTGTACTTTCCATGTATGAACACACATAATCAATACAGCCCTCTTCATCATGTTTGTTTAACTTAGCTGGGTCTTGGCTAGGTGTCCGTGGGATGGTGGTTGTAATCTGGAACCACTCCTTGGCAGAGAGGCAGAACAGTCCCTTCTTTACTGTCCAAACCAGCTTCTTCCTCTCGTTATCCGCCATTGCGATCACTCATCAGATGCCCTCGGCCCTTGAAGTCCCTCGCTCTGGCAGCAGTCAGACGCCCTGGATTCTTGCAGCTCCTTGCTCTGATGACGTGTCACACTCTGGTCCACAGGTTCAGAGATCACTGGATCAATGACGTTCTCCAATCAAGGGTGTCGCCGATCCCGGACGAGCCCCCACAAATCTGTTACAGGTCTCAGGCTGAGAACCCATAGACAGATAAGATTCCTGTAAAACAGGAGAAAGAATGAGACAGGCGACAAGTGCTTCTGTTTTACTGCAGCTTCGCTCAGCAGAATCTATTTGTCCATATACAAAATATATACTTTTCTTTTTCAGTATTTTGTTTTCCATATTGCAATATTACCTTCACAATACAAAGATCCACAATATCAAAAACAAACAAAATACCTAGGCTAGTTACAATCACTTTTGCTCTCAAATAAAACACATTTTCCATTTACCATTAAAATGATATGTACTACTACATTGATGTGTTCTCATTCAGTCCATTAACTGAACTAGTGCTTCCATTTAGTTCACAACCACCTAACAAAAAACCTTACTTATGAAATGTAGTATTTCTAGGTTCTCCTATGTTCCCTTATTTAACCTCACTCCTTGTGCAAAATAAAAAACACACATAGCACATTGCTAATAATGACTGTCAGTTCTGTACAAATGACTGAGCTGAAGGCTTGCAAAGTTCAACTTTTCAAAGCGCTTATAACTTTCAAGAATGTATACATCAAACTGCAGCACCAAATATATATTCACTTAGAACGAGCTGTTATATAATGAAAAATAGTATTCTCAACCAAAAGGGAATATGCTGAAGCCAAAACTAAAACATGCTTGGATCCAGTGGCGGACTGGCACCAAAAAGAGGCCTCGGCAATTTTGACAGAGAGAGGCCACGTTTGTCTTCTCAGGTCATCTGCAACCAACAGAAACATAAACATTACACTGCCACAGAACATAATAGTATAGCTTAACCAGAACATGAAAAATAAATGTTTTACCTTTAGTTACATTAGCAGGTTGCGCAATAATTTGCTTTTCTCTGCCACTCTATCAATCACATCATCCGAGTCCAGTCTCATGAGGATCTCCTTCTCTGTTGCCATCAACATGAAGGCTTCCAAATTTTCCTCTCGCATTCTGCTCCTGAGACGACTCTTAATGAACTTATGTGTCGAGAAGCTTCTTTCACATGCTACTTGTGTGCAGGACAAGGTCAACAAAAATTTGTAGGCCAACTGTATTTTGTGGTAGCCTACGCATGTGAAAAAAACTCCAGCTGCTGGAGGAGGAAGTAGCAACTAGGCCTGTCATGATAACACATTTTGCTGGACGATATAAATTGTCCTAGAAATTATTGCGATAAACGATAATATTGTCGCTTTGAGACCATTTTTCAACTAATATAATGATAATGGCATAATAATGCAAGTACACCCTTTCAAAGATCAATAAACCTTAATTTCTAAAGAATATTTAACATTGGAACGTGAAGAAGACATTTTAAATATCCAAAGTAAATAAAGATGGAGGTTGTGGCCAGCCAAGATTCCTTATTGCAGCAACAATGTTAGCACCATTGTCTGTAGTGATGCGGAGGCGTGACGATACACGTGATGATGATGACGTATGTGTTTTTTCCAAGGTGTTTCCCCGTGTCCTCCTGTTAATCTGTACCAGCTGTCTGTTTATAATCTTATGATGCTGTTATAATGTGTTCCAGGAAAGTGACAAAGTTAAGTTTTTCTATAATTTACATAATTACATAATCGCCATCAGTAAACAGGACGCTGTCTGACCATTTCACTCGGGGAGTTCACGAAGTTCATTAAGTCTCAGTCTGGAGGGCTGACCGTCAGCCAACAACAAACACTTGGTGAGTTAAAGTTTTCTGCCGGGGACAGACGCTGTTTTTCGGGCAGAGATGTGATGAAGAGTCGGCCGGACCGACAGGCTGACAGACACTTCTCCACGAATAACTGCGGTATTATTTTCCTCATATAAGTTGCCAAAGACACGACCAGTTACTACGTTACTGTTGTATGGTAATGTAACGTTGCTTTGTGGGACATTTATCTTTATTTTGTTGAGTGAAGGATCTGTACAGTTATCAGACACCAACACCATCAGACCGACACACCCTCGCTCCGCGCCGCCGGCTCGGTTCGCCGAGTTGTCCTTTACAGGAAAAATAAAAAACGTCATTATTTTTATTTAGTTTAGTATGCCTATTATTTGTCAGAGTCAACAGGCTGTTTTGTTTGTTTGTTTGCTTTTTCCCCTCTTTTTTGTGGCCGCCTTCAGCTCCGCTTTAGTTTTTATTATTATGCCGCATCACCGGGCGGCCGCAGTGGCATTTGCCCACATTGCCCAATGGCCAGTCCGTCCCTACTTGGATCTTACTTTAGTCATGAACGAAAACTTTACAGCAGGCGCCATCTTGGATCAGCCGCGACACAGAGGGAAACAGTATTTTCTCTGCTTGTTCACAAACCATATAAATGTACTAATTTTCCCCTACCAAATCGATTCACAGTTAATTAAAATATTCAACAACATGTATATATCCTTATACCAGTATTAAAGCATCACGAACCTGTAAAACAGGAGAAAGAATGAGACAGGCGACAAGTGCTTCTGTTTACTGCAGCTTCGCTCAGCAGAATGAGGAAGTAGTCTGCTCGCAAAGAGAGTCCATGGGAGAGAAGCAAAGCGCCACACTGCCTCCTGCTGGCAGCACTGAAATGCTGTATTATAAAGAAAACTTGAACACTGATACTCTGGTAACTGGTACGTGTACTTACAAGGAAGTAATAATTCACCATTACGGCTCATATTAGAATATTTCTCTCATAGAAATGATATTACCAAAATAAAACATAAACAAAATTACATAAAATGTGACCATACATTTTGTGTGCGTCACACTTGCATGGCTCTGTTTTCATTCTAAACTGATCAGTGATCGACAGCCAATCACTGTATGCAGGCACACTATAAAGGCAGCTAGTGGTCCTCCTTGCTTTCCCTCTGTCGCCGTAGGGTACCTCATTTCCGGTGCGCCCGCTGCTGTAGCAGATGCCGTGGACCCTATCTGTCAGTGCCCGATCCATACCCGGAACTTGATCCGTTCCAGACGCTTCTGCGCATGCGCCAGCATTTTCCCTCAGACGCTTCACGGTTGGACAGCTACATACGGCAACTCCACTTGGACAAACTTTATTAGGGCACTGGCCGTGCAACTGACGGTACAAGCGTACGTCTGTTAAAAGTTAAATGAAGTGAAAATACTGAAAAAATAAATTAATAAATACAAAAATAAAAGCGCCAGTCTGTTTAACTGCCTTTTTACATGTTGTGCCGCTTCGCTGGATTATGGCCGAGGTAGACGCCAGACGGGTCTCGCTGCCCTCGGTCCTGCCGCGGTCCTGGTGCTCCGCTATGGCGAGTCAGCCAGACCGAGACACCCCGTCTGCCTCGGCCAACGGACTATCACACTCCACGGCGGGTGGCTGAGGCATGACACGGTCTTTCTCACCCCGTGGTTAAGAGCAGGGCGGTTGGTTTATTCTCCAGCCCAGTCACTCCGCTCTTCTCATCACCCACACTTCTATTAGCTCTTAACCACGGGGTGAGAAAGACCGTGTCATGCCACAGCCGCCCGCCGCGGAGTGTGATAGTCCGTCGGCCGAGGCAGACGGGGTGTCTCCGTCTACCTCGGCCATAATCCAGCGAAGTGGCACAACATGTAAAGGCAGTTAAACAGACTGGCGCTTTTATTTTTGTATTTATTAATTTTTTTTTTTTCAGTATTTTCACTTCATTTAACTTTTAACAGACGTACGCTTGTACCGTCAGTTGCACGGCCAGTGCCCTAATAAAGTTTGTCCAAGTGGAGTTGCCGTATGTAGCTGTCCAACCGTGAAGCGTCTGAGGGAAAATGCTGGCGCATGCACAGAAGCGTCTGGAACGGATTGTGTTCCGGGTACGGATCGGGCACTGACACTCTCCCCTCCTCAGCCGTGACGCTCTCACTAATAGCAGCTGGTATTCACTTAGGGCGGAAGAGCGCCTGAAGGCTCTCGTCTGCCCCCCCCAGCTGGCTCATTAGCACTGCCGGATCGGGACCGCAAGTCCGGGTTAAGCAGCCAGAAGTGTCGCAGCTACTCGGCTCATCCATAACTACGCTGCTGCTTTGCCTACTCTTAGCTTGTCGTGGCTAACCACTGCTACTTGGCTCATCAGGGCTAACTGCTGCTATATTGTTCCTTTAGTCCCTACTTGCTTGTTTTCTTTTTTGGGCCACTTCATTAGTTGCCAGTGGGCTTAACTCTATCTTTTTGTTTATTACTATTTTGCTTGCTGCCTTTAACCCTGGTTAATATTGTTTGTGATTGAGTCTGTTTATTTTCTTTATCTTTAGTTTTTGTTTTTCTTATTTAACCATACCTGGCTGTTTAGTTTTCGACAATTAACCTGATTTCGTGTTTATTCTGTTAACTGCAAATTTATTTATTTTGTTATTGTTCCGGCAGTTAATTAGTGCAGTCCAGTATTTGTTTACAGTAATTTCTATTTTGTTTCCTTTTTTTTGTTTAGAAGTTGAGGGCCTAAGGTGGTGGGGATTGGTGTCCTCCGGTGGTGGTGTGCCCTCCTGTGTGCTGTGCCGTCGACCCCGGGTGTGACCTTCACGTGTGTGTGTGTGTGTGTGCGTGGATGTGTGTTCACGTGTGATTGGGGTGACCCTCCTCCTGGATACTGTACTTCTGGTGGCCCTCCTCCCCACTGGTAAGCCTCAGCTTCACCTATTTTCTTTGTCCCTCCAGTAGTTGTTGATTTTGTGTTTTGGCCTTTTATTAATATTGTTTAAAATAAAAACTTGTCTTGTTGGAACCACGTCTCTTGCCTCATCGTATAACGAACCTATTTGCTATTGAGTGATCAGTTTGTCAGTGGTAAAATATCATTCTCTGGGTGAAACTCCCCGAGTGGCGTAGTTGGCTCCTCCACAATTATACCAGCTCGCTGGTTGCTTTCCTAACCGCTCGTCACAGTGGCACTAGAGTTCTCAACGGGTCGGGTCGGCCCGACAAACCCGACGGGACCCGCGGGTTCGGACCGGGTTCGGGTCGAAAATATAAGCAAGTGACTTGGGTCGGGTCGGACCTCGGGCTTAATTTTTTCCGCTCAGTGAAAAAAACAAAAAAACAAAACATTTATTAATCATCGCTGCTGTTCACCGTAAAGAAAGTCTGGCAGCTGTGTGCAACGTGCATCATGTTTGTATTGTTAAAAGGCGTGAACATTAAAGGTTGATTTGAATTCCCGTCTGCTGGTCATGATAGTACGTGTATGAGAAGAAAAAAAAGGTGTGGGGGGGTGATCGGCGTCGTCGGGCCGCGGGCCGGGTTCGGGCAGATAATTCATGTTGATGTGTCGGGTTACATCGGGTCCGGGCTTTAAAAGCCACGGGCCGGGTCGGGTCGGGTTGTAATTTTCAGGCCCGTTGAGAACTCTAAGTGGCACATATAACGTTCCAAATGTGTTCATTTGAATGCGTTTTAAACATGACAGGTTTTAAACACTTTATCTGGAAGTGAAACAGAAAGCCAATGCAAATGTTGGCAGTCATCTCTCATTGCAAAATATGGCAACTATTCACCTTCATTTTGTTTTCCAAATAATTGTGACTGGTGGCTCGTGACTCAGATTTTGTTATATCTGTGACATGAACCCAGATCTCAACAATCCTTATCTTTGAAACAATTTTATTATCACAGATGAAGACCAAAACTATGAAAATTAGACTCAAGTTGTACTTTTCATTTAAAGGAGGCTCGTTTGTTCAGGGAGCTGCGTACACTGCACACAAACAGCGACTGCCTTCAGTTAGTAGTGTCGTGGTGCATGTGTGTGTGTTGTATATTCCCGTTCAGTGAGAAAGAAACCTGCAGTGTGACATCAAGCAGATCATCTGCAGACTTGACTAGATTTAAAGGGACTTCCTCTTCCAGTCTGCTGGCTTCAAACAGCATAATCACACAAAGGCAGGTTTTTCAATGAGAACTTAATAAAAGGGTTAGTGCATCCAGCACACTGGGAGGGAGGACAGGACAGGAAGTGGCTGGCATATGGGACTGGAAATCCAAGGGGACTTCTGAGAGGAAAGGACAGAGTGATGGGGGGGCTCAGACACTCAGTTAGTGTGTGTGTGTGTGTGTGTGTGTGTGTGTGTGTGTGTGTGTGTGTGTAAGAAAAGTCAAACGGCATCATGCATTAATGAGCCACCTACAAACAACAAAGGATAGACTGTGACCTTGAGCCTGTGAATGTGTGTGTGTGTAGGTGTGTGTGTTTGTGTGTGTGTGTGTGTGTAGAAAGAAAGGTGGCATATTTGTTCATACCCTTTAACCCTGTCTCTTTCACTCAATACTGTGCATTTAGGCTCAGCTGTCCACTCAACACAAAGACTTTAAAGACCTCGTCCGTCTGAAGGAAGGAGCGCCGACAGAAGAAGAAGTGACTTGGTGTAGAAGCAAAGAAGAGGCGAGTGTCGCGCTGTTGTTAGTCCCTGTGCTCTAACACAACCAGATAATACAATGAGCTGTCTGACCACGTGGTAAACTCAAATGTGTTTACAGTCGTTCAAAACAGCGACACTGGTAGGTTCAGTGGCCGTCATAAAGATGGAGGAGAAGCGATGAAATATAAGGACAACATATACTTTCAGACAGTCTACCCTGGAACACATCCATACTGCTTGCACTTGGTTTCACACATGAAAGGTGACAAAAATATTAGGGCCGGGACTTTAACGCGTTAATTAAGATTAATTAATTACACAAAAATGAACGCGTTAAAAAAATTAACGCATTTTAATCGCACTTATTTTTGCACCGCGGAACGTTTCTCACTGGATGAGTTTCAGGCGTACCGATTATACTGGAGCACAATTATTTAACAAGTTAAAAAGCCGCCGACACTGATCACTGCCCATGGATCTATAAAGTTTTAATGTAGCCTGAACGCAGCTCAAACCGACCCGGTGCCTCAGCACTACGACCAAGCTTTGATAAACACACCGGATCCGTGCCGGTTTACAGTATCCTCCTGTAGTTTAGCCAGTCGCTACTGTTTAAAAAGCGCTCGTCGCAGTGGAGCTGAGAACAGCAGAGTTTCCTCTGCTGCAGCTGAACAGCTGACATGTGGTCAAGACGTAGGTAGCATACAGACCTGTCACTGTCTCACGGTGCACATCACACAGGGAAAACATAGAGCTGCCTGTGTTTTATTAATGTTTACATCAGGCTGAGTTCAACAAATCAGTTTATGCTACTGTGATTTAAGTAGTTAAATACAGTAATCATCATAGTGTAGTGGCAGGAAAGACCATTTACCAAATTACGTGTTACTTAAACAGTTTTCATTGTGCTGTGCTCTAAAAATAAACTAACAAACTAGTGTAGAGTCCTGTATAAGGAATGTTCAGCTTAAATTTTCCCCTTAAATTTAGGTTCTCAGGAAAATCGCATCTTATCAGGTAATCGTTAATCGATCGATAAGGTCCATCAACTAACGATTAATGAATTAATCGATAATTCGCATCCCTAGTCGGTTGGTCTTGGTTAATTACCACCTTGAAAAAAAATAAACAATGTTTTGTTGCTTAAGCTTATGTATTCAGTCATTATTCAATGGTATACTAAAACCCATATGAAAAAAAATGCTTCTCACTGTTCTCAGGTCAAATATTTATATGCGATTAAAAATGCGATTAATTTCGATTAATTAATTACAAAGCCTCTAATTAATTAGATAAATTTTTTTAATCGAGTCCCGGCCCTAAAAAATATTTGTGTGAGAAATGAAAAAAAAGAGAGCCAGAGAGAGAAGTCCAAACCCTGGCTCCTCTCTAACCTCCACACAGCTGATCAATCATGGCGTGAAGAAGGTGTGAATGTCGGATTGTCTTTCTGCAACCTTCATTGCAATGTCTTAATGCACAAGAGACTGTCTATTCCAAACTGCTGTTCCCTATAAAGGAAACAATCAATAGGACATGGGATTACAAAACAATACAGAACAAAACTGATCACATTGGTCTTTGTTTCCTTGCCTGCTTTCTGTTCATGAAGAATGGACTGGAGAGAAAGACAAAATGACATACAGACATTACTTATAACTATGACATCATGATCCGGTTAGAAGACAGCTAATTTGTGTGTTTCCCATGAGGCTCTCTGAGTGTCTTCTTCCTGCATCTGCCTCCACTAAGTGCAGAACAGGGATTCACACTGGAGACCGCACTAAATGATACACTGTGACTGTGGGGAAGATGCTTAGGTTTTCCTCAGACTCCTTTCTGCTAAAGTTTATTTAGACTGCAGCACTTAGACACACATGCTGAGACTGTGTGTTTAAATAAAGCATAAATTCATGATTGGCCTTTTGAAAGTTTAACGGTTCCTCTGGGAGCAGTTTATGTGAATAAGCACATACACAATCACAATTTTCAGTTACACTAAGCCAAAAAAATGTGTATGGCAATTTTAATATTGCAATATTTTATATACAGTAAATAGTATCAGAGACATTTGGACGTTCAGTACATATACTCTAGAACCCAAGCAACACTGGTAACCCCTACACACAGACACTGTTGGGAAAAAGCAGAATGAAAAGGAACTGTTGCAGAGGAGGATGGGGAACAGGTCATTATTCATATTTCACGGAGCACAAAACTGAGCTGTAATTAGACACTTTCTGACACTTCCTGTCAACATGTCATCTGAAGTTATCATTAACTAGAGACCATCTTGCAATCACACCAGCTACGACACCCATCAACGTGTTCACATTCTGACTCATGACTGCTCAGTAGTCATTACTACATGATTAAATGAGTATTTAGTATCAATGGGTCAGATCAGACTTATCTTCAAACTCGGCCTTCATTTTGATCCCAACTGCACATCTGGAAAGTTTCATAGATCAAAGCCAAAATGAATAAACTCAACGTTTGTCTTATGTTGTTGGCAGTCGTTACTCTTAGATTAGCTCTAATCAGAGTTTAGTCAAACTAAGTTAAAAATGAGTAAATCCAGACTAAAAATAAGCAGAGCTCTGATGCGACAATAAAATTTAAACTCTACTCAGTCAAGCAAAGTTTATTTATGTAAACCAAAGTTAAACAGAGTTCAGTCAATGTGGAGATGCCACTCAAATTAAAATGAATATCTCAATAAAATACATTTGCATGCTGCTAACTCTCAGATGCTCACTGTCACGTTGTTTGCTAGTTAGCTAAAATATTAGCTTAACTGTTACATAATGCTGGTTTTTCAGGAGTCATGTTAAGTTACTGCTAATGAAAACCTATCATTTCCTGATTCTGTTGCTTCATAATAAAAGCTTTTAAATGACAACATGATATAGAACTTTTATTGTGAGGAATTTACAAGAAATTAAATATGTGTTTGTTAGTGCAAGTTCTTGGATAATACAGCAGGGAGGAGCAGTAATCAGAGCCATGGACCAGCATCACCGCTGCTTTTAAATGTCCTCTACTAAAGACAAATGCTCTGCAGTTAAAGACACACCTTGAAGCAGGTAGTCCTATTGTAATGGAGATATAAATCCCAGCTGAGCTGACATTTCAAGTCAAACCGAGTCAAGTCAAGCTAGCACATGTGGAAATGCCCAAATAATAGGGCAGTATTTTCTGTTTTGTTGTTGTGTTTTCGGATTTGTTGTTGTGCTTTCTGTTTTGTTGTTGTGTTTTCTGATTTGTTGTTGTGCTTTCTGTTTTGTTGTTGTGATTTCTGTTTTGTTGTTGTGTTTTCTGATTTGCTGTTGTGCTTTCTGTTTTGTTGTTGTGTTTTCTGATTTGTTGTTGTGTTTTCTGATTTGTTGTTGTGCTTTCTGATTTGTTGTTGTGTTTTCTGATTTGTTGTTGTGTTTTCTGTTTTGTTGTTGTGATTTCTGTTTTGTTGTTGTGATTTCTGATTTGCCGTTGTGTTTTCTGTTTTGTTGTTGTGATTTCTGTTTTGTTGTTATGTTTTCTGTTTTGTTGTTGTGATTTCTGTTTTGCTGTTGTGTTTTCTGATTTGCTGTTGTGCTTTCTGATTTGCCGTTGTGTTTTCTGAATTGCCGTTGTGTTTTCTGTTTTGCTGTTGTGATTTCTGATTTGCTGTTGTGATTTGCACTTCAGGGCCACCGTAAGTTTTACATTTTGTTGCAACAGAATAAGGTTTAGGAGAGGTTTAAATTGAATCTTTCTAGTTTTAAAGTTTGGGGCAACATAATTTAAACTTAAACCAGGATTGAATCAGGTTTAAAAGTAAATTCTTGTTGATGCAACCCAGCCTAAGATATTAAATATTATTACATTTTGAAATTGGTATGATGTCATAATTGAATAAGCCTTTCTCTACTGTAGTGTCATCACTTTTCTTACCCTGCATTCTGCAGCTGAGGGTCCAGGGAGGCCACGTCCATCTGAACACCTTGGTTTCTCTTCCCCCCTGGCTAGCACTAATGTAATCTGCTCTGCCACAAGGTCTGACAGCAGGGGACTGAAATATGTACAGAGGCACACACACACTCACACTTACAAATAAACACTGCGATTACACCCAGCCATTATCTTGCTGCAGTGGAGCCTCGGTGGGGTCTAATCACAGGGAGGCGAGGGTGACTTCCCTGCTCCAGTCTAAACACTGCAGGGAAATTACAGATATTTCTGGCATCCATGTCAGGGTTGAAGGTAAGGACGATCTCGTCATACAGCCACACAAACACAGCACTTTGAGCTATTTTTGCTTGATGCAAAGGTTCATGTGTAATGATGATGTAGGACTTTCCTTTCTCCCTCCTCCCGCCTCTGTCACTGGTGATCTTCGGTGACGGCTGGAAGTGTTAAAGAAGCGTCTTTTGCGAGAGAGTGTGAGGAGCGGCAGGAGGTGATGGATAAGGGGGTTGTGGTTGTATGGAGCTCCTGAAAGGTCAAAATGGTATTTTTTTTCTGAACTACACCCACTTTCCTTCATTTGCGCCAGTGTCAATGCTGATATAAGGGAGTACAAATTACTGATATCGATATATCGGCTGGTATACACACATTTGTTGCAACAATCTCTCAAACATGTTTATTAAAACACTTGTGACAAAGACGTAATGGAGGCAGGATATTTCATTTAACGCTAAACTTAGTAGTAGTAAATAGTAATAAGAATTACGATCTTTTTCTGTATTACAAAATATCTAAAATAAGCTTTCATATTGATGCATATTGGATGACAGATACACCAATACGATGTCTGAGATACGCCAATATCAGCCGATGATGTTTCAGTTGAACTCTACGTTCATTGCAAAAACTAATCCTTGCCACCCATGCACCCCAATCCATTCTATACCATACCCTAGAATTTTTAATGAACTTGAGGGGCCAACCACCAACGACTATCTGCGCTGTGCTGCTCCGACACAAAACTTCAACTTAATCCAAATCCTCATTACATTTTTATATTTTCTTTGCAGTCTAAGTGACATGCAGACGATGGACTGAAGAGGGACCACATATCTCTTGCTAGAGTGCTACTCTTATGATGAATGGCTGACATAATATTTTTGCAGTGTCATGTATTTGTGATTCCTCCTCAACAACTGTACAATAGTCCCTGAAGGTGTTTATTTCTATGTTCTACATTACAAATTTGGCTCCACCAAAATAATAAAAAAGTAAGTAACTTCATTGAATGTATCTGTGATGTACTGCTGTAAAAGTAGAACGTTCCTTAAAGAACATCAGGAATATTTGTCCCATAAGAGCCCTGGTCTTTTCTCTCAGGTCACATCAGTGAAATCTCCCTCTTTCCCATGATCCTCTGCTTTTATCACTTCCAAAAATAGTCAGTCTCTCACTTCCCTCCATCACACTCTCTCTCCGTCCGTGCTTCTCACTCCCCTTTATCTCATGTCATCTGTCTCTTTCTCTCCCCTGTGCCTTTGCTGTTTCCCCAGTTTTCTTCCCCTAACTCCCTGTATCTGATCTCCCTCTCCCTCCCCCCTCGGCATCCTCTCTCCTTTTATTACTCTATCTGCTGTATGTTTCTCTCATCCTCCCTCTCTCCCTCCCTTTATTCTCTTTCTCTGCCTGCTTCCCTCTCGCCCCCTCCCTTTCTTGTCGTTTCCTCCTTCTAATTGCTGTATTAGCTATTCTTGGCATCTTGCTCTCCTCCTAATTGCAACTCCTCTCCCCTTTCTCTGATTTCCTCACACAGAAAGAAAAGAACTTGCAATGAAAATACGAGCTTGCATTAAATCTGAGTCCAACTGCCTGATGCTGAACAACTCCTTTTATTGCACATCTACATCCATGAGTGCATAGTGTTATGTGTGTATAATAATGTGGATGTGTACAAGCTACAAGTCTTATCTTATCTTATCTTGACAGTCTAACATCGCAGAAGGAACCTTTGATTGGCTGTCTCAACATACACTGTTCGTTCAGCATGGATTTTGTGAGTCCCTGTGTCCTGGTACAAAAAGGCATTGGGAGAGTTTGTCTTTGTGTGCCCTTCAGAGGGAAGAGAGTGGGCAAAATGACACCACATCCACACCAGACGCCCAGTCATGTTACAGAGTGGAGCAGCACAGTTCATCCACACAGTAGTGCAACATTGATGGTGACCCAGTGATAATTTTCTGATAATCAGAAAATGCTGAATATCAGATCTGATTATTAGTTGACCCCTAGTTTATACAATTGTAATTGTAGGCTACTTTTGATATTGAAGTACATTTCATTTCAAAATACTTTTACTGAAGTGCTATTCATATGGGTGACTTTCACTTTTACCAAAGTAATATTTTAACATGATATCTTTACTTTTAGTCAGGTAAGACCTGTCGGTACACTGATGAAATGTTATTTATCCTGCTTTTTTTCACAATAAGTCTACTGAAGGTTGTATGTTTTTAAGCGAAGGCTTTATTCAGACTAAATCAGGAGTTGGCCCGTTTGTGTGACATAATGATGTCAACTTTAATACCACCCCTGATCAAGATGGTGGCGCTAATGCAAATAAAAGCCGCTTCACGCCTGTCACTAAGCAAGTTAGTAGCTGCTATGTGCAGGATAGACGAGCTGCAGGCAACTGCTCATAGTGTCTGACACAATCTCTAACAGTGGAACCTTAAGTGACTTTCGGTGGACGCTTTACCTTGTGTGTCTGTGTCTGTACAGTGATTACTGACTCATCTGATTTAGACACAGATCAAATTACCCTTTACCTGCCAAACTCCAGGATTAGGGAGTTCCTGTAGCCAGAGGGATCAGGAAAAGCCCATCTCAAATCACTATGATGTTGGACCTCTGGGTGATCTGCGCCTGATGAGGTTTGTGAGGTGAAATCAATAGTCTGAAACTGCAACAATGAAGTTTATTATTTCAATATATTCCAAGTGTCGGTGGATTTCTTGGTTTCTAATTCAAAAAGTTTTCAGTGAAGGACACATTTTAAGTGTGGCAATGATGTTGGAAAAGCTTGCTTGCCTCAGGCCAGTGTTTCATGAGCATACAGTGGTGGCTTTATACCTAGCCTGGCCATCTAATTGGCCTTGATCTCATAAACCACTGACATGACTGATAGTTGGCCAAGTTTCCAGGATTAAAGTGACACAGCGTACACACCATTTACCAAAAGGGCCATTGGCCAAAGCCAGTGTGAGGAGCTTGGGATGAGTCGGCGCCCCGAGTCTGAGGTCATTGTACTGAGCTGGACACTGCGCTGCTCCAATCAGATTGAGGGTGGGTTGTCGCATCAAGAGAAGTTCAAGAACTTTTTACAAGTGAGCGTAGGTTGGAGTTTGAACACAGACTGGCTCAGTGTCAGTAAAAATGCGAGTGTTGCACTGGGCTGTTGCAAAAAAAAAAAGAAAAGAAAATGGAGCTTAAATGCAAAGCTCTCAATTTAGCACCAATTTACTTACTAACGACTGAAAGAATGAGACTGATACAAGCGGCTGGTGAATTTAGGTTGCTGGGCTGGGTTAGTGGATACATACTTTACCATTGGCGCTTTTGGGTGTCAATGGAAAAGTCAAAGTCAAACCGCATCCTGCTGATTTGCTTTTACACTATCAGTTTTACCGGACTATTTCTTGGAGTTAGGCCAAAATGCGCCCATCCTCCTAACTCCAGCCCCTCTGCCAGTGGACTGCCATCTCATTACCGTCTCAGGTTCGTAGCCAACCCATGATATTTAGTG
This sequence comes from Pagrus pagrus, assembly GCF_965226575.1. Classification (NCBI taxonomy): domain Eukaryota; kingdom Metazoa; phylum Chordata; class Actinopteri; order Spariformes; family Sparidae; genus Pagrus; species Pagrus pagrus. The sequence goes on from NC_140197.1 coordinate 7,549,826, forward strand.
GCTATTCTTTGATAGCACTGCAGGGAAGAGTGATTTTACAGCTTTTTCTTTTATTATTCAAGAGAATTGGTCACCAGTTAAAGGCAACTCTTCACGCAGGTAGTCTGTTATAATGTAAATGCAAATTCCTGCCATGCTAGGCTGATGTGCCAAGTCAGGCCGAGCCTGCACATGGGTAAGGAAAAAGACCCACGGGTTACCAGATTTAGTGTGGGGGAACATCAACAATTTACATCAGCAACAGTATAGTGTGATGCTGGAGCCATTTTTACACAGGCAAGAGCTTTCATTATGCTGGCTTTGTTTCTACGCTGAACCAAACAACAGCAGCACTATGCCCCCTCAGCGTGTGATTTTGGATGGTATGCCGGCTTTCTAGAGGTAAAAGAGGCGTGACGTGTAACACGACACGTTTACGAGATATATACACACGTCATCATCATCCAAACACATGCACGCAAGCCATCCTTCACCTTTCATGTCCAAAAACATGGCCATTTATGTCAGGCAGACAGGTGTGTGACAGCCAGACTCTGTACAGTCTCTTTCCTCACCACTGAGACATTGCAACATGTGTAAAGTCACGGTAGAAACTGTAGAGGCACCAAGGAACCACACACACACTAATGACATGATTACAGGGAAGGTAATTTTGGAACATAATTGGTGCTGAAACTCTGATGTGCTACACCGGAGGACAATGGAGCTTATATGTACAAGACTAAGCGTGTGTGTGTGTGCGTTTCCTCTGCTTCGTCTCCTCCTCCAGGTGTGTTGGACAAAGAGGGGTCTGTTGTGAGAGAGCGCAGAATCACATCTGGGCAGCAAATTAGAGAAAATCATGAGCAACAAAGATTAGGGAGTGAGTGAAAGTATGAAGAAGTATGTCATTGGTAAAGGTGAAATTTTAATTCTCCTTGTTTTTTTTTAATAATAATAAATAATGGTTCTCGGACATCTCTGTGGAAACAGTGTCTCTGCTTCAGGCTTTTGAGTGTTTGTTTCCCACGGCGGTGACTGATATTTGAGAACTGGGGTTGCTAGGAGAGGTGTGGTGAACTTGTGTGGTGCGGTACTGTCTGAAGCACATCATAGCTCTATATACTGTAGCCTACAAACACGCATATACCGTGTCTGACTCATTTCAACATTCAGCATCACATCAGAGGACCTATTGTAGTGCAAGCTAACAAAGTAAGCTAAGTGGCTTCAGTTCTCATCAGAAAAACAATGTCATAAGTTATTTGGACGAAAAATTGTTTGTCTTTTTTAAAATGTTTTAAACTAAAATATATCTTACAAATTGCTGGGGCCCATGAATGTGTCTACAAGATTTTGTGCCAGAAAATGCAAGCACCGATGCCCCAACGTGTCTGAGGCCTATGTCAGCTACAGAGTAACAACATAGCAGGCAGCTACATTTATAGGCTCAGTATCTATGCCATAACCTGTTAACCTATAGCAATGAGTCAAACTTTAGTTTTCTGTAACCTGTAACCATGACCACCATTTTCCCTGAGGCTTAACCAAGTAGTTTTAGATACTAAACTTCACCATACCTCAACTATTGAGACAGGAGGTCAAAAAACACTACATGATTTATTCTGTCTTCATTTGCATCATGAAAATGACATGGTCCTGGTGAGCAAGGTGCAAGATTAGTTTATGTGTGTTGTTTGAGAACGCAGGAAGTCTTGAAGGGATCTATAAAATTATTAAAGAAGGAGGCAGCTCTCTGCCAGAGATTACGGAAAATATTTTCATTTGTTTTGTAAAGTTGATAACTTTGATTTCAAAGTTGTTTTCATGGGCAAAGATCTGAGCAGTACATCTCAGCAGAACATCAGGATGTACACACTCTGCTGCCTTTGGGCCCTTTCACTTTCAGGCTATAGACAGAGAGCTTGGCATTCAGACATGAAAATAAAATTAATCCCAGAATGTGTAAATCTCGCACTCCGATAAACTGATACTTATCTAAAATTGTTAGATTGGATTCAAGATATGAATACACTAATATGTGCAAGCAGTAACATTAGACGGAGTAGGTAATTAATACTGATAGTAAGATGTTACAGAAGTCACTATATGTGAAGATTAAATATGGACACAGTATATACACACAGGTCAGATATATACATTATGGACAATAGTGTATAGGTATCAGGTGCACAGAGACATCATTATCTATCTGTAGCTGTTCAAACAGCAAAATGATCTGTATCTATATTCGGGTAGAAAACCGGGACTGGACACTGTTTTTACTGGTCGTTATTTTAAATCGGAAAATGTTGTATTTTCTAACCTAATATTCATTGCCTCACCACAATTAACAGGAAAATTGGCCAACACTATTCAACACAAGTGATGTAGAAAAATTCAAAAGAGATATGGACGACACAGTGGGTGCAACAAGCAGCATTAGGCTACAAAAATGAAATAACAGCCACTTTTTTTGGTAGGTCTTACCACTCGAGCGTCACTTTTTGAAGTTTCCCTCTAGTCAGTGGACCTTTTTACAATGACCATTACAGTCTCACTGAGCCACTGGTGTACCTGGTGTAAGGGGCAACAACATAATGCAAAGGTTTATATTGAAAAATATCTGTTCGATATTTGGTCAAGATACAGGAAAGATCTTGGTCTCAGTTAAATAACTATCACTCCTGGCTTCAAACCCAAGATGGGATGCATTAACTCTCTTTTTAACACGCAGTATGTAAACATACCCCCTTACGTAACAGAAGTTTTGTGTATGTGTGCGTCTCTGTCTATGTGTTTGTGTGTGTGTGTGTGTGTGTGTCTTCTACTGTGTACTCATCTGCTTGTTACATCAAGGGTGAATATGTCAGCAACAGTCTAGACAGTCTGGACGACCGAGGGCTCATTTTCCACTCCACTGATGTACAAACCAGACAGCTACTGAGCCAAAAGGAAAAAGCCATTCATCTCAATCCTACACTGATCATTTTAGCATCAGTCGCTCTACTTCTGTAGCTCAGGAGGTAGAGCGGGTCGTCTAGTAATTGGAAGGTCACTGGTTCGAATCCCGGCTCCCCCTAGTTACATGTCGAAGTATCCTTGAGCAAGATACTGAACCCCAAATTGCTCCTGATGAGCAGCTGGCGCATTGCATTGGCAGCCTCCGGCATCAGTGTATGAATGTGTGTGTGAATGTGGCATGTGTTGTAAAGCGCTTTGAGCTGTCCGAGAGGACTGGAAAAGCGCTATATAAATGCAGACCATTTACCATTCACCTATTGCATTAGCATACCACGTATCCAAATTATGTCCAGCAGTGATTTAATGAAAGTGAATACAGATGTGGCGTGACTCAAAAGTTCACTCAGCATCCAGACCAAAGGAGGGGAAATTGCTTTATTTATGCTGCCAGCATCACTAATCTGCAATATTATAACATTATAATATAATACAAGAAGAGGGGTTGTATTCAAAAGAAATGCATGTGTATTGGAAGTTGAAGTGGTGGTGTTATACTGTTACTGAAAGAAGTAGAATTGATGTTAAGAGAAAGCAACGCATGAAGTTCAAGTGTGAATTCAAGCATGTACCAGTGGTAGTTATGAAGATATAGTCAACGGCCAAGGACTGAAAGGAGTTAAAGATATAAGACCCAAGATTTTGATGTCTAAAACAACTATGCTTCTGTTATATACTGTATTTTGTTGAGTTGTATACAATGAGGTGTGTTTCATTTGGTCGCCTGTCGTTATAACTTCCAGGAGAGTCAGAAAGTGAGGAAGGAAGTCGCCGATGAGACAAAACGTAACATGAATAAAACTTAAAATACAACCTCATCCATGAACATTTGTGCCTGAGTCACGTCAGATTTTCAACTGCAACGTTGTTCAATGGTGTGTTCTCCACCAGCTAACGAATTCAGCTCCTGTTACATGTTACAGTCTGGACACACTGAAGGGTGTGTGTGAGTGTGTACATTTCCCCTCCAGCTCCAGTTGGCAGTCAACATTACAGTGCATAAGCACCTGGAAATGGGGGTCACCTCCAGGTATCCCTGCGGCAGTCAGGTTGATACATGGGAATGAAGATAAATCCACTTTTTAAATCCCAAAAGTTAGTAAGTAACATCTGAGCTCTCCTCCCATCCGAATCAGAGCAGAATCTAATGTGGCTCTGGCTGTTTATGCACAGTAAATTTATCGGAGTAAATTTTACTCAAATTGAATAAAATTTTACTCTGACAAAGATAATATTTGGTCCCAGTCTAAATAGAGTAAAATTTACTCTCATTGCTGAGTACATTTTTCAGAGTAATTTTTACTCTATTCAGTGTTTGTTTTTTACTCTACATGATGATATTTTACTCAGTGTAGTATAAAATGAAAACAACTCTCCTGCCATTTTACTCAAAATAGAGTTGTATTTCACTCTATATCGAGTCAAATACAACTCGATATAGAGCTGTATTTGACTCGATATAGAGCTGTATTTGACTCAATATAGAGTTGTATTTCACTCTATATCGAGTCAATTACAACTCGATATAGAGCTGTATTTGACTCGATATAGAGCTGTATTTGACTCAATATAGAGTTGTATTTCACTCTATATCGAGTCAATTACAACTCGATATAGAGCTGTATTTGACTCGATATAGAGTTGTATTTCACTCAATATAGAGCTGTATTTCACTCGATATGGAGTTGTATTTTACTCGATACAGGGTAGCATTATAACTCAATTCTGGAAGATTATCTAAACTTAAAAGATCAATACATCAGAAATTTGAATTTACACACTTTAATTCTTTAAAAAACAATACAATAAAATACATAAAGTCAGCCAGAAAAATACAAGCCAGAAAAATAAATTATGGCCTCTGTAAATTACAATTTTGGCCTCTAGTCAGCCTTCAATAATACATACAGTATAAATAAAAATAAAACAAAAAATGCCAAAATTGCATTGCAATCCATCTTGGAGTCATTTTTTTAAATCACAGGAAACGGTATGGTACAATAAACAAGCTTGAATCATCACGACTGTATGACATCTGTATGTCAAATGCTTTGTAACAGAACAGCTCTTTAACATCAACCACATGAGGTCCCTCAGTTGTACACACTACTTTGAATGCATTAAAATGCTCATCAAGACATATTGTTTGTAGTGCAAAAGTAACTAACAGTAACATCTCATCTTTGACAACAACGTGGTGGATTTTGTGAAAAACTGGCATCTCACATTGGACTTTAAGACAAACAACTAAACCTGCACAATACATATTTCATCAAAATCACTAACTGAGAAATCTTCAGATCTAGATGGGCCTTCACCAGGATCGGAACAAGGTTCATGTGCTTTATTGAGATGCTTTCTAAACCAAGAAAAAGTGCCATAAACTTGTGAACAACCAGCCTGACCACATTTAAGACGAAGTGTCTTTCCTGAACAAAGCCTGTGGATCAACTTTAGGTGCTTTATCAGGGAATTAACATTTGCTGAGGGCTTTTGCAAACAAAGCACAACATTTTAGTCTCAACTCAATGCAGCATTCGAGCTCTCAACTCTGCAACTCTGGGATTGACTTTAGTGGTAGCAACATCTATTTCATAAATGGCGGTTTGCAAGAAGTTGTACACATTTGCCAGATCCAGGTTGTATGAGGTGCTGAAGACAAAGTGAGCTTTGAAAAGCTCATCAAAACAGGCAAGAGAGTCTGGTGACTTACAAGGGATGGCATGTTTGTCAATCACAATGAAGTACTTGTGAATCACACTCCTCTGGGCTCCCACAGCAAGCAGGTAGGGTTGAAGGCTTTCTGTGATGCTGTCCAGATGCCCCTCGATGCTGGTCCCAGTCTGTGACACGAGAACTTCATTAGTGTTTACATTAAAATGAGCCTTGGTTTGCAAAAAAAAAAAAGATAGTGATCTCACCAAGATTTGACCACAATCTTTAAAAATGTTTAATAGGATTAGGAATGGGGGCAATATCATTTGAGGGCAATATCATTTACTTGAACTGTAACCTCACCTTGATGAACTTCACAACATGGTCACTGGCATGTCTGGCTGAGAGCTTTCCTGGTCTCTTGCGGCCTTGAGGTGATGGTGGCAGAAGGTGGAGAAGGATCAAAATGGATGACATGTCACTGTCCCACCCTGAAAATGTAAAGCAAAAATGTGCAAACATATTTTCACAAAAAGCTCAGTTATTCATATGGCTTTCAAAAACAGCTCTCCCTTCATTAGTATAATCATTTTATTCCAACATACCATTTTCCACTTCTGTTGTGGATTCAGCATTTTGAACCAGGTCTTGAAGTTCAGCTGTCTGTGTGAGGCCACGGCTTTGTTTAAGGACTTTCTGCTTGTAGACAGTCGGCCACTTCTCCAGGAACTTTGCAGAGATGGCATCACCAAACATCAGACTAAAATCCTGCTCAATCTGCAGACAAGAATAAGTAAAGACAGAACAGTAAACATTATGGAGTGCCACTATCATGATATACTAGAACCATAACCAGGATATTAGAAAAGGCCTGACACTTTCAAGGCAAGGCAGTTAAAGATGCACATATCATTCCTGCTATGTCTAGGAATCTTGGAAATGCTGTGAATATTTCAGAGGACTTCACTGGGTCATGAACCATCTTTTGGCGATAGGTGAAAGTCTGCTTCATCTTCTCCTTGACAATTGCTTCATCAGCTGTATGCTTCATCAATGCAATGGCCTCACAACACAGGTTTTCTGTCATTAGCCAGCTTTCCTCTCTGAGGAGGTCTCTCTCAGCCTTTGGACCACCTGTAACAGTGGTGGGACATTTACAGATTACTGGATTTGTCTGCTCTATACAAGTAAATGACGCTATATTGTGTCCTTCAGGGTTTCTGCAGGTTTAAGGAAGTTCAATTTCAGACTTTATGAACATAATTTAAGACCTAAGACCAATTGAAGAAAAAATAATAATGAAGTGCACGTGGTGGGAGTATTCAGAGAAAAAAAAGAAGAAGTATTCTGATATTAATACTGACAGCAAATTTAAGAGAAACAAAGGTCTATTATTCTGAGATTAGTCATTGAAACTGTGAGAAAAAAAAACTGACTCTGAGAATATCAAAGTTTTTTTCTTGCAAATTGACTATAACTTCAAAGAATATTCAACTGAATTTTTTCCCTAAATTTAACACTAGCTAGGTGTACTAATTCTGACTGGGCTGCACTGCACAGTTTGCTTTAATATGTTATGGTTTGTTAAGAGTGTGATCAATAGAATGTATTTTTAAAAAAAAACATTTGTGAGAGTCAAACTTCATAAAAGTACTTCATAATCCAATACATTTTAAAGACTCTAAGACACCAGCAGAAACCCTGCTCCTAAGATATAAGAAACAAGGCTCGGACACTCAGAAAGGAAGGCCAAACATGCAGTTGTGTCATCAGATGAAAAGTAGGATTCAGTTGCTTCAGACACACAATAAGAGCGACTAAAACAGTAAGACTGAAAAAAAACAAACACTTGCTTGTGCAGTAGTTTAAATATATAAACATCATGAATCAGACTTCCAAGTCCAACTACAATCAATGTCACATAGCTACCGATTAGTGTTGGTGACTGACGGGAGGTCTTCTTTTGTCCCTCTGATGCTTCCTTTTGAACAAATTTCAGTCGCCATGCCAGATACCCACTACAGTCTTCTGCATTGTAAAAATGCTCCTAAAGTAAAGAAAATGTTATTCAGTTTTGAATGAGAAAGTTAAAATGTGTTCATTTATCTCCTTAAAGTGGTAATCCCAAATATTAGGGCTGGGCAATTGAATGGTTGCCAATTACAATTAGGGCTGCCACAAACGATTATTTTGATAGTCGACTAATCACCGACCATTTTTTCGATTAGTCGACTAATCGGATCATACGTAAATTGAATGTATAACATACAGTTTATCGCACCAGCATGCAGCTGATCTTATATAACAATCATTAGCTTTCAGCTTTAAGTGTTTAAGGTATATGCTAACTAAAAATGAAGACAATTAAGATGATAGTTCATTAAACCTTTAATGAAATATGCTTGTAGCAACAAACAATTGTAGCATAAAGTGCAAACAGCTGAGTAAACGGATAAGGCACTGGCTGACCTAAGGAATTCAGGGTTTCCCCCAGAAAACTTTAAAACTTTATTTTTTTCCTCAGAGATTTTTACAATCTGGAGTCACGTGAACATGATCACGCGTCTTTTTCCGGTCAGTCGTCATGGAAACGTGACAATCACGGATCTACCAAAGATACTCTGTAATCTACTGTTTGGACCAGAGAAAACAAACGTGTGTAAATGCGAACCGTACGAGCTGAACAATGAAACACTGGGTCATGTTCACATCTGGTGAAAGCACCTCGGCTCACAGAAGTCCGGAGCTCTGACACCGCAGGGGACGACGTGCTAACAGCTAACAGCTACTAGCCTCTGCAGCAGCTGGCTGAGCCTCTAGAGCCGCGGCTCGGCTCACGGTAACGGCTACGAGGTCGACGTCGACTTGGTGCGTTACTCTCGGTCAGCTGGTGAAGCAGCGGTCTGATGAGCATGATGGGACATGACATGTCCCGTTATGCGCGACGAAGTTGTGACGTTGTCAGGTGATGAAAAAGACACCTGATCACGTGTTGATGGAGCGCAAGACTGATTTAAAATAAATAAACAATGTTTAGCCTGGCGGGGGGGCAAGTAAGACCTGGCGGCCTGCCAGGCTTATGATACACTGGGGGAAACCTGTTATTATTGAAGTTTTGGTCTCACTAACTTAAATATAACAAAAGTGCATTTTGTGCTCAGTGCTTACAACTGTATTCAACTTTACTACACTCTGACTCTATATCATCCCAAACTGCACAAGGCTCTTGTTCCTAAGGCTAATGAATCAAATCTTCATCGCTAATATTAACGTTTACAGCTATCAATATGAGTAAGTAGTAAGTTAGCTCTCTGTTTACGCTAATGTTAGCAGCTAACTAGCCAGTTAGCCTTAACGAGACGACGGTCCCTCTTCATCGTCGTTGTCAGCCACAACGTGCTTCCTTTTCAGGAGCTCGTGCATCACACTTGTGCTGCCGTGAAAGGCGAGTTCTGTCTTGCAGATATTGCATTGCACACTTTTTTCTTTTGTTTTCTTAAAATGCTCCCACACTTTTGAGCTCCGTTGCCGCCGGGTAGCCATGATACCAGAGAGCCCGTCTGGTATAACTTCAGGTGACACCACGGCTGACCCAGATTACCACTACTGCGCATGTGTGTCAAGGACAGAAAGGCAGACGCTGCAGTGGAAGGTGCCGCAGCAGTTTTGAGAGAGAAAATAAAGTTTTAAAAAAAAAACGACGCGTCGACTATTAAATTAGTTGTCGACGATTTTAATAGTCGACGTAATCGTGACTAGTCGACTAATCGTGGCAGCCCTAATTACAATTAATGAATCAGTGGTGAATGGGGGAGTGCAACTACTTGCAACCACAGTGAATACACCCACAGTGACACACCCATCACCCAGATGTCAATGAAGTGTGCACACACCACCCAAGGTCATTACTACGCAGGAAACTTACAGAGATGGCTCCCACAATTACCACCAGATTAGATCTTATAGGAGAGATGGCATACTGTAAATGGTGGGCACAGAAATGTTAACAGATCTTTCACTGAATTAAAATATCATCCAACAACAGTAAGTCGACAATTTAAATATTTACATTCTGCGAAGAAGGTAAAAAGATTTACACGGAAGTGAGGAGTAAATAAGTTTATTAATGTACTTACATGGCCAAACTTGCTCCAAGGATCAGCCAGATATGGGAACAAGGTAGTGATGCCCTTTGCATAGTCTTCTTTAACACGCCTTGGAGGACTTGTCCTACACACACACACACACACACTCTTAACTGAATGTACTGAGATTCAAATCTGTAAAAACAGGGATGCTGTACTGCACTAAGTCAAGTCAAAATATAGTGTAGCTAAAATTATTCAACATACCCATGTTCACTTGTCATATGTGCAACCAATATCTTGACCATATCACGTCTTCTGACATCTGTTAGGCTTTTTGTCCGAGCATACTCGCTCATGATCCTCTCTCCTCCAGGTTTGTTCTTCAGAATGTTTTCAATCATCTAAGAGAGGGTAAAAAATGGACAAAATTATCTGTTTAACTGACAGTAAGAATTTTGGAATTGTCAACTTCAACTTGTCAACTTGCTGAAAGTAATTCTGCAGAGCTTACTTGAGCTCGACTGGTATCGTCAGCTCTCTGTCTTGTCGCAGGACTATGCTGCAGTATGATGGAGTCATCAGAGTCCCCCTCATGGTCTCCACTGGAGTTATTAGCAAAGGAGTTGCTTGCAGAAGAGCTCTACGAATCTAGCAATCATGTTAAGATTTAAGGGGTGGTGCAGAAGAGCAGAGAAACCAAGATAATTTCAAAATATAAAAATGAGATCTACTTGACTCACATATTTAGAACATGTTAGATTAGCCTGGATTGTACAGATGAAAATAAGGCTATGAACTTATATAAGAAACTCACCATCAGGATTTGGGTCTTGGGGTAAACAAATCTCCAACACACCAAGGTCTTGTTTTTTTACAAGAAACTCGAACACCTCCTCGTCAACTTCAGTCTTTGAATCATCATAGACTTTTAAGTCCAGAGTTGGGATGTCAAATTTCTTGGCAACTAAAGACAAAAGAAAATTGCACAAGCTTACTGACAAATTCGATGTGTGTTGTTATAGACATTAAAATGGTAACTATAGGGGGAAAAAATCTCAGACATTTTCTTATGATGGCATTTTAGGGCCACTTTCCACATTTCTGTCTTTTTATAATTTAAACTGCCTTTCTATTTCATTGAGTTTTTAGCCCTAGTTGCACTTTTTTGAATTTATGTTTTAATTTCATAGTGCACAAAGACAATGGGCCGGATCTACTAAAGGTTTGTGTGTAGTAAAACGTGTGCAAACTCGTACAAGCAGATTAGTACAAGCAATTTAGGATCTTAGTAGATCCGTACCATTGTGTATTACTGCACTATTTTAGTGTTTGGGTCACGACTTAATGGTCAAGAACCAATGTAGGTCCTGAGACTAGACTAGTTGAGAACTACTGCCAGACGTTATTTTGCAAAATTTGTGAAATTTTTCACTCACCACAGTCCAAAAACAATTTGAAGGTCAGTTGCCCCTCATAACAAATGTACTTCTGGCGATCTTTGTACTTTACTCGTACAGCCTGCATCCTTAATGACAAGACACAAAGAAAATGTATTTCATTTACATTATCAAAAATATACACAGCAATTTAGTAGTTTTAACAATTACAAGTTAAAAGACAGTACAACAATTCCATTAATTAACATTAACACTTAAGTTCTGAATTTCCATTTTCTGTGCAACTCATGCTGTAATATAGCCAAAAAGTAAGCAGACGGTAACTTAAATAAATCCTGGTCAAAGAAATAACTGTATTGTTGAGGGGTTTCTGTGGGGGTAAAACAAAAAGCCAATCATTGCATGTGTCAAGTTGACCTGCAGCTGCTAATTGAATAGCCCTGCTCTATATAGCTCTGTTCAGAGTAAAACACACGTGTTGCACCAGAAAGGGAGCACAATTACATTCTGGTCCACCTGCAGCAAATGAATGCAGTTTATGCTCAAAATTCAGACCAAACTACAGTTAAAAACGTCTTTCTCCAGCGCTCTCCTCTGTTTAGAGTCAAATACACGTGTTGCAACTGCTCAGCAACGCCTGCTAATGTTTGTTAAGAATAACTGATACTGCTCCGTTGATAATTTACGTTAATACAGGCGTTACACCGAGTCGCTTGGCATTAATACCGTCTATAAACCACTAAAAGCGCAATTAATAATTAATTAATGTGCACAATTGCACAATTTGCGTTGTCAAAGCTAACGGTAGCATCTAGCTAACGTTAGCAACTAACGGTGCTTTTCAGCGGGAATGTCGGTCAAAACTTTCATCTTACATACAGTAAGTTAACTAATTAACGTTACAGTAAACTTACCTGACATCTCTTCTCTTCTCGTCCGTGTCGTCGCTGCCAAGGATGTAGCTCGCTGCCCGCCTGGTCTGCTCAGGTGTCTGCTGCTGCTGCTTCATGCAAGAGATTTGTAATGGCGGCAGAAACGAAACTTAACTGGAACATTAGTGGGTGTGGTTTCATGCTGTTTTACTCCAGTAGAATTTAATCTGTATTTTTGCTCCTACTCTATTGGCTGCGAGTAATAATTATAGTCAAAACTGATTAAATTCGACTATTTCGGAGGAAAATACTCTGCACTCTGGAAAAATTACTCTCCTGTTTTGCCTCCAGCAGGTCTGGCTCTGCACCTGACACTCTCCCCCAGAGCTGGCCAGCTATGAGCAGCAGCTTTTAGCCTTGTGTCCGACGTGGCACTTTCCACACAACTCTCAGCAAATGTCTTTTCATTCGATTGAGATAACCCTCGAGGCAGAAGTTACAAATGTGCTTTTAATATTTAATTATGCAAAAGTTGACGTGACAGGTGTTGTGTAACCAGTGAATATAGCAACAGGCAACCAAATTAAGCGCATCGTTATCTTGAGTAAACTTGTGGATTTCTCTGGTTTGGACGCTATTGGAAACATCTGGGATGATTTAAATACACAACTCCACAAAATGATAAAGGTCTAGTCTTCATATCTTAAAAGCAGCCAAAGAGGAGATTGCCTATTGTAAAGAATCTTGTGTCAAGTGAAACATAAGGCGAGTAACTCTTCAGACTAAACTTACATATAGAAACAAACGTGAATTTTCTTTCATATGTTATTGTGTTAAAAGAGATTGTAAGCAACATGAATTAAAAAAGCGAACAAATACTTTGTGCTTCAGAGATGCACGTGAGTAGAACTTCCTCATTTGGCTGTTGCTGAGCAGATTCAGCTGCATACTATTCTGGTGCTCTCCTACAAACCATGAATGATTGATGCGCAGAGCCATCATGTCTCACTGCATTATGGTGGACAGAGAATCATGCTGCTTCAATCAGCTAAAAATCCTCCAAACTCCTGATGTTTTATAGCAAGTGGCTATTTTCAGCTAGAAGACATAATGATTTTAGTCCTTTAGTATTTCTAAAGGACTGGAGCAGGTTCATGATGTATACTGCTAGATGGTGTGTCAAGGAACGGTTCAGTCACATTGGTAGCTCAGGCCAGTGCTGAGTCAAAGAACCACTGTTTCAGAGGTTTGTGTGCAGCCCTTGTGTATGCACCCAAAGGTTTTTGGTAAAAGTAAACACCCTGTGGTGAAACAGACTAAGGGTTGGGTACATGTAAAGTGACAGAAATGGTTGTGTAATGAATGAAAAAGGGAAAGGGTCAAACCCCAAAGGCTCATTTATGCCACTAATACGTATGAGCATAGATATACTGTATGTCCATCTCAAACGATGTAACTGTAACTGCCCACGTTCCTCCATGCATGCATTACATTGGCATGGATTTTAAGCAGAACATCTGCTAGAGGTGAAAAAAACATGCTGACGGTGGAAGAAGTTTTCATATCTGAAGGTCGAGGGGATGGTGTCCAGTGACAGCATTTTAACATTTGTAAGTGTTACACAACTGGATATTTTCAAAGAGACCTCGGGGCATCTCCAGCCATGTTTGTGGCAACAAAGGCAGGTTAAGTCCAAAACATTAGGTTTGTCTAACTCTGCCCAAGCGGTTTTGGTGCCTAAACCTAACCAGAGCATGAGCACAATGTTGCCACATCATAGAACTGAAAATTGAACCTAAAAAAACATTACGTTGTAACATAAAGAAATGTAGAGTTTCAACATTTCATGTGGTTTGCAGATATGTACATTGCCAACATTTATTCTGGCAGATGGGTTCCATGTTGACCGGATGATAGCGCTGAGTGAAAAGCCAGATGACCAGATGAAGTTAATATAATTCATCCTTCAGCGGCTATGAATGTGCCTTTTTTTGTGATGCTTTTGTGGTCTGATGTACTTTTCTATTCGCTAGTAACTGTTGAGAAACCTGTGTGTTCCTGTGTGCACATGCAACACTGTCTCCCCATAGTGTTTGAGTGCATGCATATAAACCTGCTATTACGTTTGTTCATGTGTGTGCATGTGATTTATGAGACCTCTGCACCCACTATTCTCTCCAGTGCTGAGTGGAGCTGCAGCACGTGGGAGCTGGGTTCCCCGTGACTGCTCTTCCCCGTGGCATCCTTTCAGCAAGATGCAACCATTTACACAACCACTCTCCATACGTATGGTGTGTGCGTGCGTGTCTGTGTGTGTGTGTGTGTGTGTGTGTGTGCACGCACGCACGAGCGCACTGAATCTGCATTATACAGCATGTTGATGTGGCAGAGCGACTGGCCATCTGCGAGCTGTTACAGATAATTATATGCATTGTGCGAGGTTGTTCAACACCTCATAAAATGTGTACATGTGTTCCTGCTGAGGGGGGCGGGGTGAAAGAAGAGAGCGAAAACAAAGGAGGCGGCCGAGCTCGGCGCACGTGCAACATTGGGATTATAGTGTAGCATCTGAGAGACGTCGATGTCCAAGTTTCACAGAGATAGCTTTAATGTCGATGCTGTATTTACTGGCTTTTAGTCTTTCCTGGGAAAATCTCGTGATTTGTGGTAATTGTAGAGTTCATCAGAGATCCTAATCCAGTTTAAATCCTCAATTTCTGTAGTTCCTGCAAACCAACCTTTAGGGAAGACTTGACATAAACGTGACACCAGCTTGAAAGTAAAACTTGATCAAAATTTCTCTCCAAATTCCCTCCTTGTAAAAGGTGTCAGTTTGTGGCAGCATCACTGCACCAGCCGGTCTGCTTCTGTGTCTGAAGTGCGTCTTGCCTGCCGACATGTAGCAGCTGTTTGAAAACACTGTTTCACAGTACACATGAACAGCAGTCTCATGAAGTCTTGTGCTTTTATAACCTGTCCATCCATCCCCGACCTCGGCCCTACATACTTTACACTACCTCTTCTCACTTCCTCCTTTCAGCTGAAATAATCACTAAAAACATGAGAGGTCCTTGCATAACAAGAAACTTAAATATAGGTCGTAAAAAGCCGCTTTAATTTTCGGCCTATGGTCATATTTCTGAGCACAGGCTCTATTCCAAACAAGTGAAGAAACTGGCATATTTCCCAAAATGTAATATTGATTTATGATATTGACCTTTTTTGTATCTTTGTTGTGTCTTAAAAGCTGAGCTCCAGGTCACAAAGGGTTAACCAGCCCCTCTCCTGTGTTGCTGTGGATATGCTGGCGTCCTGACAGGTGTAACAGGAGCCTCCCAGTGACTCTGCCCTCAGACAATACTACACATTGTGCTGCAAAGTCACTTTCATGTGGACTGCTGTCATGTGGCAGGTTACAGTGGGTGTCCGGGCGAATGAACGTGCAAAGGTTCATGCATATTGTTGGACGTTATTCAGCCTAATCTTGTTTCTCTATCTTTTGGACAGGTCAGCTGTGAACATGTGAACCTGCTCTGGATACAATGCTTAAAAGAAAACATAAAGCAGATACACTCAAATGGAACAGCTGCAGGGTTTCTTGCTGGACTCAGACCAAAGAGTGACTGCCAATGTGTCACTCTGCTCCACTCTATCATTTTCTAGACTCTCTGTACAGAGACAACCAGTAGTTACATGCTGAAATATGATGACATTTGAAATCTCAAAGCACAATGGTCTCTTTGTAAAGGAAAGGCAGGTTTTTTGTGGCCTCAACATGCTGCTAATTTAAACTCTGGAGGAGTAAAAAAGTAAGGAGGGGTGGAGTTCCAGAGGTCAGCAACGCCATGACTTTGTGGATCAACTGCTTGTTCATTTGAAAAGTCGTTAGTAAAGTGATAGATGTGGTATAAATCTCTTTGTTCCTCCTTCTACCCCATGCAGACTGCGGTCCCAATTTACTTTCTGTTCAAACCAAAAATAAGTCAAAAACAAGATTATTAAAGTATAATTTTTCAACCTCGAACCGATTATTGATCCAGCTAAATGGTTTGATTTGTGTTATGCATTTCTGTAGGCAGCAAATGTGAACAAGTCTAAAGCTGCATTCCAGAGAACTTGAAACTGGAAAATGTCCCACCTCCTACTAGAAAAAGTACTGGAAGTCAGAATTCCCATCTACCCTGACTTCATGAGGGAGCAGTTGTCTGACATCACACAACAATGGCAGCATCCATGGGGAGGTAAGCTAACGTGTCAGATGGTTTGTTTCACAAATCCATCTGGAAAGGAGCCACACGAAACTATTTGGAAAAGGGCCAGCACTTTCAAAAAATACTTGGCAGGTGATTGGACAAACGATTTGTCTAAAAAAAACGAAAAGAAAAGTTACTTCTTTCCCTGACCATCCCGTCTAAACCACTTTGGCAGGATGGTATTTGCAAGCTGATATGATCACATGATCTCACAATCAAGCTGCCTAGCAAGATAAATGGTGAAGGGGTAGGTTGTATTTCTAGACCACAGTATTTGTATCAGGCTCGTGCTTTTGTGACATTTTGACGAGGAAATTCCCACCTGCAGTGTTGACTGGAAACACAATGGGCTGAGCAGTTCTTGTGCATGGTGGAACTTCTTGCACTTTACTTCGATGTCCATGTTAACAGGTTAGAGCAGACACTCTGCCGGCGTGAGTAGCACGGCTAATACATGTGTCAAGAGCGGCTGCAGCGGCGTGACATCTAAAGATTCAGAACCTCGCCATTTTTCGACATGCACGCAGTTCTCTGCAAAAATAGACCTGAAAACGACCTGTAGACAGTCAGATCCACATCATACCCGCGTTTCACTACAGTTTCAAAATCTGTTTGTGTACAATATGTCACAGACATGAAGAGAATACATACAACATGAAGGGCAGCTTTTTTTCCCCGTTCGCTCTTTCTCCGGTGGTAAAGGAAAATCACGTCATAGTTAATAGTTATCAAAGACAAGCCTAAGAGTCTAAAGCCATGCTAGCAGCTCTGCAGGCTGTATTATTGCAGAAGGGCTGAGCTAACTTGAGCTCATTAATAGCTCAAAGCCAGTCATCCAGGTCATGGTAAATCTAGGCACTGTATCATAGGCAACTGGACTTGTTTCATCAACTTAGTGATGCATGTTAGGATACATAACTAAGTGTGGCGATGCTACGAGGGTCAACTTGATAGAGTTTGATAGCCAACAACGCCACCTAGGGGAATTTCACCCCCAGGAAATCCAAGTATATCACTATACCACTTCTAATATACCAAAAGGACACAGGTTTAAAAGACACTGGCTCTGACGTGATTCCAAAAAAAAAAATTTTTTTATTATTGATAATGTTCTTTCTTTTAGAAAAGACAATACAAATTTCCAGTAAAATCAATAACGAAAATATTGTGCAATCCAGTCGGGGGCCACTTTAAAGCTTTGATCAAGTTGTCATTAAAGTGGTAGGTACAGGGCTGAGGGCTCACCGGGCAGAGATGACTTGCTGATAGGGAACAGGGAAGGATCCTTATGCTACACCACACGTGAAAACCACACACTGTTCGCACCCAAGTGCACTACTGTACAGAAAAGTGAGGGGGGACCGCCACCACCGGGATCAGCCAGTCTCCTGCACCAGTGGCACCAGCAGCTCCTGTCCAAAAACCAAAAGAGAGATAACCATTAGGCCAGGCAATAAGGTGGGAAACTTGCACTAGATAATGAGCCCAGAATACACACACACACGGATCTAAATATCACTCTCACACACACACACACAAAATAAACAAACAAACAAACCAAACCAAACAAGTATTAAACACTAAAATGGTAATAAGAGCTTTGAAAAAAAGAAAAAAAACCAACCCAGACAGAACAGCAGTAAGCGGCCCATGCAAGGTGTAGGGGCCCGCTTGGTCAGATAAGCAGCTGGTGAGATGTGGAGGCTTCAGGGCTCTGGCGCAGGAGGGACACACCACAGCGATGCAGCTTTAACTGTTAATAGCAATCAGAGGTGGCAAAGTCATTTAGAAACAGCTGGACACGGCACATATACACAGAAGCACGAAACAGATGAGTCAGCCTACTGTAGGAGTTGAATGCCAGGCAATGCATTGAAACGTATGCGCCAGCTTTGAGGCCACGCTCCCCCACCTCCGACGGCAAAACACCGCTGCAAAGTCAAGCATACATCAGCCACGCTGCTACGTAACAAGTGCGCTATGCAACACAACCCGGAGACATACCTGACAATGTGAAATGGAGACGAGCTCAATTTATCCCCAGGGAGCACGGCTCACGCACACACAGCCGGGACAGCGCTTCCCCCACTCAACCTCCAGCCAGATGACAGGTCGACTCTGCTGCAAGCAGAGAGCGCATCAGACACCATAGTGTGGCAAGGTGAAGAGGGCCCGGGCGGGGATTGAACCCACACCTCCCGGGTAAGAGTCATGCGCGCTTGCCAGTCAGCCAAAGGGACATCCCTTTGGCCAAGTAGCCAGGGCACATGATCAATTGGAGGCATAGTGACCAGAACCTCAACTGTCATATCTCTCCCCCTCTTTTCACAAGCACGTCCTCGTGCTTCCGCGCAGGCTGCCACACATTAGGAATCCATGGACCCACCCCTAGTGCTACATGGATCCTGCCGACAACGCCAGAATGTGGCAAGGTGAAGAGGGCCCGGGCGGGGATTAAACCCACACCTCCCGGGTAAGAGTCATGCGCGCTTGCCAGTCAGCCAAAGGGACATCCCTTTGGCCAAGTAGCCAGGGCACATGATCAATTGGAGGCATAGTGACCAGAACCTCAACTGTCACAATAGCAAGCTACAGATGCACAGCTATTAACATGGTTGGGGACTTACCCAAGAGTATGAAAAGAAAAGTACCACCAGCCCGTTGCACCAGGCCACACCACGCCACGCTGCAGACGCCGCAGTCAACTACTGAGACGAGGTAGAAGGACGCACACCTGAATCAGATGATCCTCTCCCGTATATAATTTTCAGGGCGCCGCCCCCGTAATCAAGGTGAGAGAGGATGACTGCTCCCAGATCGGTGACACACACAGTGGGCAGGAAGTAGAGGAAAAGCCACACTTAAAGTAGTACACACATAATAATAATTCAAAAAAAGAAATGAGCAACCCGCTCTGCCGTCTCATGCATTTCAGTCCACCTTCTCTGCTCAATTGGACAGGATGACTCAACCAGCCATGGACCCAGCAGAGACATTCCTACCTTTATTCCAGCCTATTATCCATCCTAATGATCAAGCTGTGGCCACAAAGCTGATGGCAGCTTGCTGGGAGTCTTAGGTTTCCAGCTATCAACTGAAGCCTCAGCTCTCAGCCTCGTTCCATTAGGCTTGGGTTGGTGAGCCTGCAGCCTCACGGTCCTGAATCGGCTATCCACCAGCCTTCTAGCCTCTCCCGGCAGGAACCTCAATAAATAGGTTATGAAAGGTATGAATGATGCACAGAATGACAGCATGATGTGGTATTTCTTCTGCTTTATTCACCTTATACACCTCTTGTCATCTCTCATTTGGGCATCCTCCTCTCACAAAGAGCCCCCCTCCACTTGTCCCACACATGGTGGGCACCTCCTGCTGAGACTGCAATTACTGCAGGAAATTAAATTAAGATGTGTGTGGGGGTGTACTGAAGTGCATAGAGCATGCACAAACAAAAAGGCATCAGGCTTGAGGCTGTGAATAAAAATGTTCTCTTCATAAAAATAGAAATTCATTCTAGACATCCTGAAGTCTTCAGTCCCCCTCCCTTCATTAGTTGCTCTCTGTTTCCCTTCCTTCCCCTCTCTTCCCTCCCGACATCTCAGACTAAATGACGGCTAAACATACCCGATAAAATGTCAGCTCTCTTCCATACAATACAGGTCGAGTGTTTATGAGTAGGCTCATTAGATGTTGGGGCTCTAATTGCAACAACAGAAGACTGAGACAAAGAGCAGAGGGCAGCAGAGGAGAATAGGAGGTGTTAGCTCACAGTGAGGGGCAATAAAACTGTGGCATCAGGGTCCCTCAATTTATGACCTGTGGGACTTACAGAGTTCAGAGGGGACAGGGTAGTGTGCACATCTGTCACAACAGAAGGATTAATGTGATGTTTTTAGCCATTTCAAGCTGACGAGGCCAATGTGTGTGATTTAGGGTTTTTCAGAGGCCACGGGGACGTCTCAAAGAGGACGAAGCCAGCAGGCAACCCTTTTTCTCTGCTGTGCTGTTAGTGGGCCTAGTTGTCTGTGAGGAAACCACACTAATTACTTCCACAGGAGACAGGATGTCTCACTTAACAGCAACAACAGTGTGTTTGTGAGCATAAACAAGCAAGGTCTAAATCTCATCTCATTCTCTCGTCTGCTATGTCCCTATTGGGGTCGCGGGGTGTTGCCGCTTTTATACCCCCCTTTCGGGGGGCCAAAAGCCAAGAGCGAAATCCAGCTCTCACAGGGCGAAGGCCAGGGTACACCCCTGGATGAGACGCCAGCTCATCCAGGGCCCTCTGATGGCAGAGGCTGCCTTGCAAGGTGCCAACTGCGCATCAGGAGCAATTTAGGGGTTTAGCATCTTGCTCAAGCATGCTTCGGCATGTAGCTCGGTTCTGCCCAGGGGAGCCGGGGTTCGAACCAGCGACCTTCTGGTGGCTGGTCACCTGCTCTACCCACTGAGCTACAGCCGCCCCCTAAATCTAAATCTAAATCTAAATCTATGCCGGAATTCCGCATTGGTCCAAGTCGGTCTGTCTGTCTGTCCGTGCAGTGAAACTGGTGTAAATTCAGAGCGCTGCTCCACTGATGTTTCACAATTTCAACATGTCCATGTAATGTGCACATGTACACAGATTCATTAGTGGTAAAAGTTCATTACCTTTCAAAAACCAAAGGCTCTAAGCCACAGGAGGGCACTGGGCGGCAATGTCTGACCAAGTTAGCTTTTCTGCTTAAAACCCCATCAGCACCTAAAGAATCTACTACAAGATCTACTTCCTCGAACTCAGAACCACCATCAGTTTCCAATCTCAAGAGACTTCTCTGAGAGCGATCAATGATGTTTCTCTTGATAAAATATCCCTGCTTACATTAGCACCAACTTGACTCCACTGCAGCAGCTTCCTAGGCTAGCACACATGCTAGCAGCTCAGCAGTTGCGTCTTAAAATGCGCACAGACATCGCACAGTGTCATGTGGAAATAAAATATATAGAGTATTTCATTCTTTCAGAGTAGAGTGCCAGCCCAGAGAGCAAAATTTACCAGACACCCTCATCTGGCCCACATACTGCATTCGGGCGGTCTGCATCTGGCCATGCTATGGCCCAAACTGGCCCAAATTTGGGCTACAGCTCATTCTAATATGGTGGGCTGGATCTGGACCAGACTTGGGCCAGTTTCGGTTTCTCCAAATCGCTCTTGGCTGACATCTGGCCATACAATGGACCGCCCAAGTACCTTCATTCCATATGGTATGTGGACCAGATGAACATATCTGGTGTGGGCCAGATCTGTGCCGCAACAATTTAGCTATGTGGGACGGCTACCAGCAACAACTATTTTCAACGGAGACAACTGAATGATTAATCAGACAAGTGTTGGAGTTATTGTCTAACTATATAGCAAGGAATCTCTGGCTGTTCGTCTGTCTGTCATTCGCACCTCTGGAGAACTTGCTAATGACCCGGGAAGTGTCATGTCAAATTCGGTGCAATTTGGATATGTGACACGTTCAGTATTATTACACAAGAATAAACACGTGATCCCAGTGAAGTGATTTCATGGAGAAGCAGACATAAACAAAATGGAGATTAATGTCATGCAACAGCTTGCTGTTGAAATGCATGCAGGTTAAACAAGTCTGGATGAGAGGGGAGACACTGCCAGCACGTGTTTTTTGTTTTTGAACTTCAATTGGAGGTGAGATTTTAAGTTTATGTCGACAGTAGTGTGCCAGCTAACGTTAGACTCAAGGGGTCGAGCCTTACATGACCCCAGGCGACAAGGTCAGGTGGTGACATCAGGGAAGTGCCACATGACACACAGCTCTGATCTAACAGGTCATGAACAAAGAGAAGCTCATGAAGTCAGGTGGTACTGCTGAAATTAACATGTAAATTGAAGCAATGTGTATGAAAAATATATATATGTTTCTGTGTTTGTGCTGGTCGAAAGGCATCATTATTGGTTATGAGCTATACTGTAATGGCATAAGGTTGTAATGGGATTATACTTTGACTTACACATTAAAAAATGTGACGTCTATGAAAACCCTGGTACCCCCCTGGCTGATAATTGTCTGGCTGGTACAGAGACAATATAATTAGCTTAGACCTCCCATGCTAAGGTTTTCTCCACCCCCACCATCTCCATCAGAACCCCAAATGCACTCCTCCCCCTCCCACTGCTACATAAAATGCTTGCTCAGCTTATTAACACAATCCAGCATTACATGTGTTTTGTAGAGATGGAGTCAGTTTGACTGATTTTAGTTCTGAAGCAGGGTGAAGAACAACAACTTTCTCCGCTTTATGTATCAAGTCATGCTGTCGGGATAGAATGGTTGAAATGGTTGATTGTGTTTTTGGGTGATGTAAAGATACTTGCTCACACACTTTATTGTGTGGTACACTGTGAAGGGTTAGGCATTGGTCTTGATCTCCAGTTGGAAGTTCCCCGCTCAGCTCCAAGTGCATTTAAGTGCTGGTTTGGAGCTTAGTATAAAAATAGATCTCTCGGTGAACTGTGGCACTAGAAGCTTTACATGATGTTCTGAACATCAAAACAACTGTGAAATCAACCTATTGATGCTATAAGTGTGTGTTCAACTGATGGAAACAGCTCACGTCTCACGTGCTGTTGTATGCGTATGAAAGTGGATAACAGCTTAACAACCATTCACACCTGGGCTCCCCTAGCCTTAGCAACCCACATGAAGGCCGGTTGGGTCAACGACCCACAAGTGGCCTTGACGACTCTGAAACTCAGAGCTCACACGTGTCCTTGACAACTCTGTTAGGACACTCCCACACAGAGGTTAAAAACCTGCAACTCCCCTCCAGTCAGTTAGAACTGAAGAAGGTCTTGGATGAGAGATGAAACGTCTACAAGAAACTGAGATTAGTCCAGTTGCCAGTCCACCACCAGAGCCTCGGACGAGCCCGGACTCAGAGGGGAATAGCACTAGCATATCGTAACAAAATATTGGTGAAATGAACTAGTTTTGTGGCAGATGATGCGTTATAGAGGCTGTGTGTTGATGCCCTGTCACTCGCATTATATGGATATATCGGTGCTACACCGGATCTAATTTCGTCCGAACAACTTCAAATGACACCAAAGTTATCTGAGTGAGTAAATGACCATATATTTTGCTAGAAATAAGGTCCAGGTTGTAAAAAACGGTAGTTATCCTTTAAGTCACAAACAGGGTAAGGAAGTCAGAAAGTAATGAGAGTTAAAACATAATAACAGCATACTGACAACCTTATCATTGATGCATTTTGTGCAAACAGAGATGACCTGAGGCTGAGGAAGACCTGCACATGGACAGCACACAATGCAACACAGTAATGAGCCTGTCTGAAAGCTTCTCAACATGGACCAGTTATACCAATGTGCATTTTAAAACTAGAATGCAAGTACACAGCAGAGCGAGATTTAGATTTACCACCATTTGAAAGGAGAAACGTCAGCTTGTGTTTACTGCGAGCTGCAGCCTGACACTGTGCCTTTCATCACCCATGAAAATCAACCTCTCTTACCTCTGTTCACGTGTTCTGTGATGAGCTCATTTATTTACATACATTTTAACATAAACACACAATGGCCGCGTTTCCCAGATTCGTTAAGAAGCTCTTAAGTGCTAAGATCTTCTTAGGAGCGCTCTTAAGAACGCTGTGAAAGAAGGATGTGTTTCCCAGAGTCCCTCTTAGCTTAAGAAGATCTTTCACTAAGAAGGAAATGTAAGATCGAGCTCTTAACAGCCTTCTTAGCGACCAAATGCTCAGTGATCAAGCCGCGTCAGGGAAATTTATATCCTCCACTTTTCGAAATGATAAAACAATGCTCAATGTTGAAATGCGCTCCTAGCTGCGGACCACTGGCGCAAAAAACATAGGCTAATAGTAGAAGAAAAAAATACTTTTTATTGAATTACACCTTTAAGTTTTCCACACACATCTGCATATATGAGTTTATAGTAGGCTACTACACATAAAAAACCACAACCCTGTGGCATTTCACAGATATCAAGGGAACAGATTTAATTGAACTCAGCTGAACCTCATCCAGAGAGGCTTCACCCGCTACTCTATATAAATGCGTTGCCAAAGTCCGCGTGTGTGAGAAAGCATGGCTGCAATACAGCACATTCTCGCTTCGAACCAACAGCGTCGCCGTGCGCGAAGCCAGACGGTTTACATAAATGCATACGTGCATCAGCACTTCTCCCCACTGGACGTGCTGTCAGACCGGGCTGTCCAGGCAAAGTACCGGCTGCCCCGTGCGGAGATCCAACGGCTGATCACTCTGGTGTCTCCACACATCCAGAGAGCAACCCGCTGCAATTTTGGCCTCAGCCCGGAGGTGCAGCTCCTGGCTGCGCTGCGTTTTTACGCAGTGTGGAGCTTCCTGGAGGTGGTGGAGGATGGCACTGGCCTCAGCAAGGCATCGGTGTCACGGAGTGTGGCAGCTGTGACACCGATTCTCCTGCGCCATGCCCGGACCCACATAAAGTTGCCCACCACACGGGACGAGGTCCGCCAGGTCCACCAAGGGTTCCACGCAGTGGCTGGGACCCCCCGGGTGATCGGTGTGGTGGATGGCACCCTCATTCCAATCCACAATCCCTCCCTGGTGGATCCGTGCTGGATTGGTAGAAAGCACTACGCGGCCATCAACACACCCACACACACACCCGCACCTGAGGAGTACTCCTGGCCACTAGGGAGTAGTATCTTATTAGTGATACACTGGCTCAGTTAGTAGTCGGCCATTTTGTGAGTATCTGTTTTATTATGTTCCTGCTATGGTGGTTGGAGGCTCATCTCTGTTCATATTCCTGTAAGTCTTAGTATTTTATTTTCACTACTATTACCTCTGCTACACAGTATCATATATCTGTTTTAGCTTATGATGTTATTCTGTGTATTGCTGCAGGGCTCCTTCATCGTTGTCATTAAATAATTGACCTGACATCGAGGAGTGTGTTTCTTCATGAAGGAGCCATGGTGATCATTCAGTGCTCTGTTCCCAACTGCACGTTCACGACCGGTGACGTGTCCGAAGCACTCACCATTGCTGTGTTGACGAATCATGGACTTGCCCATCAGAACCCACCGCCTGTCATGGCTGCGCTGGCCCAAGCCTCAGCTCCTCAAGGCCCGAAGCTTGATCGACCTAAGGTTGATGTTGGCGTATCGATAGAGGAATGGAACGTGTTCATCCGCCGCTGGGAGGTCTTCTGCACCGGCTCAGGCATAGGAGCGGCCCAGGCCCCTTTCCAGTTATTTCAGTGCGCTGGGCCTACACTTGGAGATAACCTTTTGAAAGCTAACCCCAATGCCACTTCTGGGACCTTGCCGGATATGGTCGCCGCCATGCGTTCACTAGCAGTCATTCCAGTCGCTACATGTGTTCTGCGCACCGAGCTGCTTCAGTTAAACCAGGAACGCGACGAAGCATTCTGCGCCTTCACCGCCAGGGTGCAGGGTAAAGCAGAGACCTGTGCTTACAAGGCGGTGTGCGAGTGTGGCAAGGAGGTAGACTACACCAACCACATCATCTGTGACGTTTTGATCAACGGGATTTATGACTCGGACATACGCCGCGACTTACTGGGGATGCCTGACATCCTGACAAAACCAGTGAACGAGGTGGTCGCACTCGTTGAAAATTAAGAAATGGCCCGCAATGCGCTCCCGTCGCCCACCCTATCAGCCATGTCGTCATTCCAGCGCCTGAAGAAAAATACACAGACGAGCCCCACCCCGACCCAAGCCCCTGCAGACAAGGCTAAACGGGCCTCGTGCCCAGACTGCAGGAGCACCTTTAAGGTCTTCACGGAGGGGCCTCGTGGATGGAATACCAAGCCTCACCAAGTTTGTATCGACTGCTATAGGGCCCGCCGACGACAGAGGCGGGAACAGCCATCGACTGACAGTAAACAGGCCGCCATTGATTCAGAGCCGATCTCCCAGATCTCATCAGTTCAATCTGGAGCCCGCCCTGGCTCACACTACAGGAGTCATCGTCGACGCCGTACTCAGACGACACTCAGCGATGTCTACAAACCCACACCCGTCAGGCTCGAGCATCACATTTTCTCTAAGGGAGGATGGAGGCGGGCCAAGCTGAGGGACCACCCCCGCGTGCCGATCACCATCTCGATCGACGAGCCTGTCGGACCGGGAAGCCGAACCAACACCCGGGGCCCGGACCACGAGGCGAATATATCTGCTATTGCAGACACCGGGGCGCAGTCTGAGCTTTGGTCTCTGGGGGAGTTCCTTGCCTGTGGGTTCTCGCAGGACGACCTGTGCCCAGTAAAACTTAGCCTGTCAGCAGCCAACCGCTCCCCTATAGCCGTTGAAGGAGCATTCTTTGCTAGGCTCTCTACGGCTCCCTGCAGCGGTAGCGTGAGATCCTGCCGCTCCATGGTCTACGTGAGCAGCTCGGTCCGTGCCATGTACCTCTCCTATGAGTCTTTGCTCGACCTCGGCCTCTTACCTAAGGACTTCCCGTCGTGTACCAGCGCAGGAGGACCCAGAGATGAGCACGGCCCTGGCGCTCCAGACTCAACATATAAGCCCTCGTCTGTCAATGCTACAAGGTCCACCGACAGCGGCTGTATGAACCCGAAGGACCCCCATGACGCCCAGTGCTCATGTCCCCTGCGTACATTCCCCCCACTTCGCCCAGTGGCATTACCATTCCCTTGCACTCCAGAGAACAATGGCCGGATGAGGGATTGGCTACTTGAGAGGTATGCTTCATCTGCATTCAACACTTGCCCTCATCGAGCTTTGCCATGCATGGAAGGGCCTCCCATCGAGATACATGTGGACCCTGGAGCCACACCTAAAGCCACCGTGCCTCTGCACTGGCAGCAGAGAGTCTATGACGACCTCCTCCGGGATGAAGCCCTTGGTGTCATCGAACGTGTCCCATATGGTGAACCGGTGACATGGTGCCATCGTATGGTAGTCACTCGTAAGCACGATGGTTCCCCCCGTAGGACTGTGGATCTCTCACCTCTCAACAAGTTCTGCCAACGTGAGACTTTCGCACGTCGCATCCCGAAGGACACCTGGAAAACCGTCACGGACGCCTGGAACGGCTATCACAGCGTGCCCCTCCGCGAATCGGATCGTCATCTGACAACCTTTATCACGCCCTTTGGCCGCTGGCGCTACACCAGGGCTCCGCAAGGTTTCCTATCGTCGGGCGATGGCTACAACCGCCGTTTTGATGCCATCCTCTCGGACTTCGAGTGCAAGGAACGTTGTGTGGATGACACTATCCACTATGACTCTGACCTGGAGCAACACTGGTGGAGGACCATCGACCTTCTGGCATGTGTTGGCCGGTCGGGCATCGTGTTAAACCCGGATAAGTTTCAGTTCGCGGAGAGGTGCGTCGATCTTGCTGGTTTCCGGGTATCAGACACTACCATCGAACCCCTCCCGAAGTACTTGGACGCCATCCGTGACTTCCCTACCCCGGACTCTACGACGGATATCAGGAGCTGGTTCGGCCTTGTCAACCAGGTGGCCAACTACGCCCAGTTGCACGACACGATGGCACCATTCAAGCCGTTCCTGAGCCCACGCTGTAAATTCTCGTGGTCCCCCGACCTGGAGGAAGCCTTTCGGACGTCCAAACTAGCCATAATCGAAGCCATCCGTGAGGGCGTGGAGATCTACGACATGCAGAGACGTACCTGCCTCCGCCCTGACTGGTCCAGGCGCGGCATTGGTTACTTCCTACTCCACAACATTGTGGATGCACCTCTGGGGTGCCAGACTGTTGCACGGGTGGATGGAGGATCACCCTTGCTGGTTCACGTTTCCTGTCCTCAGCAGAGCAACGTTATGCGGCCATCGAGGGAGAGGCCCTGGCTGTGGCCTGGGGCCTGGAGCAGACTCGGTACTTCACACAAGGATGTGTAAACCTCGTCGTAGTCAC
The DNA here is from genome assembly GCF_965226575.1 of Pagrus pagrus. Classification (NCBI taxonomy): domain Eukaryota; kingdom Metazoa; phylum Chordata; class Actinopteri; order Spariformes; family Sparidae; genus Pagrus; species Pagrus pagrus. The sequence goes on from NC_140197.1 coordinate 7,578,050, forward strand.
TGACCATAAGCCGCTCGTGAATATTTTCGGCGACCGCACGCTGGATGAGATAACAAACTCACGCCTGTTCAGGCTTAAGCAGCGCACCCTCCCATGGCGCTTTGACATCGTGCACCTGCCCGGCAAGAGTAACCATGCCGCTGACGCGACTTCAAGACATCCCTCCCCCTCAGGCTCGGCGAATGGCCTCTCTCTAGGATCACTAAGCGTACCCGACGCCGTAGAGTCAGCACTTATGGCTTCCATCCGTGATGATGCGCAGGACCTTGGGGCTATCTCGTGGTCCCTTCTCGCACAAGAGACGTCGGCTGATGCATGCCTTGGCCACCTTCTGCACCTGATCGAGCACGGGGGCAGGATCGACGCGAACGACCCTGCTCTGATGGGTCTGTCACCGGTCTGCGAGTCCGTCTACGCGCAGGATGGCGTCCTACTATTCCGCGACCGTGTTGTGATTCCTCCATCGCTGCGAGAAAGGGTCCTCCGCCACCTTCATGCCGCCCACCAAGGGACTTCTACGATGGAGCAGCAGGCCCGCGCCATAGTCTACTGGCCCGGGATGTCGAAGGACATCCAAGCCACCAGGCACGGATGTGCAGACTGTAACCGCAATGCTCCATCGCAGGCAGCCACACCCCCCATACCGTCCTCGCCACCATCGACCCCATTCGAGGCGGTGTTTGCTGACTTCTTTGACTACGGGGGCCGGCACTACCTGGTTGTTGGGGACCGACTCTCAGGCTGGGTAGAGGTCCTGAGCTCCACAGCGAGCACCGATCTAGGAGGCTCGGCTGGCCTGGTTCGCCACCTGCGCACGTTCTTCGCCACCTTTGGCGTACCGGCGGAACTTTCAAGCGACGGTGGCCCGGAGTTCACGGCAAGCCATACAGAGGACTTCCTCCGCCTCTGGCACATCAAGCATCGTGTGTCCTCTGTTGGCTTCCCACAGTCGAATGGAAGGGCGGAAGTGGCAGTGAAGGCTGCTAAGCGCCTCCTGATGTCCAACACTGGCCCGACAGGCTGTCTTGATAATGACCGTTTCCTGCGTGCCATGTTGCGGCTGCGAAATACGCCTGACCCTGACTGCAACCTCTCACCGGCACAGATCATCTTTGGTCGACCTCTTCGAGATTCGTTATCCTTCATCAACAGACTCGAGAAGTTCTCGAACCCGCATGTCCGACCGCTCTGGCGCCAGGCATGGGCGGCGAAGGAAGATGCCCTTCGGACCCGGATGTCGATCACCACAGAGTCTTTGAGAGCTCATTCAAGGCCTCTCCGCCCGTTGGCGCTTGGTGAGAGGGTGTTCCTCCAGAATCAGCGAGGCCCGAGCCCTCGCAAGTGGGACAGGTCCGGCGTGGTGGTGGAGACGCTGAGTCATGATCAGTATCGGATTAAGGTCGACGGGTCGGGGCGCCTGACTCTTCGCAACCGGCGATTCCTCCGCAGCTACACGCCAGCCTCCTCACACACCCGACAGCAGCCAGCTGTGCCATTGCCGCCGCCGCTGGCTCTGGAACACCAGTCCGTACCTGTCCACTCTGGACCTGTACTGCCACAGGAGGTCATCCCACGGATGTTGGATGGACCCTGTGACAATGCTTTGGACACCGCATCGGGCACCTCCCCGCTGGCGTCCCCTGATGAGGAATCCCCTGGCCTCGGGACCTGAGGTGACCCCGTTCCCGCGGATGTTAACCCAGAGGAGTCTCCTACGGTGTCACAGTCGCCACCGTCGCTGCCCCTGCTTGTGCAGCCGGGCCGCATGAGGAGGCCGCCCAGGCGCTACGAGCCTGAGACTGGTCATTGGATAAGGGACTGAGTCCGTTAATCTATTCCTGTTCATAGCTTTACGGACTGGGGGGGATGAGGAGTACTCCTGGCCACTAGGGAGTAGTATCTTATTAGTGATACACTGGCTCAGTTAGTAGTTGGCCATTTTGTGAGTATCTGTTTTATTATGTTCCTGCTATGGTGGTTGGAGGTTCATCTCTGTTCATATTCCTGTAAGTCTTAGTATTTTATTTTCACTACTATTACCTCTGCTACACCGTATCATATATCTGTTTTAGCTTATGATGTTATTCTGTGTATTGCTGCAGGGCTCCTTCATCGTTGTCATTAAATAATTGACCTGACATTGAGGAGTGTGTTTCTTCAGCACCCACATCCCCCCACACACACACGATACATGAGTAGCCTAATTGCACCTGTGTGGGGGGACCACGGGGCGCTGTGTGTGACTTATGCGCTGATAAAGAGGTGGGTGATCGATTTGCCTGGCATCGATTGATTCAGTTTCAGCAGCACCGCGGTGGACAGCTCCCACTAAGAGCTTCTTAAGAAGCTTCTTTGGCTTGATCTAAAGGTTCTCCTAAGAAGGCAGTTAAGAACGCATCTGGGAAACACCCGCACCTTAGCGCTCCTTCTTAGCCGAACCCTTCTTAAGAGCCTTCTTAAGTCCTTAAAGGTATAGTTGGTAATCCTGTTCAGAAACACTTTTTGTTATACTGGGTGAAATGGTCTTCCCAGCCTGAGAGTAGTCCATACATAATGTGTTCAGAAAAAGGAACGAAATAAATCAGACCTCTGTGGCAGCTGCAGGCCTGTAAAAACTCTGACCAATCCCTCCCTCTCGGTCCGAGTTGAAAGAACCAATCAGATGCCTTCATGTCTAGTCCTGCCTGCACCCCCCTCTGTTCCCCCCTCCACGTGTCACCTGTTGCCGGATATATTCAGCACACTCCATATGGAGTTAGCAGGAGATCCACTCCAGGTCAGAAGGTGGTGGTAATGCACACCTAACAGTTGTTTGCCAACAGCCATAAAACAACAGTAGAAGAAGAGTTAGCAAAGTTAGCAAGAGACAACAATGGCAGAGGAAATGTAGCCAAAGGTAGCACTTCCAGAAGTGATGCAGAGGTTGCTGTCTTTCTGTTGGAAAGGTAGTTATTTGTTTTGCTTCGGGGGATTTGTTATTTTCATGAAATATGTAACGTTAGCCCAATGCTAACGGCTCTCCTCTGCCCTGCTGACGGACTGTCTGTTGCGCGTTCAAGTTTGTGGGGGCGGGGCTTTGGACGGAGCACTGACAGGAGGGGGAGAAGGGGACCGAGCTTATGCTGCGTTCCAGCTACATGGGAGACCACTCGCCCGAGTTGGAAAGTGGGAAATCTCGCAGCTGTCTCGCGACATTTCACCGAGGCACGCCCCCTTTTGGTCGGAATATCCACTGTCCGACTCGGTCTTCATGAGAGTACACCGAGTTGAGCGAGGATAGACAAACGACGTGACAAACAAAGATGGCTGCGCCCATAATTGATGTATTTTCTTTGTATTTGTACCACGTTGGTCATTTTAATGTCGATTTTAAATGCTCTTACACACTTGATTACATTGCTGCTTTAATCCGGTCACCAATTTATGCATTGCACGGTCTTGCTGTGCCTGCAATACAATGTAAAGTGTTTTCGAGCTTGTTTGCTAAATAGGCTAATGTAGCTAACAATAACAAAACAATGACTAGCTTGCTACTGCCCTGATGGCGTCCATGTTCTTCCGACTTGTCGTGTAGCGATGACAAACGGGAACGCTAAAAGTGCAACAAGCCCAGAAATGACGTCACATTCTTGCGTAAGAGCAACTCAGGCGAGTGGTCTCCCATGTAACTGGAACGCGGCATTAGACGAGGTGCCACTTTCAAATCTTGCTAGCTCTCCAACATTACCAACTATAACTTTAAGAACGATTGAATCTGGGAAACGCGGCCAATGTGTGTCACAGTACACACACACACACACACACACACACACACACACACACACACAGTCTTGTGCTTCTACTGTTTGCTAAACAGTAGAAGTATATGGGTAAAGGCTGAGACATGTGTTTGTGTGTGACACATTTATCATTCATTATGGTTGGATATCACATTGAGTGGATATTCATGTAGTGACCAAAGCGCACAGGGAACGCCTTATTAATGAGTGAGCAAGGCATTCAAACAGCCGCAGAAAACATGTCACACTGAGCAACACGGATAGAAAACAGAGGCTCATGGGAACACCAGTTTCACCTCAAACATATGATTAAAATACGATGATGGACACAATGGCACTAAAGTGAATAACAGCTAGCAAAATACTGCACCAACCCTGATACCAAACAGAACAGAAGACAATTCTGCAAAAGACAGAATTATATTCAATGAATGGAGCATAGCGTAAGTTCAGGCAGAGCACTGTCATTGGGCAACTTCCTTCAACTATCTGTGTGCTACTGTTCAAAATCCCTTCACAGCATGTTAGTATTACACTCAAAATGATGAGTTACCCTTAAACTAATCTGGTCTCCAACAATACAAATGTAAACAAACTAGCAGCTCAAAAGTACTCCCCTCAAAAGTGAGCTTTTTTTTCGCAAAATGATGATGTAAGCAGCGAGGGTTGGGGCCTGTGTGGCAGTAAAGTGAAGAAGACTTTAGCTTCACCCTGCTGCCGTCTGACAAAAGATATAGAAGTATCCGCTCATTCCTCAGGCTGTGAGGCTCCTGAACTCTAACTTGTGATCTTCCATTACGTGGCACTACCCTGTGATGAATGATAAATGATGTTGGCTGTGATGCAGTCTTGATGTGCAAACTGTAAACAGGAGAACACAATGAGATTCAGCAGTTTTCATGCTGTCCAGAGGTTTCACTGTTGACAGAGGTCTCTACTAAAGCAACCTGTACAACATGTCTCCCACATGTCTGATGTTACCTCCACTCAGCCCTCACATCTTAACCGTCCACCTCACTACATTAAAGACACACTAATACATGGCTATGAATGTTAGCATTGGACATAAACTGTGCACTGCTAAATTGTCCAATAATTCCGACTGGGATTGAAATACAGAACCACTTCACAGGGACATTTTTTCTCAGTGTGTTTACTTTGTATGCTTGTACTGCTGGCTCAGTATAGATCAGAGACACAGTGAGAGGGACTCAGAGTGTGTGAGGGAGGGTTGAACGGCTGTGAGATATGCAGACATAAACACCAGTCGTGCCACATTCCCTGAATACCAGACACAACCCATCCACCTCGTGCTGTACACCTGCTGCTTCTCAGCAACAACAACACACACTGAAGCTGCTCGAGCCTGCAGGGTCGTCTGCTCCATCAGTCTGGTCTCCAGACATACTGGCTCTTTTTATGTTCCTGGTAAATATCCAAAGAGAATTGACTCAATCTGGCAGTTCAAGAGAGACCAATCAGAGACGCAAAATAGATTATGATGTCACGCACCATCTTGAATCTCCCAAAAGGCTAGGCTAACCACATCTGGACTCAAGCTCCGTACTTGACACACAGATATGAAATCTTCTCATCTCACCTTTAGAAATAAACCATAGATAGATAGATAGATAGATAGATAGATAGAACTGTTTTTTACTATTACTTCTCTTTACTTAATTATTATTGTTTTTACTTTCTAATATCACATGTACCAGCTTGCACTAGGTCAAATGATCATAATTCCTGAAATCAAGAAAAAGATGATGAGGCAATGAAACATGACTGCCTTCACAAAGGTTTTATTAAAACATTGACAACTTCCTTTTGTGTCTTTCTAAATATAGACAATATAACATCTATTCTGTTAATGTACATTCAAATATTCCACAATATCATGGCAGCACGGTGGTAAGCAGTTCCACATAAATGAAACCATGTTAGTGTGGATGTAGCATCAGAGACTGATATCTCAAAATCTAGCACATGAGACTGAATTGAAGTCTGTGGATCATCCTCTGCTACACAAGCAAGTGACTCACACACAGCTCTTTATTTGTAAATAAAGCTCATTCAGCTGAATTAGACACACACTCATGCACACATGCACACACTGTGGTTTTATATCTGTGTGTTTTCTCATCTCTCCAAGGCTGGAGCCCTTTGTTTTGTTCAGCTCAGTCCGTCTGACTCATCTTTTCCCTGAAAAACAGACCTCCCGTCTTACCACCCCAGTCCACACACACACACACACACACACACACACACACACACACACACACACACACACACAAGGTCTTGCTTTCGTATGCCACGTACACTGTGAGCAAAGACACATGCATAACGATATCTCAGTGGTGATTTGTCAGCTGGTATTTTTCGGAAACCTCTCCAAAAGCATGCACACATACACACACGGATTGCACACACTGCCACAGGGCTAACGGCAGTGAAACAAATCATCAGTCTACTTAGCAGAACAATCAACCACACACACACACACACACACACACACACACACACACACACTGCCAAACACCTCATATAGAAAGTTCAGCTTTAGTTTGAGTCAGTCATTACATCACCTCAAGGCCTCAACAGCTGTTTCCCACATGAGAAACAGTCTGTGTGTGTGTGTGTGTGTGTGTGTGTGTGTGTGTGTGTGTGTGGGTGTGTGTGTAGTTCTGACCATCTTTTTCCAGACAGCTGGTAAACAGAGATGAGGAGGTTTCATTTTGCGTAAGTGCAGTGTTCATAGGAGTGCCTTTGCTCACAGGAATAAAGGCATTTCTGCTCACTGTGCAGAGGCGGGCTCTAATAACGTGGAAATTCTAGTGATCGTAAATCAGAAGGTCTAAAAAGAAGTCATCATTATGAAAATCCTGCATCGGGTGACTTCATAATTTAGTGAACATAGATCAGATAGTAAAATCAGTTCCTATATAATTTACATCTTGGTAGTTTCTGTGGTTGCCACAGTCACAGCCGTAATGGCAAGTTGAGAAAATGTAACCATCATGTAGCAGCAGCCGTTTCCTGTATGAAAGCACCTATTTAGCCTATTTCCACTAAACAACCCATAACATGGGGCTTCCCATAATCCCATTATGAACTTTTAACAACCTAGACCTGAAATGCATAATATAAGTGCCTTCTACAACTAGAGGTCTCTCTACCAAAACAAAAGACATCTGTCGAGTGTTGTGTGGAGAGGGCCGGGCAGACTTTAGCGACAGCAGATTTTTTAACTTTTGGACTAAAAAGTGGATTTATCTTCAGTCCTGTTCATGAACCTGACTGCAGCAGCTGACTGGAGCTGGTGGGGAAATGTATGAGTCTTTGTTGATGAAGGTTTTAAGTACATCCAGGTCATGGTAATTCCAAGTGCTGTATTGTAGGCAGCTGGACTTGTTTTCAGTTTCTTGAAGACGTGTCACTTCTCATCCAAGAGGCTTCTTCAGTTCTAACTAACTGGAGGGGAGTTGCAGGCTTTTAAACTCTGTGTGAATGGCTGTTAAAGGATAACTACCGTTTTTTACAACCTGGACCTTATTTCTAGCAAAATATATGGTCATTTACTCACCCAGATAACTTTGGTGTCATTTGAAGTCGTTCGGACGAAATTAGATCCGGTGTAGCGCCGATATATATCCATATATTGCGAGTGACGGGGCATCGACACACAGCCTCTATAACGCATTATCTGCCACGAAACTAGTTCATTTCACCAATATTTTGTTACGATATGCTAGTGCTATTCCCCTCTGAGTCCGGGCTCGTCCGTTATCAACATCCGGGGTCAAACTAGCAGTAGCAGCTACAGGTAAACAAGCCGGGCTGTCGCGGGTGCGCGCGCAGCTCAGAGACGACATCTTCCAGGTCAGAGGTAGTAGGGCAACTGACAGACCCCGGATGTTGACAACAGACGAGCCCGGACTCAGAGGGGAATAGCACTAGCATATCGTAACAAAATATTGGTGAAATGAACTAGTTTCGTGGTAGATAATGCGTTATATAGAGGCTGTGTGGCGATGCCCCGTCACTCGCATTATATGGATATATCGGCGCTACACTGGATCTAATTTCGTCCGAACGACGCCGAATGACACCAAAGTTATCTGGGTGAGTAAATGACCATATATTTTGCTAGAAATAAGGTCCAGGTTGTAAAAAACGGTAATTATCCTTTAAGCTGTCTGGGGAGGGAACTCAGTGCTGCATTGTAGGTGGGTGGTAGGTAGTGTCCTAGGCCACCTCCTCTGTCTCCCATGTCAAACTGGTGGCCTACAACAGTAGACACAGGTTTTTATCACCTCGGCTCGGCTTTGATCTAAACGTAAGACCGGGGTGAACACACTAAAATCTGCCACGCAAAGTGATGACGCGTTATCAACATCTGGTGGTGGCATGTAAATAAGGAAGGAATTTGGGATGCGGTCTATTCAAGGATGTTTTATTACTGGGCACAGCGTTGGAGGTGGAGCCCCGTTCATTCCTATGAAAGCTGCTCAGTGGTGTCATTTCGCCGGGGTTGTTTTTATCCACTGTTTTCACAACGCTCCTTTCACAATGGGTCTGCTGTTGTTTTGTTTCTCTTCTGTTTCAACTGTTTCTGGCACATTCGTGACATGAAACATGACATCAGTGATGTCAGTGGCGTACAATATAACGCTTCAGATAAAAATCACAGACGGGCTGCGGGGTGAATAGGTTGACCTGTGTTTAAAAAACTTTGTAGACCTGCTAATTTTGGTGGAGGAGCGGTGTGAGCAGAGAGAGGCACTGAGACGAGGCACTTGAGAACGTGCACACAGTCACGTCCTTCTCAAAGGAATTCACATGAAACAACTTCAACAAATCGTCCACAGGCAACCGAGAGAGACACAGAAGGTCTCATTTTTCATGTCATGTTACAATCCACTCATATATGGACAATAACAGTGATCAATGCATGTAAATTGCCAAAAATAGTTACAAGAACTATGAAGTCTACCACTATGGATTATGAATCCTACTTACTCTGGTGATCCCCTGACTTTTCCTCTCGCACCTCCATTAGGTTGTCATTTCTGTTTTTTGTTAAGTTACAGTAGAAAGCTATTAGTCTTTTTTGAGAGAGGTAAGTTCATACTGCAGGCTAATGGAGACAGTCTGTCTGGCTGGTTAAATGGCTGGTCCTTTTAAAACAAACCTTGAAATATAAAATAATAGCTTTAAATTCAGTTATTTACTTTATAACTACATAGCTACATCATATACATGACTGTCTTATTCCTTTACATTCACCGACAGTCTGTAATTCCACCACTTTAGCCAACAGCAGCAATGAGCCGGCTGCCATTAGCTCCTTAGAGCTCCCTGAAGACTCAGTTGGGGAGAGGGGAGCTGTTTTACTGCATGCTGGCAGCTCCACACATTGCAGCTGACACCAGCCTCCCCTCCACACACCAATTATGTCTCCCTCTCTCACTCTCTCGCCTCCAACCTGCCAGGCACTTTACCAATTACAGTACGCAGCACCAGGGAAGACCTACACTTCTCTTTTTCCATCCCGCCTGCTCCCTCTGTCTCTCTGCTGGAAGTCTCTTGTGTACGAATATGAAACTCAGACAGACAACAATAAAAATACAATCATACACGGAGAAGAGCATAATTGGGTTGCACACACCAGCTGCTCATATATCCATTGCGGAGTTGGTGTGTGTGTATATATATATATACAGTATATATAGAGAGAGATATAGATATATGTATATATAGTTTACAAGTAGTGATTGCTTGCATTATTAGAACATAAAGGAATAGTTCAACATTATGGGGTTCATTTACCATTTTTCTGAGAATTAAATAAGAATATTGATATCACCTATATGTCTGTATGTTAAACATAAAGCTACACCCAGAAGCCAGTTAGCTTAGCTTAGTTAACAAAGCTAACTAGTTCCTACAAAAAGAAGCAGATAGAAAAAATGGAAACAGCCGGTCTCTGTTGTCAAAGGTAACAAAATCCACATCCCAACACCTCTAAGACTCAATAATTAACATGTTATATCTTATTTATTGAATCTGTATAAAAACAAAAGTGCAAAAGTTACTCTTTAGAGGAGGAATAGCAAAAAGTCACCAATGCCATGAATTTCTCTCAACTTTGTTAATATTTCTCTGTCTTGAAATCATTGGGGATTCTCTGTGCTCCACCATAAAGACAGGAGATGGAGCAGTGTGAGAACAGGACAGAAGCAGGGTCTCCGCAGTTGCCTTCTGTCCCAGCTCTGACTGAACTGAACTGACTGGATGGACCTCACCCTCTCCCGACCCCGCTTCCATCCGGGCACTCCACCCGGTCGTTAGGTAATCAGGGCAAAGAGACGGGAGGGGGACAGAGTAATGGAGAGCCCGCTTGATCTTTTCAAACGAGTTGATAAAGTGTCCGTCCACACTACATCGTTCTTTTACCGCTGCAGAGTGCAAATGTCCAACGTATTTGTGATAAGTCCTGTGGCCTATCATTTAGCAAATACACACAGTTTGAATTTGACTTGCTCATTTCTACACACAGACTCAACTTCATCTTGTGCTTCACAATGTGTGTACATCGATCTCTGAATCTCTGCTGACCATGAGGACCAGCAAACCCCAGTGGTATTGGCATATAATCACAGGTCAACTCATTCTAAATTACACACACACAAACCAACTGTCAGTTTAACTGATAGACTGAACTGTCATACCCGCCCGCCACACACACAAACACGCACACTGGTCTGTCACCACACACCAAACCAACCACCTCCATTAATTTAATGAGCTGTTGTCATGGTGATGCATGATCAGAGAGAGATGTTTACTACAATGAACATGTAACATATACAATTTGGGATTGTGTGGGAATATGTCTTCAGTATTTGGTCCCAGCACATGGATGTTAAACTTCAACTTTTTCTCTGTGTTTGTGTGATACGGGTAAGGCCCCAGACACACCAAAACCGATATCGAAGAACAAGTGGCGAAGAAGGCCGACTGTTGCGTCGCCTCCCATCACTTGTGTCAAAGCCAAAAAGCTGCACTCGAACACACAAGGACCACAGCCAATGGCCGACTAGCTCGTACATTCTGCACCTACATGAGAGGAAGTATCATCTCCATACCACCAGGTGGCGATGGGCTGTATTCATTATTCTTGAAAAACAGAAACAGGAAATGTCAGAACTGCTGATATACGAACTGAATGAAAATGTCTAATAAAAAGTTGCAAATGGTGAAGAGGCGGAGAAGGCAAATAATGAGAACCGACACATAAAGGGTAAAACCATGGATATTGCAGCAACAGGCTCAAGACGCTTTCCCTGTCTTTTTCTGTTTTTCTTCTTCTTTTTCTCTCCTGTTACAACTTTAGTTTTCACTGTGGAATTATCCAATATGTAGTTCTTGGGATACTGGGCTGTTAACAGCTCAGAAACAATAAGCTAAAACTATGCATAGACTTTGCATTAACTGTGAGTGTGCTAATGTTCCTGAAGGCATCGCCTTTGTTGAATTGGTAGTGCTACTTTGCAGAGCTAACTCAAAGTTTTCTCTTTTTTAAATTGTGACTTCCTAACAAAACAATTTGAACTACATGTGTTTAAACAAATTCAGTTTGTCTTGATGAACGCATGTTACTGCCAGCCCAGTCACCAGAATAAAATGTTGGCAGGTAACGTCTCTGCTAACCACGAATACATTTGAATCCGACACGTCATGTACCATATTGAAATTTCAACAATATGCATCCCATCGCATACACATTACCTGTATGTGAGCTGACATTAATGGCGGACAACGTAGTTATGCGTGGGTCAATGTTTGTGCATTTACAAATAGTTTCGAGACATATCTCTAAAAAGCCCATTCAGCTGCAGTGAAATGAGCACGCTGGTACAGAGGGAAAATAATGCTGGTTGTTTGTCTGTGGAACAGCAGCATCACTGCTGACTGTCTTGCATTATAAAAATGAGTCAGTTTATCAGCAGTGACGTGTCTGAGTGAACTTCAATCATTCCCTGGAAGAGATCTTGGCTGATCCAAGTTGATTTCAGGAGCAGTCATGGCTCACTGGTTACAACACTGAACTTGAAATCCCACAGCGCTACGTCATTCAGGCACTTTGCACTTTAATCACTTTGGTGTCCTTGTAGAAGAACTGCGTATATGACTGTGAAGGTAGTGCAGGGTCAGGGAAGTGTCTGAAATGATTTGACGGCTCTGTGTCACAGAGTGAAAGGACAGGCAGTAATCCACTGTGTTTCATTCTAATTCCACCATCTGCTGTGTGTTTCGCACGTGTAGAAAACTGCGCAGTAAATCACCTGCAGGTCTGCCAGGTTACACACTCACACATGAGGCTGACAGCATGAGAAGGATGAACCCAGCTCAGGGGTTAAGACTGTGGTTGAAGTAGTATTGATGATAAATACTATCAGATGGGTCACACCAGTTCTTCTCGCGTTGTCCTCCCTATAGCCTGGGCTGGGAGTTATCTACAAGATAAAGTTCATCTGAAAATGTTACCTTTATATCAGACATTCAAACAGGATGTTTTAAATAGTCATGTTTGTATTCTCTTTGTTTCTCAGCTTCCGCGTTGCAGCACTCTGTGATGTAAATTAATGATGTGCGTCCTTCTGCTGCCATTTTAGCCAGGTTTGTCTTGTGAAGACATAATGATGCAGAGAATCTATCTCAGAAAGCTTCCTGGTTCAACGTACTATAAGGAACTTTAACAGGTAATGAAACCATCTCAGTTTAATACTGATACCTCTGTTTGACCTACATACGAGACTCTCTATCTCTGTCTAAATATTATCGTTATCTTAGTGCCTGCCACACGGTCAGATTCCAATCTGTCCTGGTTGGATAAGTGGAAAACTATTCTTTATGCTCACAGCCTGAGGAAAGAAGCTGCTCTGTAGTCTGGTGGTATGGCACTAAAAATAAGTTGACTTTGTTTTGCATCATTTCATGCTCCTATGGCGTTCTGCAGGTATCAGATCTGAAATGCCACGGAACCAGTATTCTGGGAAAATGTTGCTATTTATACATACCGCTCATTCTTCTACAGTGAGGTTGGAGGGGCGTAGGCAGTTTAATGCGCCTATTATCCCATTTGGTGCATGGTCGGCCATTTAAAACAATAGGTGTAATCAAACGTATGCGTCAGACACTTTCAGTGCGTTTGAGCCCTTAGATATCATATAATACCACATGATGACATAGGATATGAAATATGCAGGACTTTCACAATGTGGTTTCTTTTTGATTCATTAATTAGTATTAATAGTTTGGAAAGAAGATCAGTTTGTTATGATGAATGGGTTTATTCTGGCCCATCTTGCACACTGCAGAACATGAAGCATTGTGCTTGTGTACAACAAGAGTTGTGCAATTTGTTAATGATCTTATGCTGTCATTTATGGGGTATTTTAAAGAGGGCTCTTGGTTGTTAGTGATTAAACTGATTTAAATTTGGGCTAACCTAGTGTGAGCTCCTTCACCCTGCCCAACATGCACACCAGCCAGGCACTCACCTGCAGTGTCTTTGGTGCTGTAGGGATGGTGCTGTATATCCAGACGGGCCTGTTTTACACACCTGTATTCGGCTCAGGTGGGTGTGGAGCTGCAGGCGTGGAGCAAACCGTTTGACATCAGTCCAGCTGCTGGCTCCTCTCTTCTTCTGCTTGTGAATGAGGAGTGAACAAAAGAGACAAGACAAGACACAGAGGAGGGGGGAGCTGTCATACCAGCACAGCGTTACCTGAGTCATTTGAATGAGCTTGATTTCCTGCCTCAGGTACACGTGTTGTGATACGGGTTTGTTGAAATCTAAGGAGACAGTGTTTCCTCATGTTTACTTAGAAAAGGGTTGGGAAAGTAGGTGACATATTTTCCAAATGTTGATTGCTCTTTTTGGAAGTCTGCCACTAACATAAAGAGACATCACAGTGCCATGAGGAGTAATCACAAAGTTATGTCAAATCGTAACGCAAATCGAATACTTCAGTCTTCTAGGGACAGTAACAAGCAAAGAGTTATACCACTATTGAATAATTTTAGGCTACATCCAGCAAGCCAGTTAGCTTAGCTTAGCACAAAAGCTGGAAACTGGGGGAAACAGCTAGTGTGGCTTTGTCCAAAGGTAACACGGTCCAGATTGTTATCTTTGCTAACCAACTGCTGGCTGTAACCACCAATCTGAACATGTAACTATTCCTTTAAAGGTGCAATATGTAAGTTAGCTAACATTGCTAGCCACAAATTGATGACTACATCGAATCTTGACGCTGACTTAACACAGATACCACGTGATTCCAATGCCGTTATACTAGTGGCTGACAAACCTTTTTAGAAGCTGGAACCAACTGTCAGAATTCTTGGGCTATTTTTTGACCCGACAAACATTGTAAAATGATTCATTCACAATCATAAAAATGTTGTTAGAGTCCCAATCGGAGCCACTGTAAATAACCTCAGTACTGTATGCCCTGTCATCAAGCTGGCCTCTGTCTATCTCAAAAGCATAAGCACCTATAAGAACTGATCCTGATGCTCAGGGTCATGGCTACGAAGCAGATTTCCACAAATCTTGGATGGAGGTCTTCTCTCACTTTCTTTAACATTGTGAGATATGGCGTTTTTGACACTTTATTTAATTTCTCAGGGAATAACACATGGATCTCGGTTGAAAAAATCTGATGTATTGAGATGACACTTTTCTATAAGTGAAAACAATATGATGCAGATCCTAATAAAAAAGAAGGATCTAGCGGATTTAAATATAATTTATTTGGTGGCGTTTTTTAATCAGCTGATTCCAAAGTTTTGATAAATTAAGTATAAATGACCTGAATACATGAATAACTACAAGAAAAGAAATGAATGGCGATGGCCCTACTAGTGCTGTGTGGCACATCTACCTTCATATACAGACATGAGGGTTATTTTAATTTAATTGTTGGACATTTTGGGAAATGTACTCTTTCACTCTCTTACAGAGGGTTATATGAGAGGATTGATTTTGGAATATAACCCTTTAGAAATAACCTGTATGCCACTGAAAAGTTTCTATAACACTGCCAAATCACATATAGCCGGAAAGAGCAGCAGTGATGTCTTCAAATCATGTGGAGCCTTTCTAATCGAGAAAATAACGCTGATACCAAATAATGTGTGAATGGCCTTGTAAGATAGGCAGCTAGGTGCCTCCCTGTGTGTGTGTGATATGGCCAATAGCCTGAAGTGTGTCAGGGTAGCACATAGCTGAAATGCTTGACATGTTTCACATACTGAAGAACAGGCTGTGACTCTGAAGTCACTCCCTGGAAGAACCTTTTCTTTTTTTAACTTGTGAACTAAGACAGCAAGTTGAACCAGAAGACAAAGAGGATGAATCAGTCCTAGGTGATTGTAGAAATCATTCTGCCACTGATGCTTGCTTGAGAACTGTTAGCTAAAGCAACTTAAATTAGTAGGTATGATTTACATTAACAAAAAGTTGAGAGGGTTTGGAAAAGATCATAAAACTGTTAAACTGTGGTCATTGGCTCCATCACCAACCGATATGACAGTCAGTGATTGTGATATGACAATTTTGTAAAAATGTCAATATGGTACATAACCTATGACCAAAACAAATGTGAACAAATTTGTGGTTTGCAGAAACGTTGCCTGCCAACATTTCATCCTGGTGACCGGGCTGGGGGGAGGTGGCTGAGTCAGGTGGTCTGCGGGCTAAAAAAGTGTGGCAAGCGGCAACCTCAGCACTTCAGTATCATCATTCTTATCTTTACCAAGAACCAAGTGGCGCCTGTTACATTGTTCAGCTTTCTGAGATGTTTCATTGTAATGACCAGGGACTCTCTTCTTACAGTGCACAGTGAACTATGATGAAGTTATGAATTCGAGTGAGCAGTTTTAAAGCTTTTACAACTTAGTTCTGGATAAACACGCATTGTTTCTCCCGCATTGTGTTTACTTGCTTCATTTACATGGCCCGCCTGTCAGAACATGAAGGCTGGAAACGCTTCCAGCCAGTAGCTCCACTGACAGGGGACGAGCAAGGAGACTTCAGTGGGAGTGAAGACGCCCTGTTTAGCATTTGAAACACACACACATGTTCTGCAGCCATGATTTGGTGCGAAAAATGCACCTTGCAATGAACAGTAAAAGATTCAGCCCAGCCCTGTGTTCATTAAAGCGAGGCCGGCTGAATGTGGATGTATTATTAGAGCAGGAGATAAGGATGTGATTTCATCAGTGATACTGTTACTCACTCCATTGTTATGCTTCAGTTGAGATTCAAGATCAACTTAACTGTTATTATGCAATAGAAGATTGTATGATGAATTTCTTGTAACTTCTTGTATCAGAAAAGTAAACTATTCTGTGGTGAGGATGAGTTCAGCCAGAGGAAAGAAGCTGCTCTGTAGTCTGACGGTACTGCAGTGGATACTTCTGATGATGAAACGAGAGGTGACATTTTACATTTAAAACCATTGCTGTAAGCAAGTCTTCTACAAACTACAACCAATGTAGCATGCATTTATAAAGCTGGTGAGAAGGTTATCCTTGAAGACTTTCGTCTGATGGTTTAACTCCACAAATGGTGGTAACATTATGTTTTGGATGCACTCAGTTCTATTTCGGGAGGCATGTCTCATTTGAAATGGTGCATGAAGCGGGAGCCTCCTTTTAACCGTCCGGGCCCGGGTGGACTGACAGACATCTGACAGATGCACTATACTTTTTTTGCTGTAGCTGTCTTTGGCTGTAGCGACTAGCTGCCATTAGCTAAAGGCCCAATAAGCTGCGGAGCTGAGTGGCCCCTATTATTTGGAGTCTGCCTGCACCGGGTGATGGTGAATTTGAATGAAGTGTGTTTTACAACAAGTTAACAAGGCTATGAAGCTTGTCTTCGTTCAGTAAAAGAGAAATTTAATTCCAGAAGGTGTACGGTTGTATTTTTCTGTTAAGTATGAATAAGAAAATATTTTGCATAAATCTCCCAGCTGAAACCACGGGGGCCATTGTGGTACGAAATGGTGGTTACACCCCGCTTTTCCGAAACTCCGCTGTTCCGAAAATAGACTTCCATTCATTGTAATGGTGTGGTTTCCCATTTTTTCTAAAGACCCCGCTATTCCGAAAAGGCTATTGTGGAACCCCTGACCCTAACCCTAACCATATTGGGAAGAAATTGGATTCGGAACAGCGGTGTTTCGGAGTGGGGTGTGTCGGAATGGAGGGGTTTCGCAATGGAGGTGTTTCGGAACATCAAGCTGTTCCCCGAAATGGTATTAGGAGACAGGACGGCCTGGGGCTAGCTAGTTAGCATGCTAACATCTCTGCAACACAAACAGCAGAAATTGCTGACATAGCAGCAGTACTTGTTTCTTATCTCTCTGTTGATGATGTGAATCCATTGTTTGAATGCTTTAGATTTAAAGTTTGGTTGCAACTTACAAATCGCTCCTTTATTGTAGGGACAGTGAAAGACTGCGTACATTGCAGCAACTTTAAAGACAGTCAGGAGGCAGTCCAACTGTTACATACATAAGACTGTATCGAAATGTATGATTCTTTGCATGCAAACTTGCACGAGGAACTCTGGCAGAGGCAGAAAGAAAAAGTAAATCACAGAGGCAGATGGAGAGTGAATGATCAAAAGTTAAGTGGAGACAGAGCTAGACATCTGGTTGGGGTTTGGTCCTGATCCTGATTCCTGCGGTGAGGCCTGCTGACATCTTTACCGGGGTAACTCAAGAGGAAGATTTTGCCTCAACCACAGATAATGGGAGACAGCTTGCCGCTGCTGAATGAGCCCTGACTTGTGTGTTGGACTGAAACTATGTCCAGCTCTTTTAAAAAATGCTGTTCACCAATGTTGGGAAAGCAACATTGAATAGCTAGTAGAGCTAGAACCTTTTACAAGGAGGCCCAAATAGTTAAGAATTTGTCACAGACAGCATTTCACAAAGTTTATAAAGTTTATCTGAACTCAACAACTCACAATATTATGCAATCTGTTAAGGGAGGCTGGGGAAATCAGAGTATCACAGGAAATCAGAATTTGAGTTGTATCATTCCACTCTAAGATGAACTAGTGCAGAAAATGTGATGTCATGTTTTCAGGTCTTTTTGAAGTTTCGAATTTGACGCTCATGCAATTCAGCCAATATCATAAGCTAAATCTTTTTCTTCCTTGTCTCGAAAGTGAAAGTGACAGATATGACAGATGACCGAAGAGGCCGACAGGACCGAACTCATCAGTGTGAGAGAAAAAGTCAGGAGCAGTGTGGAGGAAAGAGACAAGAGAAGATGCCAATGAAGGAAACCAAAGCAAGAAGAAAGAAAAATGACCAACAGACTCATGAGAAGTGAAAGATTTAGTGACAAGATAGTGTGGAAAGACACTGCTCTAACTATTATGCCTTATACAGCTAAAACATGCAACTATAGTTCAGTGTGTCTGAACAGGATGTATTCAGCTCAAGGCCACACTCCCCTGCATATTGCTGAACAGGAAAGAGGTGACTGACACATTTTCTGTTTCTCGTCTCAAAACAGACACGGGGTCGTGTAATTCGACCGTTAAGAGAGTAGGGGTGTGTAAAAGGCTTGCCGAAAACAAGCTGAACAGATGTATGTATCCTTATATGTGTGTGTTTTGCAAACATGTAACCGCCTACAAAGCAAGAGAATAAAACAAGCCTGAGAGCAGAGGAGAGCAGAACTTTTATCAGACAGTTGCAGGAGTGAGTCGTGGGGCTCACATTGGACTGTGTTCTCCCTTTTTGCAAAAAGGCTAACTCAATACTTTGTCTCCAGTGTGTTCTTTGTGAACTCTCTCTGAACGGTGTCCTGCTGCAGTCAACTCGGGCGCAACAATAGTAACTCAAGCAATCAAGCCTGAGTAGATTAAAGTGGGCTCTTGCTAGCGAAGGACTTTTCGTACGGGGGGGTTTCCTGTTCGTTCTGCTGACTCACTAATCCTGCTACTTACTTAATGCTCCAACAGCTGAGTTGCAGCAGGAGGGAGCCTCCAATCTGGGTAATTGGATTGACTGAGCAGTAAGCGGGCATGGGAGGGTTAGAGCAATGATTTAAAGACTATAGGGAGATGGGACAGATGTCACAGACAGCTCTATGCAGCAAAACATCGTCTTAGCAGGCCTCTGTGACCCAACATCATAAATATAAATTCAACACAACCATATTCAAAAATCAATACTTTTATGGTGATCAAACCTGAAAAGACTAGTATTGTAGTGGCAAAGGAACAGGTATTTACAGGAGAAATATGATTTATTACACAATTTTCGTTCAGTCATATAACTCAGCTGTGAATATATTCACTAAAGTGATTGATGCAAACTATGATAACATTTTCAGTAAAGGTTGGACTGTAGTCTTTGTGTGTTAGCTACAGAAAGTTAGGCTTAAACATTAGTCAACAATTAGGTATTTATTACATCAACATCAACAATGTGAGACTTGTAACAGTGACACACCGAATGTGTGTGCGTGTGATGAGCCACTGGCTCAACATGCCCCAACATCACTGGCACATTTTACCTCACAACGTCCATTTTGACAAAACTTGTTCCCACAGTGGCTCAGATTCAGATCCACAGTTGTGCTTAGTTCATGACCTTGTTTCTTAGCTTACACTGACTTAAATTAACATGTAATAACATATCTATTTTATGAATGTACATTATTAATTTGTTGTCACATGACTACTTTTGTTTATGGTTACCTAGATACAGGGGGTGGCTCATTTTACCCACTGGATCGACCTACCCGTTCTCCCCTACCTGTTTGTGTGCTCAGTATTTCTGGGAAGAAATGAATTATCAGCAATATTATGGATATACTCACTTCTGCAAGGAAGCCACTAAAGCTGTAACAGTGGTTTCTTTTTTCTGTCTTTCACTTAAGCCTCTCTTTCAAACAAGCACTAATTGAATGCTGTTGGAGTGCTTCTTGAAAAGATGGAAAAGTATTAACAAGCAATTGTCCTTAACTTCGACACACATCGTAGCATCGCGCCTGACAAGGGCGAAAATTAGCATGTCCACCTGGGTGTTGTTTCCGTCACCTCGGAGCTGGAGCCTATAAACGACCTTAACTGCAGTGTGATTTGATGCAGGAGTGACTGCTGATTGTGCCCGTTCACATTGAAGACAAAAGCCAGAAGGAGAGGCAGAAAGTAAGTGGTCGGTTTACATTGTCATGCTTATCTAAGATGATTTGTAAAATGACATGACTTGTATAACTTTGGAGAGACAAGATGTCTCATGTCTTACACTTGGAGACATTTTAGCAATGTAGTCCTTAACTCAACCAAATTCAAGAACTACTCTCTGTTCTAACCACTGCTGAAGCTCCATGTGCCCGCTTGAAGCATTCATGCCCGACTGATGTCATAAAAGTTGTAACAGCAGTGTGCACTGCCCACAGTCAGGCAAGGTCACATGAATGAGTAGACTACTGTTGGTCTGAGTATCACAGTCAAGTGATGGAGGTTAAACAAAGGGGGGTTGGGCAGCAGTGAGCAGAGTATCAGAGAACAGCGCAGACTGGTCATGCGGGTGGGGGCTAGGCTGCTGGAGGAGGACTTTAACATTCTTGTGTGACTGATCCTCACTGGCTGAATTCCTCAGGGTCACTATTATAACATTACAGCACTGATAGCAGGGATGAGCAACTGGTAGTTATCACACAGGAGCTCCATTGGCTGGGGGAGGGGGACAGAGATTTAGCCTGCCACCTTGAGCTGAAATTCATATTATAGGTGATGTTCAACATAGAAAATACTGGTCAGTAATTGCAGAACTACAAAATGTCCAGCCTCATCTCTAATCCTACATTTTCATTTTAGGCAGGAGTTCATTTGTCTCGGTGTCTTGACCTAACATGGGGTTGACCGATTGTCTGAAGGGTCATAGGAGTTTTCTAAGATGGATATTTTGATACCTGTTGGATACCTTTATAAAACAAATTAATGAGGTCATTCATTCACTTAACGGCTTTTTTGGGTTCCAAACAGCAAAAGTGTAGATTACTGAAGACCTCAAACTCAACTTCATATGTCAACACACTAGCACAGAGTAGTCCAGAGTGTTGCAGTTGAGCCAATGGAGAAGAATACCGACTAACTGTGGCTCTGTACAGTAGCCCACTTTTATTGATTGTGTGTCTGTGTGTGTATGTGTGTGTGTTTGAGTGTTTTTGCACCTGTCTGTGTGTGTACAGTATGATTGTTTGAAGTCTACCCTGCCCACAGCCTTGCTTTGATTTCTCCTTCAAATATTCATGAAGGGCCAAACCTCTCATCTTTGATTCTTGGTATTCTGTGCACAAATAACAAATATTAACCATAAATCCGCTCAGTAGAACAGTGTGACTTGATGATTACAACAAAGAGAAGCGCAGCACATGCAAACAGCTGGGCAGTGTTTTCATATTCTCCCGCACAACATTCATTATCAATGGACACACGAGGGCTCAAACACTTTACTGACCGTATCCCAATGTGTGCCATTTCTACGAACATTTCATATCACGTTAACGCTACGTGTTTATGGCCTGACTGTCACATCAGGAGGTGGTGGAGTTACATTTGACAAGGTGCGCAAGCTAGTGACAGCAATTCAAGACTGTGTTTCAACATTTTTAAGTGTTGCACCACCTTTTTAAGGAGACCATGGGACAATTTGCAGTTGTGTTTTTGTCGACAAAAAACTGATGACATTTCCAGCCACGTTTGTTGCAAACAAAACAAGGTATATCTTTTCCGAACTCTAGTTAGGTTTCTATGCCAAAACCTTAAAAGAGGGTAAGCACAATATTTTCATAACATAAAAGAGAATTAAACCTAAAGAAACATAAAGATGCAACGTTAAGAAATGTATGTGTCTATGTGTATGTATGTTTTAACTTGGTTTGCAGAAACATACATTGCCAACATTTATTCTGGCAATTAGGTTATAGCGGTACAGAGGGCTTTACTGTTTGTTTGTTTTTTCTTTTTTACTTTTTAATGCAATCATATGAATACGTGTGAGAGCATAATTGAACGTACATTTTAAATAGCTTGTGGTGATGTCACAGTAAACAGAGTTTGAGTAACTTTCGGACCTTTTGAGTGAACAGTGGAGTACAGTACCATAAATGAGAGATTATTTTATGTGTGTTGTAATCCTTATTTTCACAGTTAATTGTATCTTGCCCCTCTCTATGGCAGCAGGCTAGAGAGGGGCAAGGCTATAAACCTGTTTGCCTTTGATGCACTGCAGCAGATAGTACACACTAGTTCATTTGAGGCATACAGAGATTGTTATTGCTGGTATCTTATGACGTGTCATCTGTGTATAAAATACAGTATGCTGTGTAAATAAAGCGAGTATAGTTAATGAAATGAACAACCCAGCAGTAGCCTTGTGTATACTCATAATATGAGCATACCTCAAACAGGTCAGTGATTATGTATGAGCACCTGATACCATTATATGGCAGAGGGAGGGTTGAGTGAGACAATAGAGAGGTGCGTGGAAGAAATAATAGAATGACCTACTGATGAAACTCTAGCCTTAGGACACTGACATGAAACCTGTTTGATGCCCATGTGCTACAGAACATGAGCCTTTCTGGATGGCTATGGATACTTAACAAGTATCTACACGCAGACACAGCCTGAATGTAAAAAATCAAGGAGTAGTGATTCATGTCAGGGTACCCCCCATGGCTTAGTGGTCACTTAGATGTTGACCATTGACCACAATCTCCCCAGGTTGGGTCTGGCAAGGGACATTTGTTGCATTTCTCTGCTGGGGCTTTTAAAAGAAATCTCATAAAATACCCACAAAATGATAAGATACTTTATATATATTTCTATACATAAAGTACACCTTCCAGGAATCTACTTGCCCCAAGTAAGTGTTTACTTGTCTCTATAAAAATAGCTTTAAAAGACAAGCGTAAGTATAAGACCATTAGACCACCATTGAGCCACAGTGGGGCCATTGGGCTCCGAATATTCGGGAACCAGTTATATTTTGGGCCCTCTGCAGTCTGTTATGCTGGAAAGGTTTAAACTGTGATTTATGAATTAAATTTCATTTAGCTGATATCCTGCATTTAGCTTATAGCAATATGTCTCTTAATTCCGACTCGTTAGGGACATTACTGTACAGTTGACACTGAAACAGGAAACTGTTCCTGTTTAAATCTGCAATGATTTTGATGCTTTGCTAATCATTTATTTTACCAAAGACTGGCGATTTCTTATATTCTTATTAACTCTTGGTCAGAGGTATTTTCGTCTTTGTGCTCTTTTGTCTGTCAATCGTCGGCCTGGTTGATCCACCACATAGCCTTTCTTCACTTTGTCCAAAGCATTACTTTTTTACAAACCCTTCAAGCCTTAAAGCATGAAAGACCACTCAAAAGCCTACAGTAATCCTCTTAGCCATCTGACTGCTCCAAATCAAGCACCTGGTAGGTGATACTAAACTTTTTAATGGTAGTGTGTAGTGCAGACCATTTACTGAGAAGGATTCTGAAGCCACAGGTTTTAGCCACATTTGTTAGACATATATTGTATTGGCTAACATACTTTTGTAACTTATTCTTCACAGGTGGGGCCAAGTAGTAACCAATGGGCTTGGAGATGAGAGCCTCAGACAGGGTAGGGGAATGAGACGAGTATTGGGAGATGTTTGGTTTTGGTCTTTTCACAGGAATTGTCGACGATTAAATTAAGAGTGTATCCAAGAAATAATGCCAAAGTTTCTCAATAATTTATTCATGTTGACCTTTTACAAAAAAAATATACACAGTGTAAAAACAACTTCTTGTTTGAACTTAACAACCAACCAACCATTTAGCCAACCCTAAAATACACCGAACTGAGACAAGCAAAAAACTTTGGTGAGAGTGAAAAACAATCTAAACTTGCATGACTGGATTCAGCAGCCTCAGTGTGTCAGTCTGTAAATATCGTGTCAGTGGCACATCTTCACACTGGGCAGTTACTAAACTAGAATATTCATAATAGTCTTCTTTTGATCAACAAAAGTGTTGTCTTCATATTCCCAAGCAGATATTTGGGTTAACATCATGCAATGTAACAATTTAGAGTAAAGTGTGACATTGAAACTTAGTAAAAGGAACAGGAACGATGCTTGGGCCAGGCCTGCAGGTTTCTGTTGGCACTACAGTTTGTACAAGTAGCGGTACAAAATATCCTTCAATATTGGAGTGATTGCATCTGTGAGTGTTCCTCTTGTATTGCACAGGTTTTCCTCCGTCGTTCCCTCTGGAATGTGTCTCTGCTCCTTTAAGGGCGGGAGATGAGGAGAGGAGAGAGTGCTCGAAGGCAGAAACTGTCCCAAAGGAAGCAGGTGTGTCCTCATGTCTACAGGGTGAAGGAAGGCGGTAACATATGGCACAGACTTCACACAGCCTCAGTTTGAACTTGGTTGAAGACATCCCAACTTGTCTGTCAGGCTTTCCTCTGGTTTCACCCACTGACGTTCCCAAAGTGTTACAGACATGTCTGCTGAGAGGGCCCTCTACAAGTAGTGGTTCAAAAAGTCTCCTCTATCTTCAGCAGCGCTGCAATCCTCCGCTTCATCTCTTCTTTTTGCTGTGTCGGAGCATCTTCTTCCTCTTCAGGATCATCTCATAGAGCTTCTCCAGGCCGGGCTGCAGGCCCTGACCATCCAGCGCCGAGCAGCCCTGTGTGTGGTGCAGCGTGGACGAGCTCATCTCGTGGAGAGACAGCACCTTCTCAACCTGAAACACAAAGCACAAAACAGTCACCACCTGACTCTCACTCCAGCATAACTGAGCCACAAATCACTGCAGAATCAATCTTTCAATAATCCTGACTGAAATGCTCTCAGGTGAAAAGACTGTATAAGTAGACAGATTGATTTAGTTTGATTTTTTTTTACCAGTAAGATTTCAAGCTCCTCATGGTTTGAAAAACTAGTTTTTTTGAGGACGGATGATATTTTGAATCAAAGCTGCTGAAGGCTACCAAAATATTATATATTTACACTTTCTACTTTCGAGGAAAACATCTGGTGAAGGCATTTCTTCGAGGGTATTTAGACAATCTATCTAGGGTATGAAATATTCAAATTTACAGAAATCAATATTGTGTTGTGGATGATTCTGCAAGGCTTCAGAACACACATATGTTCATAACTGCCATTTTAAAGTTCAGCTGTTTGTTAACACTCACTCATGGAGATTATTAAACAGTCCATCTATATTTGAGCCAGGGTTGCAACTAGCGATTATTTTCATATTCAATTAATCTTTCCTTTATATCTGGATTCATTCATTAGTTGTTTATTCTATAAAATGTCAGAAAATTGTGAAAAAAAATTGTTGTGTTTCAAGGTCCAAGAGGACATCCTCAAACGTTTTGTCTTTTCGTCAGCAACCTTAAGATATTGAGTTTGCTGTTATAGGAGGAAATAAAGTGGAACGTATTCACATTTAAGAAGCTGGAATCATCTCACGCCAATGAACAGATTAACTAATCCATTAATCATTGCAACTTTGGTCTAAACTAGTGCTGTGCAGTAAATTAACTAGAGCCTGGCCAATACTGGATATTTGGGGACATTGCAGCTACCTTTATTAAGGAAATAAAAAAATGTGATATGAATATATTGGCTTATATTTTTTATACACAGAAAATTAAAACATTAACACAAATTTGTTTGCAATGATCCTTCAAATGTAGTTATCAATCACTTTCATCATTATAATCTACCCCAAGCATCTTTCCCCACAAACA
Organism: Pagrus pagrus; assembly: GCF_965226575.1. Taxonomy (NCBI): domain Eukaryota; kingdom Metazoa; phylum Chordata; class Actinopteri; order Spariformes; family Sparidae; genus Pagrus; species Pagrus pagrus. The sequence continues at coordinate 7,603,682 of NC_140197.1, forward strand.
TTCACCGTCAGATGAAAGGAGCCAGAACCAGAGGATGTTTGGCAGCTTTACTTTATCATTAAATCAATTATTCGATAAACAAACTGTTGCAACATTTTATGTCAGCTGATTCACCGTTTACCTGAGAAATCATTTCAGCTGTATATCACAGCACCAAGTGTTACTCATGTAACAATAATTACCTCTGAAGCAGACATGGCTCCATCCAGGTCCTGTTTGTTTGCCAGAACCAGCACAGGCACCCCTTGGTTTTCTGCTGACCGGGTGATCCGATTGAGTTCCACCTTGGCCTCCTCCATGCGCTCCGTCTCGGCAGCATCCACCACGAACACCAAGCCATCCGTCCTCCTGGTGTACGACTTCCAGAGAGGCCTCAGCTTCTCTTGACCGCCAACGTCCCACACCTGGAACGCGGTGGTGTTGGTTTTGGAGTTCCCCATGGCCACTTTAATCCGCTCCATGTTGAAGCCCTTGGTGGGGATTGTCTCAACAAACTCCCGCAGCTTGAGTCTGTAGAGGAGGGCGGTTTTCCCTGCAGAGTCCAAACCGATCACCACTACATGCAAAGACTGGAAGCTGGGGAGGAATGGGGTGTTTGGGGCAATTTCTGTTAGCTGGTTCCCCATGTTTAGGTCCTGTGAAGTGGAATAATTCCTCTTAAATGATTTCCTTAGGCTGATCTTCCTTTAAACTTCCTGGGTTCTTGTCTCAATTGCCTTCTGTGTCCTTGGCAGCGACAAAGTGTGTGTCTGGAGAGGGCTCTGAAGGTGCCAGGAGGGGTGGGTTTGGCTGGAGAGCGGTTCACACTCCTGGCCTCACTTCAAAGTTTGAAGCAGGAAGATGGGTAGGGGGGCAGACCAGTGGCTACAGTCACTGAGGACCTGAGGGAGGAAAAGCATGAGTCAGCTGTTTGTACAAGGGCACTGGGCTGCCCTAATGAGACTAGCTGAGACTTATTAGTTCTGCTCCAACACAGTCTCGCCATCAAAAAAGGACTAAAGCTATGCTGCATTTAGTGACTTTTCACCAAAATAGATATTTAGATACAGGCTGCAGGTTTAACCCATCTTTAAAAAAATGATTGAAACTTGATGTAACTACACTGTTGTGTTGTTAAAAAGCGCTTGTTTTAAACTGCCAGTAAGCTTTTGTCCTGCAGTGAATGTGAGCCGTGGCACTTGCAGGGCACAACTCATTGTCAGCAGCTGCAGTGTTTCTGTTTCTAGCTGTATCCTGACACACGACTGGAATAAAGACAGGGAGTCAAAGAGAGCAGACCAGACCAAACCAAACCAGTAATGCTTGTTTCCCCAGACTGGCACACCCGTGTTGAACTCGGTTAAAACAGCCAGCAAACACAAGATAAAAGGTAAAGAAGAGGGGACTCTGTACTAAAACAGCACTTCAGTCCCTGAGTGAGTAGTCCGGAGTCTTCATGCAGAGCTCGGCGGCGGACGACGTATTCACATTGTGTCTTAAAATAGTTGATAGTCTCACCTGGCAGCGCCTCCAAGCTCCTCAAACTGGTCAACATGGTCCCAGCGCGAACAATAGTCAACTTTTAACGGCCAAATAATCCCAACAGATTGTTTTCTTTTTACAGCAGCGCGCGGTGCGGTGCGGACGTCCCGAGTGTCCGACGAACAGTGGCAGCAGGAGAGAGAGGCAGCTCTGGTAAACACAATGCCAACCCCCCGCTGCTGACGTCACAGCAGTGGGGGTTGGGGACACGGAGTGAGACCAGAGGAGAAACAACTCGTTGATCTGGTCCGATGTGTGTGTCCTCTCCCTGTGGGCCCCACGTTTACTCTATCTTTACTTTACACGTTGTGTAATCATGTCATTGTGCTTTCTTGTGAAGGACACTTTTTTTTTTTAAACATTTTATAGAATTTGATTAGCTGTTAGCTATTTGAACAAAACTAGAAATAACATAAAAATACTTTATCAGCCTACGTATGGAAGTAAAAATAGGCTATGGCATTTAACTCAGTGTTGTGCAGGGTATATTTTTGATTATTATTATTATTATTATTATTATTATTATTAGGCTACTGAAGTATTAAAGGGGCACTATGTAGTTTTCCATAACTGAATAAACAAGCTGTTCTCAGAGGAAAATAAGGTCCCAGAACACTGTTTGAAGCTAGAAAGGTGGCAGGGTCCGCCACATATAAACAAAGTAAAAAAGTATAAATTGTGTTGTCCTGTAAGGTCAGTTTGTTTATTCAGAGTTTGATTATTTAGTTTGTTTAGGCAGAAAAAAACAAGTTGGGTACATTAACATTTCCTCACCAAAACTACACAGTGCTCCTTTAAAGGCAGCATTTTTTTATTTTTTTTATCTTGCAGCTGGTCAATATGGAGCCAATTTTAATAGCTGTACATGCTGTTGGGTAGTTTAAAGATGCATCATACTTTAAAAGGATGGATTGGATGTAAATATAACCTGCAAAATTACTCAAAACTGGCTGCATGTAGAAATGTGGTATTAAGTATTAAAATAGTCTGCACTACTTAACCTCTGTGCTGTAGAGACAAATAAAGTAGAATAAAATGTAAAATGGTCACTTCAAGTAGACTCCAGAACCTGAGTTAATGTACTTACCTTCTAGTGCAGGTGACTTGCAAAAAATATTAACAGTTTTGCAGAGAAGTGAACTACATGTAATTAAACTTGTAGTTTAACTTCATTTTGCAGGAAACCAACTTATCTGTAGTTCAACTATATTCATATATGCATAATGATTTAAGTAATTAAATTACAATGTTGCTTTGTGTTTTTAAACCAGCAATAGGCAAGTTTTTTCCTTTAACTTCTCATTATGAAGTAAATATGGAATAATGACACCATCTGCATTTAGATTGGTTCCTTTTAAGGCTGCTTTCACTGTGCAATTCTGTCTGCCAAGGGGCACAAATCTGGCAACCCGGCACCATTTATATCCGCTTTCTTATGTCCATTATAGACTAAATGAATGAATAAAGTCACATTTTGTCCTGTGCTGTTGGTAGATGCTACTCTGAGGAAAACAGTGAGCGATCAGGTTGTCTTTGTGACAGCAATAACAAGTTTCCACTTTAACAACCGAAACTATGAACACATTTGGGCCAAAATAATGGTTTTATTTTATTTTATTTTTATTTGACCAATTCTTCCCTACTTTAATTGAATCACTTTTTCCTGCTCTGTCCACTTTTCCTTTCATCCTGACCTTTGTGCAGGCATGCCCAGGCAGCCGCCCCCACATTGACCTTTGTGTATAGTGCATGTGCTCAGTGCTCACACAGAAACTGTGTCATCAGGGATAAACCTCCCAAATCAAGGAAGAATCACCACGGCCATACTTAAACATGACACTGACCTGCTTCCAGGAAGCTGGATTGTCAGCTCACCTGAAAAATACTTGGCCATTGTTTTTTAATGTTTTGAATCTGAATTTGTACAGCCTGAATGTATTAGGTGTCAGTTAGTCATAAGCATTAATTATTGCTGTTTTGCTAACAAATGTTGAGAAACGTTGTTGCATGCTGTTTTAGGAGTAATCCTGCTTGGTGCAATAGCGCCCCCTGTACTCCAGTTACAGGAATGGACATTGTGTCCAAAACCAAAGCTGACACTGTTTCCCATTAACAGTGGGGTATTTTATGTTTGGCTTATGTCTGACCTGTCAAGGAGTGAGCTCTATTTGAAATAAACTGAACTGAATGGCATTGGTTTTTACCTGAGTAGTTCGAACAAGTTTTTCTTAGTAGCTTTAGTTAGATTAGTTAGTCAGATTTCTCCCTCGGGTAGCTTTATCCAGTGGTATCCTGCAAATAGCGGCTTTTAAAGTAGCTTCTCCAATCAATAAGTCCTAGAACAGTCCACTACAGTACAAGACCAGATCTATTTGTATTGATAAACATCACAGATCAGCAGACTGTATAAGTGTGCACACAAGAATGCATTTCCAGACCTAGGTCATTTACTTGTTTAAATTCATGATGAGCACTGTGACACAAGAGAGATGATTGATTTTTAAGTATTACCAAATTGATAACAGATAAATGACAAAACTTGAGTCACAGTGGATTTAGCACTTTTGGAATCATCAGCCATTAAAGGTGCAATTTGTAAGAAGTACATCGCCCCTGGCGTCTTTGGACTCCAGAGGTGATAGTCCAGTAGTAAACAACACCAACACTCCCCTGGTGCCCTGAGCTCCCAGTACTGGCAGAGTAAGCTAAAAGGAGCGCCAGCTGCATGGCAAACTGAGCTTAAGAGCTAATGGCAGCTACAGTTAGCATCAGTTAGCAGTTACTCTGGTGATGTGCTGCCCCTCATTTGTTTGGAGTATGAATTAAACACAAGGCTAATTCTTACATTTTGCACCTTTAAAATATGTAAAGTAAACCAGAGGAACACGCTTCAATTATTCAGAAAGGTCGATATAATAAATGCTTTATGTGTAACTACTGTGTGCACTACTGACTAGTAGAACAGAGGCTAGTCCGGACATGATGTCATGACTTTGGCTATCTATAATTCTCTTTCAGTTCCCGAGAAGAAACTGCATGAACAACAGCTGCATACAAACAAAATGAATGATAATGTTAAGCAAAAGCAACACTGCGTCATCTGCTCAGAAGGAGTTACAATGGCTGATTGTAGAGGTGACATCTTTTCCACAGCAGCTCAGAGTGCCAGCAGGTCATCATGGGTCGGTGTGAGCCATCTATGACATAATGGGTCTGCTGTATTGATTTGAATGATAATGGCCCACGCATTGCTTTCCTTGTTACCCGACACTCATTATGATAACACGTGGGTGTGTGCAAATGTGTGTGTGTGCCAAAGCAGTGATGACCTATTGACTGACTGGAGCCAGGCTGACTGACTGCTTGTACAGGAGGAAGGAGGACATGTAACATTGATAGAGGACGCAAAAAAACTATCCATGACAGACACAATTATAATTTATCATTATTTTAATCCTGCTGGGCATAAAATGATGCTGTGGTGCTGTCAGACAATCTGTAGATCTGATATAAAACTGATTATATCAGCATCATGGAAGCTTCAGGTGTGTGTGTGTGTGTGTATGTGTGTGTGTGTGTGTGTGTGTGTGTGTGTGTGTGTGATAGGCTGCACCACAGAGTCAAATCCAAAAGGCTGTTATCAGCAGTGTCCAGTGTGTGAGGAAAGATATGAGCACACAGACGTACCAACCACACACACACACACACACACACACACACACACACACACACACACACACACACACACACATGCAGGAGCTAAAATGATAACTCATGGTGTTTTGCAGATTGTTTTGTCACAACGGCCAGCAACACCGGGCTAGTTCTCTGTCTCTGTTTCTCACCCATCACATTCATGCCACAGGGTGGGGTTATTGTTGGTAAGTATCAGTATCAAGTATTTACAGTTGGTGTTAAATGCTTGGTCAGAGCCCACACTTACTCTTTGTTTAGTCATTAAATCATAATGTATTTGTAGACCATATTTTAATTATGGAAAACAAGGAAGGAATGAAGGAAGGAAAGAAGGAAGGACTATAACTTCTCAGTACTGTAAAAAGTACCCAAAAGTCATACTTTAGATAAGATATCCTGTTACCAAAAATATGACTTTGGTAAAAACGGAAGTCGAAGTAGAAGTCTTAAAGTATATAATACTGTAAGTTATTTCCTGGCAATAAATGTACTTAAGTATCTTAGGTACAAGTAAAATACTTTACTTCAGCATTTTTCTCATTATCAGACTCTGTTTTTAAATCTGATTTCTGACTAAATTAATTATGAAGTAGCAGAGAAAGGAAATACTTGAGTAAAGTACCTCAAAATTGAAAAAAAAAATGCACTTAGTTACATTCCATCACTGTAAGTTGATACATCAGAGCTAAAATTATTTGATATACTTCTGGGTATAGCTTGTAGACATAAGTACTCAAGTATTGTACAAAGTGCAAAGTACATCAAATTGTATTGAGTAAATGCACTTAGCTACTTTCCACCGCTGACACTGAGCTCAGTTACATCTGAGCAGGTGTATTTGATGTATTTTAAAATAGATTCAAAATATATCAAGCCCTTAGAGCAGGAAACAATCTAAAATGAAAACAATATAAAAAAAAGAAAAGAAAATCCCTCAAAAACAATTTGCTGCATGAGTGAGTATTCGCTGTTGACCTTTGGGAACAGCAGTGTGCTCATCCAGACTGAAGACATCGATCTTCCTGTGTTCTAGTTATAATATTCTCTCACTGCTCACTATAATTATTAGTCCTTGAACAGCTACACCAAATGCAGGACAAGAGGTCAGCCTCCTCTTCTGTCCCGTCCTGAATTTGCTAAACTGATCACAGAGCAGTCGGCCATACAGACCACCAATCTTCATCACACAGGGAGCACACAGGGTAGCAGTGCACTCTGTTGTCCGCAGGAGGAATGGCCGACCTGATGGATGATAAAACCCAACCAACCTAGCTGTGACAACATTTCTCTCACTTTAGTAAAGAGAAGCTGAGGAGCAAAGTGTATCAGATCACTGGATAGATAATGGTGCTAATACTAAGTTCTGTCTGACAGGCACATAGCAGCAGTTTTCCCCATTTTCATGCTCAGACCCGGTGACCATCTATGTCAAACTGGAACGACCGTCTTTGAACAGAGGAGGTGGCCTAAGACATTACTTATCACCCACCTACAATGCAGTACTGAGTTCTCTCCCCAGACAGCTTAACAACCATTCACACCTGGGCTCACCTAGCTCTAGCAAACCCACATGAAGGCCGGTTGGGTCGACCCACATGTGGCCCTAACGACTCTGAAACTCAGAGCTCACAGGTGTCCTTAACGACTCTGTAAGGACACTCCCACAGAGTTTGTAAGCCTGCATCTTCCCTCCAGTTAGTTAGAACTGAAGAAGCCTCTTGGATGAGAGGTGACACGTCTCTGAAACAAGTCCAGTTGCCTACGATACAGCAATTACCATGACCTAGATGACTGAGAATCTTCATCAACAAATAATAATAATAATAATAATAAACTTTTACAGCACCTTTAAAAACAGAGTTTACAAAGTGCTATGACAATCAAGCAAAAGCAGGAAAATATAACAATAGTACAGAATAAAGCCTAAACAGTCAGGCCAAACACAAGGAAGTCTAGTCTAATGTACGTTTAATAAAATGTATGCAAAAATAGAAATAATTAAAAGGATAAAAACAATTAAGGAAGATTAGAAGATGACATCACATCAGAGGAATTAAGAACAGATAACATTATGAGCAGTAAAAGGAACAAAGGACAACAAATAAAACCAGAAAAGGACGGAAAGAAAGAAGACAACACAAGGGAGGAATTAAAAAAAGATAAATATTTTAAGAAGTAGTACAAGGAATGAAAGATGGAAAGATGAAAATTCAGTTAAAAAAGGATGACTTCACAAAAAAAAAACAGTTTAAAAAAGTGGGTTTTAAGAAGCCATTTAAAAGAAGTTACCGATATAAGACCATAAAGACAGAATTGTGCAGAGAAGCATCCACACAGTGAGGTGGAAGCATTGTTAGTGAGCCACAGGAGGTGCGGAACAATGATTTATCCACCTGTACCTTTACAAAAGCTGTCCAGGAGAGCATTATGTTGCCTGGAAACTCCACTTAACAAGGTCAGAGGTAGGAGAGAGGTAAAGAGAGACTGACACCTCAGCCTCCACCAGTCGTCCACTGAAGCTGCCAGAGCTGCTTTCTCTACGGGGACCTGGTCAGGTGAGGAAACACTCTTATTTGTGTGCTCATTATGTCTTAGACGTCACTCAGCTGAATTGTCTGCTGTAACATACAGATACATTTGTTCATAAATATAGTACAGCAGTGGTTTCTCAAACGTTTTCACATCAAGGACCCCTGAACTGACACAAATTAGACCACTGACCACCATCTTTAAGAAGTTTGCTTTCAGATGTTTTATGACAATTGTATGAAGTGTATGAAACCCATTACCAACATAGTCACGCATTTCTGACATTGTGTTACATATATGGCTGGAATTACAGTAAAAATAAATTATTCCTGTTAGTTTCTCTGAGAATCGCTGCTCTAAGGGCAAAACAATAGATGTGTTGTCCTGTGGTAATGCGTCTTACCTAAACACATTACATACTGAGGATATGTGTATATTAAGTAAAAACATGGCACTAAATCAGGATACATCGTGTATTTTCAAACTCACTGACCAGACTAAATGTTGGCAATGTACGTTTCTGATATGTTGAAACTTTACATTTCTTTATTTTGCAAATTTAAGTATCTTTAGGTTCAATTTTCTGTTTTACGTTATGACAAATGCTGCACTTGTGCTCTGGTTAGCTTTAGGCACAAAAAACACTTGGTTAGGGTTAGGAAAAGATCATGGTTTGGTGTAAAACATCTGTTTTTTGTTGCAACAAACAAAAGTCCTGCTATGACAGTCAGATCATAAACATGTAATGTGACCGTAATATGACACATTTTGTAAAAATGTTCTATTTGGTATCATTGTGTATCTGTCCTATATTCATTGTAATCCCATTCAGGCTGGGCATATTTACATGCATGTCACAATAATAACATTTAATAATTATAATATTATAATAAAAGGGCTCCAAGTTGTGATTGTCCGTGATAGGTATCCAGTTTGTGCCAGCTCAGAGCAGTGCACGGAGAGCATGTAACACAGATAAGAGATCAGTAATCAGAGGAGCCGAGGGCAGTGGTTGGGAGTTAAAGTGTATCAGGTGACTCTACTGTCAGATCACATACAGGTAATACAGTTTCACAGAGAGGAAGCAGGTGTATGTCTAAACATTCTCAGAACAAAACAAAAAAATAATAATTTTAATACCACGTGCTGCTCTTCATTAAAGATTCCTGCTATCTCCAAGTTTCAGCGAGGTGTGGTCACAGGTGTGCTCTACGTGCTCCTTAACCAAACCATTACAGTTTCGGGGTTGAGCCAGATGTGAGTGGTTTCCACTCAGTTTCAGTACAACACACATAACAGTGCATGCCTCGTATGCTGACTTGAATCACCGGCTTGTGAGGCAAATAAACTAAATATCATGTGTGCTAAAATACTGGCTATTAAAGATATTTTACACAGGCCTCTGCACTGCCAACACTTAAAAGTAATAGTTGCGGGCAACATATTGCTCTTCCCCCTGACTCTCATACTGAGAAGATTAATACCACAATTATATCTGTCCATTCAATGCAAGGCCAAAGCCAGCAGCCACTTAACTTAATATAAAGACTAGAAACAGAGGGGAAACAGCTCGCCTGGCTCTTTCCAGAAGTACACCTTGGTTTTTGTCCAGATTAAAGGAACAATGTACCTATAAATGAAGATGTACTCATCAACTACTTTTTATTACTCCTCCTTTATTCAGTATTATTCTTTATGTGACCTAATGTGTGAGCAAGCCACAGAGTTGTCTTTGTTACTTAACACCATACAATTAGAAGCTCAGATCAGATTTTCACAGTGAATATTGATCTGTCAATGCCTCCTCTAGCTGCTGTACATCAGGATGTCAGCAATGCACTGGGAGGCCAGGCGGCGTCAGAGTGCTCTGGACCGCAGGACAGCCAGAGACCACCAGCAGGTGAACAACATGTTGTACTGAGCAATTAGTAAGAAGGTTAAGAAGGAAATGAGTAAATGATTTAGGACACTTACTCAGGAAATTTTTCTTTAGACTACATCTATTGAAATCACAATTTTGTTTTTCTCCTCTCCACATTTTTTGGTTCCTGTTGTCAAACATCTAAATGAGAACTAATGATGTTAACCAGCCGGTGATTTGCAGGCTGCTGTGCTGATCACATCATTATTTTCTGATTGTGACATCATCTGAAAAGTAAACATGAGGTTAAATAAATATAACACAGTGTGACTGGAACACGGGGCATAAATCCTCACACCGTGTTCTCCTGTAAGACCGTACAATAATCCAATAAAGCAATGTTTGTATCTAAGATGATGTGTTAAACGGCAAAAAACATTTGCAGGGGTGATGTACGTAGTTACTGATTTAAGCAATCTAAATGTAAAATCTAAAGCAGCCTGTGCCTCAGTCTGTGGGGGGGATCACTGCTGTAACAACTGGGCAGCAAGGTCGCGCTACTTTATTATTAAACAACAGCAGGGCTGATTGGAAACTGAGCAGGGACATGTGACACCCCAGCATGAGGTCATACTCGTTTCTTGAGTGAATCTGGCAGCTTGTATCCTGTTGCTGATTTCCAGGATGTGTATGGACACAAAAATATGTTTGTTTCCTTTCAGTTTAATGGTTACGACTACCTGACGATTACGAAGACCTGAGTTTAGTGGCATATACTTTAACTAAGTTGAGACACCAAATATGTCTCTCTATCCTCTGAAAAATGTGTTTGATTCTGAATTGATTTAAAAGGTTATCTATCGATCTTTAGGGTGGAAGATATCTTAAGGACCTTCTTTAGAAACAACAAGAAGGAAATAAATATGAGATGAGGAGAAAAATTGTGAATATAGTTTAGAGCTACACTTGGAAATTAGGCTGTGATGAACTTTAATTACGGATGAGTTCAAATAAAGATCAGATTTCTTTTGCAGTTAGTACTTTGCATTATTTCAGCTGCTGTCTGTCTGCCCTACATTATAACCAATCCTGTCTTTTACCTGTTTAAACATCTTTAAACAGTTCTGCTGGATGATCACTATTTTTTTCAAAGGCTGATCTCTGGAAACGCTCTAACAGCTGGATCTGTATCTGCTTTGCTGTCTGGTTTTGTGGTTTGAGTTCAGTTCCTGTTTCATTCTCGCAGTTTTAGGCTCCCAGGCTCCGTATCATTGTCATGTGTGGGCTGACAAATACAAAGCAACCCGCAGCAGCTGGTTAACTTAGCTTTAAACAAAGACTGGGAAAAGAGGGAAAAGCTGTTTAAAGATTTTCAGTGTTCACAGAGCCCCATTCATTCATGATGGCCGACCTGTCCTTCAATACCAAAGCGTCAATATTGGAAAGGTTTCGAATAAGAGTCAAAAAACAACTTTCTTTACAAATAGGTCCTTTAAAAGCTGCTTGGTGGCTAATGAAGCTAAAAAAGTGTGATTTTGATATAGTTAATTGGATGTTCCAAATTATGGGGCAGAGCAAATACTGATCAAAGCTACTTTCTCTGTTGAGAAAAATTAATTGTTCTTACAAGATCTGAACTTGGTGGGCAGTTTAAAAATGTACGGCTACAGATCACTTCCAAAGATATACATTTATACATCACCATATAAAAATGTAAATGTTCAGTTTTTCTTTTGACTTTAGCAGGCGTGTAATAATACACTAATGTGGCCTAATGAATAAAACATAAGAAATTCCTTTCAGTCCTGTATCATGTATTGTGTAAACCAATAATGCTAACATGTTAGCATGGAACACAAGAGACTGACTTGACTTCAGTGATTGTTTTGTGTGACTTCAGTGATGTTTTGTGACTCTGTCCCATTGTTTGCCTCTCTTTTACAGCTATTGCAGAGGGATTCTGAGACCAGCTGCAATGCAACCGAATCAAATGCAACACAGGAGCAACCAGGTACCGTGGATAAATATCCTGAACGAGGCTGGCTTTTTCAAGGCCAAAAACAAGGCTTTTTCCACTGCAGGTGCTAAACAAAACATGACGTCAGGTCGAGTTGTTATCTTGGGTTTGCTTTTACACCACAAACATGTCTCGAACACGTGAACTGATGGACTTGGATCGGATCACTCAGGACAGATGTCAATATCAGGTCTGAAGAGGGCTTCGGTCTTGTCTGTGTGTGTTCTGCATGCCTTTAAATATTTTCCTGATCCACATAACATCTTTTGAACCTGTCTCAAGTTACCCACATCATTTTCATGTGCAATCTGGAGGTGAATCAGGCTGAAATATCTAAATCATTTTGCCAAACACACGCACACACAAACAGCCGTCACCGTCCAGTGTTCTCATCACAGGGAGGCCTGTTGAAGGATTCATGAAGGGCCACACAGGCTGCTCCACACTGGGTCTCAGATATCACCTGCACAGATTTACTGTTTACCTGGAAATGATTGATGGAAACAAAGTGAATGAATATATTCAGCCATCGATCGGTGCTTCATTCTGTGTCTCCTATGTGGTCTAGTGGTTAGGGTTCCTGGTTTTCATCCAAACGGCCTGGGTTGAATTCCGGATATGGGAAGGTCCTTGTTTATCAAAGTAATGTGTGTGTATTGTTTGTCATAGCAGGAGTGGTAACTACAAAAAACTGTTAAATTACCTGAAAAATATTCCACTATGTTCACCGGCTAGTCTCTAAACTTTAGCGCTGGCAGCCTGAAAAAGGCTTTAGAGTCTAAAACCTTGTAAGAACTTTAACCTGTGTCATGTTTTTCATTTGCTGTTTCCAGCTGGAGGCCAGTGTCCTCACTGTAAGAGTGACCTGAAGACACCTGTCCATCACAGTCCCAAGGTCCCCAACAGATACTCAGTAAGTATCAGAGCCTTCCTTATAAAGAGATAAGACTGTCACGTGTCAGTGTGTGACCTGAGAAAAGGCTCCCCATCTCAGGATAGAACTCGGTTGTTAAAGCGGAGCAGTTTTGAGTCTTTTCAGAGGAGTAATGCCAGTTTATGTTACAGTCCTTACAGTACACCCAGCAGTGGTGAGGAAGATGAGTGATGGCACTGTTCTCTGACGACCTCACTGGATCACCAGACCTTGTTTGAAAGCTCTGAACAGCAGCTCTGCTCCTTTCTGTGAAAACAACATCAGCATGAGGCCGTCAAGGCTTTAAGTTCATCAGCAGAATGTCGCCTAAAACGCATCTTTCTTTTTTGTTTTTTTAGAAAAACTGTTGTGAAATGAAGCAGGAAAACCAAAACAGTGAACTAAAAGAGGCTTAAAGGCTCTGTAGAGATGATAATTCCCTGTGCATGAGTCAGTACCAGCAGTGCCTTTCAGATTGCGAGCAGCTGTTTGATTTGTTTCTATAAAAATAATGATGAGTGCAACTTTAAAATTGTGTTTTAGAGTTTTATTGGACAGTGGGCACAACCATGGGAACCTGAGGTTATAAGGCACGACAAGATTAGAAGCCACCAGAATGGCACTTAGCGCTGAATGTGAAATTAAAATGAAAAACAATAAAAAGGTCTTTATCCAACGTCTTCTGCTTGTCATTTATACACACACCATACTGACGTAACTATTGTGCAATTTTCACTTAGACAATCCTTATATTTCAACACTTCTACTGCACCTTACCTTTTCAGATTATGAACAAAATGACAAAATATAGTAAAATGACATAAACTGACAGTTATTGAGTGGTGATTTCAGACAGTGAAAGAAAAGAAATCCAACATTTTCACATTCAGTAACAACATCTCTCCAGTAGAATCAGAACCAATTCAGATCCTCAGGTGGCATGGCATTTCTGCTCCGACCTTCATACTGTCACTGTGTCCTTGGCCTCAAGGTTTTTATCGGTTTCCTCCACAGCACTGTAAAAACTGTCCGTAGAGACAGTGAGAGTGGTGCATTTGACACCATCCGGTTATTTACACACTCGGATTTATCTTCCACCTCCAGGCCCCTTCATGGATCCATCCAGGGTGACTTAATCACATCCTGGTATCACGTTATATCTTATCAGACATTTTAGTGACACAGTCCACAGGAAAAAATTATATTAAAAAAACACTGTAGGCCCAACTCCACAGTTTTCGTCCGTTCATCCAACATCCATCCATCAGGTGGGTGGGGGTTGCACACTGTGTGGTACGGTGCTGTTGGCTCCGCAGTCGATGTACTCATACGTCTCCATGGACAGCTGCTCATAGTGGGCCAGGTAGTACACTGTCATTGACATCCTGCAGTAGAGGGAAGACAAAACATGGAAGAATTGTACTGGCACTGATGTCAGGTTAAAAAACACGAGTGTTACAGAAACATGGATTAGCGATTTTTGCAATTTAAAGGAGCAGTTCAGCATTTGGGGAAGTACACTTTTTACCATTTGCTATGTGATCAGGTGTGAGCAGGCGTTCAGCACAGAGCTGGAGTCATGGTGTGGTTAATGTAGCTTAGCATGAAGACTGGAAGCAGGGGGAAACAGCCAGCCCGACATCCATAACGCCAGGTTCAGACAGGATGCGGAAGCGCCCCGATCGGCTGCGAAGCGCGGAGTAATTTTCATTTCGGCGCCCATGTTAACCGATGGTGTTGTTCACATAGCAAGCACCGAGGCGCTCTGCTCCGCTCCTGGCGCGCGCCGTGCAGCAATCGTTTCGGCGTCTGGTCTAATTTTTTCGTGTGCCGCGGCCGAATGTGTCAAGCCGGGCAGGAAGTCAAACAAAGCAACAACGAGAAATCCTGTCGATTTTCAAAATGAGACACATTTAAAAAAAAAAATATTTTCGATAATTAAACACCCCGATTGACAGAAAACTACTCATTACCACGAAGTGGACATACATTTACAGTTGTCAGGAAAACATGACATTGTGCTTTTATGTGGTTATTTACTTTCCTATGGTCAAAAAACAGCTCCAAGTTTGACTACAGAACAGCTGACGAGCAGAGCCGTTTGCTGACCGGCGCGGAGAAATTCGTGTCTGGTGTGAACAGAAGGGCCGTGGCTCGCACGAGAATTTCCGAGCGTGGCGCTTCGGCGTCCTGTGTGAACCTGGCGTAACTCGTATCTTATGTATTTACATTGTTTACAAAAAGAAATGTAAAATTTCTTGTTGAGCACTTTATCCACAGATTCCCAGAGTCGTGTTGTCGTAGTAAGGTTGCCATATTGGGTACCACTGAGCCTGTATAGTAAGGGTTAAACTAGAACTAAAAAAGGCGTGTCAGCAACATCTCCCCTCTCCCTTGGCCCCCCACACGCCTCACCCTCCTGCACCTCCGCTGTTCTCAGCAGCACCGGGGACAGAATAAAGGTACCCTTTTGTGGACCATGTCGATTAAGTACATTAGACAAAGGGATGTACATATTGGCTATTATTTGCTTCAGTAACTAGCAGAGTAAAGGCACGTCGAGTGTGTGTGCATGTGTTCTGACTTATACCACAAATATATGGAAAAACACCAGATTCAAGACAGCATTTGCATGAAAATATTTAGTATTCCAAGTCCACTGTTATTCCACAGACTTGGAATACTCTTGAAGTGTTGAAGGTTTGGTAGAACTGCTCCCATGCAAATGCAGGAGGGGGTTGTCCCCAAAAGTGGCATCAGTCAGAACACAAACAAACTATGTCTATACATGGGGCAGTCAAACGGTCAGAAGGGCAGGGCTCACATGCACCAACATGCATGTGGTATTTTTGATAACCTTTATCAGCTCCAACAGATGCTTTAAAACACAGGAACTTTAATCGAAAATGCTCTCAGACCAGGAAGGCGTCAGTTGTCGGTACAAAAATGACAATTAAACTACCAAAATAGTCAGTTTGAGACTCATTGGGGTGGATTGCCACTGACAGGGTAGGGAAGGCCCAGTGTATTTAAGGGTGGTATAACATGGACCAACAATATCATTTTTTCAAGCCTGGTCAATAAGACTAAGTTAACCTTTGTACGATACAGAGACAAACGTGTGTCTGTATGCACAGTGAGTACAAAAAAAAGTTAAATATAAAAATGGTGTGGTTGCACATGCAAAACATGCAGTGTCAAACTGCTTTCTTTCTTACAGAGCAGTTCAAAGTAGCGATATCTACAACAGTTTTCAAACTGCATGGCTCATCACATGAGCTTTGAGCTATAATTACATTGAGGCAAACACACTGATGCTTTTCTTCCCCATCCAGTCTGAAGTGAATCACTGTGAGGGCCTGTTAATCTGTGGACTGAGTGTCATGTGAGCACAGGCTCAACACAGATAGTGTAAATTCTCTGGCAATAGTCTCAGCACTGACATCGGTCAGACCATCCTAACAATATGACTGAATGACTTTTGTTTAAAGATTCAGTCAGTGAAGTCAACAGAAGTGGGCGAGTCATGTTTTGTTTTCAAGAGTTGTGACTGCACAAAATAGCTTTTTTGAACGTGTCTTATATCCTTTTAAAAAGAAAAACCTGGTTTGAATCTTTGGCAACAACAAAGGTTACAGTAAAAATGACACATTTGGATTTAATTATTGTTAAACTGATTGGTGAATGTAAATTCTGAACCTCACACACTTCAAACCAGTTGACACACAAATCAGGCTTCATATAACCAAACCTGCTTAAAAGGAGCACTCTGTGGTTTTGGTAAGATATGTTAATGAGCAGAGAAAGATCTTCATTGGCTGATTTTGTTTCTGCCTTGTTGTGCTCACATCACACGAGGCACCATAATGTAGTGCTTCATGCAAGAGTTTTGGCTTAAATTTGGCTATCAATAATAATTAATGATTATCAGGGATAATTATTAATTCTGATTACTGAAACTTGGCTGCATCCTGAAGAATATGTCAGCCTGAATGAATCCACTCCACCCAGTCACATTAATACTCACATTCCTCGAGGCTCCGGCCGAGGAGGTGGTGTTGCAGCTATTTATGACTTAAGTCTGTCAATCATTCCTAAACCTAAATTAAATTATAACTCATTTGAAAGCCTTGTTCTGAGTCTTTCACATCCAACGTGAAAAACTTTACAGCCAGTTCTATTTGTTGTAGTGTATCGAGCACCTGGTCCTTACTCAGAATTTTTATCTGAATTCTCTGACTTTTTATCAAGTCTAGTCCTCAAATCAGATAAAGTAATTATTGTAGGTGATTTTAATATTCATGTGGATGTTATTAATGATAGCCTTAGTACTGCATTTATCTCATTATTAGACTCTATTGGCTTCTCTCAGTGTGTACATAAACCAACTCACTGTTTTGACCACACCCTTGATCTTGTTCTAGCTTATGGTATCGAGATTGAAAATCTAACAGTTTCTCCACAGAATCCTCTTTTATCAGACCATCACTTAATAACTTTTGAAGTTCTATTACTGGACTACACACCATTAGGCAAAAACTCCTTCACTAGATGTCTATCTGATAGTGCTGTAGCTAAATTTAAGGAAATTATACCGCTGGCACTAAATTCAATGCCATGTCTTAATATAATAGAGGACTCCTCCGCTAACCTCAGTTCCTCACAAATCGATCTATTGCCCCCCTGAAAAGGAAACCTATAAAACACAGGAGGTTAGCACCCTGGTATAACTCGGATACCCGCAAAAAAAAGCAAACATCACGGAAATTTGAAAGGAAATGGCGTTCCACCAACTTGGAAGAATCCCGCTTAGCCTGGAAAGATAGCCTTAAAATATATAGGAAGGCCCTCCGCAATGCCAGAGCAAGCTATTACTCGTCATTAATAGAGGAAAACAAAAACAACACCAGGTTTCTTTTCAGCACTGTAGCCAGGCTGACAGAAAGTCACAGCTCTACTGAACCATGTATTCCTACAACGCTCAGTAGTAATGACTTCATGAGCTTCTTTAATGATAAAATTTTAACTATTAGAGACAAAATCCATCATCGCTTGCCCTCAACTGGCACTATTGTATCTTTAAACACAGGAACCTCAGAAACAGTTGTAAATTCTGACTTATATTTAGACTGCTTCTCTCCCATCGACCTCCACCAACTAACTTCGATGGTTTCTTCATCTAGACCAACAACTTGTCTCCTAGACCCCATCCCAACTAGGTTGCTGAAAGAAACTTTACCTTTAATTAGCACATCTCTACTAGAAATGATCAACCTGTCTCTATTAACAGGATACGTACCACAATCCTTTAAACTAGCTGTAATTAGACCGCGTCTTAAAAAGCCTAATCTTGATCCAGAAGCTTTAGCCAACTATAGACCTATATCCAACCTCCCTTTCCTCTCCAAGATCCTTGAGAAAGCAGTCGCCAACCAGCTATGTGACTTTCTTCATAAAAATAGTTTATATGAGGATTTTCAATCAGGTTTTAGAGCACATCATAGCACAGAGACGGCACTGGTGAAAGTTACAAATGACCTCCTAATCGCTTCTGACAAAGGACTTGTCTCTGTCCTGGTCTTACTAGATCTTAGTGCTGCATTTGATACCATTGATCATCACATTCTACTACAGAGACTGGAACACTTAATTGGCATTAAAGGACCCGCATTAAACTGGTTTAAGTCCTATTTATCGGATCGATTTCAGTTTGTACATGTTAATGATGAGTCATCCCTGTATACCAAGGTTAGTCATGGTGTTCCTCAAGGCTCCGTGCTTGGACCCATACTATTCACCTTATATATGCTCCCTCTAGGAAATATAATTCGGAAACACTCCATAAACTTTCATTGTTATGCAGATGATACACAGTTATACCTATCAATAAAGCCAAATGAAACTAATCAGCTTACTAAACTCCATGCATGTCTCAAGGACATTAAGACCTGGATGACCTGCAATTTTCTGCTGTTAAACTCAGATAAAACCGAAGTTATAGTACTTGGTCCTAAACACCTTAGAGATGCATTATCTAATGATATAGCGAGTTTGGATGGCATTAACTTGGCCTCCAGCACCACCGTCAGGAATCTGGGAGTTATCTTTGATCAAGATATGTCCTTCAACTCCCACATAAAACACATTTCAAGGTCTGCATTTTTTCATCTACGTAACATTGCAAAAATCAGGCCCATCCTGTCTCAAAAAGACGCAGAAAAGCTAGTCCATGCATTTGTTACTTCCAGGCTGGACTACTGTAATTCTCTATTATCAGGCTGCCCTAACAAGTCTCTAAAGAGTCTCCAGCTGGTCCAGAATGCTGCAGCACGTGTACTGACAGGAACTAAGAAAAGAGATCATATTACTCCTGTATTGGCCTCTCTGCACTGGCTCCCTGTAAAATCAAGAATAGAGTTTAAAATCCTTCTCCTCACTTACAAAGCTGTTAATGGTCAGGCACCATCATACCTCCAGGAGCTCATACTACCCTATCACCCAACTAGAGCATTACGCTCCCAGAACGCAGGATTACTTGTAGTTCCTAAAGTCTCCAAAAGTAGAATGGGAGCCAGAGCCTTCAGCTATCAAGCTCCTCTTCTGTGGAACCATCTTCCTGTTTTGGTCCGGGGGGCGGACACCCTCTCTACCTTTAAGAGTAGACTTAAGACCTTCCTCTTCGATAGAGCTTATAGTTAGGGCTGGGCCAGGACAGGCCCAGGCCTGTCCTGGACCAGCTCTTAGTTATGCTGCTATAGGCCTAGTCCGGGGGACAATGACACACTGAGCTTCTCTCTCCTCCCCTCTCCTCTCCTCTCCATCTGTATACATTATGCCTGTATACATGCCCCATCTCTGCATGTCACTGACTTACTTCTTCCCCGGAGTCCTTGTGCTTTCTAGTCCTACAGGCTCCCATGGATCCTGGCCGCGCCCGGGTCGTGGATCGTGGATGTGCCCACTGCTATGGCCCTGCCTGATCGTGGATGCGCCCACTGCTATGGCCCTGCCTGATCGTGGATGCGCCTACTGCTATGGCCCTGCCGGATCGTGGATGCGCCTGCTGCCATGACCCTGCCTGACACCCACCACTACTGTCGCTAATATTAGTCACATCTCTGTTACATACGTTCCACTACTATTATTGTAATGCATTACTACATACCATCCTTACCATTAATCACTACTACTGTTATCACTAGTAATCACATTTCCATGTGCATTTCATTATTATTGCTATAATACATCTTTATGTACTTTCACTCCTGTCAACCATCGCTTATAATTGAATACATGTGATCTCGTTGATCTGCTCTGTACATGCAACATCTATTGCACGTCTGTCCGTCCTGGGAGAGGGATCCCTCCTCTGTGGCTCTCCCTGAGGTTTCTTCCGCATTTTTTTCCCCTGTTAAAAGGGCCTTTTTTTGGGGGGCAAGTTTTTCCTCACTCGAATCGAGGGTCGAAGGACAGAGGGTGTCGTCTCTGTACAGATTGTAAAGCCCTCTGAGGCAAACTGTGATTTGTGAATTTGGGCTATACAAATAAAATTTGATTTGATTTGATTTTGATTTGATTACTAATAAGATCCAATTTACATTAGATCACCTTGGGGCACCACCCTTGAAGAAGGGAAAAGATAGCCAATTCACCAAATCAGTCTCAAAAAGGTACTAAACTGTTTGTAACTCTGATTAATAATTAATTTAATAACTACAACCAATATTACCATAACAGCTAGTAAGACAGAGTAGAGGTTGGCAACATTCACTCTTGTACAATATTAAATAGACAACATGTGGGTTAAAAAGTATTTTATTCAACACAAAGATGAAAACACACTAACTAACATGTACTATATACAGGTGTGTGTGTATGTGTATGTGTGTGTGTGAGTGTGACGTGATGTGATGCCAGGTTATAGAAGATGGTTAGTTGCATGCAAAGACCCTGAGTCTGTGTGAAGCATCATTCGACTAACGTCGAATTAGCCATCTAGGAAAGCAAACTACCAATAACCTGACCTGAGATCACAATAACACTCAAACAGTGGACACACATAAATTGAACACATATGCATTACATCAACCAGAGTTTAAAGTCCTGTGCTTAGCCGTGCTATGCTATGCTATCTAAGCCCAGTTCAACGTTACCAGTCTTTGAAGAAAAGGTGCTGGTGGTTGCAGGAGAACGTTGGGATTCCAATGTTGAATGCTGTTCTTGCTGTGCAAGGACTGATGAAAGTCGGCAGAGGAGGAAATGGTTCGCTCCTTTCCTTTGCAGGGATAGCAGCTCAGTGCTAACTTGCTTGGTGTTCCTCAGATTGTGAAGTTAGCTGGCAAGCTTTGCGTCGCAGCTGCTGGTGCTAACTGATCAGGAATACTGGCAGGACCTCGTGTCGCTGCAGTGAGGAGAAGTTCTTTGGGCCTGCTGCAAATGAAGCTTGCAGCTCTCCGCAGCTGTTAGGCCCAGAAGAGATCTTGAGGGCAGGCAGCCCCGTGGGGGGGGGGGGAGATGGAGAGGAGCCCTTGAGGATAAGAAGTTGGAGGAGAAGAGGGCTTGTGGAGAAGAGGCTTGAGGAGAAGAGAGAGAACAAAGGAAGGCGCTGGAGTTTTGACTCTGTGATCAGAGGGGGGTCTGTCACCCTGACCAATAGTAGCTCAAAGCTGAATTTTGCTTCTAGGTGTGAAGAAAGGGGAATTCTGGGACACTGAGTTCAGTTCAGAGTCCATTTTGAAATCCGCAATGAATGACTTCATCTTTGGGTCCCAACAGCCTTAACAACATAATTAAACAAACTCGATTTGTTTTCATGACTGAATAAACTGAATAAACAAACAGACCTTAAAGGACAAAACAGTTTACACTGTTTTACTTTGTTTATATGTGGCGGACCCCGCCACCTTTCTAGCTTCAAACAGTGTTCTGGGACCTTATTTTCCTCTGAGAACAGCTTGTTTATTCACTAATGGAAAAAATACATATTTCTAAGTTTTCATCATTACTTCATTAATATTGTAAAATATTAAAATTCTGAGTTTTAATTTTTCAAAACAACATAGTTTTGTACCTTGTGTCATTCTTTAACTTTGTCACACATTTTGTGTTGATGCGGACCTTGCACTCAAAGTCTGACAAAGGCTGACTGACAAAATGAAGGTGATTTATTCTCTATAAAAATGTAACTGATGTTCAAGAGAAACATTAGGCCACGTTAAGCCATTATTCTGTGTACATACATGCGTCAGTCATGTATATCCTTGTGTCATTCATAACATTCTCTGAATCTCTTCAGCCAAAATATGAAAAAAGACCATTGCATTGGTGTCATTCTTTTAAAGGTCACACACAGTCACTTGAACACAAGGGCTAAACTCAACTAACTCAGGGCCTTTTTTGTGGTGGTGCAACGAACAACGCTGCATGTGTTTGGTATTTTCAGGACATTAGCCTGCTGTCAATAAACCGGACCCAAATGCTCCATGACTGTTGCCATGACAATCAGTATTTGGGTGATGGAGATGATGCACCGGCTGCATGTAACAGGACGGACAAAGCCTGGTAGAGAGCGAGGAATCCAGGTTTTATCCAGGTAGTATTCAGGACAGTTCTAGCAAGCTAAATACTTCAGACATCAGAACACAAGCAGTCATTAATCCTGTGCATCAAGCCCTTCTTTATTACTAAAATCAGTAGTTCAAGTGTAATTTTTAAACTATATTACGATGCAAGTGCTTTTTAAAGATATGACTATTTTCATATGTGTACAGAGGCAATTTGGTCATGAGCGCAATTTAAAACATAATACCGAATGAAAACACATAATAGAGTCAGGTCCACAATATTCGGTAGTAATGCAGCCTCTGCTTTAGTTCATTTAGAGTTTTTAAGGGTGCAAGGTCCGTAACAAATTCACGATTAATCGAATTACACAGAATTTTAAAAAAACGCTGAACCGAGAACAGCAACCTCTTTCCCCAGTCAGTAATTTAGCCTTGAGACTATCCATTAATCTTCCACAAATATGAAAGGATCCTAAAGACCTATGGAAACACATTACTGCACGTATGATGATACTTACTGTAAGTGCAGATACAGGATGTGGACATGCATGGAAACTCTCTTACAGCAGTTACTGCAGAGAGAGAGGGGTCAAAACAGTTTTAAATGAATAATAATAATAATAATATTAATAATAAATAATTAAATTGAAATAAAATAAATAATAAAAGTACCTGTATTAATACAATAATAATGACAACATTACAACACAAGGACAATACATGTTTTGAACTGACTAAGAAGAGACAGACGCTGAGTTAAAACTGAAACACATCTTATCCCAGGAGGAAGAAGCTATCTCTACCACCAGGTTAGCTGGTTACATACAATACATACAAATGGAAACCTTTTTTTTTTTTTTTTTTAAAGTTTCTGTATTCCTCGTGTTAAATAGATGAAGGACATTGGAAATCATTTGAATGTAAGGGGTGATCTTCACAGCACAACACATTTGGTTTTTCCCCTTTGAAATAAAGGCTGACTTAGCTGAGCACAAAGACTGTAAACAGGGAAAGCCAGATAAAAAATATATATCTACCAGCAGCTCTAAAGTTTAATGATTAATAGAACCAATCACATGTGTTTGTTTTGTGACTACTGCTGTGTTGACAGATGAGAGCAAACACTCTATTGGACCCCAACAAAAAGTTAGCTTGCCAGTGTGGGAGTTTTTTTAATTATATTAAGCTTTAGAGGAGCCGCTAGGAGGCAGGTGGATTTTGTCACCTTCGGACAGAGCCAGGTTCGTTGTTTCCCTGTTTCCAGTCTTTATACTTATCTGAGCTACTGCTTACTGTTGGCTGTAGCTTTATATTTACTGTACAGACAGGATAGTGGTATCAACATAAACCGAAAGCAAAAAAAAATATTCTCGTCTAATTATACATACAAGACTGTGAAAGTACCTATTTAGAAAGACTACACACCCAACAGCTGCCTCAGTGCTGTCACCTTGTTTAATGCTCCGTGTAGAGCTGGTGCTGTGTGTTAGCTGACTCATAGAACTGACTGACTCTTCCTTCACATAACTGCAATCGTAAATATGGCAAGACTTAAGCTTTTTTAATACTTTTCTGTGCTGAGGTGACGGCCCTGTTGGTGTTGCTGACACATATTGAGCGAGACGATGTAGTTCACTGAGCAATTTTATACAAAACTACTTTACAACAAACTTAAATACTTTACAACAAACTATGACTTTTCTGACAAGACTGTCTTTTAAAATGGAGACATCAAATTCACTTTTCTTGCTGTCAACAGTCAGTAACAACGGCAACTCACCACAGGCCGGGGTCTGTCAGCTTGATGGGGATCACAAAGGAGTACTGGAAGGAAGAAAAGATGCAGAAGCCATTTATTGACTGTCAATTTAATGTTTACAGCTGGTCACTGTAGTTTTTAACAAACACTACTCAAACAGGAGGAAATGGTGCATTTATTGGGGACTTTAGAGCCAGGAATGAATGTCCTCAAACTCACACTGTGTCCTCAGAACCGCAACAACACAGAAGCTTATCTCTTTGCACAAGTAAGTAGACTTGTGCAAAGAGATAAAAAGCAAAAAAAAATCCCAGCGATGTCATTTGTCATATTGTCCTGATAATTTTGTGTCCTTTGTCAGACAATGCAGAGTAATGACAAACATAAACAATTAACTGGTCCGCCACTTTCATGAGTTGTGACTTGACATCTGTTTCGCACAATACGATTAGTTGAGTCCTTCATTCGTGGTGCAAAAGCTGAATAAAAAGTGATGTCTCTTTTTAACTGTGTTAAATTCACTGTGCAAGTACTGACATAAAATAAACCTGGCTCCAATGTGTAAAGGCCTTAAAGGATAAGTACCGTTTTTTACAACCTGGACCTTATTTCTCGAAAAAAATATGATCGTTTACTCACCCAGATAACTTTGGGATCATTCGGAGTCGTACGGACGAAAATCGATCCAGTTTGGCGCTGCAATATCCATATAATGGGAGTAAACGGGGCACCGAAGCGCTATCCCTCCAAGCTGTTGTCAACATCCGGGGTCATTGACCTGACCTAACCCCTGACCTAGATGATGTCATCTCCGAGCGCCGCGCGCAGCCAGCTTGTTTACACAGCACAGCCACTCTGCAGCGGTCGGCTCGTTTAGCTACTACTTAGCACAGCTATGGTTCGTAACTGCGTTTTTCCAAATTGTCCGAACAAAATGACAAGGTGGACGAACTTCAGCTTTCACAGGCTTCCTCTCCGCAACCCGGACATACTCAAGCTCTGGCTAGTTGCGCTGAAAATGGACCCGAATACAAAAGTGCAAGCATTGAGAGTTGGGGATCATCGCGTTTGCAGTGCTCACTTCACGCCGGAAGATTTTTTCCCTCCAATTCCCTTGAGAAAAGGCCAGAAAATTCAGCGTCTGAACCTCAAGAAGAATGCTGTCCCGATGGTCGCAGAAGGCACAACAGACACAACGGAGGTAATACATTTCTAATGCATGTTTGTGTAATGATTTTATTATGCTATAACCTGTGGACATCGGTGTAATATAGCTAAATAGATAGATAGACGTTATACAACCCAAGCTGGGAAATTTCAGTGCAACAGCAGCATTACACATAGTGACAATAACAACACAAAGAATAAAAAAACAACCTATAGATAAAAAAATAGCAATTGCAAATGGGAACATAAACACTTACCCGTACCTACATGTAGGCTACAAATAGAAACCTTATCAACAGTGTATTCTACTAAAAGCTGTTTTTTTATGATGCTGTGTAACATACTTATTTCATTTTTTAGGAAATTGCCAGTGGTGAGGACGATTTTCCAGAACCAGACTTTGGAAAAAACCCTCAATCTACACCAATCAAAAGCCAACACAGAGCAGTTGAGGAGCCATCTGGATCGTCTAGGACATCTTTATCCCCTGCATTGACTCTAATGCTGACAAGTCCACCTCACACAGGACCACGCACAAAACGATCCCTGTCTGGGAAATACATTGCTTTGGCTCCTACATGGTCACAGTCAGTGGTAAGCACAGCAGCAAAAACATCTTTTATGGATATTAGCAGAGTATCTATTTTGCCCCTCCATAATTACACTGACACAATGTGTATTCTTTTTGTGTGCACTAGGACCCAATCCCATCCACATCAACCTCCACTTTCATTACTGCACACCCGTCTGCCTCTACATCATTGCCATCACTGCAAGTGAGTTGAGAGGCTTGTCTTCTTTGTAAAAGGATAAACATGTCTGCATAAAGAAAATTGCCAAATATTGCTATGATAGTGAAAATTTCTTATTTGACCATATGTGACTTTGTGAAGATAATTACACAACTATCTTGTGTCTTCAGAGTGAAGAGGAAGGTGAAATGGACCCAGAAGTGCGTGATGTCAGCATGAGTTTTGGGGAATTGGTACTAGATCCCACAGACACCAGCTTCGTACCACCAACTTCCAGCTCAGCTTCAGGCACAGGGACTACGTCTGGGTCTGTAAGCTCTTCTGGAGACAACACAACAAGATGGGCTGAAAATAAGTGGCTGGTGAATGAGTCACACCTCCTTCAACTTTTCCAAACCTGTCCCAAGTGTACCACTGCCATAACCGAGACTACAATCACCACCAAAGGCAGCCAAATCAAGATCCAGTGGAACTGTGGGAAACATTCTGGTTCCTGGCAATCATGTCCTAACCGAAGAGGCATGCCAGAAAATAATCTTCAAATCTGTGCGTCAACCTTTTTCACGGGGTCCACATACACAGACTTGGCAGACTGGGCCACTCTTATAAACATTCACATTCCTCAGAAAACGCAGTTCTATAACATTCAGAGGACCTACCTTCTACCGGCCATACAGTCTGCCTACCAAGATCAACATGACAAAATAATATCTCGGCTCAGGGAAGATTCACAATCCGGAAAGCGGCATGAACTCTGTGGTGATGCAAGGTGTGATAGTCCAGGTAAATATTAGATTGTTAGCAATATTACATAATCATCTCATACACCATCATAACCCTAACCCCCCTCCAACGGGAAACTGTACCATCTATGTTTTTTTTCTCAGGTTACAGTGCGAAGTACTCCACCTACTCCTTCCAAAATGACGCCACCAAGGAGATTGTACATTTTGAATTGGTCCAGGTAATTTATCTATCCAAAACTAAAATGCACTGTGATAGAAGGCTGCTTTCACAAGGAGAAAAACAGCTGTGGATGTACAACTTTTGAATATCCGTTATGCTCTAGGTGTCAGAAGCAACAAGCTCTGTCGCGATGGAGGTGATGGGATTCCAGAGGGGCCTGAAGGAGTTGCTGGATTGTGGGGTGGATGTGGCCGTGATGACCACTGACCGATCGCCCTCCATCCGGAAACTGTTGAGAGAGGACTATCCACAAATCCGGCATGAGTTTGACCCCTGGCATGTTGTCAAGGGTAAGTTACTATTATAAGCCCACACATTTTATTTTCTAACACACGTCATAGAAGTGTATATTGAGTGATAGAAAGGAGAAGTTATTTACATTCCAATTCCTAGCATGTGTTCATATTGTATTATTTACTGATTGGGTTGTTGTTTTATTTGTGTGTGTTTTCTCAGGTGTCAAGAAGAAAATTGTTGCTGCATCAAACAGGAAGGACAGCAAAGGCCTCCTGCCTTGGCTGAAAGCCATTACCAACCATCTGTATTGGTCCTGTGAATCCTCAAAGGGAGATCAGGAAGTAAGACATGATCTTATTGTTTTACAATCGTAGATTATATTCAGGACCAGAATAGGATTTTGATTGTTTCCACTTATTGAAACATAATGACCTAAAATATGATAAATCTCGGCCATAATCTGCAACATAAATACTGTACACTTAGCTTTACAGTCCTGTATGTCATACTTATGCTTGAAGAGAAATTTTTTGCTTTTTCATCATTTCAGCTTTGCATTCTTCGATGGACTTCAGTGCTGCATCACATTTGTGGCGTGCATCGATGGGAAGAAGACGGTGTTGAGTACACCTGCCTTCATCCTCGGTTGACAGATGAGCAGCAAGAGAGGAAGAAGTGGATTGAACCTGGTTCACCTGCTTTCAACGCCCTCAAAGCCATTGTGACAGACAAAAATCTCCTCCGGGATATGAGGCAAATGTCACTTTTCAAACATACTGGTATGTCCCTTTTACAGATTTATAATATTTAGTAGTTATAGTTTCTTCTAAATGTATGGTGAAACTGCAATCTGCCGCTGTAGGCTTGTAATGTTTTTCATAGTTTTTATCCATTACCTGTCTTGTCAAAAGCTTGCGCTGTGGCACAGACAAAGCTAATAACTTTACAGTTCACAAGGGAGTAAAAGATATACTAGTCAAATTATATATTGTCTGTGGTTGTCTGTCATTCACCAACACAGGATCTCTGGAGGCGTATCACTCTGTGGTGCTGAAGTACGCTCCAAAAAGATTGCACTTCCACTATGACTCCATGCGGGCACGCACACAGCTGGCAATCATGGACCACAATGAGAATGTTGGCAGATCACAGGCTACCACTAAAGAAGGTAACTTGAGATTGCATGAAAATATATATTGATAGATTTTCCCAATTGTAGGTTTTTGTTATCGACAAGCAACAATAAACAAAGAAACTACTGAAGGTTGATGCAGAAAGCCGCACGGATGCCAGAGACACACCCTGCAAAATTATATTATTATTATTATTATTATTATTATTATAATGAAATTACATTGAAGTTATGAGGGGCTGCACATTTCTAAAGGTCTGCTTTGTGTTCTACTGTCTTTGACAATTGACAATCTTTATATATCTTTGCAAGACCCTGTTTTGTGCTGCAGTATATTTCCTGATATTGAAAACCGCATTCACATGAAAACAGTGAAGGTCTTGGCCATGGTGAACTATAATAACAAACTGCTTTTATGTTTTTCACAGGACAACTGTGCTGGAGCTTTCCCTTCTCCAAACAGACCCATGACTGGGTGACAAAGCCGATCTATGTGCAGACGGCACAGACATTCCGGAGAGACCTCATGGAGCGCGTCCTGCAGATGAGGGACGATCCAAATGTTCCTTACACGGTGCCTCGCAAAGACAGGAGACCTCATCAAAGAAAACTGCTTCAAAACATTGCTCCATTTCAAAGACCAGATACAGATGTTCTAGTGGCAAGACGGACCAGTCGTTTTGGACGTTTTTTCAGAGCTACACCCTATTAGCCTCATTGAATTTACTGACGGCTTGATAGTGATGTCATGGTAATTTCTCTTTGTGCCTTGGACTGTTTTTGTTTTGTTATTACACTGACGTTTGATTTGTTGACTGTGCTGTAAGTATTTGTATGCTGCATGTACAGCATAGTGACACAAAGACAAATAAAGAACTTTTGTGTTTTATCATTATTTATGAGCATGAGTAATGAAATGTTACAGTTCACCATATAGTTCTCTGTAGCATACAGTAACATGTATGTTTGGTCATGTATCAATAATCAT
Organism: Pagrus pagrus; assembly: GCF_965226575.1. Lineage (NCBI taxonomy): Eukaryota > Metazoa > Chordata > Actinopteri > Spariformes > Sparidae > Pagrus > Pagrus pagrus. Next base: position 7,632,783 of record NC_140197.1, read on the forward strand.
ATGATAGTGAAAATCTCCTCTGCCTCAGTAAATCCAACATAGCTGCCTGTTGGTGATGGGTACTTGGTCCTGATGGCAATAACAATGCAGCTAGGAATAATTCTTCTGTTGCCAGGTCCAAGACGTTCCCCTCCAAGCGCCCACTCCAGCACAATGCGATATGCTACGAGTCTGCATTGCCTATAGGACAGAGGGTGAAGTTGATTAGAAGAAAGTAAAGTCAGAGGAGGGAGAAAAGTTTGCCCTTGTGAAGTCCGGCTGTCTATACGTAAAGCAAACTAATTGAAGGCAAATACACAATCTATGCATGTCTGTGAGCTACTTACTCAATCGAAAGTTGCCCATTTGGTCCTGCAGGCTTTGACTGGGTCTTCCAGTTGACTTTCGGGACACGAAAAAAAGTCTCTACCACAGCCTGGTTTATCATTGCACGGAAATCCTCCAGTGTTGTGATACAGACATTTACTGAGACATCCAGACGCGTATCTCCTGGCCTCAAATCCCACTCTGAGCAACAGAGACATTCCCCCTCTGTTGTCATAGATGAACATTGTCCACAAGAACACCACCAGTTACCATCTACTCGCGGACGTGCAGTCGTTTGTTGTTCTTTGGCCAGCTGTTCCTCTCTCTGCCTCCGCATCCTCCTTTCAACGAGCTCCTCATCCGTGTACTCTGGCTCAAAGCGGTAAGGACGTCCATCAAAAACAAAGTCATCGTCCACCCCCTCAGAATCGGAAAAATATTCATCCATGTTGCAAAAAACTAGCAGTAGCAGCTACAGGTAAACAAGCCAGCTCTCGCGGTTGCGCGCGGCGCTCGGAAATGACATCATCTAGGTCAGGGGTTAGGTCAGGTCAATGACCCCGGATGTTGACAACAGCTTGGAGGGATAGCGCTACCATATCATAACAAAATATTGGCGAAATAAACAATTTTCGCGGCAGATAATACGTTATATAGACGCTGCGCTTCGGTGCCCCGTTTACTCCCATTATATGGATATTGCAGCGCCAAACTGGATCGATTTTCGTCCGTACGACTCCGAATGATCCCAAAGTTATCTGGGTGAGTAAACGATCATATTTTTTTCGAGAAATAAGGTCCAGGTTGTAAAAAACGGTACTTATCCTTTAAAGCTCAGGCAGAGTCAGCTAATGGGAAGCTAGCTGCATGGCCAACTGTGGTCCAACCTATAGCTAATAGCAGCTACAGTTAGCAGCAGTCATGCATGCCTCAATGATAACAGGTTTCTATTCTGTGCGACGTCTCACCATTTGGACGGACAGAGGCTGGATACTGGTGACGTTCTTGATGGCAACTGTTCCCACCACCGTGTCAAAGTTCAGGGCCTGCACGGTCAGATTGTAGGCCTGCACTGGTGCAAAGTTGTGGTTTGTGATGTTCAGAACATTCTACAAAGAAACAAAGTTGTGATTTTATAACACATACAGTAATACAATGAGAATAAGTTCCATTGTTACTAAGAGATGTAACAATCAAAATAATTATGACAGGACAACCTATCAACACCTCTATCCACACCTTTCCCATTTCTTTCTGCATCCATAAACCCCTCCTTCCTCTCCTTCACTCTCTCTCTCTACCTACCGTAATGTTAATTTGGACATCCTGTTCATTGAAGTAAACGAAGGATGACTTGACGGCTACTGGAGAAAGAAGGACGGAGCGAGGAAACAGGAAGAACAGCACCAGGGAGCTGACCAAGAGGCAAACACCAACAGACACGGCTACGTACAGCCTCCTGAGAGAGGAGACAGATCAGAGGACAGCAGGTGGTCGCTGTGTGCATTTTTACTTTTGTCTGTAAAATGTTTTGAACAGAAAACGGATTGACATTTGCACATCAAATATAGGAGCGCCTGGTCAGCTATGTATACAGCTGTATATACAGTATTCATGCTGTGGATGTTACATCTGCACAGTAGTGTAATGCGTGGGTTCAAGGTAATAACCACTCCACAGATTTACAAAGTAAAATTCAAGTGTTGGGTATTTGTTTTCTTACGTGTGTCTGGGTTTCAGCCTCTGGTCAGTACAGGGGATGACAGCTACCAGCTTGCTCTCCTGACCTGTTACACAGGTGGAACATGGTTTCATGTCAAAGATGACAAAGTAGGAGCAGATATGATATTGTAAGAAATGTGATCCTCTCGTGTTTGTGTTCAACTGCCAAAAGAAGATGTGTACTGTACATGTACTGAAGATTTTCACAGTGTCAGTGCTGTCTGGTGGACAACTTACAGTATGTGATGGTGATTGTTTCCTGATTCCCTAATATATCTTTTGCACTTCTGTGCTGAAATGTAGCCAAGAAAATGTATCAGTCACGCTCTGCTTAACATAAAGCAGCTATAATATATGTGCGTATTTAAAATGCAGCCTACAATAAGGCCTGCATGTGGCCAGACACAGTATGGTACTAGAAAAGTGGTCACAGACATCGTCTTTTTCTGACTTTTTCTTGTTGTTTAGCCAAGTACAGCAAACAAAGCTCTTCTTCTTGCTGTAGCACGGTTGCCATTGTCGTGTGTGAAATTAATCTACTGGGGTTTTTCATTACATCTACTGGCCTGGCTTTACCCTGTTTGACTCTGCAGATCAGACCAGCACGATGTGTTTTAACTCATCAGGTCGCAAGATGTCACCATGTCACCCTACTCGTTAGAAGGCTCAACCTGCTGCCCTACAACTGGTGATGGAAATGCAAATTCCAAAAAATGCTATATTGCGACATCTAGTGGCAGTGGATGTCCTTTATAGAACTTTTAAGACTTCAAAAAAGTGAGTCATATTGAGTGAACATCAAGGAAAGAATGCAAGGAACTAAAGCAGGGGACACAGATGTCTTCAGTGTGTTCGTGTTTGTGTGTGTGTGTGTGTGTGTGTGTGTGTGTGTGTGTGTTACCTCTGGGTATACGTCCTGTACCCTGGCAGGTGGGACAGTCCACTGTTTCTCCTGAGCTGTGTCTCCTGCTGGAGCTCCTCCTCTTAATGTCATCCTTCTCGATTATAGGCTGCTTGTCGTCTTGCCCAATCCCACTCTGCTGGGATCCATCACATTGGCTTGAAGAAGCCCCCATACCTGAAGAAACACAACAAACATTAACTGTGCTAATTACTAGTCAACTGCAAAACTTAGATGGGCTGACAAAAGCAATTTCAGTGAGGGGGTAGCATCACAGTGTGTAACGGTTTATAGCGGTACATCACACACAGCAGCAACTAACAGTGATTTGGGTGAAACTAGATCATATTTGATGGAGAGAATGTCCTCATTCTTATACTGTTGCAACTTTTTTGATAAAACTAGTTTTGTTCATTCAGCTTTTATAATTCTTATGAAAAATTCCAACTTTATTCTTAAAATAAGTTTTTCTTAGAAAATTATGGATTTAATTGATAACATGCATTTTCTTTTCTTAAACATATGATTTTGTTTAGATGCTTTTCTTAAAGGTGCATTATGTAAGAACTGACCACCTGTTAAATTCAAAACAAAAAGGGGGGCAGCATACTGCTAGTAATCACTTACTGTTGCTTACTGTATCAGTCAGCTGTTATAGCTGTAGTTAGCTCAGTTAGCCGTGCAGGGCTAGTTGGTTAGCATGCAAACTTTAGTATATAGCTTTGCAATAAGATACATACTGTAAGTCATACTGTCAGGACTGTTATTCACATCTGTTTGACAATTTCCATTTTTGAATGTTTTCAATGAAAACTCTTACATATTGCACCTTTAATACAATAATAAGACTTTTCCCATAATAAAACTACTTTATCTTGAAATATTTAAATTTTTATAATAATACAATGTTTTTTTTTAAATCAAATTATTTCAAATCTATTCTCATAATATTGTTAGTCACCAGCACAGGCAGTGTATTACACTCTATCAGCAGATTAAAGGGGAGGTTCACACATTTTAAAGTCTGTCTTAAAACAATACTCACATGCTCCTATGTACATTAAAACAGTTTTGGGTGGTTGTCATCATTCCTCCTATTTATACTGGCTCTTAGGTATTCCTTCCTTTATGATTTTCTAATATAAGTGAAGGGGGATCAAAACACACAGTCCTTCTCCCATGTGTCAACAACAGTAGCAATTAAAACCTGTCTCAAGCTCCACATGAGCAGCTGGCCATCGTTTTATATTGAAGATATGTGAACATATGTGTGCTCACTAAACAGGAACTATGTGCGACTGCATATGGAGAAGCTGTGGTGTTAATATAAATAGAATACTATAGTAACACTGTGAGTGTGGTGAAGTTTGCTGTTGAGAGCATACAGGTGTACAAAGGCCTAACATACCTGCAAAACCACACATGAGGAACCAATCATTTTAGACTTTGTTATAATGTTGTGAACATCAGTCACATGGATGTATCATGAGATGTGACATGTTCATGAGGGGGTCGTATGTTACATATTTTTAACTGATGAGTGTCTGAGTGAGGATTCTTACACATCAGAACAAGGACATAACTTCAGTAGTGTCACAGCTGGTCACCTGCTCATTTCTGCCTGCCCTGTCACCAGCCATTCTCACCTCATCAGCCAGCTCCACTCACCTGTTCCCTCAGCTGCTCCTCATCACCCATCACCCTGGTATATATACTCCAGCCTCACTGACACTCATTGCCAGTGTGTCCGACCGTGCCTGCCTCGTTTAATTCCCCGGAAAGCTCACCTGCCTTCTGTCCCCGGCCTTGAGAGTTTTTTCGTTGAGGCCGCTGAGTCACGAGTGACACACCGTTGGACACTTCTCGATCTCGGCGTCACTTCATCCAACAGCTCCTTCTTGTTCCATTACTCCACAGACGGAACAAAACTATTCCCTAACGTATTTAAACTGATCCGCTGTCATCAAATGCTTAAAAAAAAAAGGCTGTTGTTTTGCTGCGAGACTTTTCAGTGAACGATGGCCGTTATGTGTTACATTCACTTACCACATTGCATTTTCCTGCGACTACCCTGCTTCAAAATAAAAGTCTACTTGCGTTTCGCCGTTGAAATGCTTTTGATGTGAAGCCGAAGCTGTAGGAAATGTTTGGTTTGCATTAGCGGTACATGAACACAGCACTCTACAGACAGTGGGTGTCTCTCTCCGGACAGCTGGAGTTGCGAGACCGAGGAGTTCCCGCGATACTTGGGTTGTTGACAAATAAGAAGCAAAAAATCATTATTTTGTAAAACACATTTTTTGAAGAAAATATATATATATATATATATATTCATGTAGTTTGAAATCTGATATTTGAGTATATATAAGTGATCACTAACTTTTTCAATTATTTCACTGTTTTTTTGAACATCTTCTCTGACCTGCACCATAAATATGTCCTATGGTGTGACGTAAAAAAAATTGAGGAAAAAAACCTTAAATACTACACAAATGGCATGAAACAGATTAATCTTTTAATTGTGAGACACTTATTTTCATATAGTGTTATTTATTTGATGAGAAATTATGAATAACACAATTTTTTCCCCATGACTTGTTGAACGTTTTCAATAAATGCAAGTCAAACTTTGATGTCAATTGTCAACCTTTCAAAACTGTTGAAAAAATTATAATAATTCAAGGTGAGTGGTGATATATATCCCCTAATGCAATACTCAACCTCTTTTTAAGATATTTTTTGACATACAAATAAATGTTTGGTTCTTTTATGTGTGTTACACCATAGGACATTTTGTCACACTAAAGGACAAAACAGAAAATATTTTAATTAATGTAGCTATTGCATTTTAAAACACTGAAAATGGTCAAGGGAATAAAAATTGTTTTAAAAAAATCTTATTCAATTGTTTAAAATGCTTCTTAAAGAGACCTTGTCCTCCGGTGTGACATATTTGTCCTTCGGTGTGACAGCTAAGGTGTCACACCGAAGGACATTTCTGTCACACTAAAGGACATTTCAGCCTTTTGTGTAAGTTAATGACCATGCTATTCCTAGCTAACCTGTCTTTAGCAGTTAGCAGTTAGCATTTGAATAATGTTCCATAATTATGTAGTTAAACCAACAGTTTTTAATTGAAAAATATAATTTAGTGACGTCACACCAAAGGACAACAAAACTGAACACTTTCATAGTGGTTCGGAAAAAGTGAAATATTTGAATAATGCTGAGACAAGAACTTACCACGTACTCATGTCATTGGCTTCATAGGAGGCTTCAGTAACAGGAATTTGAATGGGGTCCTTCAATTAAATAAAGTTGTTCGTGGAATTGCCCAATTTAAAATCAGAATAAGGTGTCACACAGAAAGACATGTTTTTTTGTGACAAAATGTATCAAGTTCCTATGCATTTAGAAATATATGGATGAAAAAAATGATTGCCAATTTTTAAAATAAACACTTACTGTATTTTAAATGACGAGAATACTAATTATATTTATTTTTATCTTCTGTGACAGTGAAAAATACATGTCATGTCAACAACCCACTTACAGAATCACGCGCGACCGCAGTTATATATATGTGTGTTATAAACACAACAAGAAGTGTTCCCAAACAAAGGATTAGAAGAAATGCATGTTATTTGTCTCTCTCTCTTTTTTTTTTTTTTTTTTTTTTTAGATTTTTGTGCTGGCGTCAACATGGAGTGTTTTATTATGAAAAATAACCGGATGTTGTTGTTGTGGTGGTGTCTGACTTCCGGTCTGCTCTGTGCTGAATTCGGCTAAATTTTGTATCGATCCGATACCAAGTAAATACAGGGCCAGTATTACCAAAACCGATACTTTTTAATGATTAAGGTGGATGCATCATCAAATTGCTAAATCTGAATGAAATTTCATGACCTTTTAAGTGTTTTTGTGATTTTACCTTTGGATTAGGCTATTAATTAGTTAAAAACCAGGACAGAATTTGGGAAAAGTTTATAGGTAAATAGAAAATACTTTATTATCAAAATAAAAGTTTTTGTTCAGAAACAACAGAACAGTAACAAAACAATTTTTCATCATACATTGTCATGTCTGGAGGTTGCAGGTCCTTCACAATCATTTCTGCCAGGCTCCTCATAATCTCCACTGCTCTTGGGTAATCGGCTAAGCGAAATAATAAAATAATTAAGTCTGTAGCACATCTACTTGTAGCTTAAATATAGTAATCATACAGTATCCCTTTCACTGTTAACACAAAAGGGTAATTATATTCAATCAAATCTGAGCCATATTATATTCAGTATATTTGTTTCAATTCCAGTAAATGTATTCATTTTAAGAACACGTTTCAATGGGATACATGTATGATATCAAGGTCTTAGCATAATTTATACTTTTTGAGTTGGCTAAAGTAACAAATGACCAGCTGCACTTTGAAAATTAATATTAACTAATGCCGAAGGTGACTAAAATATCACTTTCACCACTATTATCTACCTGAATATTCTCTGCCAGACTGAAAGGGGGGATTTCTCTCCTCCTCTCTCCGTTTCTGTAGCTCGGTGTTTTCATTCGCATGACTTTTCATATGCTTGTATAGATTTGTTGTGTTACCACTGTATCTTTTCAGCCTTTTACAAATTATACATCTTGCTGTTGTTTCATTTTCAGCCTGAAAATACAGCCACACGGCGCTCTGAGTTATGTGATGGTACAACATCAAATCACAAGAGGGGGGAGGAGGAGCAGAGTGCGCTATGCGCTGTGACAGGAGCAGCACTTGAAAGCAGCGGCACTTACACAGACAGCCAGGTCACCTCTTTGATGAAACCGCAGCAGTGCATACAGGAGAGACACTGAAACTAAAGCATCAATCTCATTACACTGGTATCGATCAATATCAATATCAACGTTTGTATCGATATTATTGATATTTGGATCGATCCGCCCACCACTAGCATCCAAACAAACTGTGGAAAGCTGCAGGCAGTCACTGTACCTTGCTGTTGTTCACTAATAAATGGTTCCAGCATGTAACTCTCCCTAAAACTGATGATTTTATAAGTCTGTTAGTGTTCTGACTAAACAAATGAGATAACAGTGTGTTTAATAGTTAGCTTTAGTGGTGTTGGTAGACTGTATTTTTTTTATTCTTTGGAGAGAGCCAGGCTAGCTGTTTCCCCTGCAGCAGGTTTTTAGAAGCAGGGGCCCTGCTTCTAAAAACCTAGGCTAACCATGTCCTGAATCCAGGACAATTTTTCATCTCAAGGGAAACAAAATATTTTCCTACATGTTGAAAAGTTCTTTGCCTCAATTTAATGCCTGGTTTATGCAGAACAAAGAATTTGCTGTCCCAAATTGCCTCATTAAACATTCTTATGTTGACACAAGCTTCTTGATAGATAACTTGGCATATAAACCCCAAGCACATCATTGTGCTTAAACTTAGCAGTGCTCAACAAATCTGACTCAGTCCTCAAGCTTAATACATCCATTCAAAGCTGTGGTAGGTGAAGGGTTCGAGGGCGGGGCTGCAGACATCCTGAGCAAGGCAGGCCATCCTGTTGTCGTCACAGCTGTCCTCGGTGCCTGGTTTAATGTACACCCCGTCGGCAGAGTGGATGGACGGGTCCTCATTAAAATAGTTGTGTGGCCGCAGCAGGACTCCACCCCCGTTACCCACGGTTACTGTGTTGGGGATGTCCTCGGCATGGGGGATGTGGAGGAAGCCGGTGGTCACCCAGGCAACCAGATCCTGCAAGCACGTTATCATATACATCATGCACAGTACCTCAGCTAAGTTATGTCATTTCAAACTGACATGAGCGATTGTATCATTGGTCGTTTTACAAGCAGATTGTATCTCAACACACCTCGTCTTCCAATGCTCTCGTTGTCTTCAATGTACTTGCTGAAGTCGACAGCTGGATTCCAGATGTTGTTCCGACTGTACAGACTGCTGCTCATCTGCTCTAAGTCCTTATGCTTGGTGATGTTAACCTTATACCTGGAGACAGAGAGAAGAAGCTCAGATAGAGATAGCATTGGATCAGCAGCCGGGCCATGATTGAAGCGTGTGGCTCTTTGGGGATTGTAACCCGAGCATCAGACAACAACTCAACCCAATCATCAGAATACATGTTAACAATGTGTGTTTCTGCAAACCAAGGATTTGTTACACTTTATGTTTCTTTCTGTTTCAAATGAGAAATTAGAGTCACATATCACACCCTAATTTTAACATATATTACTGTTGTCACCAGTTCTTAGGATGACAAATAGCAATGTGACATCTTATTGTAATGGTAGGTGAAATCTCATGTCATGTTTTTATAATATGTGGTCCATGACAGCATATAAGTAGAAAATGACAGTGGTCCAACACTTAATCATGATCAAATTTAGGACACACATTCTGCCATCAGGCAGCGTACAGTATGTGTCTCCTGTCTCCAAAGGACTTTGAGACAAAATGTAAACATCGAAACACAAACACAGTCTGGCTCCAGGACTTCCATGTCCACAGGAGTTCTTGTCCTTTCATTCTTACCTTCAAATCATGCAACTTAACAAGTACTGACTGACTAGAATTATTTATAAAAAAATTACCCTAAGTTTAAATTGAGCATCCAGAAGGTCATATCCATAGATACCCTATAGAGCACAGCACATTTTTTCAAACACAGCTTTTACTCATTGAGAAAAGTGAGCTAGATTCTTTTGCAGGGATTTGCTGCATCCAGAGCTTTGTGCCACCCAGGACAATTGAGATTGGTTTAAGAATAACAATCAAGCCAGAGTGTTTTTCCTCCTTTATTAGAATGAGAACTGGTGCAGCCAGACCTCTCCCCAGTGCTCAAACACATAGCGTTGTGAGATTAATTCTCACCTGGCCCACGACATGGCCTTCTCCTCAGCTTGGCTCTCTGGTAGGTGATCCCCAGCGAAGCTGAACACCTGCAGCCTGTAGGAGCTCTGGTGACCCCATTTATTGACCTCTTTGCTGGCGATGTGGAGGTAGCGAGGGCTCTTAGTGTCGTAACGCAGTGCAGCTTCCTGCAGAAGCATCAGTAATATTAGTCCCACAAGATTAAAGAGTTACTTTGTTGACTGAAGCACTGGTGAGAAATTGTGAATGATTAATATACTTGGTCGTTTTTGCATCAAATAAAAGAGAAATGTCCCACACTTCAACCCATAAAGTGACATTACAAGACCAAACAAAATGTGGTAGCAAACACTGCATCCATATGTGAAAAAGTGTCTGTCATCCTTTCTGTCCTGCCGACTCTCTCATCATATTTCTGCCTGAAAAACAGCGTCAGATTATGTGATTCGATTCAGAGCAAAAAACTTAAATTCACGTCTTTGTCTCCTTCCACTGTTGTGTTGTTGTAGTTACTGTCTCTGGAAACTTGTATTGAAAAATCACCGTGACGATCAGCCCTCCTGACCAAGACTTTAGTGAACTTTTCCCCAGAAAACAGCATCCCTCTTCGCGAGTGAGAGCCAGACAGGGTCCACTATTTACTGATGGTGATTATGTAATTATGTAATTTTGAGCGAAATACATAACTTTCCCAGGATGTATGGTGGGTCAGGATCTCAATCACAACACATTATAACTGCATCTATATGATCATAAACAGTCTGCAGAGACATGTTTAGATTTATAGGTGGAAACTGGAGGATACACATTAAAAAAACACACAGATCTCTATGCCATGATGTGTACCATCACACCTCTTTTGGTTTTGGTTCAGTGTGAACAAACGAAGGTGGTGTAAAGGCGAGCCTTCATTGCGGCGATAATGCAGAGTCTCAGCGTGAAAAGGGGCTTGTGTCTGCCTGCTATCTGGTGCTGAGCAGGTAGTGTACAGAGAGTTTTTAGAGCTGAGAATGGTTGCCTGCCACTGCTTGAAACCAGGAGAATGAGACACCATGTTAGGAGATATGGTGGAGGGAAGCAGATATCCGCACACAGTGATAAATAACACATGAGTATTGTGAATGCAGACATCCAGGCAAGTTTCTGATTTCATGAACTTGCTGGGAAGCACAAAGTGGACGAGACACACACTGTGTGTAAAATCTGCCACAACAATTACAAACCACGTTTCACCCTGAGCTAAGTTCTGCAAACATTAAGAATACAGTGAGCCCAGCTTATCAGACATGTATTGAGGAAGTGTTGTTAACTTTGATGTCTAATTATGAGAGAAATGGGTGCAGCAGTCATGTTTTTGATGGTTGCATCATTCAGGAAGGCCCCTGTCTTAAAGCTGCTATGTGAAAACATTACTTTTGTAAATTAGAAGATTGTAATGCACTAACGTGATTGGTGGTGTCCCAGTTTAGTGTAGTGTTTTTTGTTGATTTGTGTGTGGATCTGCTTGTGTGTTTTTCCAGAGGTGCACTGTGTGTGTTTGCTACTTTAGCTTTTTGTCTTTGTGCTTCATGCACATTACATATGCTTTTGTCCTACCAGCTCTTTAAATATAAAATGCAAGTGAATATTTTTAAAAATGGGGAAAGAAAATGAAGGCAGACCTATTCTGTTTTAAGCTGCTTCTCCACCAGCTGAGGGATCATAGCATAGTGATCAGGCATCCACGGCAGCGACACATTAACATATTCCATGTCTTTGGTCTGGAAAACATTCTTCACCCTTGCAGGGGAAATAAATCATTCTTATTTTGGTTGTAGTTTTGGTCCCCTGCAGATTCATTTTAGGTGCTTGTTTTTTAAAAAAAAAAAAGTATTATTAATTTTTAAATGCATTTACAGCTATTGTCTACAATAAACCAAATGACCAATGACCAGGTTGATTTCAGTTCTATGGGTTAGAGAGTGTTTCAGAAACATTCATGAGACTGTAAAACTGATGGTGTAATGATAGCCAGATGTTTGCAAGTGTCGGTGTGCCTATTTGCTCTGGCATAATAAGAAATCTTATCTACCAACATGTGCAGGCTGTCTGTTTCAGACAATGCTATTATTCAGCCCTTGGTCATGTACCTTCCTCTGAGTCCTTAATAAAGTCATTATCTATCTACCTTACTGATCTCAATGCTTTGGTTTGACAGCTTCACTGTTTCAGTTTAAACTACGTAGTCTGAGAATTAGATGATGCTTATATAGGCATATTTTTTTGCAAATTTGTTCTCAAATTCATTTCATATCAATGCTCCATGGACACACAGCCAAATCAAATCAAATCACATCAAATTTTATTTGTATAGCCCAAATTCACAAATCACAGTTTGCCTCAGAGGGCTTTACAATCTGTACAGAGACGACACTCTGTCCTTCGACCCTCGATTCGAGTGAGGAAAAACTTGCCCCAAAAAAAAGCCCTTTTAACAGGGGAAAAAAAAAATGCGGAAGAAACCTCAGGAAGAGCCACAGAGGAGGGATCCCTCTCCCAGGACGGACAGACATGCAATATATGTCGCATGTACAGAGCAGATCAACGAGATCACAATGTATACAATTATAATGGATGGTTGACAGGAATGAAAGCACATAAAGAGGCATCACAGCAACAACAATGAATGCACATGGAAATGTGATTACTAGTGATAACAGTAGTAGTGGTTAACGGTAAGGATAGTATGTAGTAATGCATTACAATAATAGTAGTGGAACGTATGTAACAGAGATATGACTAATATTAGCGACAGTAGTGGTGGGTGTCAGGCAGGGCCATGGCAGTAGGCGCATCCATGATCAGGCAGGGTCATGGCAGTAGGCGCATCCACGATCAGGCAGGGCCATAGCAGTAGGCGCATCCACGATCCACGACCCGGGCGCGGCCAGGCTGCGTGACTGTAAAGCTGTTTGGAGACTGTTTGTTTTCCCAATTTCTTTTTTTTTTTTATCCATTGTGTTTTAGGTAACACTTAACCACAAGGGTACAAATTATATACGTGAACACTGCTAAACTGATTTAATGCAATAATAAATGTAGGATGTGTCATGAATTCCTGTTGCTCGTCATTAACACATGATCAAATCACTACAGAGTTACATACGAAAATTCACATCACATAATAAGTGAATAGATGTTCATTCACAGCTAGCTACATAATACATTAATTGATATGTGACCAAATGAGCAGGTTTAAAGTTACAGACTTAGAGCCTGTTCTCATAGAGATATGAAACTGCTTGTCAAATGCAAAACTGTACATAATAAAACATTAAAAATACATAAATACATACATGCACTTACATTAACAAAGTTTTATGTAACTGAACTCAATCTAGCTTTATGCATATCAAATAAAATATGAAGTGACTGTAAACTGAAGGAGCTCTGTGTAGTTTTGGAGAAGAAATCTAAACTCAGAATTTTTCCATAAGGTCCCAGAACACTGTTTGAAGCTTGAAAGGTGGCAGGGTCCGCCACATATAGACAAAGTAAAACAGTATAAATTGTGTTGTCCTTTAAGGTCAGTTTTTTTAGTCAGTTTGTTTATTTAGTTTGTTTATGCAGAAAAAAAATAATCAGCCAATAAACATCTTTCTCTGCTCATTAACATTTCTGCCCCAAAACTACAGAGTGCTCCTTTAAAGTCCTTAACTGATGATCTATTAAGAGATCTGAACTAAAGTCATAGTAACTTGATCATTATTCATAGTGAGCAACATGTGCCCTATCCCGGTGCTCGAGTCCAGAAACTTGGTGGTCATCATCCCCGGAGTCACCGACCCGTACACCGACATGGCCTCCTGCACGCTCAGCTCGTAGGCTATCCTCTCATCCGTGAAGCGCACATCGAAAACCCTCATGCCCGTGAAAGAGCTGAGCCCGAAGGCGAAGCTCCAGTCCAGGTACAGGACGTGGTTGTTCTTGACGCTGAAGCGCTTCCCCTCCGCGTAAAACAGCTGCGGGCCGATCTGCAGCTGCTTGTGTTCGGGTTTCAGAGAAGCATAGTTAGGCAGTTTCTTGTAAATTATTTTTTTAACAGAGCCCGAGTCATATTTCTCTTTGAGTTCTGCTACGGTCGCGAAGTATTGGCCGTTATAGAGCAGCCGCTCCACTCTCCAGTCGGACGCGTTGACGCTCTCGTGGTTAACCAGCACCTCAAAGCCCACCAGGTGGAGGTACATGCCGCTCACATCCTGAAGGAAAGACATCCAGGTCTTCCTGTCCCCGGATCGGACTCCGCGGGGCATCTGCTCGAACATTCGTCAGTTTGAAGAAGACCTTATCATCAAAAAACTTGGCAAGCAAAACGTACTCCCCGATGGTGACCGTGCGCGCATTGATAGGCAGTTCCATATTGTAACTCTCCTTGGTGACATCTTTTCTGTATGTCAGGGTTGGGAAGAGGTCCCACTACTACTCCTTAATGTGGCCTCGGGCGCCGTAGAAGACCACCTCCGTCGCCTCTCTAACCGGCTTGGCAGATTTCCCGTCCAAGTAAGCGAGGGCGTCCGCTTTCTTGGGCAGTGACAGGTCTATTAAAAGCAAGAAATTATCCGATGTCTTAGTGAACCGGTCGGTGGATACGTCCAAGTCCTTCTGCTTGACCATGTACTGCTGGACCTGCAAGTACTCTTCCTGGGTGAGGTCAGCGAACACGAGGCTGCGATCCTCGTGTTTGCCCCTCAGCGGGTGGACGCGCTGAGCTGAACATTTGGTCGCCCTGCTGGAGTGGAGACCTATCAGGACGATGTTGAGAATGATGGAGACGACGAAGAAGAGGATGAGCGCCCATTTCACTAGAGAGTTTATGGCGAGTGGATAGTGCCACGCAGGGGTGGACTGGGACAAAAATTCAGCCCTGGCATTTTCTGTCCAGACCAGCCCACTACATTATCAGCGGACACCACGTAGAAGTCGGTTACACCCCGCCTTTCCGAAACCCCACTGTTCCGAAAATAGACTTCCATTTTCGTAATGGTGTGGTTTCCCATTTTTTCTAAAGACCCCGCTATTCCGAAAAGGCTATGGGGGAACCCCTGAACCTAACCCTAACGGGAAGTAATTGGAACTTGAAAGTCGGATTTGAAACAGCGGTGTTTTGGAGTGAGGGTGTTTCGGAATGAAAAGACCGTCCCCGTAGAAGTCTCGCGGCGTCTTCTCTGACACATACTACAAAGGAGAGTCATATTCTTTGATAGCAGTTAACAATTAAAGCACGTAGCTATGAACTCAAGGACGAAAATTGACAGCTATAGCAATCAACCAATCAATCTTTATTCATTATAGTGTCAAATCACAACAGAAGTTATGTCATGACAAGGGGTGGGACGAGACTAATGGGAAGAACCCAAAACCAGACTCGGGGTGGGCGCTACCTCTACCAGTTGGGTGGAGGGGGGAGAAAGAGCGAGAGAGACAAAGAGACAGAGACAGGGCGATGAGGACAAACAGGGACAATAATAACAAACTAGACAATTTCCCGTCGGGAAATCGCCAGAGTGGGCTGTGCTCTAGGGCTGCACGATTAATCGTTAAAAAAAAATCGCGATCTCGATTCACACATACACGCGATGTCATTTCTACACGCGGCGATTCTGAAGCATTTTATATGTCGAGCTGCATCATAAACAAATGCTCCCATTTTCCTCCCGGATTTTTTCAAGCGCCCCCAAACGCAACACTGCCGCTGCCTCCTCCCTCAGCCTATGGTAAAGCGTCTTTACAACACGTGATTCAGTGGAGGAAGCCCGGCTGCAGTTGAGTGTTTGGAAAGAGTGAGTGAGAGTTAAAGCGGAGGAAAGTCTGCAGTAAGGAGGGTTGAATGGATGGCGACGAAAACCCAAGTGGTAGTGGCGAGAGTCACCCACCCACCCGAACCGACCTCGTTCCCAAAAAAGGTTCGCATTCGATGGTGTGGAAGTATTTTGGATTTAAGCCAGACGATGACAAACAGTGTGAGGTGCATTGTAAAGTGTGTTTTGCTGTCGTTGCAGCACCGCACGGCAACACCACAAATCTCTACAATCACCTTAAACGTCACCACAAAGTACAGCATGATGAAGCCGTACAAGGCAAGAAACAAACACAGATGTCAATAACCGGAACCTTGTACAATGCAACGCCATACCCATCAAACTCCAGTAGACATAAGGAGATCACAGCAGCTATCGCATACAGTATCACCTAGCCAAAGATATGGCCACAATAAACACTGTACAACATGAGGGATTTCGGAAGATGATAAACACTCTAGACCAACGGTACTCGATGCCCTCCCACAACTACTTTTCATACGTTGCGCTCCCTGACATGTACAATAAGCAGCGGGCAGTGGTCGAGGCAGAATTGCGGGAAATCGATCATTTTTCCGCTAAGTCTCATTTATGGTCCAGTCGGATCATGGAGCCGTATTTGAGCCTGACGGTTCATTTTATAGCACCTGATTTCACTCCTTTATAGTCACAACAACAAAAACAATAATGAACTGTATTGTATTTGTATCACCACAACAAAAATTATTGTAATAATAATAATAATAATTTTAAAAAGGCTAATAAGTTGATGAGGTATTAAGTCCATTTTTAAAAATTCCTTGTAGAGAATACAATGAAAGATTCAAGAGTTGAGCGTTCAGTTCTGAAGTGCTATGTTCAGGGCCATATGCTCTAAGTTCTAAGGAAATCAGACTGTTTGATGTGCATATGATGATAAGGGGAAGTTGTTATCAGCCGCATGTCTCAATTTTTTTTTTTTACTTTTGTAATGATAGAACTAGGCTACTACTATGCCTCTGCCAAAGCAATGTTTTTTTTGTTTTGTTACAGTTCATCAGTGCAAGAAACATTTTGTGAAAAAAAATCGTGCCAGAGAATCGTGATATCAATTCTAAGCAAAAAAATCGTGATTCACATTTTTTCCAGAATCGTGCAGCTCTACTGTGCTCTGTGCAAATTCGAACCCCACGTACGTTGATAGCTTTTAGATCTACATTATATTATATTATATCTAGGTTGAAAAGCTGAAAATAGGCTGAAAGACCTTAAAAAGCCGAACATTTTGATAGTTGAACGGTTTCTATAGCTGAATGTATGCTGAAGCAGTAGCAGGATGAAATTTGAAAATGTCCCCATAAGGATGAATGGGAAAACACCTCCCAAACTCCTGCAGTTTGAGAAAAAAGTCTAATGGTTATTGCTAAAATATGCATACATTGAGTAACAGGAGACATTGCTGAACCATGTGATGTCTTTTTTATTTCTGTAGAGTGAAAAATGAGGGAGCCAGAGCGAGAGACAAAACCGGTACCGTCTGCTCCACTCCAGAAATTTAGGCTCAAAGTTAACACTGCCGCTTATGGGAGAGACAGACAGACAGACACACACACACACACAGACATACAGATATACAGACACACACAGAGAGAGACAGATAGACAGAAAGACACACACACAGACACACACACACACACACACACACACACAGACAGACAGAACGGTTTCTGTAGCTGAACGTATGCAAAAGCAGTAGCAGGATGAAATTTGAAAATGTCCCCATAAGGAGTGTGTGTGTGTCTCTCTGTGTGTGTCTGTCTGTCTGTCGTGTGTCTGGTTATCTGTAGGTCTGTCTGTGTGAGTGTGTGTCTGTGTATGTCTCTCTGTCTGTCTCTGTCTGTGTGTCTGTGTGTCTGTCTGTCTGTCTGTGTGTCTGTCTCTCTCTGTGTGTGTGTGTGTGTGTGTGTCTCTGCAGGCCCAGTTGAGCTTGGTTGCCGCGGTGATGGTTGTCGTTAAGCACTAGCAACCACCTGTGACAGCTGATTTGAGAGTGACTTCTGCCTCAAATTTAGATCTCAAACTACTGCTATATCTTCAAAACCAAACATGATATCGGAAAATTTTCTTCACCATCAAGCCAGGGAGGCCTTAAAGAACACAGCCATTATTTTTTGTGGTCCTAGCTTCTGAAATGTGGTTATAGGAGCGAGTTAAAAACAGGGGCAGTTTGGAAAATCCTGGAAAATCCTCCTCCTGATTAACATTGGAGTAAATGGAGTAAATGGAGCTGGAGTTGAGAGCTACTCTTGTCGGTTGGAGGCAGATAAATCAAAAACCGTAAATCCTACCGATAAAATCACTCTTCTACTGTGTAATTTGTGGCTGGGGTCTTCAGAGAAAGAGAAAAGTTGTGAGAGATTTTCTGAGTCTCCCCCCACTCTGTCAGTTGGCTCTGCACGAACATTCCGCAATACACACCCATTATAAAGTCCTGAATTTTTCCAAAATCACTCGCCATCTTTCAAGGGTCAAGGTCAAAAACGAAACATCGTACGAAAAAAGTTCAAATACAACTCAGATAGACAAGACCCGTGCCTACGTTTTAAAGTTTGAATGGTGTTTCTAGGTGAAAGTAGGCCAGAGCAGGAGATGTTTGAAAAACGGCGAAGATTTGCGAGTTTTTTTTTTCCTCGTCCCATTCATTCTTATGGGAAATTTTTCACAGTTTTTCGAACTAACGATCTGGAGGAAATAAATAATAGCATTGCGAGTCCGATCGAGGCGCACGTTTTGATATATTTTTTGTTTGTGTGCGCTCAAAGCTGCGGGGCAAGATACAAACCGAAAAAAGGGCGGAAGAAGAATAATAAAGAGAGGCCCGGGGAATAACAATAGTGGGCTTGCGAGCACAGCCCACTATGGACACCTATAGCTTTGCTATAGAGGTGTCCATAGTGGGCTTGCGAGCACAGCCCACTAATAAAGAGAGGTCCGGGGAATAACAATAGTGGGCTTGCGAGCACAGCCCACTATGGACACCTATAGCTTTGCTATAGAGGTGTCCATAGTGGGCTTGCGAGCACAGCCCACTAAATATCCTGACAAATAATCTAAATAAAAACATATTACAGACAGTAGCAGCATTAGAGCTGGAACTCATTTGTATTAACGGTGACTCAGTCATTATGAAACCATAAGTACAGATTTGAAAAAAAAAATAAAAATCTATAGCTGTGTGAAAAAGTCTAAGAATTACAGGTCTGAATAGATATGCATTCTCATATACGTGTATGTGCACAAGTATGTATTGCCCTACTTCCTCGTCCGCAGCCAGCCAGCTCCACTCTCGTGACCTGCAAGAAACAGCAAACAGAACTTGTACTCAGCATCTGTGTACTGACAAGTATATGTAGCCAAGTAGCCTTTTTGTGACATTTGACATTTGAAAACTACAGTAAAGGTAACACATTCACACACAAATTAAAGTTACACACAAATTATACCTATTAAATGGTTATCACCTCAGTAAACAATAAATGAATTGAAAGATTACAATAAATTCAATGGTAAATACTGCAAATTAAACTTATTATTTCATATAGGTTTACTTGTATTTTGTGCTAAAATTCAAAGTATCTCAGCTTGATTCTGCATCTCCATTTACAGCTCATCAGTCCACGTGAGTGTTTACTGTTGCTATGGCAACAAGAGACCGCTGACGTTAGCATCTGTTAGCTAGCTTAGCTAAATCATCTGAACAATAATAACCCATAATATCACAATTCGGCATATTTGAACAAAATCAACCACAAGTACCAACAGTCACAGCCCTTCAACTCTGGGCTAATATGTTGTCACATGTTAGATTGTCAAAGTTAGAAAAATAACGGCTTCAATCCCTGAGGAGCTACGTTAGCATTAGCGGCAGCTGCATTCATCAGTATGCAGTTACACATTCAATGTAAAAACGTTGTTTACTTTGTTTTGGACATGTCTTAAAAATTAGCCTAGCCAGCCCCAGGCTAATGTTACTTACCATGTCTGCCTCCACTCGCTCATCATCATTAGGTCCTCCTCCCTCGTCTCCCGGCGCAGCAGCACCTGTGGCTGCTGGCGGGTTGGTATCACTGGGACACCGTCAACTTCGCACATTTAGAAGCCTCCACCTCCAGAGACTTCAACTTCCAATTATATGTGTCGATGCTGGTAACACACTGCTAGCCCTCTGTAGCCAATTGGCCGGCCCAATTGGAGGGAATTTAGAGAAGGAAAAAACAAAAAAAACAAAACATTGGGTCAACTACGGGGCGCCGATTGTAAAGTTGCGCCTGCTAAAATAAACAGCAACTTTTCCACACATTTAGCAAAAAAACACGTTTAAAAAACACATGTTAATTTTAAAATGATACTTTTGACCAAATTTACAGCAATATTTGTGAACTTTGTGATATTTACTTCTCTTGTAAAAATATAATGTCAATGTTAAATCTAAATACAAAATCTAAATCCAAATGTTAAATGTTAAATCTAAATCTAAATGTTAAATTTAAATGTTAAATATAAATATAAATGTTAAATGTTAAATCTAAATCTAAATGTTAAATCTAAATGCTAAATGTTAAATCTAAATGTCATGGTGAAACTAAATATTTAGCTAATATGCAAATTCACACTGCCTGTCACCGGAAGTACCAAAATAAAAGCTCATTGTCCCGAACAAGCGCTATCCGCGGTCTCCTCGGGTAGTCAGGCGAGTGATTGAGCTGCACTGTTAATCATGTCTCCTCACCGTGCTCTCATGTTGCCTGCCACCATGTCCAGCGACTTAGCTGGAAACATTGGTAGGGCCGTTTTGGCAGCAATACAGAGGTTCAGCAATGCGTCCGCAACGACAGCGACAGTAGCCCTTTTCACAGAGTCTCCGCATTATCGCCGCAGCGGCGGTTCGCCATTTCACTGTCGTCGTCGTCGTCGTCGTCGTTGTCGTTGTCGTTGTTCACACAGAGCCAAGCAGCTTGCTGTTTGGTGGGTCAGGATCTCAATCCCAACACATTATAACAGCATCTATATGATTATAAACAGTCAGCAGTACATGTTTAGATTGACAGGACTCCTGTTAATGGAGGACACCTGGGGAAACACGTCATCAACATGACGTGTACCTCTTTCGGAGCCGCAGCGCCGGCTTTCTGTGTGAATTACACAGCGGTTCGTCTTTATGCCAGCGCTGCTTGGCTCTGTGTGAACAACCAACAGCGGAGAATTAGCGAACCGCCGCTCCGGCGATAATGCGGCTTCTCTGCTTGAAAAGGGCTAGCACAGCTACAGCATACACCACAGTAGAGCCACTACAGCACTCGGTAGCTTTTATTTTGGTACTTCCGGTGACAGGCAGTGTGAATTTGCATATTAGCTAAATGTTTAGTTTCACCCGTGACATTTAGATTTAACATTTAGCATTTAGATTTAACGTTTAGATTTAGATTTAGATTTAACATTTAGATTTAACATTTAGATTTAGATTTAACATTTAGATTTAACATTTATATTTATATTTATATTTAACATTTATATTTAACATTTATTATATTTATATTTAACATTTAGATTTAACATTTATATTTATGTTTAACATTTAACATTTAGATTTAAATTTAACATTTATATTTAGATTTAACATTTAGATTTAACATTTAACATTTAGATTTAATATTTAACATTTAGATTTAACATTGACATTATATTTTTACAAGAGAAGTAAATATCACAAAGTTCACAAATATTGCTGTAAATCTGGTCAAAAGCAATATTAAAGGAGACATATTATGCTCATTTCTGCTTGTTGACATGGGTCCTTGATGTCTAAATGGACTGATAGTAACATGCTTTGGTCGAAAAAACCGAAGGATTGAGCACAGCAGGGTTGTTTACACACCAGTTTCACAGCCCTGCTCTCAGCGGCCGGATTCTGACTTTTTTTTCATTATGTTAATGAGCTACTGCGTGCGCCGCCCACTTCTTCCTGCCGACCGGAAGACGTGAGGACGGCATCGCGGGACCATGGCAACGAGCGACACACAGCAACTTTCAATAAAGTTGAGAGAAAAAAAAACGAAAACAAAAAAAAAACAACAACAACAACAACAACGAGCAATACACAGCGCGGCGCAGCTTTTCAGTGTCCGTGCCTGCAAATAACTGATAGTAGCACAGCAGACATGTAGCAGGTAGCCCCTGTCTCCGGCTCCAAAACAAAGTAGTGATTGCTTTACTGCAGATAACGTTTTGGTGCTCTCAGGTCTCTCATGCCAGCAGCTAACGCTACAGGCTGTAGCATTAGCTGTACCGTACAGCTAACGCTACGGCTAACGCTACACACGTATTACATGTATACCAACACACAGAAAAACGGTCAGAGGACAGTCTCCCAGAGCCATGACATCTGCCAAACTACAGCAGCTCCTCGGGCTGTCACACAGTCAGCAGTGCATTCAGACAAGACACTCTTCTAGAAGTTTGCTTACACACTGTCCTTTAGCACAACATGCTAATGAATGAACGTAGCTCACTAGCTGTGAATAACAGACCAGTTCATACCATTTCCTCTGCGTGTTCACCGCGGAACAGCAGCTAAACGTCCGCGAACAACTGACACACACAACTGAGACGATGTCACACCGTCTCCTCTGTTTGTTCACCGCCGAGCAGCAGCTCACTGTCCGCGAACAACTGAGACATTTCACCCCGTCTCCTCCCCATGTTCACGGCCGAGCAGTGGTTCACCGGCCGGTTAGAAGCGATAAAATTTCAATATCCTAATTCATTGTCTCAATTCACCGTCATGTTTTAAAAGAGTGCTGATATGACAAATAAACGTTTCGTATCATTAACATTATCGTGAATCCTACGGCCAGTAAGCCCAACGTTGATAACTTCACATGTAATGTTGGCTCAGCCTCATATTTACACCCACGGTTAGCATTAGCTCATGTGCTAAACGGCCAAAGTAACACAAACTACACTGTTTTTTTAAATACTTACAGTTCCATCACTGACAGCGGGTATGGATCCATCTTTGAAGGGACAATCTCGTTGCCAGTCCAGCGTTGTACTGACCCTGGCTGCTGAAACAGTCCGGCGTGAAGTGACCATAACGCTTCTGCTCACTGAAGCTGGGACCCTGATAAATAAAAAGTAGCCTCTTCGCTCTGATATCCTCTTTGGTAGGGAGGCGATGTAGCGAAACATGAGGATCCGTGCATCTGACGACAGAGCAGCAGTGCTTGGCTTTCGGGTTGTACATGGTAGCGGTCAGGCTGTCGCGTACAAGTTAGCGAGGGGAAAAAAATGGCGGATCCTCGTTCAGGTAGCTGGCGTAATGTGGGAGGAGATACGCAAAGAGTATGCAAATCACCCGGACTGTTACGTCACAATCCGGGTGAAATCCAAACGGCTCGTTTAGAGACTCAATTCCTGACTCTGCCAGGTACAAAATATTGACTTAGTTGTCAAAACTCATGCTTAGGGGGTGGGGAGGCACTCCGGATACGCAAATATACATACTAAAGCAAGGAAAAAGTCAGTTTTGCATAATATGTCCCCTTTAAAAAATTCACATACGTTTTTTTAATGGGGTTTGGTGCTAAATGTGTGGAAAAGTTGCTGTTTATTTTAGCATGCGCAACTTTACAATCGGCGGGCATCGTCCCAGTCCACCGCCGTACTCCGTCCTGGCTCCGCCACGCCGTCCGCTCTGCCCACTCGCACACCTGTCTTCTCTCTGCACGCCCGCACTCACTCCGTCCTCCCGACACTGTGGAGGGAGACAAGAAAAAGCAACCACCTGCCCGCACCAACCAATCACCGCCCTCCTCCCAGAGTGGACAGGTGTTTCTAATCTCCTGTCACAGCATGTGCAGCTACACATCTTAGAAGGGGAGGGAACCAACACACACACACACACACACACACACACTGTCCTACAGACTGACCCACACAACAGACACATGGTCGTCAAAAATAACAGCCAACTCAACATTAAGGTGAAAAGATGATATTTAAGTTTGGTTTGCAGGTCCCACATGTGTGTCACGCAGTGTGGGACTGGTCTTGGTCTTGACTTTGTCTCAACCCCTCAAAGACTCGGTCTTGTCTTGGCCTTGATAAATTATTGTCTCGGTCGTGACTTATTCTCAGTTTAGATGAACTGGTCTTGACCACAACACTGCTTGTTTGCATAAAACTCCAAGGATTGGTGCAAACAATGAGAAAACGCTTGGTAAAAAGAAGAGGAGGAGTTAGAACTTGGTATGACAACGATACGACAGCAACATTCAGCACAGTGTGATTCTTCAGTGTGGACTACACTGACACTGTTGTCAAATATGAACTATAATGTCCCCCGAAGATGCCCTCCCTGGTCATGTGTCAGACCTTCATCACATCATCATCGCACACTAATCAATACATATTATGTACAGGTCTCTGTCAGAGAAATAGCTTTCATTTCATGACCTATCCAACCTGAATAAGTTGAAATCTGACCTGGTAACAGGCATTAAGAAAAAATACAGATCACAGTCTGATCGGTGGGCAAGCACTACCTTTCACATTCCCCACCCAGATGCATCCTGCCGGTTCAGGGATTTGGGTCTCTGGTCATAAGCTCGACATGGTGACAGTAGAGTTCTCAACGGGTCGGGTCGGCCCGACAAACCCGACGGGACCCGCGGGTTCGGACCGGGTTCGGGTCGAAAATATAAGCAAGTGACTCGGGTCGGGTCGGACCTCGGGCTTAATTTTTTCCGCTCAGTGAAAAAAACAAAAAAACAAAACATTTATTAATCATCGCTGCTGTTCACCGTAAAGAAAGTCTGGCAGCTGTGTGCAACGTGCATCATGTTTGTATTGTTAAAAGGCGTGAACATTAAAGGTTGATTTGAATTCCCGTCTGCTGGTCATGATAGTACGTGTATGAGAAGAAAAAAAAGGTGTGGGGGGGGTGATCGGCGTCGTCGGGCCGCGGGCCGGGTTCGGGCAGATAATTCATGTTGATGTGTCGGGTTACATCGGGTCCGGGCTTTAAAAGCCACGGGCCGGGTCGGGTCGGGTTGTAATTTTCAGGCCCGTTGAGAACTCTAGGTGACAGGCATTAGGAAAATAATAATTATTATTAATTTTTTTTTTTTACCTTTATTTATTCAGGGAGGGATCACTGGGAGTGATGCTCTCTTTTTCAGGAACGCCCTGATCACATTCATACCTGGGAAGCTGCTCAGTCTTGCCCACAGATCACAGTCTGATCTGTGGGCAAGCACTGCCTTTCTCATTCCCCGCCCAGATGTATCCTGCTGGTCCGGGGATTTGGGCCTCTGGTCACAAGCTTGCGTCTTAAGGTTATTAAGACCGACATATTTGCTTATGGAGGTCATATGTGTAGAGGAATAAGTATATAGGCTGAGACTGTTTCATAAAAAGTTAAAAGCTCCTTGGAGTGCTGTAGTTTTATTAATCGTCTTTCAAACTCACCAGAATAATTTTCACAGTTCAGCTAGTATTATCAGTATTGCATATTTTATAATGTATACACACGTGTTTAATGTGAACTTATTGTACAGTAAACATTTAATCGATTCATGTTGAATCCATCATGTCATGGATTTTGTAATGTTCTATAGGAGTGTGTGTATTAAATCAGGTCTTGTGTCGCGGTAATTTGTTGTGAACGGAGGACCAAACATGGGAGAGAGTTGTTGTTCCTTTATTCAACACTTGCAAGTGGGCGCTTCAACCATCAACATGTAATGCTTCTGGCTAAAGGCGCAAAAACATCCTCTTGTGGGTTTTCTTATATACATGCACACAACCCAACTTACACCCACATCTGGAGTCTATACATCAACACACTTGACAATTATTACCTTTTGGGACTCAAAGCCAAGGATGAGACAAGGAGAGGTTGGTGCTGGTAATGGTGTCACTACTAACAGAATGGATGTCACTGTTACCATCCATTAAATAATAAGTAGCACATTCGGCACTGGAATAATTGATCAGTTAATCAAGAGTGAAAAAATGTGATAATCCTTGTTTTAAAGGTCAAGTGTATAGGACTTCAGTCAGGACCACTTTGTCAAAATAATCTTTATTTACTTGCACAAGTTTCATTTGGCGGTATGGTACTGTTCTGGCACTACCTGCTCTTCCACGCGCTTGCGTAGAAAGCCTGAGGCAGGAAGAGCACACCTTCCTGCCCTTCATGAGCCATCATGAACGGCATTAACAGGGAGCGCAGCAGCAAAGAAAAACCCAGACAGAGCAGAGCAACCAACAAGATTCAATGGTAAGATTCATAACAGATGACAGGAGGTGCTGGGGTGGAGGTGGGTTGCAAAAAGCCAGCAGAGGAAACAGCAAGTGAGGTCGGGCTAGAGCAGTTTAAATAGTGCGCTCTGAATGCAATTTCCCAATAGGAAGTGGGCACGGGGAGTCAGCTGAGCCATCAGCTGATCTGCTCCGTATTGACAGCTACGCTGTTGATGCTGATTTAGAGCTTGACGTCGTGGCCTGCCAGAACAAACGCTACGCTTGATTTTGTGATATCTAGTGGTGTGGTTGCAGATTGCAACCAACTGAACACCCCTGATCTTACCCTCCCTTACTGTGGCTGCTAAAATCACAAATAACATGAAAGGCCTTCTCCTGAGCCAGTGTTTGGTTTGTCCATTCTGGGCTACTATAGAAACATGGTGGTGCAACATGGCAGACTCTGCTGGAGAGGACCTGCCCCCACCATAGATATAAAAGGCTCATTCTAAGACAACAAGAACACAACGATTCTTAGTTTCAGATGATTATACACGAATGAAAACTAATGATTTTTAATATCATATTCCATTTCTGCCAAATTCACCTACATTTCCAAACAAAATGAAGCTAGCTCTGGGTCAAAACTTAAAAACTCTTTGTCAGTGTGTAAAGGCATTCTTTTACCTTTCGTGTGCAGGTGAAGCAGTGGATAAACGGAGCTGCTCTCCACGTCCACACCTTCCTCCACTGGAAGCTTTTGACCAACCCATCATCTGGAGAAGTCTTAAGTCTATATTACCTGCAACGTGTTGACCCTCTTCTCATGATCTACAGAGAGTATCTGCACAAAATGGTACTGCTTTCCTCTTACAACAGCTAGGTGAAAATGATTCTATTGCAGTTTGCTGTGCAGAGATCTACTTCCCACTAGACAAGCGCACAGTTGCAAACACCATTAGATAACCTCTCACAGGAAACATTCATTTCCCCCAAAAGACCACCAGAGGTCAGCAGCCTACTGCCTATAATTATAAGCATTAACCTGTCTTTTTACAATAGTCCATCCTCAGGTATCATATCCATTGATGTATAAATGGACAATGTGGAAAAATATTTCAGTACAATGAAATATAATTCAGCAGCACCACAAAGTACATCCTCCAAAATGAGCATGAAAAGAATCAGTTTGAACAATAAGTGAACATTAGCATTTTCATAATGGTTGATTTATCACAGGACTGTTGTATTAGACTGCATTAGTTTTAGGTGTACCTGACAACAACATCAAAATTTACATTAATATTTCACCTAAAAGTGCAATTTGTAAGAACCGGCCACCTGTCAAATTCATTCTCTAAGGTAACTGCTGACTGTATGCTGGTAGCCACCTGTAGCTGACGTTAGCTAATAAGCTCAGTCAAACGTGCAGCTACCGGTCCTGTTAGCTGACTCTGCCTGGGACTGGGAGTGCAGACCACCAGGGGAGTGTTGGTGGTGTTTACTATTGGACTTGAGGCTGGCTATTATGCTTTCTTCAATAGAAACTGTATCTCTGCAACACAATACATAGACGTTTTCAGTATATTGAAATGGTTATTTCTTCACATTCTGTTGACAATTTCAGTTGTTTTTTTGTTTAAATGTTTTAAACCAAAATTCTTAGGTGTTTTACCTTGAAGGTTTGTTTGAAGATCTGCAGAATACTTCCAGTTGATTTCATACTTCTGACCATGGAAATAAAACTTGTGCAGCAGCCCATAATTCCTCCCTCTGCCAACAGGTGAAAGTGTTTCCGGCCCTGCTGATAGTGGAGCCTCTGAGAAACGTGAGCCATGGGGTTCACTATAAGGTCTGCGAGCGTAGAGACATCCAGCGGACTCTGGTGGAGTGCTTCTTGTCAGACCAGGACCTGCAGAGGGGGAAAGACTTCTTCCTGAGCTCCCACAAGCACCAAGATGCTCTGATAGCACAGCAAGGACACTTTGAGCTGGTTTGAGTACAGTTAAGACTGACTGGCTATTATTGATGATCCGGCCCCAAAACTTAAGATTAATGTTGTAATATCATAACTGGTTACTCGTAGATATGTTGGCCTTGCCACCGAGATGGTGGAGCTCACACTCCTTTTGGCCACAGGGGCCACCAGAATCAAAAACAAAAAATTAAAGTTCCCTGTAGCTGATTTAACAGGGTAAGACTCCCTAACCAGCTAAAAATAGTCACAGAAAATAATGTAAATAATGTGGCAGCAACCCCCCTTTGATTTAATTAGAATGGACACATAAAAGCTATTGTAATCATCAGAAATAAACAAAGATATAAATGAAACCCCTCTGCCGAAACAACAGTTGTCCTATCAAAGCTTAGCAGCCATATCTAGGCAGGGCAGGCCTGTCATGCTTTGGATTTCTTTACTCAATGAAGCAGTGTGCACAGGCTGTCAGGTGGTATTCTTTATAAAAGAGTTTAGTTTACAGTGGTTTGTTTTTGTAGGCTACCCTCTCTGTGTTTATCTGCTCTTATAAGCTGCAAATTGACTAACTGAGCATGACATGGTTTCTGCTGCTACTGTATGAGATTGAGGCTAACGTTAGTTACTCTTTCATGATTTATTGAACTTACACAACCCCAGCAGTTTTCTGAGACAGTGTTACGTTCAATAAACACCTTGGTTAGTCCACATCCTAAAAACCTCTATTCTTGTACATTACAATGCAAACACAGACGCACAAATACAACTTTTCTTGCTTGTCCAAGTTTGTAAGTGAAGCAGCCAGTTTGTTTTTAAAGAGCTGCTGTTGATTTGTTTTGTGTCTTCTACATCAATCACCAGGCGAGGCATCCCTTCTGCCTGAGACATGCAGCTTTAACTTCAGTGTTTTAACAACATGTTAAATGTCTCTTATTTCAAAATGAGTCAGCTGTCTGTAAAGCTAAGAGGCTAAGAGGTTTAAAGGACCTTAAAGGGTGCTCTGCATGTAAAATTATATTGTGAATGACCTCAACCAAACAATTTCTGCCACTGTAACAATCTTCACTGTCAGTACACTTTCTCATCTTCTCTCTCACCATCCTTCTCTCTTCCCTTTAGCACTGACAGTCACACACAAAGTACGCGGCTAGAAAATGACATCTGATAATAAAAAAAGCAAACAGAGTATTTGTGATGCAAATAAATATAAAATCAGGTTGAGGAGAATCCACATTTGATTATGGTAGCACCTCACACTCGACACTGACTACGCAGGATTACTTTAACATTATAACCCAAATTAGCTTGCACCTTGTTAGGGAGCGCTGTTGTGAGAGAGGGATAACCCTAGCCCTTTTTATTGTTTCATCTAACAATTCTTTTTTACATAGTTGTTATTACAACGGCATGCTTTCCCTAAATATTGCCCAGAATGCAGTGTTTTCTACAGTACAGTACCATTTTAAAGTGGGGAAACAATATGCTGCTGTCAGAATCAGGCAAATGTTTTTTACAGCGTGTTAAAGGAAAAATAATACAGACCCAACCTGCTGCAACCTGCTGCTTACACGAGGACAGTGCAAAAGATGGGACAGACTGATAGACGGTTTGGCTTCTGCAGTTAAAACAAGTTAGATGAGTCGAACTTGTAAACTAGAAACAAAACCGTCGTGGCTCAGGGATTAAAATGAATAACCTTAACCCCATGTGGCAGCAGTGGAGACTGACACATCGGAAGACAATAACTTCTACGCAACATGCTGCTTAGCCACATGGTAAAATGTTTCTTTAACTTGATTTGGACATATGTATGAGTTTAGATGAAGATGTAGTCTAGTACTGCATTGTCTTGTTTTTTTTTGTGACTTAATTTAAAAGAAAGTGCCACGAAAGAGATCATTGTTATCCGAACATGGTTTAAAACTAGGGAGTATTAACAGTCATTTCTGTAGGAGATACACTATTAATAAATGCAATATATTAATCACTGGCGATTAATAAAACACTCGTTAATGGGGCACCACCTCCGATGTTTTGTCTATTTGAATAATCCGGAGGTAATTAATCAAATCCGACTACACAAGGTTACTTGTATCAATTCTAATCAAATCAAATCAAATCAAATTTTATTTGTATAGCCCAAATTCACAAATCACAGTTTGCCTCAGAGGGCTTTACAATCTGTACAGGGGGACACCCTCTGTCCTTCGACCCTCGATTTGAGTGAGGAAAAACTTGCCCCCCAAAAAAGCCCTTTTAACAGGGAAAAAAAAATGCGGAAGAAACCTCAGGAAGAGCCACAGAGGAGGGATCCCTCTCCCAGGACGGACAGATGTGCAATAGATGTCGCATGTACAGAGCAGATCAACGAGATCACAATGTATACAATTATAATGGATGGTTGACGGGAATGAAAGTACATAAAGAGGTATTACAGCAATAATAATGAAATGCACATAATGGAAATGTGATTACTAGTAATAACAGTAGTAGTGGTTAACGGTAAGGATAGTATGTAGTAATGCATTACAATAATAGTAGTGGAACGTATGTAACAGAGATATGACTAATCAATTTTAAATCAATTTATTCAATCTCATAAATTAATTAGTGAATTCTACACAGTTTCCCTCGGTTCTCCACATTAAAACAAACCTGCACAGACAATGACATACGGTTAAATACGTTTATTTACTAAATAAATCAGGGTGAATAAATGAAATGATGATTCAGACAACAACAATGATAACAGAAAATGTGGAGACTATATGATTAAGGTAATAGGATTATATGAATATGAGCGAATGGTAAAGTTGCGAGTCTGGGAAGCATTCAAATATTACGGGAGTAATTTTGATACTAACGAGACCCTAACCGGATTTCTCTTACGAAAAGATTATTATGAATTAAAAGTTAAGGGACACCAACTTGGTACATATTATGCTCATTTTCATGCTCATACTTTTATTTAAGTTACAACTAGAATAGGTTGACATGCTCTTATGTTAAAAAAAATGCATTAGCTTTCTGATAATGTCCAGTGCTGCACCACCGATGCTCTGTTATAGCTCCTTTCTCTTTAAGCCCCCCTCCCGAAAAGCCCAGTCTGTTTTGATTAGTCAGGTCCCACAGGCCTGAGCCAGCAACGCTAACCATGTCTCTGGCTAGCCCCAGGACGAGTACCAATCTTACATCAGCCAAACCATGGGATTACGTCATGTGATGCCCTGGGGCCCTAAAAGTATTATCTCCCATAAGCTTACATTATAAAGGAAGTGGCTGTTAAATGGTGGATACATTTTTTTGAGTGTCACAACCCCTGCGAAATGACTTAAATCACTGTCATAATACGATCCATTAGGTCCAATAACATTAGGAAAGTCTAGAAGGGCCGCAATATTAAATTATTTTGTCCCTATTCAAGTTAGCCAGGGGGCTAAACCAAAGGTGTACAAAGCAAGGAAGAGTTGCACGCTCTTGCTGGATATGATGCCCTTGACACAACCATGAGTTGGTCTAGGGAGCACTAGAGAGGGGGCGTCCCCCAGAAGGTATGATTGTCAGAGTTGTCTATCGCATCAGCACTGAAATAACTCTATCACCATTATACTCTGACAAACTTCTGCCTGTTTTCTGGTAAAGCCCAGTGCAGCAAGAGAGGGCTGACTCTTCCATGACCAGCTGTCTGTCCATGAGAAGTGACCAGTCTATGGAACCTCTGCTTGCTTTTCCAATGCCTTTCTCTAAGGCAAAGTTAGTCCACATATGAATTATTAGTGTTGATAGTGAAGATTCTATTTTGCAATGTCATTCTGTTTTTTTGATAATATCAGCTTAACAATTTGAGGGAAAAGTTCTCTTATCTTAGTAATGGCTTGGTATGCACTTGAGATGGCATGGACTCTACAACAGCATAATTGGCTTTTCTTGTCTCCAAGTACCTTCATAAATGTTCAGTGGGGTTGAGGTCAGGTGACTGGGAGGGGAAAAGTCCATGACAGTCAGGACTCCTTGGTCCTTTTTGGTCTTCAAGTAGTTCTTGCAAAATCTTTGAGGTGTGTTTGGGTTCATTATCCTGCTGCAGTATGAATCCTTCTCCACAAAGATTCAAACCAGAGGGTGGAGCATGACTCTGAAGAATGGAGTAGTAGGCTACGTCTCCTTGCTCAGGGTGGAGTCAGTTCTGTGCAGGTGTCCAGCTCTAAAGGAGGCAAAACAGCCCCATAGACTTGAATATTCCCACCGCCATGTTTCACTGTGGGTTTGAAACACTATGATATCATTCATCTCCTTACATATAACCAGGGACAGACTGGCCATTGGGCAATGTGGGCAAATGCCACTGCGGCCGTCTGGTGTAGCGGCCGCGAGGCGCATAATAATAAAAACTAAAGCGGAGCTGAAGGCGGCCACAAAAAGAGGGAAAAAAGCAAACAAACAAACAAAACGGCCTGTTGACTCTGACAAATAATAGGCATACTAAACTAAATAAAAATAATGACGTTTTTTATTTTTCCTGTAAAGGACAACTCGGCGAACCGGGTGTGTCGGTCTGATGGTGTTGGTGTCTGATAACTGTACAGATCCTTCACGCAACAAAATAAAGATAAATGTCCCACAAAGCAACGTTACATTACCATACAACAGTAACGTAGTAACTGGTCGTGTCTTTGGCAGCTTATATGAGGAAAATAATACCGCAGTTATTCGTGGAGAAGTGTCTGTCAGCCTGTCAGTCCGGCCGACTCTTCATCACATCTCTGCCCGAAAAACAGCGTCTGTCCCCGGCAGAAAACTTTAACTCACCAAGTGTTTGTTGTTGGCTGACGGTCAGCCCTCCCGACTGAGACTTAATGAACTTCGTGAACTCCCCGAGTGAAATGGTCAGACAGCGTCCTGTTTACTGATGGCCATTATGTAGGCTAATCATGTAAATTATAGAAAAACGTAACTTTGTCACTTTCCAGGATGTTTGGTGAGTCAGGATCTCAATCACAACACATTATAACAGCATCATAAGATTATTAACAGACAGCTGGTACAGATTAACAGGAGGACACGGGGAAACACCTTGGAAAAAACACATACGTCATCATCATGACGTGTATGTCACACCTCCTTTGGAGCCGCAGCGCCGGCTTTCTGTGTGAATTAGCCTATACTCTGGTTCGTCTTCTACGCCGGAGCTGCTTGGTTCTGTGTGAACAACCAACGGCGGAGAATTGGCGAACCGCTGCAGCGATAATGCGGCGTCTCTGTGTGATTTCAGAGCTTCCCCGCTGGACACCCATTTCTCGCAGCTTTTCCAAGATCTCATGATACATCACTCCATTCATAAACATGTCATTAATTAGAGACATGTATGGCTCGAGTCAGGCCATTAGAACATGGGACTCCAGTAGTCTACTGGGACTGGACCATAGACTGTACACAGTCAATGGACTGGACCGTGGGATGCTCAGACCGGTGTGTTGTTGCTCACCATGGATACCGAGCGAGTCCCTACACATTGCTCATGTGCAAAGCGTGGCCACACAGCAGAAATGTACCGTGGGAAATGGTATAACAATAACGGAAAATGTAGGCCTAAATAAGATTTATTATTTCGTTTTTGGTTTCCTTGTTGATTAGCCTATATTTTCCGTTTTGGGCTGAAAATAGGAAAACAAACACCAGTTTTCAATGTTTGGTGCATACAGAAAACAGAAAAACGGAATATTGACTCGTATTTTCGTTTTTCGTTTGCCACATTAAATATAATTGCATGATCAGATGATACACGGACCCATATACATGTCCTGCATCAAAATATTCTTTAATAGCAGCGTGTATGTCGTCACTGGCAGCGCTCTTGTTTTGAAAACATGTAGCCTAAATCCTGTCCTTCAGGTTCAAAGGACGGACCAGGGGGGTATTCCAGAAAGGAGGTTCAACAAACTCTGAGTCTAACCCTGAACTCTGAGTTGACTTACCCTGTGAAGTGAAACTCAGAGTTTTCACAAAACCCGCTTTCTGGAATACCCCCCAGTCCAATCACTACGATTCATGACGCCCGAGGGTACCTACCTTTTCCGGTTTGGTTAATGTCGTTGTGTTGTCTGTTTTGTTGTTGTGTTTTCTGTTTTGTTGTTGTGTTTTTTGATTTGTTGTTGTGTTTTCTGTTTTGTTGTTGTGTTTTTTGACTTGTTGTTGTGTTTTCTGTTTTGTTGTTGTGTTTTTTGATTTGTTGTTGTGTTTTCTGTTTTGTTGTTGTGTTTTTTGATTTGTTGTTGTGTTTTCTGATTTGTTGTTGTGTTTTCTGTTTTGTTGTTGTGTTTTTTGATTTGTTGTTGTGTTTTCTGATTTGTTGTTGTGTTTTCTGTTTTGTTGTTGTGTTTTCTGATTTGCTGTTGTGCTTTCTGTTTTGTTGTTGTGTTTTCTGATTTGTTGTTGTGTTTTCTGATTTGCCGTTGTGATTTCTGATTTGCACTTCAGGGCCACCGTATGAAACCTCCAAAACAGCACCAACATGATCTATCATGAAACTACAAAAGATTCTGCTAACGTTAGCATCGGGCATGTGTCTCATCAGAGGCTCTGCTCAAACACATCAGCGATATGGTCGATGCTTAAAAACATTAGCCTAATATTTTTGGTTATTACTTTATGTTCCTTACTGCAAATATATATGTGCACTGTTTTTGTATGTAAGCATGTACGAGTATATGTGTTACCCCTTCAAGGGTCTATGTCTGTGTGTACTGTAGGTGTATATACGTACATTAGCATGTATGTCTACATGTATGACTTGGCGTGTATATTCATGTTTACGTTTATAGTGACTTATACGTATGCTTCTTGTGGGTCTGTTCTTTTATTGTTATGTTTTACTGACCATAAAGAGTTGATCAGAAGTGACGAAGGGCACCTATTCCAGAAAGAAAAACAGCACACAAAGAACACAAAGAAAGAGAGAAAAGGCTTAAAATATTGGTCACCTAGAATTAATATGTCTATATTTGTTTTATGCCCATCAAGACTAAGCGTATGCAAGCTGTCATGGACAAGCTGTGAAGTTCTGTCCCCAGCGCTGAGCTGCTACTCCTCTAGTCTGAGAGAGCTGGACCCGAGTAACAATGACTTGCAGGATTCAGGAGTAAATCTGCTTTCTGCCGGACTGAAGAATCCTCACTGTAGACTGGAAAGTCTTTGGTAAGATCAAAGTTGTTGATTAACAGGTTTTTTTTTCTCCTTTTTTCTTACTTGTTCTTTGCTGGATTTTGTTTGTGGCAAAGTTTTTCAATTTTCTGTGTCACAATGATTTGAAACCACTTCTTCTGAGAGCTGAGAGCTGCAATTTTTTCACTGTGATGCCACAACAAGCAAATAACGGTTACTGTTTCAACATACCTTTATGTCCATTCAGGCTGAATGGCTGTGAGCTGTCATGGAGAAGCTGTAAAGCTCTGTCCTCAACTCTCAGCTCCCAGTCTTCTGATCTAAGAAAACTAGATCTGAGTAACAACGACCTGCAGGATTCTGGAGTGAAGCTGCTCTGTACTGGCCATTTAAGGGCCCCTTAATGTTGTTCCAAACACTGATGGAAAGGCATGATTGGTCAGTGTGTGTGTGTGTGTGTGTGTGTGTGTGTGTGTGTGTGCATATAAAACATGTTATCTGGAGAACATGTTTACTTCATATCACCACCATCACCTCCTCATCACTCACTCTGCACTCTATCCTTCGTCTCTACATTGTTGATACAGCTGTGTGCATTTTCAAATTCAGCTGATAAATCCAATCGATCTGCTGCCCAAATATAATTCCCAGATAAAGGACACTTCCTTCCTCCTCCAGAGCCTTTGTGAATGTGACCCAGTAAATACAATCAATCAAATGATGCCAGTCTGGACGTTCTTATGCATTGATTATAATTATATTGGCTGTATGTATTGCATCAGGCTAATATAAAGGCTATCACTTAGCATGTGATAAATGGGATACACTGTAGGGCATGAACTCAGGGATCTTGACTGTGTGTTGTGTGTTGAGGCAGGCACAGCTCAATCTCTTACATATTTCTTTTTTTAAGGAATAGTTAAAATGTTGAGAAATTAGTTTACAGTGGTGTGAAAAAGTTTAGGCACCCCTCTGAGGCTGCATAATAATTTACTGTGTCTTCACAGAAAATGATAACAGGGGCATGCCATTCATCTTCTAATAGAAGCTGAGTACTGGGGTATTTTCCAGACAAAGATTTTTAGTGTAGCAATATTAAGTTGTATGAAATTAAATCAGATGTGAAAAATAGACAGATAGCAAAAATGTGGGCAACCTTGTCATTTTGTTGATGTGAATACCTGTAATTACTTAGCACTGATTAATTGGAACACAACATTGGTTTGGTGAGCTCATTAAGCCTTGAACTTCATAGACAGGTGGACAAGTTGTTCTTCTCTTTGACTCTCCTCTGAAGAGTGGCAACATGGGGGTCTCAAAACAACTCTCAAATGACCTGAAAACAAAGATTGTTCATGTTATGCCCCGGCCTAGGGTTTACCAGAACATAACACACGGCTTCCCTCTCTTTCTCCCACTCCCAAGAATAATACACCACAAACTAAGGATGCAGTCCAAAATAAGGGAATTTATTTACCCAAACGAAAAAATAACTTCAGGGTGAGCCTTACCTAAAACAACAAACAAAACGATCTAGGTTTTCAAACTCACTTTCCTAACCAAAAACAAAAGTCAACAAAAAGACAGGTTTTCTTACCTCACTCCCTAACCATAAACAGGAGAAAACGTGCACAAAGAAAAAGGCTACTCACCCCTACTAAAAAACTGGACTGAATAATATGAACAAAACTATTTACAATATATACAATTGAGATGTGAAATCTCTGCAAAAACACGAACATCTAATGTTTCTGAAACAATGGGAGTCACAATGATCAGGCCAAAGATGCTATCGAGAGAGAGAGAGCGAGGCGACGAGGTCTGCTCCAGGCTCCACTTTTAAACGTCCCAGTGTTGGGATCCGACCAATCAGCAGCCTTCCAGCTTTCCCCAATCCGCAGCCTCCACCTGTAAGGACGTTCTGGGACACAAACAGAAACAGCACCTCCTCTTGGCAGGGAGGGAGACAACATCACAGACACGTACAAACAGAACAGAACATACAAATTATGACCCCTGGGGTCATAACACCCCCCCACCTTCTCCTTAAGACATGTTTGACCTAAAATCCTGCACGTGACAGGGCATCAGCCACAACATTGTTGCTACCTTTAATGTGTTTTACTTCCACATTGAAATCCTGCAGCAACAGTGACCAGCGCATGAGACACTGATTGTTGTTGCGCATGCAGGATAGGAACACCAGAGGATTGTGGTCGGTATACACCACAACTGGGAAAGAGCTCGAACCTACATATACTTCAAACTGTTGAAGAGCTAACAGCAAGGCCAGACATTCTTTTTCAATGGTGCTATAGTTCACCTGGTGTTTGTTGAACTTTTTTGAAAAGAAACATACTGGATGCTCTATACCATTTCCATCCTCCTGTAGCAGCACAGCACCTGCACCATGAGCGCTCGCATCTACCTCCACCTTAAAGGGACGCACAAAATCAGGTGCAGCTAGTACTGGCACACTGCAAAGGAGGGCTTTGGCAGAGTCAAATGAGTTCTGACATTCAACTGTCCACAAGAACTGGCGGGAAGGACTCACTAAGCTGGTCAGTGGCGCAACGACACTAGCAAAGTTCCTACAGAACCCACGATAATACCCACACATCCCCAGAAACCGGCGCAGCTGTTGCCGCGTCTCTGGTACAGGGAACTCCAAAATGGCCTGAACTTTGGCTGACAGGGGGCGCACTTGTCCCTGTCCTACCTGCTTTCCCAAATATGTTACCACAGCTTTACCAAATTCACATTTTGCCACATTCAAAGTTAGAGAGGCACCCTTTAAGCGGCTGAATATTTCCTGCAGTGTGGCTAAATGGTCAGACCAGGTGGAAGAATATGCTACTATATCATCCAGGTACGCCTCACAGTTTTTCACACCTGACAGGACAGTATTCATCAGCCTTTGGAAAGTGGCAGGAGCATTTCTCAACCCAAAAGGCATGACGGTGTACTGCAGAAAGTGATCTGGAGTGACAAAGGTGGAAATTTCAGATGCCCGAGGTGAAAGAGGCACCTGCCAATAACCCTTCAGTAGGTCCAGTTTCGTGATGTACTGGGCGGATCCTACTCTATCTACACAGTCATCCATGCGGGGCAGAGGAAATGAGTCGGGTTTGGTAATATCAATCAATCAATCCTTTATTTGTCATTGCCATAAATAACAACGAAATTCCGTTGGAGCATACAACCTTACATAGTGAAAAAGTGCATAGTGCAAAAAGTGCAAGATGTGCAATGGTGCAGAATCCCACGGGCATGTCATGTACACGAAAGAAAGAAGCGTTCAGCTTACGGTAATCATTACAAAACCGAGGAGTTTGGTCAGACTTTGGCACCAGGAGCGAAGTTGCGCTCCACGGGCTGGAGCTCGGCACAGCAAAACCATTCTCTAGGAGGTATGTGACCTCTGTCTGCATCACCGCCCGCTTCACCGGATTAACGCGGTATGCGTGCTGCTTAATTGGCTTGTGATCACCCACATCTATGTCATGCATGAGGACTGTGGTCTGTGTGGGGTTATCACCGAACAGCGCATCATTATCACGAATGAGGTGGCAAATGTCATTTCTAGCCGAATCACACAAATATGACAAATGTCCCTCCAAATTTTTTTTTTTTGAGTTCTCCAAATGGGCCGAAGGAACTGAAATAGACCGCTCACACAGCCCGTCCTCTTTCGGACTGTAAGGCGGTGACACCACAGAGGCGACAGGTGATGCACATGGCTCAGGCGGCACGGACGTTGCGTCAGCGCATCCGCGGTCAACATATTGTTTCAGCATGTTAACATGACACACTTTTTTTTTTCTATCTGGCGCCTTGACCACATAGTCTGTGTCGCTCAACTTCCGCTCCACCTCATAAGGACCACAGAACTTGGCCTGAAGACAAGACCCAGCAACAGGTAACAAAACTAACACACGGTCACCTGGGTGAAAGTTGCGAATGAGTGTGTTTTTATCATACTGTTTCTTCATTTTAGACTGGGCAGCGGAGAGGGAACTCCGTGCCAGCTCACATGCAGTGTGTAACCTCTCCCTGAATGAACTCACAAAGTCGAGGACATTGTGCGCGGGACCGGGCCGGTCTGCAAGCCACCTCTCTCGCAGGAGCCGCAGCGGACCACGCACAGTGTGCCCGAAAACTAATTCAGCTGGACTGAAACCAAGAGACTCCTGCATGGTTTCCCGAATGGCGAACAGGAGCAGTGGCAGACCCTCATCCCACTCCCTGTTAGACTCAGCACAGTATTTACGAAGCATGGACTTTAATGTTTGGTGGAATCTCTCCAGTGCGCCCTGACTCTGTGGATGATACGCGCTGGACACCTGGTGCTTAATGGACAGCTCCGACATCACCTGTGCAAAAACCCTCGACATGAAATTAGATCCCTGATCAGTTTGAATGCGTTTTGGCAAACCAAAGGTGGAAAAAAACCCCTTGGTGGCCATGTGCTTGGTGGAGCTGCCTCAGTGTCTCCTGTTTCAATTGAGCTGGCAAGATTAGCTGGAGATTCTCCTCCCCACCATCTGAGCGAAAAACTCTGTGGTAAAGAATGTCATCTTTTTCCACCAAGCGATCCCACTGTCGCAGAAATGCCAAGGCTGGTTTGGACAACGCTCGCCTTTCCTCAGAGGTCGGCCGAACCTTTCGCCTCCAAAAGACCAAGACTTCCTGTAGGAGGGGATCAGACTGCTGCAGTGACCGAATATCCGAAGGAGAGTGGGATGGAAGGGCAGATATCACAGACTGAGTGGCTGGAGCTGGCACTGGCTCCAGAGGAGCCGCTTTCTGAAGCGTAGCCGGAACTGATGTACCCGGGAGGGCCTGCTCAACCAAGCTAGAGCCGGAGATGTACTGCCGAGAGAGTGCATCAGCATTTTTATTGCTCCGGCCAGATCGATATTTGATCTCGAAATTGAAGACCGCAAGTTGCGCAGCCCACCGATGCTCGGTGGCTCCCAGTTTGGCGGATTGCAGATGGCTTAACGGCTTGTTATTGGTGAAAATGACACATTTGTGACCCAACAGGTATTCACGAAACTTCTCTGTCATGGCCCACTTGAGGGCAAGAAACTCCAGTTTCATAGAACTGTAGTTGGTCATATTCCGCTCGGTTGGCCGGAGACCTCGGCTGGCATAGGCTATTGGCCTAACGCTACCCTCCTGGTCTTGGGACAAGACAGCTGCCAGACCACTGTGGCTAGCTTCAATCTCCAGGACGAAGGGGGAGGATAAGTCCGCATATGCCAGGACTGGGGCCGAAACCAGCTTTGCCCTCAAAGCCTCAAAGCTCTCTTCACACTGGGATGTCCATACAGAACAAAGATCTTGCTTCGGTCCTCGTTTGGACCGTGTACCGGCTACCTCTGCTACCAGTTTATGCAGAGGGGCTGCCAACTTAGCGAATCCCTCTACAAAGCGTCTGTAGTAGCTTGCAAACCCTAAAAATGAACGCAGCTCTGAAACATGGCGGGGAAGCTGCCACTTGGCGACAGCCTCAATTTTTGCAGGCTCGGTGGAAACACCGTGCCCAGAGATGACATGGCCAAGATAGCTGACTTCTTTCTTAAAGAAAGCGCACTTCCCCAGTTTGACCTTTAAGCCTTCATTATGCAGGCAACTCAAGACAACCTCCAGGCATTGCAGATGTTGGGTGATGGAAGACGAAAACACGACAATGTCGTCAAGATATAAAAGAAGCGACTGACACTGTTGGTCCCCAAACATTCTTTGCATCAGCCGTTGGAATGTACTTGGGGCATTACACAGCCCAAATGGCATTTGATTCAATTCGAAGAGGCCAAAGGGTGTGCAAAAGGCTGTCTTAGGCTTGTCCTGTTCTGTTACCGGGACTTGGTTATACCCACTGGCCAAATCCAAGGTCGAAAACCAACAGGCACCTGAGAGGGCATCAAGACTCTCTTCTATGCGAGGAAGGGGAAACGCATCCTTCCTCGTCTTACTATTAAGGAGACGATAGTCCACACACATGCGTAGGCTGCCGTCCTTTTTCCTGACCAAGACAATTGGGGAAGCGTAGGGGCTGCTGCTCTCCCTGATCACCTTGGCCTCCAGAAGCTGATTAATGTGGGCCTTGGCCTCCTCATACTCTGATGGGGGAAGGCGCCTGTATCTCTGTCGCACCGGAACGTTATCAAGCACTGGTATGTCGTGCGAAATGAGCTTGGTGCAGCCCAGATCGCTATCATGTGCCGAAAAGACAGAGCTATACTGTCGCAGTAGAGATCGCACCTCGGCTCGGTCCTGGTCCGCCAAAGCCGACAAGTCCACCTCTTCTACTCCACTCTGCGCAGGGCCGCTAGCCGTACAAGAAGAAACTGTAGCCGTGGTTGACCTCACCTCCGTGACCCCGGTGGGTAGACTCACGACTTGGGCATGGCTAAGTGTACCCAGGCTGATGCGTGGGTAGAGAAGAACCTCAGTAGTCCCTACATTGACTACAGGAATGTAAGCGGTACCACGGACAACTTGGATAAGACAAGGAGAAGCAAGGAGCCCCGCTGGAAGCCCCGACGCCAGGGGCTCAAAAAGCACAACCGGACTATAAAGCTGTTCCGGACAAGTGCTCGCAATTAACTGCATGACCCCACCAGGCATGCGCACTGCCTGTGGGCCACGAACCCTGGCTGTACCAAAGAGGTCCTTTGACCGCGGAGTGGTGGATTGGTGACATTGTTGCAGGGCCTCAAGAACTGAACCGGGGGCCTGGTTAACTACAGGCAAGCTGAACAATCTAGCACCATGTGCCCCGAAGAGCTCCCGGTAACACCGTTGGATGACATTCATCCCCAAGATCCCAGGGACAGAAGATGACGCCCCAGGAGGGTCTCGTACCACCAGTATCCCACAACCATGAAATATCTTGTCACACAGTGTCACATCCAGCTCAAGGTAACCAATGTATGGGATTGCCAAGCCGTTAGCCGCTCGAAGTTGGAGCCAGTGACAAGACTGAAGGCGGTCATGGCCCCAAGGTGCAAAATGCTCCGAAAAGAAGCTCTCTGTTATAGTGGTCACCATGGATCCAGTGTCCACCAAGCATGGGACCGTAACGCCACCCATCAAGAGGTCCAGGTGAGGACAAGTTGACATTAATTTACCCACGGTCCCTTCCTTTGAGCCCATCGACTCCCCACCTGAGCTGTGGCTCGACAACTCAGTGGGTTTCAGTTTTCCGACTGGGAAGAAGAAGGGGAAGGTCTGGTCACATGGACAGCTCGGCCGAGGGCAGAACTAGCACGAGCATGAGGGGGAACTTGCCGGCCATGACACTCTCTAGCGAAGTGGCCTGGTTGATGACACCTACGACATAATACCGGACCAGCATGACTATGGCGAGGTGGCAAAGAGGAGGTCTGCAGTGAGGCCACCGTCTGAGTGAGCTGGTTGAGTTGTTCCTGCTGCCGTTTCAAGAGTTCCTTCAGCTCACCTAGTTCGGAGCTCTGTGAAGTGGCAAGGGGTGGACGGGGACTGCTCTGTACCCCATATTGCAAACCGTACATGGCTGGAAGTGAATGGCTACGCTCTCTGACACTACCTGGAAGTTCCTCTCTTTCCCACCGGATGGCTTCAGCACGCACTTCCATCAGAGTGGCATGGGACTGACGACGGACCAACTGTTTCAGCTCCCTACGAAGGGCACCATCAAGAACATGTTCCACAAATTGGTCACGAAGCAGAACTGCCGAGTTAAGAAGACCATCAGGTGCCCGCTGCCTTACCTGCTCCATCAGGGCCATCAGAACCAAAGAAAACTCCTGCAAGGTCTCTCCTTCCTGCTGCATCCTAGCAAAGAAGGCTTGCTGCAAGGCTATATATGAACGGGTGCAACCATACAAGTCTTTCAATATGGCAAGGATCTGAGCCGGGTCTGCTTGCTCAGCACTGGTACGATATTTGATCTCGTCTCTTGCCTCCCCCTCTAGATGATCGAATATAAAGAGGGCCTGATCAGCAGCTGTCAAGCGTCGGGAACGCATGCAGACCTGAACTTCCTCCGCCCAGTCAATAACACTTATGCCAGTCTTTCCATTAAAGATTGGACACCTGCAGTTGCGAGGCACTACAACCAATCGCTCTGTTATTGTAGCGCTGGCATTGGCTGACGGAGCAGTACTCACCGGAGCAGAAGGGGCTGAAGCAGTTGCACTCGGACCAGCCTGCGAGGCATCCCTCTCCCGGCAGAGCTGCTCATTGTCTGCCTTCAGCTGCATGACCAGCTCTCTGAGCTGTTGCAGTTCCTCCTCCATGGCACCAGAGGGCGAGCTGCAGGAAAACCTGCTAGATAAATTTAGAAATCAGATGTTTAAAGCTGGGTTAGCTTACTGCTGTTCTGTCTCTACAACCAAATACACACAAAACACCAAAAGAACCAAACACAAGCTCCCACTGGATGTTACAGGTGCAGCTGGTGCTCCAAATAAAGAAAAAAACACAAACTAAAGAAAAGAAAGAAGAAAAAGAGAGAAAAAAAGGAATTCACGTCTGGCTTCAAAGTGTCATCCTGCCGACAACGCCAAGTTGTGGCAATGCTACGAGGGTCAACTTGATAGGATTTGATAGCCGACAACGCCACCTAGGGGAATCTCACCCCCAGGAAATCTAAGTATAAAACTATACCACTTCTAATATGCCCAAAAGGACACACAGGTTTAACAGACACTGGCTCTGACGTGATTCCAAAAAAATACAAATTTTATTATTAATGTTTCTTTCTTTAGAAAAGACAATGCAAATTTCCAGTGAAATCAATAGTGAAAAGAGTATTGTGAAATCCAAACGAGGGCCACCTTTAAGCTTTGGTTAAGTTGTCATTGAAGTAATAGGCACAGGGCTGAGGGCTCACCGGGCAGAGATGACTTGCTGATAGGGAACAGGGAAGGATCCTTATGCTACACCACACGTGAAAACCACACAAATTGTTCACACCCAAGTGCACTACTGTACAGAAAAGTGAGGGGGGTCCACCACCACCGGGATCTGCAGCCTCCTGCACCAGTGGCACCAGCAGCTCCTGTCCAAAAAAACAAGAAAGAGAGAACTATTAGGCCAGGCAATAAGGTGGGAAACTTGCACTAGACAATGAGTCCAGAATACACACACCGATCTAAATATCACACACACACACACACACACACACACACACACACACACACACACACACTAAACAAACAGAACAAGTACTAAACACTAAAATGACAACAAAAAACTTTGAGAAAAGGAAAAAAACAACCCAGACAGAACAGCAGTAAGTGGCCCATGCAAGGTGTAAGGGCACGCTTCATCAAATAAGCGGCTGGTGAGACGTGGAGGCTTCAGGGCTCTGGCGCAGGAGGGACACACCACAGCGATGCAGCTTTAACTGTTAATAACAATCAGAGGTGGCAAAGTCATTTAGAAACAGCTGGACACGGCACATACACAGAAGCACGAAACA
Organism: Pagrus pagrus; assembly: GCF_965226575.1. Classification (NCBI taxonomy): domain Eukaryota; kingdom Metazoa; phylum Chordata; class Actinopteri; order Spariformes; family Sparidae; genus Pagrus; species Pagrus pagrus. Next base: position 7,677,321 of record NC_140197.1, read on the forward strand.
GCTGAGTCAGCCTACCGTAGGAGTTGAATGCCAGGCAGTGCACTGAAACGTATGCGCCAGCTTCGAGGCTACGCTCCCCCACTTCCAACCTCGGTCGGCAAAACACCGCTGCAAAGTCAAACACACATCAGCCACGCTGCCACGCAACACAACCCGGAGACATACCTGACAATGTGAAATGGAGACGAGCTCGATTTATCCCCAGGGAGCAAACGCAGTGCGGCGCACGGCACACGCACACACAGTCGGGACACCGCTTTCCCCATTCAACCTCCAGCCACATGACAGGCCGACTCTGCTGCAAGCAGAGAGCGCATCAGACACCTATTGCAAGCTATGATGCACAGCTTTAACATGGTTGGGGACTTACCCGAGAGTACGAAGAGAAAAAGCTACACCAGCCCGTTGCGCCAGGCCACACCAAGCCACGCTGCAGACGCCGCGGTCAACTACTGAGATGAGGTAGGACGCACACCTGAATCCGGTGATCCTCTCCCACATATAAATTTTCGGGGCGCCGCCCCCATAATCAAGGTGAGCGAGGATGATTGCTCCCAGACCGGTGACACCCACAGTGGGCAAGAAGTAAAGGAGAGGTCACACTCAAAGCAGTACACCTCAAATAATAAATAATAAAAAAGAAATGAGCAGCCCGCTCTGCCACATCAGTTTGTGGTGTATTATTCTTGGGAGTGGGAGAAAGAGAGGGAAGCCGTGTGTTATGTTCTGGTAAACCCTAGGCATAACATAATTGGGGGCTCGTCTGGGAGAATTGTCCACTCGTGTTTTTTTTGGATAAATTCAGTTTGTTTCTTTGTTCGTTTCTTTCACATATTTCTGGCGGACACTGTTTCATTTAGTGGCACAATGGAATTTGATTTAGATGGTTTTTTTGGCAGCCTACGCTGGAGCAAATTAATAAGTGCAGAACGGTGGATTTGATGCTCAATTCAAATGTGTATAATGTGCAAGTGCCTCCCAGCGTTAAAAAGGAGGAGCTGAGGCGGCTCCTGGTGGAGACGTTGTCTGAGAGGCAATTGTTTTCTGTTCCGTCTGCGGTACAATCTGCGGGGAAAGGTGGCGTGGAGCTTCGAGAGCCTGTTCCGCCTGTCACGCCTGTTCGCTCAGATCCTCCCCTTATGTCGGGTTTGTCAGCGGAAGAGCTCCAGCTGACACTCCGCATTAGGGAGATGGAGATGAGGAATAGGCAGTTGGAGGTGGAGGCTATGCACCTGAGGGTGAAAGCATTAGAGCTGGAACGCCAGCCTAATGTCGCTCCCCGTTCCCCTGTCACCCCGCAGGACCCGCACTCTCTCCGACAGAGTCTAGACGTGAGCCGGCTCATTGCACTGGTGCCTCCATTCAGAGAGTCCGAGGTGGACTCCTACTTTGGCGCATTTGAGCGCATCGCAGCCACCTTAAACTGGCCTAAGGATGTCTGGACTTTGTTGCTCCAGTGTAAGCTGGTAGGAAAAGCTCAGGAGGTGTGTGCCGCCCTCACTGTTGAACAGAGCTTAAATTATGACATTGTTAAAGCTAGTGTACTACGTGCCTATGAATTAGTCCCTGAAGCATACAGACAAAAGTTTAGGAACTGTGTGAAAAGTGTCAGCCAGACATATGTGGAGTTTGCGCGCAACAAAGGCGTGCTTTTTGATAAGTGGTGTCATGCCAGCAAGACCAAAGATTTTGCGCAGCTGAGAGAGCTGGTGCTTCTGGAGGAGTTTAAAAAGTGCCTGCCAGAGCGCATCGTGGTGTATTTAAATGAACAAAAAGACAGGTTTTCTTACCTCACTCCCTAACCATAAACAGGAGAAAACGTGCACAAAGAAAAAGGCTACTCACCCCTACTAAAAAACTGGACTGAATAATATGAACAAAACTATTTACAATATATACAATTGAGATGTGAAATCTCTGCAAAAACACGAACATCGAATGTTTCTGAAACAATGGGAGTCACAATGATCAGGCCAAAGATGCTATCGAGAGAGAGAGAGCGAGGCGACGAGATCTGCTCCAGGCTCCACTTTTAAACGTCCCAGTGTTGGGATCCAACCAATCAGCAGCCTTCCAGCTTTCCCCAATCCGCAGTCTCCACCTGTAAGGACGTTCTGGGACACAAACAGAAACAGCACCTCCTCTTGGCAGGGAGGGAGACAACATCACAGACACATACAAACAGAACAGAACATACAAATTATGACCCCTGGGGTCATAACAGTTCAACATTGTGGTTTAGGGGAAGGCTACAAAAAGCTCTCTCAGAGATTTCAGCTGTCAGTTTCCACTGTGAGGAACATAGTGAGGAAGTGGAAGACCACAGGCACAGTTCTTGTTAAGGCCAGAAGTGGCAGGCCAAGAAAACCTTCAGAGAGGCAAGGGCGAAGGATGGTGAAAACAGTCAAAGACAACCCACAGACCACCTCCAAAGACCTACAACATCATCTTGCTGCAGATGGTGTCACTGCATCGTTCAACAATTCAGTACACAAGGAGAGGCTGTACGGGAGAGTAATCGCTTGAGGTATGCAAAAGCACATTTGGACAAGCCAGCTTCATTTTGGAATAAGGTGCTGTGGACTGATGAAACAAAGATTGAGTTATTTGGTCATAACAAGGGGCGTTATGCATGGCGGTGAAAGAACAGCATTCCAAGAAAAACACTTGCTACCCACAGTAAAATTTGGTGGAGGTTCCATCATGCTGTGGGGCTGTGTGGCCAGTGCTGGTACTGGCACAACAATCAGTCACAAAGTTGAAGTTACGCCGGGGCTGGATATTTCAACAAGACAACGACCCAAAACACTGCTCAAAATCTACTCAGGCATTCATGCAGAGGAACAAGTACGATGTTCTGGAATGGCCATCCCAGTCCCCAGACCTGAATATCACTGAAAATCTGTGGGATGATTTGAAGCGGGCTGTCCATGCTCGGCAACCATCAAACCTAACGGAACTGGAGATGTTTTGTAAGGAGGAATGGTCCAAAATACCTTCATCCAGAATCCAGACACTCATTAGAGGCTATAGGAAGCATCTAGAGGCTGTTATTTTTGCAAAAGGAGGCTCTACTAAATATTGATGTGATTTTTCTGTTGGGGTGCCCAAATTTATGCACCCATCTAATATTGTTTTGATGCATATTGCACATTTTCTGTTAATCCAATGGACCTCATTTCACTACTGAAATATTACTGTGTTCATCAGTTATTTGATAGATCAAAATGAAATTGCTGATCCAAACACCCAATGATTTATAAATGAAAATAATGGAAATTGTCAGAGGTGCCCAAACTTTTTCATGCAACTTTATTTGCTTTCTTGCTGAGAGTTAGCTTAGCATAAAAAACAGGGTGAAACAGCTAGCCTGGCTCTGTCCAAAGATAACAAACATTTGCTTAGCTGCACCTCTGAAGCTCACTTAAAAAGTATGTTATCCATTCCTAGAGAGGTAAAAAGTATTTTAATAACTCCACTTAGCCCACCCAGCTAATGCTTTGACAAAAAATAACAATGTTAGTAGTATTCTCTCGATAAGGTTGCTAAGTTACATCTTAATGAAGAATGAATGATACACTGAATTACTCTAATAAAGGATTAGTGTCGGTAATTGCGTCCATAATTCCTACAAGGTATCATGGGGGTTATGAATAAGGGGGATACTTTGTTGGTTTAAAGTCTATATAAAAACAAAGTCTAAAAACATAAATTTGCAGATTTAAGGGGGGTTGTGCGGACTACTTGTCGGCCAGGACCAGTTACTTTTCACTGATTAGAGACACGTTAATGTTTTTGTTTAATGAGTGAGCTTGTAGGTAGATTTTGTTTTCCTTTAACAAATTCAGGCTTTTCTGGTTTCTCCTGTTTCCACTTGCTTCCTATTTACCGTACAGACACGAGAGAGGTATCAGCCTTTTCATCGAACTACCCTGTTTAGAGTGAATAAGTATTTGTCAAAATGTCTGGCTATGGCTTTAATGTTTAACAGGGGTGAAGTCTGTTATTAGGCAGATCATACAGTAGGTACAACTGATACTGAAATGAAAAATGCATGCAATTACTTGTTCATTTACTCTCAGCTTCTCTCTTTGCCCTGTGTGTAAGCAATATCTGAACAGTATTGAGTGCAATTAGCAAAAACAAAGCAACAGTTGTTTCATGAAAGTGATCCCAAGCCATGATACGATGGGGAAATTAGTGCCATTTCTCTCTTTCCGACACAAATTCAATAAACATCTTAATCTATTTGGCCTATGTTAACAAGCCAGTGTTTCAATGTGATTGATACTGCATGTATGTTTCAATCCAAACACATAGGTGTAAATTCTCTACATGATCACATGCATTAATGAATTCTACGCAGGCTTGCACATGCAGCCACCCTAACACACTGAGGCATCCACAAAATACAGACACGCTACCTTGATGCCATCTTTGGTATGCATACAGACATTAAAATGCCCTCACACAACACACTGCTTACAAGCATGTCTTCTTCTTTCTGCAGGAAATGATTGAACGATTTAATTATAAAGTGGGGGAAAGCATCCAGTGGTATTTACTACCAGTATTCATTACGTATGCTTGTGCTGCTCAACTGGAGGGATTTCAGTGGAGACCTGTAACATATGGAGCAAAGTAATGCAATATGGATTCAGTGCTTCTGGGCTAAAATAAACTGGGATGACAACTTTGAGAAAGATAAATGTGCACATTGTCACATGTATGATCAAGCATACAGTATGTATGCACATTCACAATGTATGATTAATACATACATTTAAATAGTCTCTTAAGGGGGCAATAGCCATTTTTGCAGCCAATTCATAGCCTGAGAGTGAGCTTCTATGGCTTTTCCATGTACATTATTAATGTAACTGTAAATATAAGTGTACAGTTCTGTCCAGAGAGGAAACAGGATGGAGAAAACAGTAAACATCATGCCTTTTATTATTCACAGTGGTCAGATTTTATCATGCACTCTTTGGTCTATAAAATTAGCTCATTTATTCTGTATAGAAAATAAATGTATCATATTTTCGTAGACTAAGCCACACGTTAGCAATGCCCCAGTCCCTGCATCAAAAAGCCTATGGGATGTTCCATTGGATCTTAGACTATTGCAGAAAAAAGCTCTTTGGCAAACACACTTTGATATTAAGGTGTGGCGGTGCATACATACAGAGTAAGGGTGTCACAATATACTGATATTGACAATAATTGTGATATTCAAAAATAAAATATTGATATTGTGTTAATATTACACATATGATAATGTGACATACCTGTATATCCACCAGAGTGCAGCGGGTTTTGCAATCATGTCAGTCTTTCACGTGATCAGTGGTCTTTACCGTGTGCAAGACACCTCAGTTCCCTGATTCCACCACCCAGGCAAGACAATTAAAGCAACATTATATGGAAACCGACATTTTGTGCGATTTGGCGCCCCCCACAGTTTCTGAGTGCGACACCACCGTCGTAAATACAAATCTCATGTCTGTAACAATTTCTCAGACATAATGTAGGTGCTAACTACAAACAAAACTCATTACGTCACAACAATGTTATCTGTTGAAAACTTGTATGTTGCAGTAAACATGTAAGTAACGCTGTGATCCTACCCTCTCACTGAAGTTACACAGTGCAGAAACAAATGATAGGGGGGCGGAGTAGCTGAGACAAAGACACTATTCACCCTAATAGAAGACACTGTAACATCAACACGATTTTAAAGCTGTCATTTTTAGGTAAAAACAAGTCACATAATGTTGCTTTAAACAAACAAATATTTCTTCCCTTGCTGTTGTTCAGCAAGAGTACATTTTGAAGTGTAAATGACAAATTACAGAGTAAAAAGCTAGTGTTAAACTAACGCTATAAACAAACTAATCTTTATCAATATAAATTGATCAATCTACAAGTTGTAAAGTTAAAGTGAGAATAGTTTGCAACTAAAGTCTGCCTTTAAAGACAGACTAGTGAGTACATGAGTCTTAACTTAATGATGATGACACATGTAACTACTTTATAATTCAAATGTGGGGTATTAACTGACATATTTTATGTCATGTAGTAGAAAATATCCTAAGCTTGTGTTGACGAGAGAGGCATTTAAAGCATTTAACCAAAAACCCATTCAAAAACCCATAACCTGCAAGCTTGATGTGTAGGGGTATAAGCTGAAGGGATATACAGTAGGTAAAACACTAGCTAGCTAACTGGGCACACAGAAGTACAAATGAAGCAAACACACCAGAAGCACTAAGCGTCAACGAGATAATGAGTAATGGATGAATTCGAGCATGCGTTTCCTGACAACGTGTGATCTCCTGGCAGACTCCTGTGATGATTCAGGTCATAGAAAGCCATTATACACTGTTTGGATATTGAAAAGTCAGCATGGTGCCCCAACCTGATCGGTAAAATATTACACTAGCAGGCACCAAACCATGGCTTGACTCTTCCAAACAGTTTTCATTTTATTACCCTCATTGATGCCAAGACATAACATCCATCTTTAGGGGGTGAATAATAATTGTTACTCATTGAATGTTTTACTTCCTGTTCATAGAGAAGACTTCCTCCCAGCCACCATGCCTGACACCAGAAACGTATTTGACTGGTAAAGACAAATCTTGTCATCGCTTTCATTTGGTGTGCATACATAAACACACAGGGGAGTAATTTAGGGTTCGCGTCTTCCTCAATGACTCAATGAATCAGACCACTGATCATATAATGATTGATGACCCACTCTAAGCAGAGCTGCCCCACAAAAAGTAGCTTCATGGTATAAAGCAGTGCTAAATTCATGCACTTCAGGTATGCAAATACTTGCCTTTGTTACCTTCTGTGCTGACGTTATGCAAAGCAGTCTGCACCTTGCTTTTTTGGGTTTGCATTTGCAATATTTGCTCTTTTGACGCACAGAGATACTGACAGTGAGAGACAGATGAATGAGGTCAGATAAGATGGAGGGAGGGAGAGATGAGATGAGTCTGATCCGACAAATAAAACCTGATTGGATCTGCTGTAAAATGGCTGGCAGTGTTACAAGAAGCTGCCTCTAGTCACCCCAATTCTGGGCCTGCATGTTCTTTTCAATTTTCACCAGCCACAGCTCATTTAGGCAGGGTGGCCACAGATATATCCTTTTTTTTTCTTTGTTATACTAGTGACACTTTGTTTATCTGCTCTAATGTACTACAAACATTAGCATGCCTGGCTAACTTACCACCTACAGTAGATTGTGTCATTAGCTGTCTACTTTATTTTTGTCTGACTACATGATGCGATGTGATACGATACGATGTTATATGATGCAATGTTATACGATGCAATGTGATACGATGCGATGTGATACGATACAATGTTATACGATGCGATGTGATACGATACGATGTTATACGATGCAATGTTATACGATGCAATGTGATACGATGCGATGTGATACGATACGATGTTATACGATACGATGTTATACGATGCGATGTGATACGATGCGATGTGATACGATATAATGCGATATGACGTCAGGACAGAAATATCCAACTTTTTACAGGGCTCTGATTTTGCAACAAATCATTAAAAGTGGAAGTTTTAACCACCTCATGGAGTTTTAGCATTAAGCTACATTAGCTACAGCTATGAAGTCCTTTTGTGACATTCTAGTTTCAGCCAACAAAACTGGGCAAGTTTTTGTTGTTTACTTGATTGCATTCCTTTTTCTTCATGTTATTCTTCTTCTGGGTATCATTATTGTAATTTAAGATGATCATTTTTATGGTGATTAACATTCTTGAGTTTATTGCCCCTTCTGCTCCTTCCAAGAGTCGTAAGGACATGGGAGGAAAAGTAACAACAATTAGCCTTGAATTGATTAGAGAAATTTTGTAGTGTGTTGGCACATCCTGCCAGGTGTGTTATCTTTGCTTATCCCCGGAGAAAGTGGCGACAGCTGGAGTGATGTCTCCTATTTTGTTCGGCTAAAACTGCTCCCCTGGTGGTGAAGTGGATCTAAGCTTAGCTCCATATTTTTCCTCAGATTGTTGTTGTTGTTGTTGAGTCACTGTAAAATGCAAAAGCAATGAGAAACAAAAGGAAGGACTGGGAGCTAAGAAAAGAGAAAATAAATATCCAATCATTTAACGGTTCTTCAAAGTATATGGGCAAGGGTGGCTGTGGCTTAGGAGGTAGAGTGAGTTGTCCAGTAATCGGAAGGTCGCTGGTTCAATTCCCCAGCCCCCCCCCAAAAATACCATACCCCAAATTGCTCCAGATCAGCAGGGTGGCATTAGTAAATGTGACTAGTGTTGAAAAGCACTTTGAGTGGTCAGCAGACTGGAAAAGCTATAGAAATGCAAATCTGTTAATACATATGGCCATTAAAGTTAAATGAGCGCAAGTGACAGTAACAACACCTGTGGAGAAAACTTCCATAGTTTTCATGTGACGTCCACTGACAACAGACAGCTTTAAAGCAACAGTATGTAAATATTTTACCTGAAAATAACAGCTTCAAAATCATTTTGACGTTACAGTGCAATGTCTTGTAATTGGATGAATGGTGTCTCTGTCTCAGCCACTCCTCACCCCATCACTTGTTTCTGCGCTATGTAACTTTGGTGAGTGGAAGCACCACAGTGCCTAAGGCTTACAACAGTAAATCACACTCATCACCAACTATCAGTGGTTTTGATGATGCTAGATTATATTTAATTAAAAGAAAATGTCTTCCTGTTTTCCCTATGATGTCCCCTGGCTGCTCTGCCTCAACTCTCTTTGATTTACCTGAAAGCAAACCTGTAACCTGTAACTAGTTGACTCTGCTTGAGCACTGCTGGGGGGTGTTGGTGTTACACTGTTATTACAGAAACTTTGGACCACTGGGATGAGGAGGTTTTTAAGTGTATGGTCGGATGGGGCACCAGAGCCTAGGATTTGTACTGACAATTCAGTTCCACTCAGAAACGTTGGCATTGGTGTAATCCTTGATGATCATTGCTGTATTATGGGCTGATATTGCTGAGACGATTTCACAAATTCTTTGCTATCTGGGAAAAGCCCAGAGCTCAGATCATGCCTTTTAGAAATCCACCAGTTGCTCATTTTACCCAGCTCATCCTGCAGACTTAAATCTCCCCCAGAACGCTCAAAGTAAACAGCCAGCATTGAATCTGGAGTAATCAGGAAAAAAAGTGATAACTCTCCAGTGACAAAAACCCTGAGTTTTAGGATGTTGAAATATCCACATAACTGCATCATTGTCTTTTCCACACAGGCACTGCTAATAAATGAACTTAAACTTCTCCTCTGGGACCTTCATCGGGTATTAGCTGCTGAAAGTGACTGTGATTCTAAATAGCAGAAGGCACAGTAGATACTGACAACCAACAACAAGGCATTATTATTGCCTGAGAGAGATGGTTAGCGCTAGTTAGAGCTCTAGGTCCCATACTTGCCATTTATTAAAGAGTTCCTTGCTTTTGAATATGTCAGTGATGCTCATTTAAAGATCCAAACTGAGACCTGTGGTGTCTCAACCTCAAATGGAAATGATTGAATGTATTTTCCCTTATAGACTATGCAAATGTGGCCCAACAGTCGCCTTTCATTCAACAAGCCTAATCCGGTATAAAAATATATTTAGATATTTAAAGATCCAAATTTGTATTTTGATCTGCAACAAATTGTTCTCTTAGATCCTAACCACTTAAATATGCCTGATTTTTTTCATCAAGAGCCATGCATTATTACATGAAAAAGGAATGAAAATTTGGAAAAACGCCCTATCTCACAATGTTAAAGAAAGCGAGGAAAGATTCCTGCATCCGTCCCATTATCTGAATCAAACCAACCAACAAGCGGACATGGGCAAAAACATAACCTCCTCTGCGGAGGAAACCAGGATGGTAAGAATAGAAATCATATAGTTGCTATGTTCATGTCATTGCAACAATAAACATAGCATGAACTGACATTACATGTTGACCTTTCAGCTGAAATCATCCTCACACATATAAACTAACATTGCTTTCACTGTGCTGCAACACTTATTTATTTATTTATTTATTTTCATTTGTATATTTTCTCATGAATGACCCCGATACTGTAACAGAAAACAACTTTCTACTCTGACACATAGTGGCCTTAAATATTATAAATTCTGATGATTGTGCTGCCTTTGACAGAAGTATGCAGTCACTCGCCTCTTTCTAATGTGGCATTTAATTCTATTTTGATTTATTTAGGGGTGAGAGCAAGTTAATTTAGTTTAACTAACTGTAATCAGTTCTGGATAAGGTGGCTTCCATCACTTGTAATATGTGTAAAATGTAAAAACAAACAAAATCTGTTAAAAGCTATTTTAGTAAGTGAGCATGAAATCTCTTGTGATCAGGGCTTACTTTTCACAAACTGACCTATCACCGAAAAAAACAGGCAGGAACTAAGCATTTCCATTCGGCCATTAATGAACTTGCAGGGACTTCAGCTTAATATCTCCCAGTCAGAGAAATATTCTGACACAAGGTAGGTGGAAGGAGGCTTACGCAGACTTGGGGACACATGGTTATGGCCCTCAACTTACATACTGTCCACTGACTCTTTCCATGGAAAGCAGTCAAATAGAGAGAGAGAACACCAGGCACACATCTTTCATACTTAAAGGAGACTTAAAATAAACAGAACACACGGTCACACATAAGGACTTGAGGGGTTGGGACAATGACACATGCACACATTTTTATATTATTGTCAGTATCAAACAAGCCAAGCATAGAGCCACAGACCACGCTCTATAATCATTCCCTAATTTTCAATATATCCATGCATTTCAACAATTATGTGAGCCACTCGGTCATCATGGTAGAATGGGTAAACATAACTGAGGTAATGACTTGGTGATTTTGCTCAGTGAACCATAAAGCTGTCCAGCGTCATGCCAAGGCAGGCGGTCTCCAGTGTTCCGGACAGTGCAGGTGTTTGACACAGACCTCATCACTGATGCGCTATGTCACTTTAATTATGAGCAACTGTGTCCCCATTTACAGTCTTTCTGCTAATCTAAGCTAACCAGCTGTCAGGTAACTTTACATTCCCCATACAGGCAATGTAAGTGGTAGTCATCTCTCAGCACAAAAGTGATTAATTGTATTTGCTAAAATGTCAGTCTATCCCTTTGAGCTGAAGCTGCAGTAACAATATTTGTCATATAAAAAGAAATCAGCTCTCAGAAGTTGTCAGCTCATTGTGTTAGCCTGCCAGTCCAACAGGCCGAAACAGTGGCAGTATGCAGCTGCTTCCAGCGCAGGAGCACATGCAACCTGACAGACCTGCTCAGCATGAAGCAGCAGGAGGATGATGCAGATGTGTGACTGGTGAGGACTGTTGAAAAGGTAGCCACATGATATTTTTCTCACATGTTGGCAAATCAAACCAACCGTCAGTGTTTTATTCTGATGGACTGACATCACAACCTGATGTTTCCTGTTGAACTGAACAGACAAACAGTTAATTTAAGGGTCCTGTGTGTAGGATTTAGGGGCAGCCATTCATAAATATGTTTTCATGTCATTGTGTTTTTGTTATCTTAGAATGAGCCTTGTATACTGTATCTCATGCACAGAGTCTGCTATGTTGTGCCACCGTGTTTGTACCATGACCCAGAATGGACAAACTACAAACGCTGGCTCTAGAAAGGGCCTTTTGCATTTTTGTTTAGTTTTTTGGCCTTTATGGGAGCCATCATATGGGTGAGGGCCCAACAAGGGGTGGTTAGTCTCAATGCCACTAAATCCTACACAATGGACCTTTAAATTTGTATTTGCAGATCTGTACAACGTGCACCTAGTTTGTTCTTAGCCGTGCTCTTTGGTGCAGAAACCTGCAGGATATAATGTGATCACTTTGGTGACATTGACTTTTCATCAGCAGGTCAAAAATTCCCCTTTGTCCAATACTTTCTTTTTCAGTCAAATACCTGTAAATCTGATCATATTCCAGTCAGCCTCAGCTGTTAATGTTAGCATGCTAGCACACTAAACTAAGACAGTGAACAGTAGAAACATACCTGCCAATTATCTGCATTTTAGCATTGTAATTGTGAAAGAACATGGTAACATTAACATTTGGCTCAAAACATTGCTGTGCCTGATAGACTGATATGAGATGTTAGCATGACTGTAGACTCTTAAAGCCAAAAAACCTTTTATTGTTGTATTTAGTTTCCAACATGTTGCATAAGATTTGTGGAGTAATCTACTATAATGATGTTACCTCTTTAATTCTCAGTTCTCAGTAGTTAGCACTGTTGCCTCCAAGCTAGAAGGAGCTGGGTTCTGGGCCTTTCTGTGGTGAGTCACATGTTCTCCCTGTGCTTGCCTCCAGTTTTTCCCCACCGTCAAAAAACATGTATAATAGATTTTTTTTCATGTCAGTGCCCTTGACCAAGGCCCTGGCTTAAAGCTGGAGTTGGTCCCAGCGAGCCCCCCCCTGCCCGGAGATAAATGCTGAGATTAAATTTCAATAAATTGTTCTGTTTCTATGATTGTATGTGACAATAAAACCTGATAAAACCGGATTTACACTCACAATAGTTGCTGATTGACAAAGGAATCTGATTGCAGCAAGTTATTTTACTACTGTCATTGGAGTATAGAAGTGGACACATAAATGACTAATCAGAGGTCGACCAGAGTTTTGTCACGGATGGCACAGTTAAAGAAGAAAGATTGGGGGTCAGCTCCATGACGCTCAACTGGAAAATAACAGGTACTAACTAAAACACATTGATCAGACAGTTTGACAGGGTGTAATTTTTCATTAAAATTATTTAGAGATAATCCACTATGATGATAAGGAACATATTACAGGATCTTTTTGAAAATATATGCACACTCAAAACCCAGGCACCACATCACCTTCATTACAAAACCAACCCTTTTGGTTGGTGTCTGAATCCCTGAAAACCCTTTGGCACCACCAACCCGAGGCATCAGTTTTTGAGGTTTTGGCCTTCATCAAATAATACATTCCAAAGAACATTTGGATAAGATGAGTAGCCCTGTTAACGAGGCTGATCCCCGGACAGTTGTTTGTGTAGACAGATAAGCCCTCGTTAAGGGAAGCAAGGTACCAGCAAGATGGACAGTCCCACCTCTCCTCTCTTGTGACTGGAGCATCCATCAGCTACAGCCATGCTAGCGATTCAGTGTATTTAGGCACACATATAAATACTAACAAAAATATGCTAACATTCTGGTGTTTTGAAGGTAATGTTTTCCCTGTTCAATGCCTTAGCTTAGCATGTTAGCATGCTATCATTCACTATTTAGCACAAAGTACAGCCAACGATGGGAACTTTCCAGACCAGTCACTCAAACTCTGTGTAGAAGTGTCTTCAGACTTTCTGTGCAGTACATAAGCACCATTAAGTTCTGTGGAAGGCAACCAGTGTCAGATGAGTAAAGATGCTGGGGTGGCGATTAAAACACCCCACCACTCAAGAATTTTCATTTTTCTCACCAGTACATCATTCATATTCTCGCATCGATTTTTTTCTATCCAGTAATTCTATCATATCCCAAATTTCAGACACACAGACACATTCCATTACCATCAGCGATCACGCTCCGGTCTCTCTCATTTGGAAAATTAACCTTCCTCACAAATCACCCACAAGATGGCGCTTTAATTCATCTTTACTTACGGACCCGGAAATTGATAAATATGTCAAAAGAGAGTGGGCTTCCTTTCTTGAAATAAATGATTCACCAGAAATAGCACCATAATTACTTTGGGAAACAGGGAAAGCAGTTTTAAGAGGAAAAATCATATCATATTCAACACACAAGAAAAAGAAAGATAATGAACAGGAAACGTACCTAGAACAAAAAATTAAAGAACTAGAGAACATCAATGCAAATAATCCAAAAGCAACAGTACAGAATGATTTACGGCATTACAAACTACAGTTAAATGAACATATTAATAGGAAAACTCAATTTCTTATACTGAGACTAAGACATGACAATTTTGAATACAATAATAAATCTGGAAAATATCTTGCCAACCAAATAAAACGAAATTTAAAAAAAACGACAATCTCAACTATTGTGAACTCGGCTGGGAGAATAGCACAAACACCAGAAGACATAAATAAGACTTTCCAAGACTTTTATACTAAACTATACACATCATCACATAAACCAAGCCAGGAAGACATTAATACATTTCTAGCAACATTGTGAATTACCACAACTTACTGAGGAACAAGCAAATATACTTGACAGGCCATTCACAACAATAGAATTCCATGATGCACTCAAACTCCTACCTAATAATAAGTCACCAGGACCCAACGGTTTCCCAGCTGAATTCTACAAACACTTCTGGAGCAGTCTTTCCACAATTTTCAACAGATTAACAGCTGACATTAAAGAAAAATCCAAACTTCCCATAGACATGAATACGGCTGCGATATCTCTATTATTAAAACCTAATAAAGACCCTACCCACCCATCAAGCTACCGCCCTCTATCTCTCATTAAAACAGACACAAAGATTATCAGTAAAGCACTAGCACTACGAATTGAAACGGTAACACCACATATCATTCACTCAGATCAAACAGGCTTTATTAAAAGAAGACAATCATCTAACAACCTACGTAGACTGTTTAATTTAATCCACTACACTTCTCACATCAACTCAGCAACAGCTATAGTATCACTAGATGCAGAAAAAGCTTTTGAAAGGGTAAACTGGGTTTTTTTGTTTTCTGCACTTAAAAAATTTGGATTCGGAGAATCATTCATCCACTGGGTCAGGGTTCTGTATACCACACCAATGGCCACAGTCATTACCAATGGAATGATATCACAACGTTTCACTCTGTACAGGGGCACTAGGCAAGGATGCCCACTCTCACCATCATTATTTGCCATATTCATTGAACCACTTGCAGCTGCAATACATCAAACTATGAACATCACAGGAATTCCAACAAAAAATGTACTCCATAAGATTAACCTATAAGCAGACGACATACTTCTCTATCTACAAAATCCCTCAACATCATTACCCGAAACCATTCACCTCATAAATGCATTTTCTAAAATTTTAGACTATAGTATCAACTGGTCCAAATCTATTATCCTCCCACTAAGCAATTATAGCTGGGATGTGGCAGCCTCAACCCCCCCGCTCACAATTAGCAATGGTTATATCACATACTTAGGAATCAACATCTCTGCCAGGCTGTCAGAGTTAGTCAATCTCAACTTTAACCCACTCCTCAAAACGATAGAACAAACATCTACCAATATCCCTCATAGGCAGAATTTCTACAATCAAAATGACTATATTACCCATGATACATTACCTATTCTCAATGATCCCCATTATGCCTCCATCTTCCTGGTTCAAATCCCTAGACTCTGCCATCTCAAAATACTACTGGAAAAACAAAACACCCAGAATCAAACTAGCCACTTTACAGAAACCCAAGACTCAGGGAGGCCTGGAAGCACCACATTTTTTCCATTACTTCTTAGCCCATCAATTACAATAAATGGACTCACCCCACTGATACGGACAACTCCTGGATAGACATAGAACAAACATTATGCAAAGAAATCAGTATTTCAGATCTACCATTCATAAGTCGCTCCATCACACACCATCCCTGTTTCAAAATTCCAATCATAGCCACAACTCTGACAGCCTGGTGGAAGACCCACCAAATCTCTGACACCACAATCTCACCTACCAAGCACTCTCCCATCTGGAACAACCCAGGTTTTTTTAATGAACAAAAAACCACTACACCTTTCATCATGGATCAGTAAAGGTATAACACATCTCAAACATCTATTCCACAACAACACTTGGTCTACATTCTCTTATCTGGTCCAGAAGTTCGGCATTGGGGAAAACCACTTTTTGGAATTTTTGCAAATCAAATCCGCTATTCAAGCTAAAATCAGCATTAACCCACCCTCCCTTGACCTCACCCCATTAATATCGGATCTTATAGAAATTACATCAAGGAAAAAACTACTCTCCAAAATTTACAAATTATTATCAACATACGATCAGACAACATCCATCCCTTCAAATAAATGGGAGCAAGACTTACAGTTCATCCCCAATACCGACTTAGCTTATTCAATATAAAATCATTCACAGAATACATTACACAGGGGAACGTATGTTTAAAATGGGTTTCACAGTCACAATCATTTGTCCACACTGTACACAACACACTACCGACAACTACTTGCATGCCATATGGAACTGCACACCAATTAAACAATTCTGGCAGGACATCACAAACAACCTATCACTTATCATGGACTGTCACATCCCACGATCCCCCGCACTGTGCTTACTGGGAGACACATCAGACATCAACCTTGACAACATACCCAATAGAATACTCTCTATAGCACTAACCATTGCCAAGAAAACCATCCTCATGAATTGGAAATCACGGAAGAAAATTAACATTACACAATGGAAAAATCTACTAATAGAATACATATCAATGGAAAATCTATCTGCCTCTTTGAAAAACCAAACTGCCGACTTTGATATAACCTGGCACCCATTTATCAATATGTTAAAGTCGTAATGTCTGCACAAACTTTCTAGACTTTATTTATTAATTCATTTTTTTTTCACAGCCTCCCCCCATATTGCATTTATTTTTTATTTTATTTTATTTATTTATTTATTTATTTTACCTGCCTGTACTCCGTTTATTTATTTATTTTCTGCCTGCCTGCCAACCACATCACACATACCATTAACACACATACAAAGGTCCCACACACATCCAAAAAGAAAGAAAGGAAGGAGGGAAGGGGAAAGAAAGAAAAAAAAAGGGAGGGAGGAAGAAGGGAAAGGGGAGGGAAAAAGAGAAAGGAAAAAGAAAAAAGAAAAAACACACATATGTGGTTTTTTTTTTGTTTGTTTTTATTTATTTATTTATTCATTTATTTATTTTTGTATGTATATCAAGCTAACAGCCCACTACATTTATCAATTTTCTCTCCTCTATTCTGATTTTCATTCTCACCCTCTATCTTAACTCTTCTTACTCCTTTTTGTTCTGTTTTACATAATTATTTCATCTTCTATTCTTCCCTGCCTTCATCTCTTTTCCTGCTTTTATTTGTATTTTGGCATTTACTTAGTTAATTAGCTACTTTCCTCCATGTCGGACGCAGGAGACCATTTCGGCTGGGCCACGGGGGCTGAGGGGTCCTGGGGGTGGGGAGGCTGGGGAGCTGGGGGGAAGACTGACGGATGAGACGGCTCTTGGACACCAAGATATCACAAGACATGAACATGATCTTACCTTTCTCCAAACATAAAACTGCCCGTAGGACCGACCTGAGTGGAACGCTCCCATAGGGGTAGGTTCCGCTCTAAAAGGAACCGACCTACAACGGGCTGGCCACACCAAAGTATGCAAAAATTAACGTGATGGAGAGAGGTAAGAGAATTTAAAACTGAGAATGAAATAATTAAATACAATAATTTTATTAATAATAAAACAGAATAAAACAAACTAAATAAACCCACATTTGAAAAAAAAAAAAAAAAAAAAGCCCTCCAGTCCCAAATAGAGCCAAACGGCTGCAAAACCATAAAACTCCCAAAGCTGAAAAGAAGAGGAGGAGGAGGAGGAGGAAGGATAAGTCCCGCCCTGCTTCCACCCTGGAGGTCTTGGCCCTCGGGGGCAAGCTGGAGGGCTAAAAGTTGGGGATACAGTACTACTACCTATCTTAACCTATGTATTTTGTTTTTTCCTCTCTCTCATCCATCCCTTTCCCTCTATCTCTGCTTCCCTCACATTCTCTCTTTACCTAACTGCACTCTCTCCTGGCCCAAAAATCTCATCCAAGAAGTCATTCACACATGCACACACACACACACACACACACACACACACACACACACACACACACACACACACACACGAAAAAATCTTAACATGCCTTTTTATTCTTTATTTTTTTATTTTCTTTTATTTTCTTTTATTTTCTGTTTTGTTTTGTTCTTGTCTCTTCTTTGTTTGCCTATTTGAAGTCTTGTTTGTATTGTTCTATTTCTTGTTAATCACCCACGTTGCACCCCTGTAGTATTTGATTGTAAGTCTTTACACTGTACGGCACTAATAAAAAATAAATAAATTTAAAAAAAAAGATGCTGGGGGTGGAGGTTGTGGTTAATGGCTGGGTCAAACAAACATCTGACTTTTACCTGGGAGACCGGTGTTTGTGTCCCTCGTGAAACCAAAAGTCATAGCTGACTAACTTACATCACCTACATAATGTCATTTTTTCCTAATCCTAACCAAAATGCAACCATTTCACAATGTTTTTATTTTTGTTGGCTTGAAGATGAATGTCATCTGACAATGGATGACAACAGGGTCAGCTGTCTATGGATCTGCTCTCCATAGAAGTCAATGGGAAGGGCTCGTGTATCATGTGCTTGCAAAATTGGACTTTGGCATTTGTGCTGCACGCAATTTGAAAGTGTACATTTTTTAATTTTGTACACAGATTAAAGAGACCTGAAGCCTGAGAATGCAGGTGTTTGATCACTACCCAAAAATTAAAATTTTGACCTGATAGTGGCGCGAATAAAAAAAAGTTAAGGGCTCCCGACACAAATGCTGCCAGCGTAGGTAAGAAGTGCTACACTGTAAGATGATGAGATTCTTCAGTATAACCATTACCATTCAATTGCAGCCCTTGGCAGCCTTCATATGTTATGCTTTTCTTTTGTTTTGGGATCGGACTGCACATATTAGACCAGTGGTTCCCAAACTTGTTTGGATGTTAAAATGAAGCAAAGTCTACTTGAGCCCCCTCATCGAAGGTTATGGCTTCAGTGTGAACATTGAATGTCAGCAGAAGAGCAGTTTTGGTTTTCAGATTGTTTTATTTGAGGAATTTAAAGCATAAATAGACAACTTTTCAACCTTACCCTTGTGACTTTAGAGAAAATAATCAAAAAGACATTTGTGTAACAGATTTAAAAAAAAAAAAAAGATTTAGCTACCCAGGGGCCAATTCAGGGCCCCCTATCTCCCAGTTGGACATCAGTGAGTCATGGAGGACACAAGAGTGCAGAGAAGGAGGAAGTCACAGTGTGTACAGTGTTGACGATCCAGAAAGTGTACTGTTTAAATAATCGTACAAGAGCCTGAAGAATCGCGCAGATGCCCTAAATGCTAAATGCGATTTTCTTTCCTTCAAACTGTTGTTGCTGGTAACAGAGCGAGGGGAGGGATGTATTCTTGTCAAAGACTGTCACTGCAGTGATTATTTGAACTATAAATTCAACATCACGCTGCCGGGCCACCCACCTGCAGAGTCACACAAACAAAGCATGAATACATCACAGCTGAAAATCAAATTGCACCTGGAGAAAGTGACACGAGCCATAAAGATGGGACGAGACATGATGTGATCTGGTTCAGCTTTGCAGGCAGGCCTGAAATTGAAAATATAACCGTCAGGGTTATTTGTGATGTGGTTTGGCAGATTGCGGTCTTCGGCCTCCTGTCTTTGCCTGTGGCCCCCTTTTTCCCCTCTTCCCTGTTGTTCATTGACCTGATAACTCAAACACACTGGAGTGTCAGCTTCCCCCCCCCCACTCTGTTCATGTATACCCCATTTAGCTGCCTGATGAGCTCGTCTATCAATCATGTGGACAAAAGGAAAAATCGCAGGTGAGTAACAGAAACAAACACATCCATCCTTTGGGAAGTGGTCAGTTGGCAGTTGGATAAGGTGAGGCTTATTCACTGTCTACGAACATTACCTCTGAGTCAGACAGAGAAAAAACTGGCCTGCAGGATATATTCACTTTAATATCAGACTGGAGGAGGCGGGGAGGGGCGAGCAGAGGGACTCTATAAGAGCAGACGGAGACCTCCACTCAGGACCAACGCGAAAAAAAGTGCAGAAGGAAACACACTTCTTCAGTTTGAAGTGATTTGGCTGCTGCATGCGTCCAGATCGGGGAAGTTTTTCTTGACCAACTGCAGCCACTTTTTTTGTATATATATATTTCGGCACCCTAAGGTGACGATGGAGGCTCTGAAGTTCCTAGTTGTGCTGTTGGTGGTCGTGTTCGTGCAGGTTTTCGGCGCGCTGGGCAGTCCGCTCTCCGGCGAGGAAGAGGACGGAGAGGTGTGGACGGTGGAGAACTGGCAGGTAAAGGACACATCATCATCAGAGTCGTGTTTTGTGATGGATTTATGGATTTTTGTTAGATGTTTAGCTCTATAGGGGATAAACAGCGGGTGTATATGTATATTGCACTGAGAAATAGCCTTGTTATGAAAAAAACAAAAACCTTCTCAAGCAGGCGTGAGGATCCTCCAAACTGCTCTCAGTCAAGAAAATGAACTATTTCAGAAAGAAAGAATCATGGCTGACAAGAAAGTAAAAGTGTGACTCAAGAACAAGAACAACTTGTGGAGAGAGTGACTCTCAGAATGCGAGTATGGAAGATGTATTTGAGGAAATGTGGAGAAAAAGATAATTTTGTCCTCTGAACTATATTATACGCTTTCCCACCCTAATCCGCCATCAGATAAATCCGTAATCAGCTAAATAACTATGTTAGATTTAGTTAAAATCTTGAGAAAGACAAAGGGACCTCCCCGTCTTTCCTTTTCTCCAGTTTTACGCATCTACCGCCGGCGCTCACATTTCAGCACCGCGGAGAGCGACGCTCATTAAACGCACCTGCTGGACGATCAGTGTGTCGCCTCAGACACACCAAACGATCTGAGCTGAACATCAGCCAGGAGGCAGCAGTGAAACATGTTAAAGGAAAAAGAGCTTTAATCTGTTGAAGTAAAGTATATGCACCCTTTTAACATTGTGTTACAAACAAGCAAATGAAGATGAACATATTTATATCAACTTAGAAAACAACACACTAATGTTAGATCATCATCATGCTTTCCAAATTAATGGTAATATATATATATATATATATATATATATATATATATATATTAAAAACACAAGCTGTGTAAATGGTTGTTATAATATTTTTATAGCCTAAGCTAATCTGCCATTTCCGTCCCTCGATGGGTCTTTAAAATAAACTCAACGACAAATTCACAAGAAACAATACAAGCAACAACTCAACAATACATGTGTAGAAGAAAGTACAGATAAAGCATTATAAAACACAAACTGTAATACAATACAACAAAACACCATAAACAAGAGAGCACTAGATCATTCAGGACCACGTGACTGATCCTTCCTAAAGAACTGGTTCAGTGTGAGTTTAACATGATCCCAGTCAGGATCCAGTTTGAGTTCTGCAGGTAAGGAGTTCCACATGTTGACCCCTTTTGTTGCTATAGACCTCATAGCCTACTTTGATCAATACATCAATATTGAATCTGTTCTTTACCATATTATCAATGTTTTATCAGTTGGTTGATTTTCAGTTCTAGGGCATCTTGTATTGGACGATCTTAGCTTAAAATAATATCAAGTTTGTTGTTTTACCTGGAAAACATGCAAGAGTTGAAACAGTATTAGAGTGACAGTAACAGTAACCTACAGTGTTCTTCTCAGCCTCCATTTATCAGAGTTGTGGTTGTGTGCCCGACTGCCTGTAAGGCAAAACCCAGGGGAAACAAAGTATTCAGCCCACGAGCTGCTGCTGCTTATTGCTGTGAGCGCACAGTGATAACGGAAGACAGATGAGTGTTTGGACATTTTGTCACCTCTTCTCTCATCTGGATTTTGACACCTGAAGAGAAAGTTTAGAGGAAATTTAGAGTGCAAACTGAAACTGTGTGAAAAGTGTGAAAAATGACAGAAACAGGATTTTGCAAAGTGAGAAGTGCATGTCCTCCCCACCTCCAGAGAGAATGATGCCCCTGTGTATAATACTTAATTTTTCATTGACTTAAATACATTTAAATGAGCTAATTACATCCTAAACGTAATGAGTGCGACTCAGTTTCGGCACCATGTGCAACATCAGCTCACCCACTTATCAGACAGCAGGGACTTGATGATTTACAGGTGGAATAACTTCCTGTGCAGAACATGCAATGACTAAAAACCCACTTTATTGTGTGTGTGTGTGTGTGTGTGTGTGTGTGTGTGTGTAGGGCTACCCACTAGAGAGAGGAATAACAATCCGGCTGGCAGACCTCATCAAGCGGTCCAAAGCACAGCAGTTCCATGGGCTGATGGGAAGAAGCTCAGGTAAACAAAACAAATCGCCATAATGTACTTTGTGGCATTTCTGTATAATATTCTGACTGAAACAAACCCTGTTGCACTGTTTTATTACCATTACAACATTTCATCTCTCTTTAATTTCAGGCGCATCTCAACCTGTGAGACTGGGCAGGAAAAGTAAGTGTAATAACGCCATAAGAAATATATGAGTGTTGTCCTGCTTTTCTGTTTTTTTACGACAAGTTTTAAGGTAACTTGGCTTCTTTTAACCCTCATGACGATCTTTTTTCTCTGTATCGCTGTGTCTCTTCACCAGGAAATAAAGGGGAGATGTTTGTTGGACTTATGGGCAAAAGGAGTTTAGGAGGAGGTAATGCAAACTAAGGGAAGGGAATTTTAAAGGAGACATATTATGCTGCAGCACTGCATTCCTCCTCTGTCTGAAACGCTCTGTTTTAGCTGCTGTCACTTTAAGCCCCCCCCCCCCCCCCTTGAATACCCAGTCCACTCAGAATGGTCAGCTCAAACACGCCTGACCCATCAACGTCAACAACAGAGCAGCTGTGCTAAATCAATTCTTACGTGCTAAACTTGCATAAATTATACAAAGGTGTGACTCAGTGACACAGTGTGATGTCACAGAATTAAAGGCGGGACTACTGATGGGCTGTTTCACGAGTAGTATTTTCTGTAGGAGAGAGGAGCTTTTGTTGGTGTGGACTTTTTTAACTTTCAAGATCTTTCACATGCACAAAAATCGAGATAAAACCCTGAAGGAAAGGGAGGAAATTAAAAAGCATAATAGGTCTCCTTTGAATTTCTAGCGAATGTAACTTTGGTGTAACAAGAAAACTACAAGAACACTTGAATTTGCCTCTCTTTTAACCAGTACTGATCTTCGCCGGTTATTCCGGTCAGATAATGATTATGCTGCAGAAATCCTGAGTCTAATATTCTGCTCTTTTTCTCTCTATTTTCCAGATACGGAAGAGGAATGGCAACCTGACTCTTACTAAAGACACCTGAACAACCATAATCAAAGCTGGGACTGAACTATAATGCCCTATTCAGTCCTCTGTTGTTGATCAACAGGACATGGAGTATCACACAGTCGGATCAGGACAGATGCCCGCACACCTGTTGCAATTAACTGAAATTAATTTTAACTGCTGCAAGTCACTGACGTCATCGCCTGTCAATCACTTTGAACTATAACCTATATTGTTATAGATAATATGTAGTCATATTTAAAACTATGTACATGTAACCCTGATGTCTTTTAAGAGAGTTTGCTTTATTCAAATACATCCATTAAACAGCTGATAATATTAGCTACACGTGTCTTTATTCTGTGGTGCCACTGCTGCCGTGGAACTGGGATGTCAGTGAGTGGACTGTTCGTCATCATTGGGATGGATCAGCATGACTAATAGTTCACTTTATAGCTGGGGGAAAAATTATGCTCTTTTAACTCCATGGTAACATAATGTTGGCATAATCTTGCAGATGAATGAATAAAATATTTTGTTCAGGTGTCTGCACTTGCTTTTGCTCTGAATGAATACATATTTATATATGTTATATTTGAAGAGAAAAAGTGAGGTATTTATTTACTTCCTCCTACTGTTTTACACACTGGGAAAAGGATGCAAACATATCTCATAAAGTGGCACTCCAGTGTCATAACTAAGGCAGCAGAGGCTGGCATAACCTGAGTCATTGGTATGGGTAAAGTCAATGGTTCCCACTTTGACTGTATAAAGTATAGACAGAGTTTCTGTCTGAAAAGTAAAGCCGATGCAGAAGTGTCTTAGAGCTGCATTATTTCCAATGGCCATCAGGAAGTGAATCCACTGGTTTCAAACCAAGTCAGATTGTATGTAAGCTTATGAGAAAATGTCCCCACTTCTCATTTGATTTTATCCTCAGTAAACGGTTTCCTAATGAGTTAATGGTCTCAATCACTAATTTCAAGCCTTCTTCAACACAGCATGATGGACATTCTGTAAGCGATGGTTCTGTTTGGAGCAAAATACTGTAGATAATAAAGCAGGGTATGAGTTGGGCAGGGCTACCGTGTGATTGACAAGTCACTACCATGGCAACCGTCAATCAATGTGTATGCTGGGAAGCTCCACTCTCTCTTCCAAATATGCTCACTTCTGGCTTAAAAATGCCAAGATGGCGACGGCCATAATTCCAGACTTGAGTCTTCAAAACAGTAGTCCTCAAACCACTAAAGTGCCACAGGAATGAGTCCTAAAACTCAGGCATAAGTTAGCATTTTTTGCACTTCCGGTTCCTTTATCTTAAATTCTATGGGTTTTTTGAATGGGGTTTTCGGTTAAATGCCTGAAATAAAGTCCCTGGTAACCACAACCTTCAGGGATTTTCACATATTGTTCTACAAACTAAGAAATGTCAGTACATACCCTGCGTTTGAAATGTACACATAAACATAGTTTACGTGTCGCACTTTATTTTACGGTACGTTAATAAGACGTAACAGTACGTTAATAAGACGTAACAGGCCGTACTTTGTATCAAATTAGACACTGCTGTTTTGTTGTAATGTGCCAGAAATTATCCTTTATTAGGTCTAATAAGACTATAACAGTGAGACGGAGCACTTCAGATTGC
This sequence comes from Pagrus pagrus, assembly GCF_965226575.1. Taxonomy (NCBI): domain Eukaryota; kingdom Metazoa; phylum Chordata; class Actinopteri; order Spariformes; family Sparidae; genus Pagrus; species Pagrus pagrus. The sequence continues at coordinate 7,702,211 of NC_140197.1, forward strand.
AGTGCTTTTTTGCTGTAATGTGCCAGAAATTATCCTTTATTAGGTCTAATAAGACTATAACAGTGAGACGGAGCACTTCAGTTTGCAGTGCTCTTTTGCTGTAACGTGCCAGAAATGATCCTTTATTAGGTCTGATAAGACTATAACAGTGAGACGGAGCACTTCAGTTTGCAGTGCTCTTTTGCTGTAACGTGCCAGAAATTATCCTTTATTAGGTCTAATAAGACTAATAAGTGACTAACAGTGAGAAATAAAGATGCAATGTCCTGGCAGCTTCAATAGCTGGTCTATCTAATATTACTGGGGTTGGATAGTGACATGGCTTTAAATGGTCTGATGTCTTAACTATGGGAGTAGAGCGTCGAGGAAGCCACCTTCAAACTCCACAAGGGAACATCCAGGTTACCAGGGACGTGTGTAGTAGCGACCAGATGTTAACCAATGTGGTTTGACTTTAGTTAAGGTACCGTTTTCCTCTAATGATCTATAAATGACTCTGTAAGAAAGTGAAACTATGTTAACTAAAGCTCAAATAAATGTATTTTCCTCTGAACTGTGTGTGTTTTGTCCGAATAGCCTATTATAAAGGCCATGCCTATTATAAAGGCCAACAAGTAGGCCTACGGCTTGTTACGTCTTATTAGGTATTGTTTTTGTCTAATTTGATACAAAGTGCGGCTTGTTACGTCTTATTAGATATTGTTTTTGTCTAATTTGATACAAAGTGCGGCTTGTTACGTCTTATTAGCTATTGTTTTTGACTAATATGATACAAAGTGCGGCTTGTTACGTCTTATTCGCTATTGTTTTTGACTAATATGATACAAAGTGCGGCTTGTTACGTCTTATTAGGTGTTGTTTTTGTCTAATTTGATACAAAGCACGGCCTGTTATGTCTTATTAACGTACTGTTACGTCTTATTAACGTACCGTAAAAATAAAGTGCGACCAAAGTGGCTACAGAGGTTGTCGGGGACATTAACTGTCACCCTGCGAAAGCGGAGACTCATCTACTCACATCAATTTATAGTAAAGTGTGTATACTTTAGCATAGTAAGATGCTTAGTGGTGGTGATCGTGACCGCAATGTAGTTCGTTTATAGCCTACCATAAGATTTTTACCGACGACGATTTAATTTACGCTTCAAAAATCAGATTATCTTCCTGAACAAATTGTGTACTTATCGTAAACGTGTGTTTGCTTACTTCAGGGTCTGCCTCCAAAAATACGTCATCCCTGCAGCAGTCTGTGGGTGACGTCACGGTAGGTTTAAACTCAATTCCCATTTTCTCTTTTTTAGTCCATCCCTGCCTTGTAAACACCCACTCAAACTCCACATGTATATACTGCAGGTTATGATGTCACATTGACGTCATCAGGGTTATTTTCCCAGACTTGAGAAAAACTCCTCTTGAGATACAGAGGACACATTGACTACAAACAGGCTCATGCTGTCATGGTGGACAGATCTTTAGGAGGGAGGCCGAATGACACCACCACGTTAACTATGAGCTGACGAGGCCCAAACAACCCTTTACCCACTCCGGACTTTAACGCCGATGCTGGGGGAAACGGCCGACACACAAACAACATGAGACATCATGTGTTTCACCATTTGCATTTATTGAAGAGGAAGAAAGGGGGAGAAGCAAGTACAAAAGCCCAACTGAGCTACATATTGATGCCACGCTACTTTTGTCTGTCTCTGCATTCAGTGCGTAGTGTTAATAGGAAGCAGGGTGCATTGAAGTGCTGCAGTACTACAACAGCTCACTGGTGGCCTATGGAAGGCGGTGCAATGCCACTCGTTTCTCTAAATAACTGTGACACTATTCACACGTGTTAATAACCAGCAAGGTGCTCTGAAGCTGCCTATCTATAGCTGCCACTGGCACAGAGGAAAAACACCAGGATGAAAAACATATGAGAGAAATAAAAATGGACTATGAAGTCGACAGACAGGCTTTATAAATAAAGGTCTTAAAGGATAAAATCTCTTTTGAATATTTCCACATGATAAAAAACACAATCCAGGGCAATTATTATACTGCTATTCTGAGAATAGAAAATATCCTCTCTTTTTTCCTTGTATGGTAAAAATCAGCTCAAAATGGCAGCCCTGTATAAGGACACCAATCCTCCAACTGAAACATCATAACAAAAACAAAAGTAAAGTCAAATACTAAATTGGTCCAATCACGTATACAACGATATCATTGAGGGTTTTGTTTAAGGATGGATTTTTACTTTCAAAGTTTTACAAAAATTAAGTGCACTTTCCTGTAATGCACTTAAGGATTGGCGAAGAAGAAAAAAACACTGTCTACACTCACAACAGTCTTGAGTAATTTTTCGGTCAGTAGCACATTTCGGAGAGGTTTTATTGAAAACAGGTGCTAAAAGGATACATGTAGTCCTTTGAAATGCAAGGCCTGTTTGTATTGATTGGAAGTCTGCCAGTCAGTCACATAACTCCTGAACTCCTCCATGTAAGACCCACATAAAGACAGGGACACCACAACCACAGGATTATAGAAAATATAAGCATGTGAAACACAGGTAGATAAATCCACAGATGGCAGAAAGAAAACGTCGTTATGAAAACAAGACACGGGGAAATACATATTCAACCGTACAGAGTTTAAAGGCAACAATTCATAAACTGTGAAAGATGAAAAGAAATGTAACTCTAGGCTGGAGTCTGGAAAAGAAAAACATTCCTCCATATGTGGAACTGAGACACAAAAGCTACTGAACAAATAGAAATCTGAAGAAAAAAGAAAAAAGCAGTTGATTCAACGTGACACTGTTGGCCACACACCTCCAATTTCACAGCCAACTGCTGTCGAAGCTTATGCACAATGTTTATTTTTGGGAAATACACTTGCTTTCTTCCTGAGAGTCAGGCGGGAAGATCGATTCTGCTGTCATATGTAGCAACCGCCAATAGTGCATTAGCTTAGCGTAGCATTAAGACTGGAAACTGCTGGAACAGGTAGCCTAGTTCTGTCCAAAGGTAAAAATATCCACCTACCAGCACCTCTAAATCTGACAAACTAACATGCTCTATCCTGTTTGCGTATTCTGTATAAAAACCAAAATGTAAAGACAACAGCTTGTTGGAGCCAGACAAGCAGTTTCCACGTTGTCAGTCTTTGTGCTAAGCTAAGCTAAGCTAACCGGCTGTAGCTTCATATTTAACGTACAAACATGACAGTGGTATCAATCTTTTCATCTAACTGTCAGCAACAAGGCGAAGATGAGTATTTCCCAAAATAATGAACTATTCCATTAAAAACAAAAAAAAAATTAAATGCTGGTTTCAACACATATTAATCCAAATAAATAAATATGGAGATTGTCAACAAAAAGAAGGTTGTGCTTGTATTTGCCTAACTGCTTGTAGCAGCAGTTACAGTGGTAACAAGTAGTGACAATGCCCAAAAGTGACACGTTTCGATTCAATCATACATCACTTTTGATTATAGGAGTTAATCTCTAAAATGTAAATGACTTCTGTTATCGTCTTTGTTGGTGGGGAGACGCTCTGGATTCTCCCACCTGTACCTTTCAAGAGCGTTTAGAAACATTCAAATCTACATTAAATTTTGACATAAATACTTTATATTCACTGGGAAGCCGGTCCTACAGAGTAGACATTCCTCGACCAGACTCTTTCTTTTTACGTTCTGCGCGGTTAACATATTTTTTTAAGAATATAAATAGCATTTAGCAATCTAGTAAAAAAAATAAGAAAAAAAACGAAAATGTTCACTGGCTGAGCAGAGCTAAAAATGTTCACATGTCAACACAGAGAATTAAAAATGAAAACTAAAGGAGCTTAACATGGGCCAGTCTAGGTTTTTTTTTTATACAGTGGTAAACCTTAGAGGTAGAAAAAGTATAAAATATCATTGAGAACTTTAGCAAAACCAGCAAAAACGGACACAGACAAAACAGCAACATGTTTGTGAGCCCCAACAGTCCTAACAACTGGGATTCCCAAAGAACGTTTTAATGTTCAGAATACAAGTGTGGCGATTCATAAAACAACACAGCCGTCACTAAGACAAAAGGTAAAAAAAAAATAAGGGAAGACAGGTGGTTACAAAACACATCCAGGTAGGCCCCATCCTGGTGACATAACACGGTCCAAACGTGGCCAATGGCAGCTATAGCTTCAGACAAAATGACTGAGAGGTGTGATGGGTCATATACTGGTCACAGTGTGTGTTTGCTGCGTGAACGACACATTGAGTTATGTACTGTATTTGCTTTGGGTTCAAACAGGCACTGTCAGTCTCAGAGAAATGTGCACTCCAGTCCGTCTCACATTGTTCCACCTCTTTCTTACACTAAAAGAGAATCTGTGGGAACGGTAGAAGATCAGACCTGAGACCATCTTACTGAAGCTCCTCATACCTTTTCTAATGTCCGCACTTTTTCTAGACACATTTGTGGAACTTCAGCCGATGGGATGCATGAAAGCAACATCACTCTGCAGCTGGTGCCAATTCTTCAAATCAGTAAGTTTCACATTAAGTTAACGACTATATAATTAATACTAGTAATTTTTTGTTCAAGGGGACTACTGAACATTAACGTTTTTTATCCATTTCCAAGTTTTTGCATCCCTCAAAGAAACAGTTAAAGTACTTCCTTGTCTGTCTTAGAAGTCTCATGTGACCTGAGTGGTGAATCGAGGTCAGGACTCCTGTTTCTTATGCATTCTGCGTCCAGACCATGTCCTGTTTAATCACAGCCAGCTGGTCAGTGTCTGTCAAAACACGTTGCATGAGTCAATGTGCTGCCGACCTGCATAGTCTCGACCGTCTGGAGATCAGAATGAAATGCAGCGCAGGCTCAATATTGACTGTTGCAGATTGGATTAGCGGGTGTGCCTGGTGCTCTGTGCTAATTAAGTGTCTGGGAGACGGCGCACTAATGATGCACAATTACTTTTAATTTTCAGATAACAAAATGAGGTTGAGGAGATATCAGCAGTGATCAAATACAGTATATACTGACATCACTGGCTGCTACATAGCTCATTATTCTGCATTTCAGTCAGAATCTTGGAGCCTGAAATTCCTGCTTGTTTTCTACGGAAGTGTTCAATATCAAATACATTAAAAAAACATTCAATAATCACATGAATGAAGTGTGTTAAATATACAAATGAACCTACAATTTGGGATATAATTGTAGATATTTTACAATTCATCATTATGAATTACAGAATTTTAATTAATATCATTTTTTTTTTCCATCATGGGCGTTATAATTTCAATAATATATTCATATGGTCATAATGACACTTTTTTTGACAATGACTAATTTTATTTCATAAAGTCACTTTGCATGACAGTGGTCTTATCACCGTCCTCTCACATTTCAGCCAATCTGCCTCTTACCCAAACAAGCTAACAAACTAACTTTGGAGAAAGTTCTAACAGTGTTAGCTAGCTCCTGTTGGCTTGAGCGACGGTGGAAAAAACACACCGTCTTTCTGAGAGGTGTGTCATTCTCTAAGGAACATCTTTAGATTTCAAATGTGGCGAGACTAATTCCTGACTAACCCCATTAATTAATTTTTGGAGAGTTTGTCTTTGTCAGAATTTGAGGGTCTAAGGATAGAGACTCTATGGATTGTAAAGCCCTTTGTGGCAAATGTGTTAATTGTGATATTTGGCTATGTTAATAAAATTGACTTGACCAATGTCAGCTGCTGCTGTTCTCATCCGATGCTGAATAATTAAACAAGCTCACAAACCTGCCTCACTAGTAAATAATAAATATTTCATAATATCTATTATGAAATAAAAAGAAAAATATAAGGATGAAATAACATGTTTTATTTTTTTACACATTGTTATTTGATCTATATTTTACACAATTTGTTCATGTAATTATTTTGTATCTAATATTTATTCATTTGATATTGAACACACTAGGACTCCATGTAGTGCATGTATTTTAAACAAAGTGTTTGAAGAACAGTATTGACAAGGCAAGAGGAAATCTAGTGTCTGTTATTTCTAATAAACATGTTCTTTTTGAGAAGAAGACATGTTAGTCTTCAAGGATTGTACTTGTCATTTTTTGCTACCATGACTATAACTTTTTTATATTTCATGGCACTACAACACAGTGCAGTATAGTAAATGTTTTTTTAATGTGCAATTTTCAGTGTTTATTTCAAATGAAGCTCACTGACTCCACATAGTCAGGTTTTAAACATGAAATACGCTTCCTGACAGGCATCATATCAGTGAGCTAATGTCGCATATGTTGGACTGAAGTCAATTTCCCGAGCCATGGCAGTGACTGCTGAACCCAGAGTGACAGCTGACTCTGTAAGTGACTGACTGTGCTGTAGCTGCTGAAAGCGTTTTGTACAAGAGTGTGTGTGTGTGTTTAGGCTCAGGGTCTGTGAGCATGCCAGTGTACGGAGTATGATCTGTCTGTGTGTGTTCTGGGTCTGGAGCGTGAAGCTCCTCTACGTCCCTTTAGGTGGTGTCCATTTTAAGGCTGTGGGGTCAATGGTCTTGCTGTTACCACGTTTGGTCTCCTTGGCCTTCCAGTCGTCAATGAGGTCCTACAGGAGAAATAAAATAAAATGCACCTCAGTCAACTATAATAATGTTGTGTAAAATAATAAAGCTGACAGGTGCCTGTCCTCATTTCCCATGTAAAAAGAGTTAGAAGCTTAAGCAATAACCAACCAGCTACCAGCTTGGTTAAGAAAGGATTCTCTACCAAGGGGACAGAACATGAAAGAAATGATGACTTTGGAATTTAATTGTATTGTTTCCTACCTGTCTCTTTAAAACCAGGTGCTTTCCCTTCCAGTATTTGAGCATCTGGAGGGATTGCAGTGTGCTGACAATGTCCACTGGGTTCACTGCCGTCTCCTGACTGATCTCTGTCAACACAAGAGAATTAGAGTCAGATTTATTGCCAAGTAGGTTTTCACATTAAGTACGAGGAATTTGTTTCAGTAGTGTGACGCATAACAATAAGCATAAGAGAAAATAAACATAAAAGGATAAAAAGCCAGCACTGAACGTCAATAAGCATAAGAGGGAAAGGGGAAAATAAAATATTTAAAATATTTCCAAAAGCAGCCGTGCTAGCTAAGTTATGTTTTTTGCTCTAAATGACATAATTACATAATTGTGTAAACATAATTGTGTAAACAGCAGACCCTGACTCGCAGGGCTGTTTTCTGGGGGAAAGTCTCGGTCAGGACGGCTCAGTGTCGTGTGATTTTTTTTCACTACAAGTTACTAGAGACATTAACTACAACAACACAATAGTAGAAGGTGACAAAGACATGTGAGTCAAAGTTTTTTTCAGTGAATCGCGTTACATAATCACCACCATTAGACTGTGGGAACCGCCTGGCTCTGCTGCCGGGTACAGACACTGTTTTTGAGGCAGAAATGTATGGATGCGGTATTTTTTTCCTCATATAAGATGCTGAAGACACTCCCTCCTAACACAGTACTGTTGTTTGGTCCTGTTACGTTGCTTTTAGGGTGGAAGTGTGGGACATTTCTTTTTTATTTGGTGAGTGAAGGATCTGTTTAGCTGTCAGACTGTGAACAACATCAGACCAGCTTTTCCATTCACACAGACGCCATCTCGCCTCTGCTGCGGCTCTCATACTACCTCTGGAGGCGGATCAGAGCTGGAGCGAAACTGTCCCCCCTCTCCACCTCGCTGTCTGTGTGAATGTTACAGGTGCGGAGTACATGGGGCTAATGTATAAGGCTATAGTCAGCGACTGGTTACCTTAGCGTAGGATAAAGACTGGAAACGGGATGAAACTAGACTCTGTCTAAAGACGAAAAAGTGTAAGAACGGCAAGTTGTGGTTCTACACAGATTTACACTGCTGGATTATTTATTGGCCCAGTGTAGTTGCCAGGCAACCAGCGGCGACTTCTCCTCTCCCAACAAGATAGAAAACAAACAATTATTACAAAAATTATTTAGAAAATGAAAAACAACTCAGCATTATAAAACTTTAGATAAAGCATGACCTAAGGCACAGCGTGTAATGAATTGTGCAAACAGCTGTATAGTTCAAACTAATCAAACAGCTTGTGATGAGAAAAGCAACGTTGTACTTTGCCAATCTCTGCAGGCTCGGCAGAGGCAGAGCAGTCGAGTCACGGCAGTACAGTGAGAACGCATTTTAAAATGCAGCCTGGGATGACTGAGAAGAGTTATTTGTAATAGTCTGTGTGAGTTGAAATATCTTCCTACATTCAAAATAATATGCAGAACTTTTGCGAGAAAAAAACCCTGCAAAAAGCTTGAATGAAAAGGAGGACAAAAAGAGGCTTGGATGGGAGGGAACAGAGTGTTATTACTGAACTACTCGCTGTCACACTGTCTTGGATGCTGCCTGACCTATCTGCTATTCGAGGCTTTTGCTACCTCTTTATTTAGTTTGACAAAAAGATTTTTTTATTCAGCGAATAAGAGTTATGTGTGAACAGGATCTCATCTTAAACTACATCAGGTGCAATATTGTGTGTTTCTGAAATGGACTGATGATGATCTTCACAGTTCATACTGTGGTATGAATAATTAGTGCTGTTAAAATCATGATCAATCAGTGATTATCTAACTCGGTGACTAACGGAGAGCCATGATATAACTCCATCAGAATCAGTTTTACACCTGAAGGTAGAGAGTGACACAAGATATTCATGTAGTTGGTTTGACATGATCCCTTTGTTTGACAGTTAGTGGTAGAAACACAAAATAAACAGCAGTGTGACATTAAAGGCAGTAAAGACGTAGACATGCGTGTAAACACACTGTATCTTTAACAACTTTTAGTACACTCTAGCCACCCGGGCCAGGGCCGTCCACGGGACAGCACCCCCATCGGTGGACCACAAGCAACTCCCGGTGTGGTAGGCCCCCAGGAGGAAACACTGGAAAAACGAGGGGCTAAAACAGTAAAATAAGATAAAAGGTATAGAAGCTAAAACTGAGGGAATAAAACAATAGAATGTATAAAATAGACCATAAATAACGACTAAAACATTGAAATAAAACATTGAAATAAAACAATAAAGTAATAAAACAGGATAAACTAAACTAAAAATTAATATAAAATAGAATAATAATAATAAAAAATAAATAAATAAAAAATAAATAAATAAATAAATAATAATAAAAAATGTAAGAACTTAGAAAGAGTTAAATGAGTTCAGTTAAAAGCCTGATTAAAAAGATGGGTCTTGAGCCTCTTTTTAAAAACATCAACATTCTCTGCGACCCTAAGGTTCTCCGGGAGGCTGTTCCACAATCGGGGGCCATAATAACTGAATGCCGCCTCCCCGTGTGTTCTAGTTCTAACTTGTGGTATCGTTAAAAGGCCAGCACCGGAGGACCTCAGGGTCCGCGAGGGTTGATAGGGTAAAAGTAATGCAGATAGATAAGAAAGCCCAAGACCGTTAAGACACTTAAAAACTAGTAAAAGAACCTTAAAATCAATCCTGAAGCGCACAGGGAGCCAATGCAGCGATTTTAAAACAGGTGTAATATGCTCCCGCCCTCTGGTCCTCGTCAGCACTCGTGCAGCTGAGTTTTGTAATAATTGTAAGTTATGCATGCTCTTTTTGGGAAGACCAGAGAGCAGGGCATTACAATAATCTAAACGACAAGAGATAAAAGCATGCATCAGCACCTCCGTGCTGGCCTGAGAGAGAAACGGGCAGACTCTGGCTATATTCTTAAGATGGTAAAAACCTATCTTTGTTATGTTTTTGATGTGTGGAATAAAAGTGAGCTCAGAGTCAAAAATCACGCCCAGATTTTTTACTGATTTTGAGGGTTTCAAATCCTGTAACTTTGGTAAAAGTTTCTCTCTCTGACCTTCAGGACCAATGACTAAAACCTCTGTTTTGTCCTGGTTGAGCTGTAGGAAGTTTGCTGCCATCCATGACTTAATGTCTAAAATACAGTTTAAAAGGGCATCAATTGGCCCTGTGTCATCAGGAGACACGGCGATGTACAGTTGTGTATCATCAGCATAACTATGGAAGCTGATGCCGTGCCTCCTGATGACGTCCCCAAGGGGCAGCATGTAAAGATTAAAAAGAGTTGGACCTAAAATTGACCCTTGGGGAACCCCACACTTTATCTTATGGGTTCCTGAGGAACATGTATCCATACTTACAAAGAAACTTCGATCAGTGAGGTAGGATGTGAACCAGTTAAAAACAGTACCAGAGAGGCTGACCAGGTTCCTCAGTCTATTTAATAAAATGTGATGGTCTACTGTATCGAAGGCGGCGGTTAGATCCAGTAGTACCAAGACTGTGAGTTTGTTGTTATCTAAATTACACCTGATGTCATTTAAAATCTTTAAAAGTGCTGTCTCTGTACTGTGGTTCATCCTAACAACAGACTGATGAGTCTCTAAAATATGTTTTGAGTTTAAAAATTCATTTACTTGATTAAAAATGGTAAGTTGGATACAGGCCGGTAGTTATTTAAAACATTGGGGTCTAAATCACTCTTCTTCAGAAGAGGCTTCACCGCCGCTGTTTTGAAGGAGGTGGGGAAGACACCCTACTGAAGAGAGCAATTCACCAAATACAGCAGCTGTTCCTCAAAGAATCCATAGAGTGTTTTAAAAAACGGTGTGGGAATGGGATCCAAAAGGCAGGTTGTGGGCTTTACCTGGGAGAAAACTCGACCAAGTGTCCTCGCATCAACCAGGGCAAAACTCTCCAGTGTTTCCTCAGGTAAAAGCAATGATCCAGGTGTTAAAAGCTGTTGGGATAAAAGACTGGATCTGATGTCATTGATTTTTCTTCTGAAGTGGTCTGCAAAATCCTCGCAAAGGGCGTTATCTGGTGTCTTGGAGGATCTTTTAAAATGTTTGTTTGTTAAAAGATCGATTGTGGAGAATAAGAATTTGGGGTTGTTTTTATGGTCATGGATTAGGTTTTGGAAGTGGGAGATTCTTGCTTGTTTGACTGTGTTATTGTAAATTTTGAGGTGTTGATGTAGTATTTCATAGTGAACTGTCAACTTTGATTTCCTCCATCTCCTTTCAGCACTCCTGCATTCCCTTTTGAGTTTTTTAATTTCCTCAGTTCTCCACAGGGGTGTAGGTCTTGTTTTAATTGTTTTGATAAAAAGTGGAGCCACTGAGTCCAGTGTTTACTTTATTTTATTGTTCAAGTTGTCAGTAATAAAATCGCAGGGTGCTGGTAGAATTTCTGCAGGAGTGCTCTGTAAGATCTGGATAAAATTTGCAGCCACTTCAGAAGTTAGGTAGCGTTTCCTCACTGATCTCACAGGGGCCTCCCGCTGATTAAAACTGGTGATTGTAAAAAACACACAAAAGTGGTCAGACACAGCCAGGTCCACAACAGAGGGCGCACCAACGGACAGACCATAAGATATGACCAGGTCCAAGGTGCGCCCCCTGCTGTGGGTCGGCTGCGTGACATGTTGCTTAAAATCGAGGCAGTGTAAAAGGTTTAAAAATTCTCTGGACATTAAGTCTGAGGAGATGTCGACGTGTAAATTAAAATCACCGGTTATTAAAATTCTGTTAAAAGAGGTCATCACTGTGCCTACGTATAGAGAGAGCTGACAGAGCTGCAAGTGTCTTGTCTTTCATTTATCACAGTCACAGGGCTCTCCTCTGGATTGGAAACAACCAGCAGAAACAAAACAGACTAAGCAGGATGTTCCCTCAGTCCTCTGAATGTGTTCAGATGACCCAGTTTTGCACGAGTTTAAGTCACTGAACACAGACTTGGAGTGGCCTCAGCGCTCTCTGATCCATTCACAAAGGCAGACACACATGAATGCACGCGTGCACATATTAACAAACACACACACATACAGTTTCCTGAATTGTTGGCCATTTTGAGGCTTTCAGATTCCTTCCTCATAGTTTACATTATAGGTTTCCCCTCAAATGGATTACCAACAATGATTCTGAGGTCCGGCCAACCCCTCGTCTCTCCCCCTCCATCTTTTTACATCCCTTTACCTGCCTTTTGTAAAACGTGGCCCAGTTCTGACCTTTGATGGAGATCTCCTTGCCCTGAAAGTTGTTCAGGTAGCGTAACAGCACCTCCTTCCAGTAACTCCGGTAGCTGATTAGGCCCAGGTCAGACAAGGGGCGCTCAGGAGAACCCACCTTCTCCTCCACCTTGGACAACAGGTAACCTTAAAGGGCAGATCAGATAGAGCATTTTGTTGGCTAAACTCTTCCTAAAGCATTTATCTCTCCCACTGAGAACTGGAAAAAGAATATCAAAATAATAAACAAAAAATGAAAAACTGATATAGCCAAAAAATAATAATATCAGAGTGTGCAGCCTTTTCCTCAGAAGAGCAGGTGCTTCAGACAGCCTCTTCAATCTGGTGTTATTGTGCCGTGCGGGATCCCTCGGCCAATGTTAAGTTTACGAGACTATCACACACAAACACACACACACACACACACACACACACACACACACACACACACAGTATACACACAAGCTAGGTCTGTACTCACTGAAGTCTATGAGCATCTTGCCATAGCCCTGCCTCATGTACTGTGGCATGGTGAGGATGCAGGACACGTTGTAGTTCAGGAAAGAGTTCTTCTCCTGCAGAAGGACAATAAATCGATAAAGAAGGTGGTCTGACTAATGTGTGTTTTTATCAATACTAATAGTTTTTAACTGGAGGTTAATGATATTGTGAGCTGATACTTACACAGGCAGATGATATATTTTACAGTCTAATCTTTACTTTTTCAGATCTCATTATTTTTGGCTTCGTATTTTATAGGGTTGTAATGATAATGGAATTACAAACTTGAAAAAAACATCCATATTTGATACCGTGGTTTTTCTTTTTCATATCAGAATATGAATGTAACAAGGCTTTTGTTCTCTGTGTTAAGAACAACAACATCTAAGTTAATTTACTTCTGACCATAGTCAGAGGAGTGGGAGAAGGGCGGGACTATGGTGGCACTGCTGTAGAAAATTAGTATTGAAACTGTTTCAAATATTCAGAATCATTATATATTGACTATTCACTGTTCACTTATGCTCATCTCCGTCTCATACCTTGAGAGTCAGTGAAGGTACACTGAACTGGATAAACGCAGACGATGCACCTTGAGAAGTAAATATTAGATCATATCCTGGGGGCATGTGCAATAATTATAATCTCGGTTCAGAACCAACCTACGAGTGTTTGCGCACAACATCAATAACATATGATGTCATTAAGCAGTTTGAAGAAATATTACATATGTGAATAACTCTTTATCAGAGTTTGTAAACATGATGATCACATTTGTTTTTAATTGCAGCTTTAAAGAAGGAAAAAGTGTTTAACAGGTGGAGTTCTACTACAGCTTCAATGAAAACCACCATCAGGTTCAATCTTCTTTTTGGTAATGAGTTAAGTAATTTACAGTAACAGTGTTGGAACTGAAATAGATTTCTTGTTGCTGTGGTTATATAAATCTAATGTATTGTGCTGCTAGACAACCCAGTTAAAGGTGAGTAATCTGGAGAAAGATAGTTGATTGATGAGTCTCATTTCCAGGTCGGGCTGGTGACTCGGTCCAAGCCAGCATCTGTTACTTAACAATCCGATATCTTTCTGTAGAATCGCTCAGTAGAAAAACATTGTGAAATCAAAGTTACTTAATATCCCCTAATTTCAAAAAATGATTTTTTTCAAATTCTCTAAAACACTGGAGTTAAACATCTTTGTACTAATCTACGTGTGATTGGCTCCCAGATTACCTTGGAGAAGTACCCCACTAGATGGCACCCCGTGTTATCAGCTTCAGTCATGACATAGAAGAGGAAGGGTTCAACGTCGTAATACAGAGTCTTGTGGTCCAGGAAGAGTTTCGCCAGCAGACACAAGTTCTGACAGTAAATCTGTGGGGAAGACAATCGTGGACATGCTCACTTATCAAAGCTTACAGGAAACACATCTGGCTAATCTCACACAGACAGATCTCCATCTCGTTAGGGATAGAAGTCTAAAAAAAGGTCAGAGATACAGGTCAGAGGATAGAAAACTAATCCGAACTGCCATTTTTTACATACAAAAAAAACAACAAAAAAACAATCAGACAAATGGGTTTGAAGGTAGCATCACCTCTCCTTAAAGCTCAAACCCTGTCTATAGAGTCAGTGTAGGTGTCAAAGGGCCTTCGAGTGATTCAAGAGAACCAGTCATGTGATCTTTTACATTATCTCTCTGAAATTCATACATGATCCAGACCTGTTGTACAAGTCTTGTACACATAGTCTGCTTTTTTCACAAAGGACAAAACACTTCTGTGACTTCAGAATTATAAAACCTTAATCTGAATGAATTTGGGGTTTGTTTTGTTACAAAAGTCAACATTAAATAAAATATATACCAAAACAAATGTATTGCTAAATAAATATTCATGATATTAACATCATCATGGCTTGCCAGTTTACTGTCATGTCCCCTGACCGCCTCCCATCTAAGTCATGGATCAGTTTGCCGTTTTTTAAATGTTTTTTAGCATCTGTCTAACTTTATGATAAGCCGTAATAATATTTTCAAATTGTTTTGAGTTTCCCAGTTCAACTGAGGCCTAATGATTCCTCGACCTTATGGCAGGATGTTAGGAGCACAGCGCTTGTTTACCTTGTTCTTCTTTCCATCCACCTCAAAGACAGAGATATTGCCCTTCCTGTAGATCTCATCACCTGGAGGGTGCTTCCACACACACTTGGCCTATATGCAACAGAGACAAGAGAAAGCAGCAGAGGTTAGTTTATAAATAAGTTAAAAAAGAACAATTTCACTTTTAGTTGCATATAGTGGTTATGCTGGTCTATGGTTCAGCTCACATCTACAGTCTGTATCCAGGCTTTCAAAGGTTCCCCGCTAACAAATGAGGAGCTATTTGGTCGCTGAGAAGAGACCAAAGAATGGTCCAAATCAAAGCAGCAGAGATATTTTAACCATTAGTCCCTAGTATGAGCCAAAACCACTGGATTCTGCCTGCCTGATAAATGTATAAAATACATGGACTGCCTGTTTAAACCATGGACGTTTTCAAAAATGTTTAATCTTATTGAATTAGATTAAACATTTTCTTTTTTAAATTGCAAATATTGCCACAGTACTATCATAAGAGATAACAGTGTTATCAGCAGTATTCTCCTATAGTTTCTCTCACTCTAGTGTAGAAACAGAGTGAACTGCATCAGAAGGGCAACGTTATATAGTCTAAATCTAAATCTAAATAGAGTCTGCATGGGCTAGGAATATGATTATGAATTGCCTTAGGCTTTGAGATATTGAGGTTTTAGCTTGAACTAAGGCAATAGCCCAGACTCATTTTGTGTCACAGTCCATTTTCACTTTCATACTTCAACATCACCGACTGGAAGCTTTAATCTTGTTGCTTATCAGTCAGAGACATCATAGTCAAGATAAAAGAAGAAGAAGGAATTTGGAGTATGTAGTGGTGTCTTTTGTATTTTTCAGGATTGCAATGTGAATGAGAAATAAGGAAAACTGATTATCAACAGAGCCTTGTTTGTCTCTAAGAATTCATCATCTACACAGGGAAAGATCATTGAAACTACAAAGAATAGCCTTATACACTATAAAGTGCAGGGTTGGGGTTGGGGTTGGGGTTTTATAATGTATTCCTGTTTATGTTATAAATACTAAGTCACAAGGATCTGTCATCTGAATTCATCAGGCTCAAGGAACTCAGATCAATCTGTAAAACTAGGCAGTGCTGATAAATATGAATCAAGGTTGTGTTACTGCATTGCCTTTATCTCACCTCCAACGTTTACAGAAAGACATTTTAGTGTGCTGTAATTTCTGAAAGTTTGTGACCAGGCCGCCATTTTTAACCTTGAAAACTGACCAAGACCCGCACCAACTTGTGTCGTCACTCATCATAAATTTAGCTGCCCTGATTGGTTGTAGGTCTATCCAATTGCATCCTGTGGCATTTTAGTCTGTGCTCGTTTGTTGATTTGATCGTTTGTTGACATTTGTTGACATTTGTTGATTGTTGTCATTTTGCATTATCACTCACAGGCATATAGTAGTATCACACGGTACTTTTTGCACATTGCATTGTGGGATTGTCTGCAGAAAGTACACAGGGTTAATTTAAGATCAGCCCTTCTCTATTTGTTTTAAGGACCTGCCAGATGCCCCCCAAAACAGAAAACACTGCCTTACCATGTGCCTGCGCAGAATGGTCTGGCTCTTCATATACTTCAGGCAGAACTCGCACATGTAGAGCCTCCCTAGGCGGGCGTATTCCTCTGGGTACGGAGAGTGGTACCAGGTGTCCAACTCATAGCGGCCAAACACGATGGTCTTTATCATGTTGCTGCCTTCCGACACCTGGCCTGCCAGACGAAGCTTATCCTGTACAGACCAGGACAGGAGGGAAAAGGAGACGGGGACAGGCGAAAAGGTACAAAGAGGACAGGAAGACAGGGCAGATGAGCAGGCAGAGGGGAGAGAGGAGAGAATGGAAAGATCTCAGTTAGTCAGGATTGAGGATCAGCTGAACACAGAACCTCAGTGGAGGCAACCATACACAGAAATAAATAAAAAGATGCAGGAAGAAAAGTTAGGATGAGGAATAAGTAGGAACGGGCTTTATATGAAGATAAGGTAGTGATTTGTGTAGAATAGTGCCCTTTCAGAAGCACTTAAGACTTTAAATGGTGTAAACATCTTTTATTGGCCTTTTTTTAGTAGTGAAACAAAAACTAATAGCAGCTTGAAAAGCCTGCCGTTCATTTAAATCAAGCATTTTTTGGGGAAGATTGTAAGAAGTGCAAAGTAGTTGTAGTTAACCAACTTAAACATACAAAACCATCGATGTGATCGTTTAAACTGAAAGTAACAGAGCAGAAGAAAGAACAAAAGAAGAATGACCGGAAGTGATTGTCCAAACTACCAAAAATATCACAGACTCCTCCTGTGGCTGCAGGGGAGGGTTTTCTGACTGAAACAGAGAAGAAGAGGAATAACGGAGAAGGGGGGGGGGGTAAAAAAGAAAGGGACGCAGGAAGGAGTAAGGGAGGGGGGTGATGATGAGCTTTCTCTCTTACAAGGTCGTCCGAGGCACGTGCCTGCGCTTTCCTGAACAGCTCGAGGTCGTAGTCGCTGGTGATGTTCTCCAGCAGCGGCTCCCTGCTTGCTCCGTGGCTCTGGCGGTGATCCTGGCAATACAAGAAAAGAAGGAAAGCAGAAAGACTTTCAATGCATCAAAAGGAGAGATGTTTTTTTTTTTTAGGAGAGAGGTATATAAAGGGCAATTCTCACCCACTTACCATGTGCTTCTCCTTCTGCTCCTTATTGAGGCTTGTGTTTCGTTTCCTCCTCAGCTCCGTCACCTTCTCCTTGTAACGCAGCTGACGTTCTGTCGGGGCCTGAGACCACACAGAGACGAATGTTTGAGCAAAGAAGATTTTGCACTCATTTTTACCATTTACTTTTTGACGAGTGACAATGGAGGAAAAAACAAAGCACAACCTTGAATGTAGATTTTCGATGATAATAAATGTCTTGCTGAGCTACATTCATTTCTATTAATACTGATATTCATATTTTACCACTGCTTGGTGAAATTTAAAAGTGAACACAAAATGTGAAGTTTCATAATTGTAACTCAACCACTCACATCAGTGCCTGAACCCCACAGGGATGTTTACCCACTTATGTAGTCTGTATATTAGGGATTTGCCTTTTGTCGGAGGATATCCAGCCACATATACTGATGCCACAGTGATCCATCAACATTGTCGCACTGAAAGCAACCTGCTACCAAACGTTTGAAATCACTGTAACAAAATCTGTGAGTATTTTCTTCTCAAGAAAAGTCGTGTAACTGTCCAGAAACACAGGTAAGATTCCATCTTAGTGTCTGGATCTATTCTAATCTGTCCTTTAGATCTCATGTAAAAAAAAAAAAAAGCCAAAAAACTGAGTTTCATTTCAATTATTTTAGATTTGTAGTAGAGCCCGACCGATATATCGGCTGGCCGATATTAGGCATTTTCCAAACCATCGGTATCGGCATTTATAATGGCCGATAAATGAATATTTAAAAAATAAAATAAGAACGGACGAAACACCCTTCAACCATATTATGAGTGTTGGCGTTGCATATTTATTCCACCAGAGGACACTCTACAACGTCCCTGTTGGTGGCACTCGTGTTTAGAACGCCACAAACCCGACAACCAGCTGATCCAGCCAGAGTCGGGCAGTGCGAACCAGTTACCCACGACTGAGATCATCGGTGGAGTGTGTTCATGGCAACTGTCACGAGAAATAAATTGCTTGAATGACAATTAAAAGAACATCCTCATCAGTTCTCTTAACTCAAATAAGCATGACAAAATTTGTGACTACCATGTCCAGTTTTGCTGCTGTTACATGTAAGCCGAGAGTGAAACTGAATTAGCAAGTAATTTTGATGTTCCTCTGTTCTGTTGTGACAATAAAACAAACAAATTTATTTTTAAACTGCATTATCATATTATTTCAGTGAGGACTCATAAATAACTACAAATAACTAATGTTACGGAAATCTGTTGTATGTTTTGTTACACGTTTCTGGATTATTTTTTTATATATATACATATATATATATATATATATATATATATATACATATATATATATATATATATATATATATATATTGGCTGATATATCGGAATATCGGATTTTTAAATCACCAAATATTTGTATCGGTATCGGCCTTAAAAATCCTTTATCGGTCGGGCTCTAATTTGTAGGAATCTCAATGATCTCCCTAACAGCTATTTTGTTGATAATGCTATGATCATCTCACATTCTAAATTCTAACATAATGAGCTTGGACGGCGTGATATAAATCGGTTAATATTTTAGAGATAATGCTAAATAGTCCTCTGTCAATCATGCCCATGTTTTCTTTCCTACTGACTTATTAACTATGGCTTGCAGCGAACTATCTTGTGTTATACTGTGGAAATCCTTTTCGATGAATGGGACCATTTGTGTGCATTTATTATCTTGTATATATAATATTTATTTAAGATGCATCATTTTATTTTGTTTTAGGAGCTTTTAAACATCTGACTTCGGCAAAAGGATGAAAAAAAGTCCTTTAGGTGAACTCTGACTCATTTGCAATCTTTTCTCTGCTCATCAGTGAGCACCATCCCCGTCAGATAAATGAGTCCTTTCACACTCACTGTGACTCAACCGACAGCAGCTTTGCCACTTTGCCTCTGGCCTTGCTACACTGGGGAATCAGTGTGATCTCTAACCTGAGGCATCACTTGAGAGTACACACACACACACACACACAGTCACACACACACACACACACACACACACACACACACACAAACACACACACACACACACACACACACACAGACACACACGCCATCAGTGTCAGATGAAGTGAATTGGACAGGTGAAATGGAGAAGGATCACAGCCTTCTCCTGGATTCACTTGTTCAGTTGACTAAGAGAACACATTTTCCTGATATTGTGAACCCTTACAGAAATATAGTACATGTATATACGCATGTGTACATGTATGTGTCTGTTTTAGGTGTGAGAGTGTGTCACCATGTGCTAAGCTTGTCTGATGCTCTTGCTTGTAGTTTACCTGGTTTCTTGTGGAGTGTCTGTTCTCGTCCTGACGGTGCGACAGCGTCCTTTCCTCAGCTTGTTTGTCGCGCGTCGATGCCTTGCCCTTGCAAAAACATCAACACTGTCTACCACAAGCGACTCACAACCACCCCCGCAAGCACAAACATCACAGCAACCACCTCCGTGTTCCTGGAGGCTTCGCAGCTTGACAACTTCAATTTGAGTCTGTTGCTTTCCTTAAGTTTCATCTACTGGACACTTGAGATTATCCCAAAGTGGAAACTTGGTTAAAGCAGTATCATTAAAACTATACAAAGTAGTAACTAAAGCATAAATGCAACGTGTTTTTACCCTAATGGTGCAGTAGCCAATGTCATGGTTTCAATTCTTATCCTGTAATCCTTGTTGATATATCTTTAAGTGTGTGTGTGTGTGTGTGTGTGTTAGTACCTTGCATTCATCAGCAGAGAGATTGTGATAGAGAGGACACCCTGATATAGAGAAATGTCTCTCATGCCTCCCTGTTAGATGACCTGGTAGAAGAGAAGGAGAAAGGGGGAGGGAGACACAGGGGGAAAGAGGAAGAGGTGCACACAGAGAGCTTAGGGTTGGTGCATGGCAGCAGCTCATCTGATCCAATAGGAAACATTGCAGTTTTTGTGCCCTCACCCAATGAGTTGCACCCAGGTGTGGGACACTTCATGTTGAAGTTGTAGCTCTCGTGGAAGCGCCGACGTTTGGGCCGGTGGGAAAGGTCGTGGGCGGCGGCCTCTTTGAGTGACAGCTCTTTGGCCAATCTCTCGTCCTCTTCTTGGGAAACCACAATATCGTTGCTGGAAGACACAAGGTCGTTGCCGGGGCTGGAAACCTCGATGTCGGACTCCGAGGATGGGGCGTTACCTGTTGGGGTGCGGGGAGGGGTCTCGTCCCGGTCTGCCCCCTGCTTCAGGTCTGCTGAGCCAGTAGGGACAAAGGAAATGAGAGGGAATAATTGCAAGAATGCTGGGTAAAAACTTAAAAACCCCCACGTACATACTTTTTTTTACCCAAAATGGCAAATAAAAACTTTTTTCATTCCGATTTCAAATTAGACTTTTACTCATAAAGATAATAAATACATTAAAATGGAACCTAATGGTCTATATTTTCTGTAAAGCCATGATTTAATTGTGGGTAGCTTCACTATTGGGATGAGCTGGGTGCTTTTAATGTCTCTGTGCAGTTTTATGGAAGTACTCCCAGCACAGAGAACACAGAATGTTTGGCAATATTCTGATTTTTACGCAGCGTAGCAGGTGGTAGACTATAAACCAATACTGTGGGTTGGACAAGAGCAACAGTAAGGCCACTGACGGAAAAACCTCTCAGTGATTAAAGTCTGAATCTGTCTCGACAAAGCCTAAACGGTCATGCAAATGTTTTACCACTTCTTCTCTTCTCAAATTTATCTCCAGGGAAATCTTTGTAGGCTGCAGATTCGACCACATACAGATGCAGTTAACACTCTCCCGCAGTGGCTGCCAGCAGAGAAATCCAATAGTAAAGAGTGATGTTACTGCAGCAGAAGACCAGTGTTTCTCAGAGTCTCAGAGTCAGAGGGTCTGGTGAATGGGAGGACTTATTGCAGCCCATTTCCTTTCCTATTTTTCCAGTTACACAGGGCTATTCAAAAAGTCAGGCTCATTATTATCTCTGTCAGGCGAGAGTCTGGAGGGGACCATGCATCATGGTCGCGTGTGTCTGTCCGCAGCTAATCTAGCATACTACTGGACTCATCAGCATATAATTGTGCACCTCTCTAGCTGGTTAAGGGCGACACAGGATATGGTCCATGTCCCACTGCGTCCATCCGGTGCCCACAAGCAAAAAAACACACCTACTTCTCAAGAAATCAATAACCAGTCCATAACATGCAATGACGCATCACAGTACATTATATGTGCACAGATGGTACACACAGTACAGTACTTGATATTTACAATGATGGAATAAAACTGGAAAACAACATCAAACACTCTGCTGTGAGAAGGGGAAACAGCTCTCCATGTGCAGAGAGGCGTGAGGGAGTGTGAACAGCTAAAGTATCTGACAAAACACTCAATATGTAGTGAGTCATAGAAAAACGAGAGATAACACACAAAAACAGAAACAAAGAAAAGAGCAGGGTTAATAAATAACCTCCCCTGCTAAGTGATAAATAGAATAGTTAAAATTATAATTAAAATAAGTTCTCTTTCAAATTAAACATCTTAAACTATTGTTTTTTCAACTGGATTCATCACATTTTCTGACCATGTCATGTGATATGCTACTTCACTTTAAGAACAAATATTACTGGGACCACTACAGAACAACACCACCCAGCCACAGTTTGTACTGCTACTGTTTGGCGTACCGATAGACTACAGAGCAGCTTCTTTCCTTCAGACTGTGAGACTCCTCAATTATTCCCCCACACTCCATCATAAAGAATAGCTTTTCTTTTCTTATGTAGCATGAAGCGACTTCAACTCAAGTTTCCTTCTAAACCTTAGTGTTGTAAAATCACTATTAACTGAACCTTTGGAAGTTGCAGATGAGCTTTTCATATCTTTTATAGATGCTACCACTATCCATGTAGGAATCTGGCAACAACATAGCACTCTGACAATGAACCAGCCACATGCTAGATATATTTTATTTGGACCTAACTCAAAAACTTCATTGTGGCTTTAGAGAAAGCCACTTAAACTGGAGACTCCATTTACGTAAACTTCAAATGTCCAATTCATAATGTCATCTGAAGTTTTTTTACTTTGAATATCTGTTACAGTGTTGTAGAGTTGAGTTTACAAATATGATTCCTTATAGTTACTTTGCTACTGAAGTGGTTTTGGGGACCCACACGATGAGCTCCTTGACTTTTTGGCTTTACATCTGTTGTTCCTGCGTGATTCTTTCCTTAAGTTTAAATTTGTCAGAATTTGGCTGTGACTTTTTACACGTGCTCTTCTGATTTTCTATTGCGCATATAAACGAACAAACAAACTCGGTTTGTGTGATGCAGACATGACTAAAATGACAGTAATAAAACATGTTCCTGAATCAAATGAACCATGAAGTGTATCACTGCATGACTCCTGATATTGTTTCACAGTTAAGGTAATAAATGATAAAATAAAGAAAAGAAATGCAATCTATCTAAGCACAGCTATATCAGCTTTGATAGATATGGAACACCACCTCCTCAGTGGCTAAAGTTAGAAAAACGATCCTCGTCTCTGGAAGGCAATTGATTATCGCCAGTGATACATACAAGTCCAGGATATGTACTGAGACACATTTGTCTTCTTTATAATCAAGAACACACTGTGATCACAAACAGGGCTCATTACATTTGCTGAACGGTACAAGAATGAATGAATGAAACACGCAAACAGACGCCCTTCCTCCTCCTGCCTCTGCTGTCCACCTCATCTTCTTTGCCCTTTCAACTTCATTTTCAACTCTCCTCATCTACGTGTTAGTCTGTTCTTTCCCTCTCCCTTCAGCCTCCTCCTTTTAATATGATCTAATTTCTAAAACATACAGGAAATACTTCTGGTCTCACCATTAGCCTCGGTATCTGAACCAGACGACCTGCTCTGACGCAGTGGGTATTTTTTTGCCGTAGTGTTTGTCGCCCCCTGCTGGCTGCGTGTGACCCTGCGCCCGGACGAGAAGACGGACGCTGCAACTGCCGCTGCTGCCGCATCTGCTGCGGAGTCCAGGCCTTCGTCAGGACCCACTGGTGTAGGAGAACTGCTCCTTACTGAGCTGCAGTTATCTAGGAGAGGAGAGGAGAGGAGAGGAGAGGAGAGGAGAGGAGAGGTTTACTTCATAATTTTCAGTGCAGTTTTACATAGAAAATTACAAATAAAATGAATTAGATTTTTAAGTATCCACGAACATACAGAGTAAAGATTAATAAACTGAGAAATATACTTTCTTACACAGTGACCAACTTATATACATTTAGCTGCTAAGTTACTAAACTGTTAAATGCATTTCTTCCCCTTCAAGACAATGTTGCATCAACTTGCAGCAATTTCAGGTTTTTTTCCACAAAAACTTTAGTTTAAAATGTTTTGAAGAGCGTGCATTACAATTCTAGATTGACTTCTCAAAGCTGAGCAGTCTGCAGCTGAGCAACTGCAAGCAAAAATGGTAAGAAGAAGATAGTTACTTGTTGCAAATGGCCTCAAAGGTTGTGGAGAGATTAATCCTGCCACAGAAAAGAAGTGTGAACTCCTGAATCCACTTCTTTTTGGAGAAAAACTAGCGTCTGTGTTGTTGCTAAGCCTGCATGAGGGCTACGACAGCACAGTCAACTTCTCTCGGTAACAAAAAGCAGAGGAAACAGTGTCGACCTTTCTTTCTCTGCTGTAAATCCCCTCTGGCAGCCACAGCAGAAAGAGGTCACACAGGGGGTGGGAGTAGAGTTTATGTGTGTCTATGGTGGGGGGAGGTCAGGCTGTCTGAACCCATTCATGCTTTGAGGCTGCCCATATATAATAGCTCCTGCTTAACTGTTGACGTGAGGGGGGTTTGAAGTCTCTCTGTGAGTGACAGCACTGTTCCTTCTTCAAATGACACTTATAAATGACATTGTACTCCATGTTGAACTGTCTGGCTTTATAATAAATATGTATGATCATAAGAGGAACAGAACCAAATTAGTTCACTATGGGTGAGGAGCAGAAAACAAAACAGCTGTATGATAAATAGGTTTAATTTACCTTTCATGACAAGAGGACAAAAAGGAACAGAAAGGCCTCCCTGAAGTTCTGAAATATAGTCGTGTAATGATAACGGTAAAATAAAGTGGTGTAATTACACAATGGTTATTCCTATGATATGTGTGATCCCTTAAACCAATTAAAGGTTGATACAACCACACTGCATGGGTGCCGCTGATATGCAGTAACAAACTATACACCTTATATATTAACCTCAGTGGGTAAAAGGCCAATTAAACCTTTAAGTTATATATAATTACTATGCATATATACACTGTATATATGCACTTCTGCTGAATGGTTTTGGCATATCTAACTTAAGAAGAAGACAAGACATGGCAGTTCTCATTCATTATTTTTTTTTTTTTACTTTCAGGAGGATCTCATTCTTTTGAATGGCTTTGAGGAAATTCAACAGTATAACCTTACCTTACGTTAAAGTAAATATAAAGGGTAAATGGAATAGCGCTTTTCCAGTCTACAGACCACTCAAAGCGCTTTACAACACTTGTCACCCATTCACACACACATTCATACACTGATGGCAAAGGCTGCCATGCAAGGTGCCAACTGCTCATCAGGAGTAATTTGGGGTTCAGTATCTTGCTGAAGGAAACTTTGACATGCAGCAGGGGGGGAGCCGGGAATTCAAACCAGTGACCTTCCAATTACTAGCCGACCTGCTCTACCTCCTGAGCTACAGCTGCCCGGCAACTACAGCCAAGGCAATCCTATAGAGCAAACTTGCCTTGCCTTGAGGTATGATGCAGGCAGTTAGAAAGGCTCCCAATTGCAGTTCAATGGCGATGTATTTTATTAAAAAAATGAAAAAGGATGTACGATCTCCAAAATGAGATAATAAACTGACAAATGAGTGCGGTCAAAAACTGTATGTTACAGCTTTACCTGGGCCACCTGCACTCTGACTACCTCCTCTGATATGGGAGTGTTATGATAAAAATACAAAAAGGAGGGTAGGCCCAGGAAAGACTCCATGTTGGATCTCTATACCAAAATATAATAAACCTATAGCACAAATTGAATATCTAGGTGGGAAATGACTTATTGAAAGAAGGAATTTAGCTCCTACCACAGATGTATGAAGCTGTAAAAACTATATGTAGAGAACTTAAATGTTGGATTTATCATTCCAAGCTCTCTATTGTTCTTGCCTATGCACAATAAGATTATTATGTGCTTTTTGTTTTTCCCAAATGGGATTATTTCTGAAAATTGTTCAGTGTTTACCTTGTGAGGTCTGGCTGAGGCGCAGTGACGCGCGAGTCAGGCGCGTGCTGCTCCGCCTGCGAGCGCTCTCGGAAGCTTCGGTGTGTTCGAGGTCGGCGGAAAAGTCCGAGTCCTCCGTCCCGTCCGAGCTGCTGCCAGCGGTCCTCTGGAAACGACAACACCAGTTATGGTTGAGTCAGAACAGTCTGGACCGTCACCGAACCGTCTCAGACCGGTTAGAGACATTCTGTAAGATTCATTTAGGTGAAAATGTGTGGGTTTGTTTTCTTTACCAGCGGATAATCCAACAAAGATCCCATAGGCCTACTGGGGGAGGAGCATCACCTGCTCCACATCTTCTGCACCCTCTTCACTTGTCAATAAATACTCAAAATAAACCTAAACGGCATCACCGCGGGTACACCATTAATTAAGCCGATTACATCTATTGTCAACCCTGACATCGCCTGAACGCACCTTCCGTGTAAATTTCCAGTCAACAGTCAGTTGAGTCGACACATTATTTAAGAAGACTATCGCCAAAAGCACCTAATAACTCAGTAAAACAAATGAATTAAAATGTCCCGTAAGATGCTGTGTAATTAATCCAAATTACAGGCTGTCTAGCTGCCCGCCGCATGGAATGAATGGGGTGACGCTGAGGCGTATGGGCTCACGCTACACCACTAAACGTAAACCCTGTTAGGTGGGGGTGGGGTAAGGGGTCTCAAGTATTAGCCAACATTACATTTGCATTGAGCAGATAGTAGCTACATTGGGGCCCCTTCCATCTCCCGAAATAGCAGCCCAAACATAGGGCTACCTACAATCGTGTAATATTAATGTATATCGTTCACTAATAGTATGCACAGTTCTCTGCATTTCCTTCGTTTCAGTTGTTCACAGTCAGATGTATTTATTTTTCCATTTTCTCCATATGTCACATTTAATTTACACAGGGCTAACGAAGAAATAACATGTAACAATACGATAGATAACACTTGACTGACGTCCCAGAAAGAAAAAAAGCATGCAAACACAGCAAAGACCATAAAAAGGTTCAACACAAATCAAAATTGCATTTAAATTATATACAGATACAATAGATATAGAAAACACAAATTAAAACAACATAAAGTGCTTTACAATACCCAGTGGTGGACAGTAACGAAGTAACTTGAGTACTGTACTTAAGTACAGTTTTTGAGTATCTGTACTTTACTTAAGTATTATTTTTTGGGGATACTTTTACTTTCACTCCACTACGTTTGAAGGACAAATATTGTACTTTTTACTCCACTACATTTCTATTGATGCTCTCGTTACTCGCTACTTTTGAGCTTACGTCAGCTGATGATTTTTTTTTTGTTTGTTTTTTTGTGCAAAATTCAGAGAAAATAAACTGTTTCTGCTGATTTGCGTATGGTTTGTCTTAGTCGTATTGCCGTACCTGTACTACGTCATGCCATACGAAGAAATGGAGGAAGAAACTGGAGAAACACGGGGGAAACTCCCACCGAGCACCCGTGGCCTTATCTCTAAACCCCATGTTTGATTCGTTTCAGTTTAAATGTTTGTTGTGCTTATCGCGAACAAATTATATCTCGTCTTCCAACCTGAAAAAGCACGTCGCGGTATGTAAAGTTGTTACTAACGTTAGCTAGCTTAATGTTGGTTAAATTGCAGATGAACATTTTAAACGTAATTGTATGTGTCATCATAATTGTATGTATCATAGTTGCCATTTTTAAACGGTTTAAAAATATGGCAACTGTTGCAGTGCAGTTGAATGGTTAAGTTGACTTTCTGTTCATGTTTTTTATACAATTCATATCAAAGAGTCCAAGGTAGGGGTTAGGTGTGTGTGTGTGTGTGTGTGTGTGTGTGTGTGTGTGTGTGAGAGAGAGAGAGAGAGAGAGATAGAGTGGGTGTGTGTGAGAGAGAGAGAGTGTGTGTGTGTGTGTGTGTGTGTGTGTGTGTGTGTGTGTGTGTGAGAGAGAGAGAGAGAGAGAGAGAGAGAGAGTGTGTGTGTGTGTGTGTGTGTGTGTGTGTGTGTGTGTGAGAGAGAGAGAGAGAGAGTGTGTGTATGTGTGTGTGTGTGTGAGAGAGAGAGAGAGAGAGAGTAGCATAGAGTGAGTATAGTATATATTTCATTTGTTGGTGAATGCAGCTGAGTCTGTGTTCTGAGGCTTCTTGCCTTTATTTGTTTATTTTTGAGCTATAAACATGTCTGTAGCAGAATCGCATCAGTGTATTGTATAATGACATTAGGCTACTTTCCTGTCCTGTATTTCCTGAGATATTTTTAAAATACTTTTACTTAAGTAATTTTTTAAGCAAATACTTTAGTAGTTTTACTTAAGTAATATTTTGACTAAGCTACTTGTACTTGTATTGGAGTAATATTTGACAAGGAGTATCTGTACTTTTACTCAAGTAGTGAAGTTGTGTACTCTGTCCACCTCTGACAATACCCTTCCCTATGCTAGCGTATACTGATTGGTGCTTTATGTGGCAAAATAATGTTTGCAAAATCACTATTAGGCTACTTGGCTTTTAATACTATTTTTTTTTAAAAAATATTTTTAAACTACATTTTAATAGCAATATAAGGCAGTAACAAACAATATGCCCGTGATAAAAAAATAAATAAATAGATATAAAAAATTAAAAATAAAAAACAGGAAAGATATCACTGTACACGCATGGGACCACAAGCGCACATTAGAGCTGTGTATTTGACAACTTCACAACAAGACGCGGCGCACCTCATTTACATACGACCAATTACATTGAGGAGGGGGCGGGGTTGAGAGAGCCCGACCAATGAACGCAACGCTCGTCCCGATTCGGCCCAATCAAATCGTTGTTTTGGTGCGGACGCTTCGTTCCATCCTCGCACTCAAAGAACAGCCTGTTCCTTTTTCATCAGTTACAGCAGCCGTTATCGACATTAACGGAGGTCAGCGCCTCCACCAGCTTGTAGAAATCCGACACAAAATCCCCAAAGCCCAAATTTACATAACTCCTATTACTAGTTATGCCCCGAACAAGCGACACCTGATAAACAACAACACGTTCTCGCAACTCGGCAACAACATTAGCTAGCGTAGCTTTAAGCACAACACAAAACACAGCTCAGTTGTGTGTTTCTACTAGCATTAATATTCAGCACAATTTTACAGCTTATTAACGGCATCTTATAGAAGCGCATTTGAACTCGCAGGCAGCTGAAGTTTTTCCCACAGAGTTTGATTTTTTTGATCTACGTTGGCTAACATTAGCTATGACGTTATGTTGTGCGTCCGCTCTGCAGTCTGCTCTAACGGCTAAGTATGCAGCAAACACCTGCCTTACCTTTCTCCGGGGCATTTTCAACGGTGGGACTGGTCGCCTCTGGCGGATTATTTATCCGTGCCTTGGGAACAATTTATCCCAGGTTGTAATAATAACAAGAACAACAAATCACCAGCTTTCGATATGAGCCAACTCAGCTGAAAAAGCGCATCAGTTTCTCTGCACTTCCTTGTGAGTACAGCGCAAGCGCTCGTTCGTTTTTGGGGTGCGTTAACAAAATACCTCCGTGTGGAACATACAGTAGGCTACTGGTGGACCTTTGCTTGAGATATTTAAAAAATATTTGACAAGGGCCGCGAATTGTCTAAACTTTTTAAATGAATAGTTACTATCGGTTAGTTACTAAAATATTCACACGGTATAACTACTAGCAACATTTATTAAAACTCGTCAGGCGTTGCGCAACGAGTACCGGACTCCCCAGCTAAAAATAAAATATATCTAAAATTGCTGTCTGTAGCTTACAAAACCAGTCAACATTAAGTTTGTGTTGCTTCTGATAAATTAGCCTGGGGCTCTAAATGAGTCATTTGGAAACTGGACACAACACCGGAAGTAAGCAGGAGTGAACACTCGCTCTGCAAATTCACGTCTACAGCGCAAGTCTGAAGGTTTCTTAGTGGGAGGGAGGGAAGCTAGCACGTTGGATTTGACGTGGAGTGAGTGGGACTTCACTTTCCTTCCTGCTAGCCTTTTCTCTGTAGTTTCTTGCAGAAACAACCTTCAAAGTTAAGTTTTTTCACCGTGAACGCCACCCAGAAACGAATAAACAGCGCAGGGGAGATTTACTTCCACTCTGACTTGTAACTATTATGGCCGGTAGCACCATCAAGACAGTGTACGATATTTTTCAAAGCATGGAGTCCGGACCAGCAGCAGCTTGCAGCAACGCCACTGCAAAGGTAAAGTTATCCACATAATTCACAGCAGAGGAGGAGATGTGACAGCCGTGGTTGACATAAAACTATGTTTTGCTGCGTGTCGGCAAACATTAGCTTGTTTTAATGCTCCCTTAAGTTAGCCTGTTCCTGTGAGACTGTCTGACCCATGTGAAGTTCATTAACTGTTAGCTGACTGTAACTCACAAGGCAAACATGTGACTTGCACTGTACAGTTGTTGATTATGAAATGTCAAAGGTGCAGCCAGATGTTAGGATGCCAGGGAAATCTCACCCACTGATTTTTGATAATTTAGTCGCATTCATCCATTCATCAGAGTCAGATAAAAGTATTAGGGATGAATTGCTGGGGTTAGATTCAGGGTTTGATCAGATAATTTGTTGGTTATTTAGATGTTTGTTTGTCCAAGGATCAGAAAAACGTTCAGATGTCATAGTGTCTCGGTAGTTGTTCAATTTGATGAAACAGCTCCAAGACCAAGACTGGTGTATAGTTGACCTCATCCCTGCAGTTTCTCTTTATGTTGTAACAAGAGACTGACAAAAGGTCATCAAATGAAGATGTAGCTGTGTAATATTGCAACGCGATATCAGAGGAGCTTTAGTCCGGCCTAACATGTTGCCAACTGAAGATGAGCTTGGTTATCCAGAGAGAAGGTCAACTCTGCACTTTGCTCTTCTGTCTGTAAATAGTTGACACACTGCCTGTCCTACCTGCCTTTTATCAGTGACTGTCCAGCAGAGGTGGTGTCTTCCTGACCAATAAACTGTGAGCAGAGTTTTGGGTCTGTTTAATGTACAGTGTCAGATTCATAGCAAAAAGTTTTATAGGGTTATACAAGTACCCAAACGTCAAACTTGAGTAAAAGTAAGGGTATCATGTTAAAATATTAAGTTGGTAAAGGTGAAAGTCACCTTATAGGAATAATACTTGAGTCAAAGTCTTGAAGCATCAGACAGTTAATGTAGAGTATTAAAAGTAATTTTATGGCAATACAAACAAACAAACAAACAAATATATATTTACATGTAGACTGAATACTGTGAGTCAACTAATTATCAGTTTGGCTGATTCTTGGATTAGATATTCACTTTTTTTTCTCTGATTAGTGGAATCGATGTTTCTTTTATTAATCCCATTGCTGATTAAAGAAAAGAAAGAAATTTAAAAACATACCGCTTACTAAAAATTTTAATATTTGCCTCCAGAATGTATTGGAATGGAAGTATAAAATTGTCAGTAAAGTACACAGTTAGAGCTGTTTTGGGGCTTTCTCCATATAGACTGTTACTCTCTCCTCTATCAGGCCTGGCTGGATCACCATTCCCGTTCTCTGGGTCTGTTCATCGATGGCAAGTTTGTTTGTCCTGCAGACAGACAGAATCGCTCCCTCACTGATTCTAAAGGTAAGTGCAGCCTGAGTTAGGAGCACATAGAAAACCTACACAACCTAGACTCACTTCTATTTCAGCTTCATCACCCCCTTCTATTCAAAGTAGGGCTGGACGATATGACCCTAAAATGATATCACAATATTTTTGGGCCATATCTCGATACACGATATATATACCTCCACATTTTGAAATCTCTCAAAAGCTCTTCATAAATGCTAGGACAGGGCGACAACATTAGACATCAGAATATTTCTGACCCAACAGGCTCCACTTCAATATTGATACTGCAACAATATTGTAGAGGTGACTATTGGTACTTTCACAAAATACTAACACAATGAGATTTCTGATAAATAGTCATCAGTAATGTGGATATAATGACTAACCGGGTAAAGACAAGTATTAGAAGAAGTAGAACAGTCTGGTAAGTTCAGAAAATGACATCACTTTACTGTAACCCAGCTGGAAAAGAAAACAGTTATGTCATATCACCATATAACGATATCCAAAATCTAAGACAATATAAAGTCACATATAATTCAAATTATTCAAAGAAACTGACCACATGTACGTTTTTTCACTTCTTTTGGTCTCCAGGTGTTAATGTGTGCAGCACGGTGTGCGCTGTGGAGGACGACATTTCCCAGTGCGCCTCCTCTGCGGTGAACGGCTTCAAGGCCTGGAGCGCCCTGAGCTGCTACCAGAGGGCCAAAGTGCTGCTCAGGTAAACTCGCCTTAACACATTTCAGGAACCTCAGGACTGACTGTAACACTGTCCTAATGTGGAGATGAATGTATGTGTTACCTGCCCTCCACTAACAGGTTGGTGAGCGTTCTCGGGCAGCACGGCCAGTGTGTGTCGGAGCTGTCGGAGCTGTGTGGGGCCTCCTGCTCGTCCTCCACCCTCGTCAGACTGCTGCAGTACTACAGCAGTTGGGCTCAGCTCAGAGACACTCTCATCGCCAACTGGACACCACTGGGTGAGGTTAAAGCATTTACAATTGAGATATACTATTTATTTTCAATTATGTTTTTGATTAATTTTGATTTTGTTTATCTGTTTTTCCTGTTTTCCAGGTGTGGTGGCAGTAGTTGTCTCTGATGACTGCTCTCTTTATTCCCTCATGCTCAAAGTCTTACCAGCACTGGCCATGGGTAACACACACGCAGACACACACTACTAATTAGATACACATTGGAAGAAAGTTCCCTTTTCTAATGGAAACTAATGATTACTTTTATTATCAATTAAAGGGCTTTATCAATTTATCATTTGATCAATTCATGATTTGGTGTATAAAACACTAGAAAGCCACCTCCATCACAGCTTCCTGTTGTCCAAGATGATGTCAGCAAAAGGCATGTTTTGTACAACCAACACTCCCAACACCAAAGATATTCCACTCACAAAAACTGAAGCAAAAAAATGATCATATTTAAGAGTTGGAGATGTTTAAATGTTTGGCATTTGACTGATTGATTCACTGGCTAATTGTTGCAGCTCTGATCAAATCCAAATTCTTTGTTTGTTTGTTTTTATCCAAAATCGTTCTGAGGTGTTGTGAGTTAAAATTGGATCTGCCTTCCCCAAGGCAACTCTGTCATCATCGTCCCTGGTCTGAACAACGCCCCTCCGGCGCTCCTTTTGGCCCAGCTTTTCATAGGAGCAGGACTTCCTGCCGGGGCTCTTAGTGTTTTAACAGGAAGTGACGTGTCACTGGGTGCCAAAGTGGCTCAGAACCCCAACATCAGCTATGTCACCTACAGCGGCAACAAGCAGGTGCGTGTGTGGGAAGATTGTTTGAGTACCCGTCTATACATTTGTTATAAAGCCTTCAACACTGTTTTTAATATTAGCAATATTAGCTAAATCATTACGACAATGTTATTCTTCTCGGTCAGGATGGGGTGATGCTGTGCAAGGCCACAGCAGGGATGGGCGTTCCACTCTCAGTCTCCCCCTGCATCGGCGCTTCGTCTCCCTTCATCGTCTTTGAGTCAGCTGACATTGACAGTGCAGTGGATGGAGTGATAGAGACTGCCTTCAAGAAGAAAAGAGAGGTGATGTACGCAAATAAGTGTGTCATGCCATCCCGTCAGACCACCATGTCTCTAACTGTCCTCTCTTTCTCCCTAACCACAGGTCAGCTGGGTGTTGTGCGTGCAGGAGAACATTGTTGACAAAGTTGTGGCCCGTCTCAAGCTCCGTATGGCAGGGATGAAGTGTGTGGCCCTGCACAGTGACGGAGACAGGGTCCTGGTGGACGCTGCAATCCAAGAAGCTCAGCAGCAGGGGGCCACGGTTAGTCAGAACCATTTATTTTGACTTATTTTGTGTCGTGTGGTCACATTCCTGGATTTCTTGATTATGCAAGGTGGTGTAATATGCATCATTTTACTTCATGTCCACGATGTGCACCCATGCTTGTGCCCGTGCATGAGAAATATTTGTCATCAATTAACATATTTACTTTTTAAAATGATAAGTATCACACTACTTTGTACGTTTTTTCAACACCAGTAGAGCAATTGAGAGAACTGTGTGGCTAGCTATTTAGCGGACGCTAACTTTCCTCATAATACTATTACAGCCAGTGCACATAAGGTTAATCACCTCTATGCTGCTGCTGCTGTAGTATCACTGTATAAACTCTTGTAACAGTGGGTAAAACATTATAGCTAAGACTTAAAAAGTTAGTTATGCTACTTAGAAGTTAACAGATGCCAAGTTTCTATCTTAACATTATTACCTTCATCTTTAAGTTAATGTCTCTTGTCTTCATAAGGACCACAGCGGCACTGGCTTTGACCCAGTGCTGTCCTTAATATTTTGTAATATTTTGTAATATTTTGTTTTTGTAGTGATTTAATGTCTCCTTTCTTAAAATGTCACATAAAATGGACTATATTGCTTTAAGTAGTGTTAGCTAGCTAACTTTGTTAGCACTAGTTTGGTGGCTAAAACGCTTTAGCTTCTGTAACAAGAGTTTATGCAGTGACAAGTCAACAGTATGCACTTAATTGATTATTACAATCATGTGCACCTGCTGTTGTTATTGTATAACAAAAGTTAGTTTGAGCTAAGGTAGCTAGCTGGAAAAGCTGGAAATGTAGTGAGAAAAATGGATAACATTTTTTGGGGGAAATAGAAAATAGTTGTAAACGATTAAGTCAAAAAGTAGAAAAATGAAGGAATTGGAAAACAGTACTGAGCTGTAACCTACAGGTGTTTGGGTTTCTTACATAGTTAATGAAAAACAGTTATTTTTCTCTCTCTGGGCTCCAGTTGATTCAGCCCTGCGCTGCCCCCCCATCTGGTGCCCAGTACCCACCCACGGTGCTCTGTGGGGCGGCCCCCTCCTCTCCGTTTGTGGTCTGCCCCGCCCCTGGACCACTGCTGCCTCTCATGACCTTTAGATCCCACACAGAAGGAGTGACCCTCGGTAAGAGAGCGTCTGTGGATGTAGATGCATGACTGAAGTCAGTTACCAGATTTAGTACAGTTACCTTTGATGAATATGAACAGCTCTCCTACAATAACTGGAAGTTCATTTTCAGGCTTTAGATACTGTGTTGGAGACTTGTTAAAGATATGATGTAGCACTTTATCATCATTAACTCATTATCACAGTGATTGGGATACATTTGGATTCAGTGTATGAGGTTGTAGTTGACTCTACATTGCCTTTACATTGTTATGTTTTTTTAACTGGTTAACAGAAGTTTCTCTGTTCAATAAAACAGATTTCAAGGGATTGTATATCTTATGATATCAAATTTCCACTTGAACCATAGTAACAGTCTCTCTTCTACACAGGAAACCACACCCCTCATGGCCAGGCAGCCTCTATCTGGACTGAAGACCTCACACTGGCACTGGAGATAGCCAAGAGGTGCACACTTACACATGTCTTCTTTCATCTTCCTCTACTTTTCCTTCTTTTCTTTAGTTTTCACCTTCCACTTACTTTTCTTGTGTATTTCTTTTCCAATGATGGCTACATTCAATTTATGTGAGGCACTTCCAGGGCTCTGATATGGTGCAACACTTAATGGAATGGAGCCAGGCCCTTGCTAACGTTATTATTTACACCAGTGTGTTTCCTGTTATGACAAGTGAAAATGTCTGCTGTGAAAAGGGTCTTTTTACTTTACTTGTTTTCCTCTCTCCTCAGTCTGTCAGTTGGCTCTGTGTGGGTGAATTCCCACTCTGTGTCTGACCCCTGTATGCCGGTCTCTGGTCACAAAGACAGCGGCACCTGCACTGATGGAGGACAGGAGGTAGGTTTTAGTAGTTCATCACACTGTTGCACTTTAACAGGAGACACCAACAGAGCCCCAAAAATGACGTAGGAATATGAAACAGGAAATGTAGTGAGCAATTTATTACCATCTCAAGTTGAAATAAAATGAATTAATTAGATATTCATGTATCCAGTTATATTTTTTTGACTTGTCTGATAACCTT
This sequence comes from Pagrus pagrus, assembly GCF_965226575.1. Classification (NCBI taxonomy): domain Eukaryota; kingdom Metazoa; phylum Chordata; class Actinopteri; order Spariformes; family Sparidae; genus Pagrus; species Pagrus pagrus. Next base: position 7,738,006 of record NC_140197.1, read on the forward strand.
TAGCTACATCTAGTCAATTTTGGGGCTCTGTACACACCAGCCGCTGCAGGGATCGTGCATAACACAACAGTTATTAACCACTATTTAGATTCTTGTCCTGTACGTTGACCTCCTTTCTGCTTTCTTTAGGGTCTGTACCAGTTTCTACGTCTGCCCTCTTCTTCTCCTCTCCCTCGCTCCTCCCCCGTCTCTATGAACTACTCAAACTTTGGAACAGCAGCATGCCTGGCTATCATTCCTGAGGATTCAGACCCTGCCAGGTGGGCTTATAATGCTTTCTTTACTTTAAGTCATGTTGACAAGGTATTGCAAGGCATCAGAGCTGTTTAAGACACATGCGATCAATTAATTTTAAGTATTTAACAGCCTAATATGTACTAATACATGCAGGGTCAAGGATGTGATTTTCATTTATCAGTCCACATGTATCACTCCCTTCCACCCTCTTCTCTTCTCAGTGCTCCTAAGCCCTACCTGCAGTTTGTCGGTGGAAAGGCATGTAAATCAGTGTCTGGCTGCAGTCTGGCTGTGCAGTCCCCAGGGGGCAGCGGTGTGTTAGCCTATTGTCCAGACGGAGGCAGGAAAGATGTCCGTAATGCCGTAGAGGCTGCTATCAAAGTCCAGCCTGGGTGAGTGCATTGCCACGTAAACATACACAAACTGCTGCAAGTCAGGCGATCAAAGTCAAACCAAAAAGCTCAAATAAGTACATGTTGTGTTTTCAAAGTCACAAACCCAGACCCAGATGAAATGCATCTTTTGTGCAGCACGCGAAGGATGTGGCAAAATATCAGCAGTGGATAAAGCATGATTTGCTCACCACACTAACAAAAAAAAGCATAACAGAAAACTGCACTTAATCGCTCACATCTGGCTAATATCTAATCCACTTAGGAGGTATCAGTCAGTATCAGCGCCAGTACTCCTCCAATAGATCAGATCAGTGCATCCTTGATCATAATCAGTCATTTTGACCACAGTTTATCCTTCATTTGAGAGCAAATTAGATGTGTAGTTCTCACATACAATGCCAAAGGGCCTCCCCAAAACAACCCTTCTTCTTCTTACTCATCGATTGCTCACTGTGAATTCGTCAGCAAAGACATTTGTTCAGTTTGGCCCAGGCTTAAACCCTCTCCTTTTCCTAGTTAAAATTTAACACCCGCTGTTAAAGCTTGACAGAGCTTTAAAACTTTCTGAGGTGAAGTTAAACCGTTATCATTAACGTTGACATTCAGGCTTTCAGACTCTCACAGAGAGGCTCATGTTTACAATCCAGATAGGTAGCAAGGTATTTCACAACACAGTGGGCTGTGTGTGTTTATCGCCAGTCAAAGTTGAACTTGTCGCATCGCCGAGTCATACACAGTGTAAAGTACATGAGTATCAATCAGAGTTTGATTACTTTTAAACCCAATAACACACAGCTCTGTTTGTTACTACATACAAACCATTAAAGAAATAGTAAATGTTCAGTATATTTTCCCTGCAGAACATTCATACAGTTTAAATATCTATACCAAAATAATAGAATGTAATATCACAAAGAAACACAAAGATGGTCACACGTTTCTTGTAACATCCTTCCCCTCCTCTAGCTGGATGAAGAAGAGTCCCTCTGCACGTGCTCAGTCACTCTACTCTCTCACTAAGGGCCTGGAGGCAAAGAGGCAGGATGTAGCTGTGTCAATCAACATCCAGACCGGTCTTTCAATGGATGAGGCTGAGAAGGAGGTGGAGCTCAGCATAGCCAGGCTCAGTGATTGGGCAGCTTACTGTGACAAAGTCCAAGGTGGAGCCCTGGTGAGGCTTTTTTTAATATCATACAAAATGAGCAAATTAAAGGATTGTCAGGAAGATTAGTAACGATGGCTGATCCCCAAACTCACATCTTGTTGTGTCCTTCTCCTTCAGCCTATGCCACAGTCTGGCTCTGCTCTGTCCCTCCCCGAAGCTCTGGAAGTTGTGGGGGTTGTCCTCCCTGACAAAAATCCCCTCCTCTCTATGGTGACACTTCTTGGGGCAGCCATTGCCACAGGCAATGCCATTGTCATGGTTCCCAGTCAGAAGTATCCACTACCAGCCTTGGCATTCATTCAGGTAAGTGTTGGAAGGAAGGCATCTGCACGCAAAAGTTGGAAAATGCTTCACATTTGGATCTGGATCAAATTGTACTTACTTGTAGATACCAAATACCTAAATACATCTGTTTTTTTCATCAGGATCCATGCATTATTGCTTGAGAAATAAACGAAAATGTTAAAAAATGCCCTATCTTGCAGTGTTTAGAAAGTGAGAGAGAATTTGTGGATCAGCCCCTTTATCCGCATCCCCATCAAAATTTTATTGAAGAGTTTATTCTGGGCCGAGACCATTAACCTCCTTTGCAGAGGTCATAAAATTGTGCCAAGAACAGACTCTTGTGGTGCGCCACAGTCGAAACAGCTGCAGCAGACACGTCACCAACCCCCACTGAGAACAGTATACCTGTCTATGTATCTGTAAACACTCATTTTGTCTCTTAAGCCCATTTCCTCCTCTTCCTCCTCAGGTGCTCCAATCTTCAGACCTGCCAGCAGGTTTGGTAAATATCATTACAGGAGGCAGAGACCAGATGACAGTGGCTCTGGCTAATCACAGTGTCATCAAGGCCATCTGGTACTGGGGCAGCGCTGAGGTAAGGACCAACACGTACAGCAGGGTTCAGATTTTGTCAGAAAGGCGGGGCACAGCTCCCCCTGAAAGCAGGATTCTATTAACAATACCCAGGACACATAAAAACAGACCGCAGTCCTACTACATACAGTCATCTTCACCACTGCTGTCTGATTCCTACCACAGGGCTGTCAGTACCTCCAGCACACCTGCACCAGTCCTCTGAAAACCCTGAGGCTCTTCTGCCAAAAGGATGAAGAGGGGAAAGATGGAGGGAAGGACTGGACTCAGTCTAACCCCTCATTCATGGAAGAGATGTGGAGAAATGCTGTCCAGTGGAAGAGTGTCTGGATTCCTACTGCATAAGAAGACAGAGGGAGGGAGAATAAAAGATGGTGACAAGAAGGATGGAGGGGAGAAGAGTTGCAGATATTTGCTGTTTCAACATCAGCATGTAAATAACTGCAGGATGTAGAGTTAAACTGAAAGAGCAGAAAAATCATGAGATGTCGGTGCAATTAACAGTGAACAGAAAAGAATTAATAATAAAAATGATAAGAAGTTTGTTTGTTAAGCCCCTCCCTCCATAGTTACTGCTGCTGCACCTGTCAAATGTCTTCATTGGTTTTACCATAATGACTCTGGCCATTTGTTGCTAGAATTAACCAAGTGTGTATTCTGATACATAATGAAGTGAAGGCTAGGATTTGTTTAGCAGCTATTGAGTGAGTGAGAATAATGGGGAAGTTAGAGATAAAATATATTAACAGCTCTCATTTTTAGGTTATGGCACAAGAAGCCACAGAGACCGAGTCTGGGTTACATTTTGCAAAAACACAACAAAACAAGCATACAAACCATGAAGCACTTAAACTAGAGAGGAGATTTTGAAAGTATTTAACTAAAATTCTTAAACTGACAATGTTGAAGGTCGAATGTTAGCAGCACTATTGATGTATTAATGTGGTATAAAAGTCAGTGATACTAAACATCTACAAGGGGGAAATTGTCATATATCCTTCTTTATGGTGAAGACAGCCATTCTGCAATCGTAAAAACAGTCCCTGGTGACTTTCTACCTCTATCCTCTGCTATTATTGTTCTATTTAGTTACATTTGTTTTTCCAGGCAGACTTGCAGGTAGCAGAGCCTTGAAATGGTATTCAGAAAGCTACAGATATATTTGAAGTGACACAGAGAGAAATGGTTTAATCTATAATTGTTGGAATAAAGTATATAAGTTGTAGTAAAGGTGTTTTGTTTTTTCTACAAATGCATTTCTTTTTGCATTATACAACTTGAAACCTGTTCTGCCTTACGGTTCTATTGATAACTGAACAAATACCAATGAATTCTGTGTAAACTCAATCTAAATATGCCAATCTAGTGTACTGTATATCTCTGTCACTGTACAATAAACTAGCTTTTATCCATGGAGGTACACTTAGCCCAAACATTCCTAGTAAAATCTAGTTTGTTTCCATGTTCAAGTTCATCTGTGTGTGTTTCCAGAGTATGACACTGAGTCTCACTGTCGAAAAGCCTAAATAAAAAATAAAATACAATCATGTAATGAATTTATACACTCTATTGTCTTTTTCGTTTCTAACTTTGGTGATCCCTTAATGTTTCATCTGCTGTGATATAAGACCAAATACCTGCTAAAGCAATGGAATCCTCATCAGATTTATTATGTGTTTAGTGCTAATTAGCAAATGCTTGCTAACACACTTCACACAGATGTTGAACATGGTGAACATTATAGCATTTCACATTCACATTAGCCTTTTAGCACTGTCAATGTGAGCATGTTAGAATGCTCACATGAGCATTAGCTCAAAGCACCACTCAGAGAGCCACAGTCTGTACTTGCAGAGTAGTTTGATTTACATTGATTTATCCAGTATTTGGTTGTTGAGTAATTGGCCTAGACTGTTGTAAGTATTGACATTTTCACTCAAACAGAGGTGTTGCATATCATCTGCCTCATTGCATTGTAGTAATTTCTAGAAAAGAGCCATCCTTAATGTTATCAGTTCAAATTACCAACCAGTAAACATACTTAATAATGATTATTAATTTAGGACCGCTGAGGAAACAAGACTGCTGTCATCATTGCTCAGAAAGAAAAAAACATCAACAGGGAAAGTAAAAGTCGGACAGACTTGTGACCCAAATCACTAATATCCAAAGTATGAAGAAGCCTAGCTTATTATCAGGTTTAACGTCAATTTATTAGAGTCTTGTATCTTTTATGTCTATAATCTCTGGCAGTTTTGGCAAAGCTTTACCTGCATGTTTCACTTTCAAAGCAGTAACTTATGATAAGTATTTAAAAATGTATCTGCTTAATGGTTTTTCAATGTAGCTCATTCTGTAACTATTACTAGGTATTACTCACACACTGAAACATTCAAACATGCACATTGCAGTGATGGGCCTGCTTACACTGTGGTTAAAAACTACATTGTCAGTAACTCTTAGTTATTGGTTCCCTTTTTCATTTGGTTCCCTTTTTATTTTCCCAAACTGGTTCTAGCCAGCGGAGCACTGAGGTAAACTTCCAGACATTTCCCTGGTCACAAGACTCCTCCCACCCACTGTCACCCTAACCATTACAGGAAGAAAGAAACAGGAAGGGTGGCTTTGAAACTGGAGAAATTGCTGAGTCACAACAGTGACACAGCAAAATCTTCAGTTGAACCCGGCACCACTTTTGACACAAGACTGACTAACTCACTGACTGACTCATGTTGCATGACACGGCATAAAAATAAATGCCTAAATTACACTTTGCAAGAATGAGAATACAAGATATAAAGTGAGCACAGACGCTCACATTATGATGAAATGGTGTGTGCTGAAATCATTTAAGTGGTTATCATGCTGAGGTGCCAAATTCTGTTTAATTGTTCCCTGGTTTATGTAAAATCCAGTAGATGCACATCAGGTTAACGTTACACTGAGGAGAAACGTGAACTGACATGCATGTTTTCCGTGTGCTGCTGTTCTATTGCACAGAGCAGAGGTATGACATGTGTATTAGATAGCTATGAGCATGGGTGATAACATCATCAACTAACAATAACATTTTTCTCCACGCAGGCTGAAAGCTTTTAAACGAATGTGACATAACTTAACTGAAAATTGTGGACCAGGAAAGAGTGATCTGCTTCTAAAGCTGACAACCACGAGTGTTTCTAGAACAAACCCTACTGAAATAAAAAAAAAGAAAAGAATATGGGTAGGAATAGGATAAGATGAGATGACAGCAATGTGTTTTGACTTCCTCACCAGGCCTTGGCGAATACAGGGAGAGACACCCAATATATCCTAAAGGATAAATTCACCCAAAAGTGAAAATTCAGTCACATCTACTAGTAATCTACCCCCATGCAGATGCAAAGTCGGGTGAGGTTTTTGTAGTCCACAAAACATTTCTGGAGCTTCACAGCAAAACAGCATTCTCCTGAACAACTAAAGCTTACGTTTCTTTTGGTTGTTTTTTAACGTTTTAAAACAAGTCCCTATTTACTTCAGCTGTTTAGGAGAATGCAGCAAGACAGTTTTGCTGTGAATTTCTGTGGACTACAACACTTCACCCGACTTTTCATCAGCATCGGGTTAATAGATATTGAAATAATTTTGTTTTTTTGGGTAAACTCATCCTTTAAGTCAAGGGATTTCTTTGCAAAAACTCAGATTGCTTTTCAAATTAAAGAAGTTGCTGTTTGGACTGCAGACATACCACCCACACTATATTTTCCATAAGATAATACCTGTTTTTATAATTCTATAGAAAGTACCTCTCCCAAAAGTCAGGAATGTGTTACATAATCAGACAGTTTTCTCAATAACAACAACACAGAGATGCCTGGAATGAAGTTGTTATGTAAAGCTTGTAGCTCTCGATGTTAAAGGTTAAAAGTGTGTGTGACTTTTTCTTTACTAGTGGTGACAGTTTTCCAATACAAGTGACCTTAAACAGAATTAAATTAACAGTCCAGGTAAGATTTAATTGTTGGAAAATGAGGTATCAGGAAGTGGTGGGATACAGAGAATAGTGTTATGTGAATTGAACCCCTCTCCGTGTGTTAGGCGCAGGTCCTGAACAAAGCACGAGTTCAGACTGACAGGCCCTTAAAGTGCACCTGGGCTGGGCTCTTTAAACACAGTACAGCTTGACATGTGGAAACCTACTGGCTCACAGCACTGTATCAGTTTATTATAGTCTGATAAGGGAGGAAAAAAATCAAGTTTATTTGGACACAGGCCTCTACTTCAATCTGTGTGTTTGTGAACCATTTTTAAAAGCAGATTGGCTAATCATTAACACAGCATGTTTACTATTTTAAAGCCAGTTCCATACAAGCAAAACTAGAATAAATGTCAGTGATCCGGGTCTTAAGGTGACCAAATTAGAGGATAAAGTTTTACCCCAAAGCTTAATCATTAAATATTAAGCATTAAGCATTTATAGCACACTTTAGTTTTGTACAGTAGCAAATGGTTCCATTTCTACACAGCTTCTCCTGTTTCATTCATGGGGAGTCTCATTGCAACAGGACTGAGACTCTTTGTAGTAGTTTAATAAAAAAAAAAGCAACTTTGCTCACAAACACATTGTGAATACAGCAGTTTCTTGGTCCCCATGTTTTTTTCAGCATTGGAACGAATTGTTCAGACTCAGTAGTGTCTCGCAACAGTGCTGTGGTATTGAGTAATGCAATAAAAGCCACCTTGGTTGAAAACACGTTATCAGCAGTTTTTAGGTGTCACCGTGGTGTATTTATGAGGTAAAACAAGTTCAGCTCTATAGGTCCAAAGTTGACTAATCACCATGTTCTATAGATTGCCTTTGTGTTTGTTGCTCGGTCAGCTTATAGAAAAAGACAAGACCAGAATTCATAAGTTATTTTAATGTTTGGCATTTGCAGTTCTGTGTTAGTGTTTTTAAAAGATGTTCTTTTTCATTTTTATGTTAATATTCCCAAGCGTAGTTAATGTTTACATAGGTGTATACTGTTTTTGTTAAATAAATGGAAAATTACAATTTCACAACTTTCACGCACACTGTGGAAATAACACACTTGGAACTTTTCACTTTTCAAATTTGAACTCAAATATGATGCAATTTATTATTATTTAGTCTCTTCAAATAACAAAAGTGCCAAGTCATTGTAGGTGTGCAGCTGCCACAATAAATCAATTAAACATTAAACCAATGGGATTACCATAGATTTAGGGGGGAAAAATGCAACCTCACCCTTTGCCTCACACGGCAGCTTAGCCACCGTCATGTGCCTCTTGATTGGCGGAAATGTGCACAGTGACGTTACGTCTGTCACGAGGTCGGTCCGGGGTATAAATACACGGAGCGACTCTGCTGCCATTTCACACCAGGGAAGAAACACAGAGGAGTTCTTGCTTCAACAGTGTTTGAACGGAACTTCTTCCTTCGTCCCTCTCGCCTGCATTCCGGACACGAAAAGCCTTCGATACTTGAACACTACTGAAGAAGAAAAAAGTCGCAGTAAAGCTATTTTTGTACCGTTTTGTTAAGAAAAAGCACAAGAAACGCCAGCCAAAATGGAGTCCCAAGTGCGCCAGAACTACCACCGCGACTGCGAGGGTGCAATTAACAGGATGGTCAACATGGAGCTGTTTGCCTCTTACACCTACACTTCCATGGTGAGAAACAATATTTTAATGTTTTGTTTTTTATAGCTTACATATGAATGCATGCAAATGTTATGCTTCTAGTGTTTGTTGTCGTGATAGTTTATCCTCTGTCCACATTATCTGACATTATTCATGTTAAAATGAATAATATGAAGTAAAGTTGTTGTGTATACATTCTTGGTGTATTACTGTTACTTAGCGCAGCATGTCAAGAGTAGCTAGTTGTTTCCTGGCTGTTTATCACTGACTGGCAGCCCTGACTAAAAAGTGCTGTGTCATGCTTACATGTGTTTACACCCCCTCATCTCCTCACTCAATGGTCACTAGTGTCCAAAGCTACTAGGAGTGACTATGACTCAATGTGGCTGGTCACTGTCTGGCAGCATAGCTACTGTTTGTCACAACCTCCTTTCTGTTTTTGGCCTGATAATGATGGGTGCTGTCTCCTAATAACTGCTTTTATCATCCCCACAGGCCTTTTACTTCTCCCGTGACGATGTGGCCCTTGGAGGCTTTTCTCATTTCTTCAAGGAGAACAGTGATGAGGAGAGGGAGCACGCTGAGAAGCTGCTGTCCTTCCAGAACAAGAGAGGAGGACGCATCTTCCTCCAGGATGTCAAGGTTGGTACTGACTTGAGAATTGGTCCTGTCTGGACATGTCTTACCAACACCCCATGTGTATAGTACAGATGGAATTGACTCTACCAGTTCTTAAATTCTATAAAAGTGGTACTTTTTATCGTTCAGCATCTGTATTATACTGATATTTATCTCGGCTCTTATTTTAGAAGGCGGTCTACTTGGCTGCGAATACATCATGCTTTCCTAAATCGGGCCTGAATCAAAACTTTTTCGTCTTTAATGAAATACCAGAGTTAATCCTCTGAGCTTGTAATGAGACAGAGGGTGATAAGTGGCAGTGGTGGTAGTAGTACTGGTGACTCATACTATTGTGCTCTGTGTACACAAGACTTAATATAATGAGTGTTCAGTCTGCTATAATTGAATGTTTCTCTTCCGTAGAAACCGGAGCGTGATGAGTGGGGGAGTGGGCTGGAGGCCATGCAGTGCGCCCTGCAGCTGGAGAAGAACGTCAACCAGGCTCTGCTGGACCTGCACAAGCTGGCCTCTGACCACACAGACCCTCATGTAAGTTGTTTCGAAGATTCTGTTAATGCTATAAAGGTGCTTTAGAGATACTTTATTTACCCTTTACCAAATCTAACATCTCTTCTTTGATCGTGTCCTCAGCTGTGTGACTTCCTGGAGAGCCACTACCTGAACGAGCAGGTGGAGGCCATCAAGAAGCTGGGCGACCACGTCACCAACCTCACCCGCATGGATGCCGCCAACAACAAGATGGCAGAGTACCTGTTTGACAAGCACACCCTGGGGAACAAGAGCTAAACACAAAGCCCCAGGAATGAGCCTGGTGTGAATATCCTAATGACACACAGGCTATTAATGAAAAACGCCTTCTGCTCCAGCTGTTCATTCACTGAGTTCAATGTTATGATGTAATCCGCTTGACCTTTGAAGTTGATAAATTCTCGTATGTTATGGTGGCGTCACTGTTTTTTAAATGTCATAGAAGGATGGATGTTAAGACTAGAGTCTGGACTGGGGTTGGCATTTTTCCCAGCATCCTTTGCTGCTTTCTCTGACTGCTGTCCCCCCCCCTTGTGACATTTCTAACACTTGTGGCAATGTTTCTGATCTGTTCCTAATCTGAATAAACATTTTGAGCTGGACTCTGGTGTCTGTCTGCATCTGTCACATGACCTGGTCATATTGACTTAAGGGTGTGGGGTAATGCTTACACAAGGAATCATAAATCGGCTTTGAATGGTGTACATTTGAAACTGAAAATTGGTCATATTAGAGCGCACATGTAAAATGAAATTCTTATCAGCTAAAAGGTTAATGTATCAAAGAATACCTTTCTTTTTGCCATAAACTGCTCATTAATAACAGCTCCTCATATCACCAAGCTATGCCATTTTTAAGTCACCAGACCCTCATTGACTGGTTTTCCACTTGTCCTGGAGGGTCAAACACTCAGCAGGACATGTGATGGTACTTTTTTCACCCAAGGATACATTTATTTAATTTTTTCCTTTACTGAATACACACAAGATTGCAAAAACACATCACCTGTTCATTGCTGACTGTCATTGTTCCAGACATTTAAGCTCTTAATCATCAGCCTTATGACAGGTTTTGAGAAGCCTGCATTGTCATCAAGCATACAATTGTTCTCAGCTGGTTATGTTCAGCTTGGACGGACTGTTATCAGCTAAGATCACCTCTCAATTTAACTGTGAGCAGTTTCTCTTGTTTATTTCAAAACGAGATTGAAACTTGGCTGCTTTGGATGCCTGATAGTTTTGGAAGATGTCCACAGATCTGGGGTAAAAGCAACCCCACAGTGTAGAAATCATTTTATGTGTAAAGGTCATGCATTCAAATGAAGTATCAAAAAATATCAAGTATGAAAGTTTAAAAAAAAAAAAGCAGAATGGCCAATTTCAGAATAATATTATTAATGCATTATGTTCATCAATTTAATGTTCAGTTGATAAAGGTGGTTCATCCCCCCTATGATTACTAAAGACTTATATTATCTTGACCTATTACAAAACATTATATGTTATTTTATATTATTATCACACTGATACAAAACACAGGTCAAAAATGAACCGGCCAAGTTTTTATTTTCTATAGATTTACAGTTGTAATGTCAGCATTCATTATCCAAGGTAGTTCTCAATTAACTTGTTTTAGATCATAACAATTCCTTATTTTCACTTTTTCTTATTTTATTTTATTTTTTAAAATAATTTCCTATGTAACTCATGATGTCACTTACACTGGGGATGCTGGGGACTTGTCCACACCACTTTTAAAATGTCTGATTTTGTCCCCATCACTTATTAGAAGCATCATTTTTAAAATAAATTCTCAAAAAATAGCTTGCAAAAGGAAATTTCAATAAACAAATGAGAACCCTTTGCACTTTATTAGCACCTGTTGTTGAAACTGACAGCCAACAACGTGTGCAGAAAATGTGTTGACCACAGGACTCGCCCAATAGACACTTTTCACATGGTCTCATGCTACAAGTCCGTTTTTTGGAGGCCCAAAACACATTTATTACTGATAACAGCACAAAAAGAGGAAACTGACAGCTGCAGGCAGACAGCAGCGTATCTCCCTCTTCTCTGCACCACAATGCAAGCAGGAGTGACAGCAGGTTAATATGGTTAATGAATGAATTCCCCAGATATCAGATTAGATCTGGTCTTCTAATTATTGACTTGACATGGTTATTATGACCCTGACCATTGATACCCTGACCCTGTATGACCCTGATTCCACAGTATACCTAACGAAAATCTCACTCTAAACTAAATTGAGGAATACATTTTTAACATAAAGAACAAATACAAACAACACAACAGAACACAACATCACTCTGGTCTCAAGTGAAACCAAAGCTAATCATACCGCTGCCAGTTCATTACAGTTTTTTTCAATTGCTAAGACACATCGGTCGAAACTGAAGCGGCATGTTCAAAACTCTTAACACAGTCTGCATTTCCATCTTGCAGCTCAGCTCAACAGTTAATCTCATGCCCAAAAGTGTGTCTCACCAACAAAACACCTTATACTTGTCTCAAGAGAAGCTCATTCAACAAAACACTAGCACATTGTCTCAATTTGGAAACACACACAATCACTCTTAACAAACGGAAAGACAAAATACTAACAACAAAGAACATTACATCACATACATCTTATATTTCAAGTTTAAATGATTTTTGTCAGGTAAATCAGTATTTTATATAGGATCTTTTGCACTTTAATGGTTCTAAATTATTGTATATGCTGTAATATATTGCACCAACACTGAATCAGGAATGCAGAGATTTATTCAAGAACATTTGGGCTTTTGCATAAGTACTTCAGGACCATACAAAAAATAAAGATTACGTAATGCAGAATGTCAGAATTCCAGGGGTAGAATACAAATTACAGTAAGAGATAAAACTAAACTCCCTCCTCTCCTGGCTGCTTTTCTCTCTCTACCAACTTCACCCACTGCTCTTTGATCCATACTTGCACAGGAAAAAGAATCAGAAGCCACTCCTTTTGTATATGCTTTCTAATGAGGCCAAACGCGGATCACCTGAATCAGTTTTCAGCTGAAAACTACCATCAGCTGTTTGGAATTGCATCTTCGTTTTATTTATTTTAATTGTCAATATTTTGATATAATTTTCAAAAGGTTTCAATGTGGCTGCAGCAGAAATTCCCCATGTTTTTTCCCCTACCATTCTGTTTTGAGCGTGTTTTTAACTGTTTTGAACAAAGTCTGTAAGCATTTGAAAAATTTGCTGTTAAAGCATAGTGTTTTGCAGGTGTGAACTAGTGAATGAGAAAAGACTTCATCCATTTCGGTGACTGTGGTCACTGAATGCACTTCGTCTGAAAGCAATGAAAAGGGAGACACAGTTTAGCCCACATGCATTTCTGTTTTGCAGACTGTGTTAAGAGTTTTGAACATGTCGCTTCATTTTCGACCAATGTGTCTTAGCAATTGAAAAAAACTGTAACATGGCCTCTGGGGAAGACAACACTCACTAGGTGGGAATTTCAACATTATTTTGTCTTTGAAGCAGAAAACATCAAAACATGACAATACACAGCAACTTATGTCTTTTCTCTTGCCTTTATTTGAATATTTGGTATTCAAGTATTCAAAAACGGAAAACAATCAAATAACATTACTTTAAAATTGTGATACTTATTAGGTTAGGATTAGGTTACTGACTACATTATGTAACTAGTAACTGTATCAGAATACATATTAAAGTAACTCTCCCAACCCTGTCCATGACATAATTGGAAGAAAAAGTTTTACTCATTCTAAAAAAAATCAAGTCTACATATTGTAAAAACAACATAAGTAATAAAATATGAAATAAACATCTAAAATAATTTAGTAATCAATAATCTGGGCAGTGCCCAAGCAGCTTGAATGGGCATGACACCTCTGAGCTAAAGCATTATAACCTTAAAGTGATAATAAAAATATAAAGTGACATCTCTGTTGATTAGTTGTGACAAAAATATTGACTGTATAAAATATGGGCAGAGCTTCATGGTCTGAAAAATGACTGGAGATGTGCCTTAAACCTGCATTCTTTCTAATGACCAGCAGGGGCGATGCCAAAAACAAACAGTGTATCAATTTTACAGATTCATTGATTCATATTAATCCACAAAACAGCAGAAGCAGCCAGTGTGGTTCATTCTTGTCTTTCTGTATACACAGTTACCTTACAACTTGTTTGATATCTGTTACAACACATCTGAAGCTGGTTCAGCTCAGGATCATATTCTAAATGAGGAAACAAAGTTCAGGTACACAGAGCTGTTCCTTGTCCTGCAATTAATCAAAAGTTGACATCCACAAACACAGTAAACTCCTCGCTGTCCATATATGTCCTTGTTCCCTCCCCTTCAGATGTTGTTTGAATCAGAGCTCAAACTAGTTTCATTTCCAAGGTAGTGAAACTTAGACAGTCGTTGCCACAGAGAGGTGAAATGGCGCAGAAAGGACTTCAGCTGGACCTGGAAACTATTTTGTGTTCGATCTGTCTGGATGTACTGACGGATCCGGTAACGATTCCCTGTGGACACAGCTACTGCATGAGCTGTGTTAAAAGCTCCTGGGATGAAGGCGATGGGAGGAAAATCCACAGCTGCCCTCAGTGTAGGCAGAGCTTCACTCCGACCCCTGTCCTACTGAAAAACACCGTGTTAGCAGTTCTGTGTCTTATTTGTGCTGATAAACTATCAGCCACCTACAAAGCAACGTTCAAGTATATTTTCAGTTGCTTGGGTTGATTTAGATATTAGGTGTTATAATGCACCATGGCCATCTGCTGGAGATGCTCAGTACTGCATTGTGAGATCATAACTCAGTCATTTCAGCCTTCCAGTCACTAAAATGTCACTAGATTTGGTTGTTAAAGACATGCTGAGGGAAAGAAGATGTGAGTTTCTGCTTTACACCACCCCAAAGAGTTCTTGAATCACTATTAACAGTTAATTACAACTTGAGAAATTATAAAATGCACAAAATAAGATTGAAACGCATTATTTCCTGCACTGACGACATTAACTTGGAAGACCTACAAAACACTCTTTCATAAACTGAGTGCATGATGAATAACTTGTACTGTGTCAGTCAGCCACAGATACTGAAATGTGTCCCCTCAGACAGAGCTGCCTTTTTCTCAGGGGTCATGACCTCTACACAAATCAAACAAGGCTGCGTTTCTAGTACCCATACTGCCACACTATTTAGTTAACCAGAAAAGTGTTTGATATGTCCGGATATGTAGTATGTCAAATGCAGTATGACAAAAATACCAGGATGTCTTGCAGCATCAGGTTGAATTTGGCATTGTACAAGCTAGCATGTTTCTGGTGATTTTGACCCACAATCCTTTGCGTAGCGGATGATATGTCACATTGACTGAGCTGCAGACAACAGTTGCTTCAGATCGCATGTTTTTTTATTTTTTTAATTAAAAGTTTTCAACAACGGCCTGTAACGGATGAAGAGCAGGAAAGAAACAGGGTCAAAGTTAAAGGGGGATGTTTTGATGAAGTAGTGTGTTCTAATTATATGCTTACTGCTCACAACAGTACATACATACAGGCAGCTGCAGGATGTACTAAAAGTAAAATGAAAGAAAATTGTAAATTCAAATGCAGCTCTAGTCTGTCAGGTAAAGGGTTCCCTGTGTGACTGACAGCTCTGATAGGTTGGTTTGCTTTCCAGGGTGCTGAATGCAACCATCACTGTCCAGGGTGCTAAAGCCTGCAGGGCAACTCAACTAAAGACACTGATATACTTTTGAACTACGTCCAACTACAGCCAACTTCTAAGAGCTCCAATCAGAGATGAGATTGTTCTGCCCCTTACAGGAGATTTCAGCTCATGTTCTTTTTGATTCATGTTTTTTTTCTGGAATATAAATGCAACAATCTTTACCACTAAACAGTTTAATGATATCCCTATTTGTATTTAAATAAGACAACAAATCAGCATCCCTTCATTGTTTGTTGATTAGAAATCCCAGTGAGGTGCTGGTACACTGTAAAATATGGACACCTGAACACATCATTTAGCCTGATAGAGTTTGCAAATCTGATAATTCAGTGAAAAAAAAAACTCTACTAATTCCAGCTACTGTCATATAATTCTCCCTGATTTGTATTTAATTTACACATTCAACACTTGTATCTGACAAGTTACACAGGGTTACAGTAAATCTTTACCCGATTTAAAGTCACAGTGTCAGATGAATTGGCTGTTAAAGATGGACTTTCGTGCAGTGGAGGTGGACAGTAAGTAGTTGGCAGCGAGGGATATTGTGGAGATTAACACAGAACGGGGGAGGGGGGGAGAGAGAGGGAGTAGTGCGCAACGACTTCTCATCAGTCAGCCGTGGTGGATTTGTCTGGAGGACATTTGGATGCAACACAATAAATTATAAAATAAAAGCCAAAGAACTGAGAGGGACCAGCGCTAAATAGGGTGAGTTATATACTTTTGAGTTTGTATTATAGTTTGTTTTAGAATTAGTTATGATTTCATATGTTACCAAAGTTAAATTGGAGTTTTAAAATGGTTTATTCCAGACTGACAGGTCTTCAGTTTAAAATGAAAGGAAACAGAGAAAAGCAAGAAAATCTTTGCAGCTGTTTACAACTCGTTAACATTTCAAAAATAAACTGGAGACAACAACAACAAAATGTTTGGTACTTTTACTTGAAAATGACTTTAATATGAAACTTGCCATGATTCATTTTACGTGAGGCCATTAATGAATGATTACAGCTGCAGTTTATTTCCCTTACTGTGTCTTTCTCCATGTATTTCAGTGGTGCTGTAAATATGTAAAGAAGCAGCTATGAACACAGGCAGCACAAGGTTTTATGTTAATTGATTTGACACTTTAATGCTAAGTGTATGTCCTTCTTTATCATTTGAAGAATGGCTTTCACTGAGAGTTCCTGCATGAGAGAAACATTTGATTTTACGCATAGTGGAGGCTGTTTTCCAAACCTGCGAAAGATTAGTTTAAGTGGATTATAGGAGGCTAATGCTTGTCTATTTGCAGGGCCTGTGTTCACGTGCAATCACCTGCAGTACACCTTCACAATACTGATGTTTACTATGACAGCCTATATGAAGTCCCTGCGTTTTAGTCCTGTTGGTTGATGTGGGAGGACGAGCAGGATGAGCTCAAATGGACTAAAATTCTGGAGAATGTTTTCCAAGTAGCATGCAGCTATATAGGTCACCAAAGGTCAAGTTATATTGCCAAATATGGGGATTATAAAAGCAAAGCATTGGACTGTTTAAATTAAGAATGAATGTCTCAATAATATGATACTTAGTGAGCATTATCTCACCAAAATACATTCAAAATGAATAACGCTCTCCCCCTTCGAGGTTTCATAAGGAACTCAAATACAACCATGATACCTTTGAAATGTCTAACATGGACATTTGTTTCTCTCTGACTGGTTTAATGGAAAAGTTTGACATTTTGGGAAATAGACTTCTTTACTTTCTTGCAGAGAGTTAGATGAGAAGATTGATACCACTCTCATGTTCATATGTAAATATGAAGCTACAGGCAGCAGCTGGTTAGCATAGCTTAGCTTTAGTAAAAAGACTGGAAAACACAAAAGTAACACATTTTTTTTGGCCAAACACAGTTACTTCCTGGAGTCTTTGCTAGTTGGCTGGATTGTTGCACGAAAGAAAGAGGCAATAGACTCTCTGTAAAACAGCTATCATTAACAATTCATATTTTGTATGAGATTTAACATGAGCTTTAGTATTTTTGTTACCTTTAGCCAGGCTAGCTGTTTTCCTGTTTCCCCTTGTTTATGCTAAGCTAAGCTAAACCGCTGCTGGATCAAGCTTCATATTTACCGTACAAGCATGAAGTGATATCTATCCTTTCCTCCATCTCCCAGCAGAAAATATAACACATGCACTTCTCAAAAGGTCAAACTATTCATTTGACCTACAGTAGTCATATTAGCATTATCTTGGTGGAAATTCAAGTTTAAAATTAACAACAAATATGATAAGCTTTATTTATGCAGCACTGTTAAAAGCAACCCAAAATCATTTATAATTTAATAAAGAAAAGGGCAAATCACTTAAACCTCCAATATAATATTTAAATACCTAAAAAGAAGGAATGAAATGCTCTCACTGTTTCAGTTGGAAATTAAAAAAATACCATTTTATCCATTTGATTAATGTCCTTTTTAACATCTGCTATCTTGCACTTAGATGTTTGAATTAAGGCAACGACAAAAAATACTCATTACAACATTGCTGCAATGTTATATTAATATTCCCCCTATTGTCATTTGGGTTGATTATGTTTCTACCCCAAGAAAAAGAAAACCTTTTTGTGATGGTTTCAATGCTCCTCTTTCTCTGTAAAACTTCTACAAAATATAATGGCTTGGATAATTCAAATTGTCAACAATGCCAAAGTAACGTGTGCATGTAAATACCTACAGCAGAAGCCTAATGGGGCCTCAGGTTCAGTTCAGAGCTGTGAGCTTTTAGACTGACAAAATCCCACCGCCGGCTGTTCACCTCCTATCTGTCTGCGTGCAGGTCAGACCAGAGAGCCTCTAAAGGCAAAACACTGTAAGACCTGGTTAAGCTCAGTCAACAGTGGCTGTCTGAAATATTGGGGGCGACATGAGGCTGTATGTACATTTATGATTATATGAACTTAGCCTATCACAACTTCTCAGAGCCTAATTTGACACATTAAGATGACGTTTTATCCAACCAGCAGCAAATGTTCACATTTTATAGCTGGAACAACAGAATATCTGGAATTTTAGTTAAAAAATCACCTAAAGATTAATCAACAGTCAGAACAGTTTCCAAGTAATTTTCTGTTGGTTGATGAGCCCAACAAGTGAACGGAATTAAAATAGCCAAATTTATACATAAACTGAAACTTACATTACTTTTATTAATGCATGGACATTGTTGAGGAAAAAAGTACCATCTTTTCTTGTATTGAACTAACTCTCATCTTAAAAATAGACCAGAAATCTCATTTGTGCCTAATTATAATAATAACCATGTGAGAAATCTTTTATTGTAACCACCCTTGTGGCCACAGTAAAGGTTTTTTTCCCCATATCTGGCTGCTGGAGACTGTGGGACTCTTGCTTTAGAGCTTGAGAGTGTTAGCATGCTCACATTTGCTAATTAGCACTAAACACAAAGTACAGCTGAGGCTGATGGGAATGTTATTAGTATTGGAGGTATTTGATTGTTGGATAAACTGACATTTGTACCTTTTTGATGATGGCTGGAGGTTATGGGATCACTTAGTCAGCATGTGAGCGACAAAAAGATCACGGTAGCGCTCGAGAAAAAGTCATGGAGTTACCAAGTCAGAGCCCCCAGAAAAACCACAAGCAGCAGTCTTAAGAGTGAACACCATGCTTGTCTGTCGGTCTCACATGAAAGACACAAGCTTCAAACTGTAAGTGGTCCTTTGACCATAGATTCAAGTCACCATACTGTAACTGGAAACACTCACAGGGCAAAAGTGAACATCCGTGCAAAGAAATGATGTACTGTAAAGCACAGAGACACTAAACCTTTTTCGTTCAGCGTTTATCAGACATTGTTCTTGGTAATATAAAAAGCCGTTGTCTTATTTTGACTACTCTTGTCTCCTTTGACGAGACATTTAAAGACCTATTGTCTGTTGCAGTAAATCACTTTATATATTTTACTTTTAGAACCTAAATGTCCTTCTCATTTCTAATCTTTCTACCTCAGAGCAGCCTCACATATTGCGCCATTCATTGTCAGTCCTCTAATTTTGGGTTTCTGAAACTATGAATTCACCACCCTGCAGTACCTAGACAGAGATATGTCTTCCTACATTGACCTGACCAGGTTTCTGACCAACTGATGTAAGTTACTGGCAGCAGTCCAGCCTAAATCTGCTGTGACCTAGATAAGAACTGTGGTCATCATCCTGATTTTGGGGTGTTCTGAACTCCAGCTAAAATGTCATTATGCAACCCACAGAGCCTTGGCAGGAACACCAGACTGACACAGGGCTCAGTCTATGTTTTTATCCAGAGTATTTACATTACCAGCTCTAGACTAATAAATTATATTGAAAAGATGTTATTCACACCCTAATCAAGCTCGTGTACCCACTTCAGACAAGGGTGCATGCTAACATGTTTAGCTTGGCAGCTACAATGAAGATTTTGGCTTTAAAAAAGGGTGCAAATAAAGTATTTTCAAATCAATTTGGGACTTCAGAGCTCCATGAGACTTGGATTACGCCAGATGAGCTATTTGGAGCCATTTCATGTTTTGTTATGGGTTGTATTTTAGGTTTTTTAAAAATCTGCTACAGTTGTATAGGAGAACGCTGCAATTTTGTTTTGCTGTGAGGCTCCAGAAATGTTTTGTAGACTACAAAACGTCACCTTGCTTTCCACTGGCATGGGGATGAGGAAATAAACTTATCCTTTAAATAGCTTGCTTTATTCACAAAAACAGAAACTGAATTATCTAAAGAGACGACCTGGGGTGGGTAGATAATGAATCATTTTTGGGTGAACTGTTCCTTAACTGTTCCTTAATTGCCAAATATGACTTAATTGAAAAAATCCCTAACGTATCAGGCAAAGCCGAACCATCAGGTGTTAAGTGGAGAGTAACACCAAACTGAAATCATAAACAATGTGTCTTTTTACTGGCCTTTTGTCACCAGATGGTGCCCAACTGAAAGCGAAAGTGAAAACCCATCTTCTTACTTAACACTAAATGACTGAGGACAAGGTCAGCATGTTTATTTCTAACGGGTACCAGATAATTAACAACAGTTACTATAATTTAATCAGTTAAAGACGTAGCTTTAAACATATTTTCCATTTTGTACATGAGTTGTCTCGTTTAAAGCAAAAGCTCAACATTTTGGGAAATGGGCTCATTCCTTTAATAGTGAAAAATTAGATGAGATGATTGTGTGTGTAAGAAGCTTTAGGGCCTTGACCACATAACATTTTTTTGTTTCCAATGAAAAGCAAGTGTCTGCAGCTGCAACTTTTCCGAAAGGTGCTTGTGACGTCATCGTCGCTCTTTTTCTTTTTCCCGGCCTAGGCGATAACATCCGCCATATTTGTGTCTCCTATGGATCATGTCGTGCACCCAAATTCTCCTTGCTCTGATGTCCCGATGTCAAATCAAAAACAAATGGATAGTAAACCGCAAAGAGGCGGTGTCAATCATACAGTGGTGGTTGTTAAGATATTGTTGTCATAGAGACAAGATGCACGTGCAGCATTTTTTTTATCTCAACGCATCATCGCAACACTCCTGAGCGCACAGCAAGCGCTTTTCTGCCCCGAAAAAAAAAAAACTATATGGACACTGGCCCGTAGCTAGCAGTGGTTAGCCATTAGCTTAGCCCAGCTAAGTCCAAAGGATAAAAAAAACTGCAATCCGGCATATCTAAAGCAAATAAACTTGTTATATCTCAATCGTTTAATCTTAATGTAATTGTAAAAACATTAATATGCTGTTTGATGGTGGCTTAAATGCCAGACTATTTCTTGGCTCTGAACAGTTTCCAGGCAACTTACCTTTTGACAGACTCAGGCTACCTTATTTCCCCTGTTTCCTGTGTTTGTGCTAAGCAAACAGGATGCTGGCTGCAGCTTCAGAGTTACCTTACAAACATGAATGACTTTTCGTTCAGTTGGAGGTCAAAGACAGTGGTGTATTAACAGATCTAACAATCTCTCTCTCTCACACACACACACACACACACACACACACACACACACAGACACACATACGCAGAGGTGTCCCTCTCTAATCCTCTGATTATGCAATTCCAGGGAGATGAAAGGGTTAATGTAACGGAGCTCACTGCTTGAATTAGATCTCAGTTTAAAAATATGATGTGTATTTAGATTTGTGTGTGTACATCTCTATTTCAGCTGTCATGGGGGAGGATAAATGACAGACAGAGGGGGACAACAGAGGGGAGGAGTAAAGGAGAGATGATAGCAGGATGGGAGGTGAAAGGGGAGGAGACCCAGAGAGGCAAACTGTCCTTAATTTGTTTAAGCCGAGGGATTTTTGGATTACCTTTGGCAATTAATCTTGTTACGTCGCTGCACAGCGACAGAGGGATGTCTACTGTGGGTGGGGCCTGTGTATGTGTGTTTAAATGTCAGTGTGTGTATGAGTGCGCTGACATGTTTAACTCTTTACAGGGCACAACATTCCTTAAGAGAGTGGCATGAAAATCAGACATTGATATTTTCAGGTCTTTCTGGTATTTCGGGTCCTGTTATTGTTCATGCTGGCTCAGTGTATAGACACTTGAATAGAAGAGAGCCATCATTATTGTTATTAACAACACCTATGTCAAAGTCAAGTGAAAATATCTGCTGCGCTAAAGCTCTGAGAGCAATGGTGGTGGTATGAGTGTCTGCGTGTGTGCATCAACAAGCCTTGTTGCTACAAAGTCCGGGGGATTATTGTGTGCAAGCAATGAGCTGCAGAGCTTTATTTTACTCTGTCTTCTTGACACACTGCCATCATGGAAGGAAAGCAGACAGGAAGGGAAGGTAAAGAAGGAAGAGAGGAGGGAGGAAGGAAGCAACCAGGGAAGTAATGCACATTAAAAGAGGACAAAGGAAAAATGGAGAAAGATTGCAGTAGAGGAAAAGAGGCAGAGGCAATGAAATGCTGTCTTGTGTTTATGTAAAAGAAAATTATATTAAATCAAAAGTGGGGGAAATAAACAATTCTGGAGAATTCGGGCCGAACGCCAAACCAAACAGTCATTATTTGATGACCTGGGAATGAGACTCGACAATCAACTATCTTACAAATTGCTGGAGTGAGTCCAGTTAATACTTATGTATAGGCAATTCAGATCCTATCGTTTTTGGTGCAAACGTCATGTAGGCTATGTTCTGTGTATCTTCAGTTAGAGAAATTACTGTAAAAAATAAAAATGTATTTCATTAATAGTAAATGGGCTAGATGTGCACATAATAGTAATACTCAAGGAAAGTACAAAAACTTTAAAGTTTACTGAACCTCTGTATTTAATATATTCTTAAACCTCTTACATGAACAAGTTAACCAAAAAGCAGCCATTGACTGGTTGTTTGTTGCCAAGTAGCTATCATGCTGCATTCACAATGTTGTCAGAATGGGAAGAGCCATTATTTCAACTTGGTTAGCATTAGCAGTATCTGTAGCAGCTTGTTAAGTGAAACCTACAGAAGCCCTAAAGGGCCATGCATTCATACATTTTATTTCCTGCATTTTCCAGTGATAATGAGTTAATTTCATTTGTTTTCTCGAGATCTCGAGTTATTATCTCGAAATAACAACTGCCGTTTTCCCGAGATAACGATATAATTAATTTGAGATCTCGAGAAAACAAAACGATAGTGTAGTATATCAAATCATTGCAGGAAACATCATTCAGTGTAGCAATGTCAGAGGAGCAGGAGCATATCGATCACCACGTCATTGAAAAAATCAAGGCCTGACACAGGCTGAAATAGCATTATGCCTTGCTATTACAGATAATATACACATTAGTGTGCTTAATCTTAAAAGACGGTTAGCAAGGCTTCAGCTATATCGGCGGCGCAATCTAAGTGAGCCTGATGTTGTTGTTAACTACATAGCTGACCAGCTACGAGGTCCCGGGCGTCTCCATAATCTCAGGCCTATCATATCACAGTCATTATCTCAAGATCTCGAGTTAATTATATTGTTATCTCGGAAAACAAAGTTTCGTTATCTCGAGAAAATTATCCCGTTATCTCGGAAAACGGCAGTTGTTATTTCGAGATAATAACTCTGAACACCCAAACACTGAAATTAACTTGTTATCATGGGAAAACGGAGGAAATAAAATGTATGTATGTATGAATTGGAATGCAAGACCAAGAAGACCAGTCGTTTCACATTGTGATATTGTTGACAATGTGAGTAGGACATTCTTCACTGCTGGGATGTCACATGAAACTACATCTGTTTCAATGAAACCTTGTTCAAATAAAAGCAATTTTCTTGAAACCAAAAAGTGAATAAATGGTGCGAGGCAGGAGAGTGAAAGGAGTGAGAGAGGATTAAAGAGATTACTGGCAGGTGAAGGGTCAAACAGGATGAAGTTTAACAGAAGGACACATCTGAAGACAGAGTGAATGTGTTTTGTGGTGGGTTTTAATGTCTCCAAATAGATTTAAAGAATAAAAAAATCACTGACCGCTTGTCGTCTACTCTCCTCTGATTTCGCAGAGCAGCGATGCGATTGGTCAGTGTGGCGGGGTCCCGGCTCCGCAGGGCGGCCGAGGAGGAGGAGAGGGAGCCCCCACCTCCACCGCCCCCATCACACCACTCCAACCACCAGTTCGCCAGCATGAAGAACAAGTTCTTCAATGAGCTCACACACCTGCCAAGTGAGCACATACACAAAAAATATACCCAAAATACACACATAAGGACAGAGCAAACACACTTACAGCATGCATAGTTGTTAATACACTTGTGCACATGTTCAAATTAAGGGGGGAAGTCAACCAATTTTACACATAAAGGTCAGTTTACTAGTTATTATGACAACTGCTCAGCCTGTAAAAACAGCTGTAAAATGTCTCTGGAAGGGTGTTGTTAAGTCTTAGAAAATAACCCTGTTGATTTTATTTGAAGTCTACAATTTTTTAACAAAAACGCCTTGGATTTTAGGGATTTTTCACCCTTATGTAACTTACGTAGCCCTCCAGTGATATTGGTGCCAGACCAGAACAGCTTAAAGATCACAGTGGAAGTCAACATGGCTTGACAAAAAGTAAACATAACATCTGCATCCATGTCCTGTTGGATATATGACAGAAAGAGGAATGAGGCCTAGAGTACTTGTGTGGCGACAGTGATTTCAGTGTTGTTCTAGGCAGTCAAAAATTGAAGCCACTTCAGCCAATTAACATGTGCATTCAGAGACAAACACACACACACACAGACTAATAGTAAATAGTCTATTACCTACATACCATCATCTAACCATCTTTTCATTTCATTTTCAACTTTCATGTGTTTCATTTTATTCTGTCCTCTCTCATTTCTTCATGTGACTACTCTGCTCTGCTCTTGAAGATCATAAACTCAAGAGTAAGTGAAAAAAAAATACATGTCAAGTCTTCTGCAGATGTATAAAAAAAACACCAGTCTTACTGTGCTTTTCCAAACACCTCACAAGACCACCTCACCTCAGTAGGAATTGAGCCCCTCAACCAAGTAGTGTCACCGCTGTTTCCTATCAAACTACACAAGCAACAACCTGCCTTTAACACTCTCTCTCTCCCTCCGTTCTCCAGTGCCCATGTGGGCCATAGGAGCCATTGTGGTCGTGGTCCTTGCCCTTATCGCCTGTATGGGATTCTGCATTTACAAGAAGTGCTTCAACAAAGGCAGCAAGCCCAAGAAGGTCCGAGAGAGGAAGGGAGGACGAGGGCGCAGGAAGAAGGACAAGGAGGGAGAGGATGGAGACGAGAAGAAGGTAAGAAAAGACGTAGTAAACAGTTTTGTCCCGTGTCTTCCTGAGTCATCACAACTGGCTGTATAATATATGGATGCAGCTTCCTAGTAGTGAAGGCAGAGTGAAATTGCCTTAAACCTTCATTCATGCTAATGGATAACCATTATATGTGCTTGGCTTCTCAGTCAGGTTTTATCCGGGGTGATGTCAAGGTGGGTTTACACTTAGTTTTCACATGGTGATACTATCAGAGTGATTATGGAAGAATGTTGCCCAAACTTTCTACAACACAGCTTTGCCCAAGTTAGCAGATTGTAGAGCTGGTCTGAAAAAAAAAAAGCTACGTAGCTGGAGCTGACAGCTGATTAGCTTAGCTTAAGGCTGGAAATGGTGAACGAGCTCTACCCAAAGGTAACAACATGCTGGTGCTAATGGCAGATACTGCTATCTTCATAGTCTCTATGGTAAGATAACCAGCTGCTGCGCAGTAGTTTAGCATCAATCTTCTCATCTAACTCTCAGCTAAAAAGTGAATAAGAATATTCATCTAAATGTTGAACTATTTCTTTAAGCACAGATCTAAATATGGTACTGGGGACATGGCTGACTAGCATCCATACACCCTCCACAGTACAACAGATGGAGTTAGCAGCAGCAATAGCTGCGCTGTCTTCTATCTGATTGTACTCACTGCTTCACTGTTCACAGCTGTTTGGCTCTTTTCCAGATTCCCACTAGTTATGTATGAATTGACATC
This sequence comes from Pagrus pagrus, assembly GCF_965226575.1. NCBI lineage: Eukaryota > Metazoa > Chordata > Actinopteri > Spariformes > Sparidae > Pagrus > Pagrus pagrus. Next base: position 7,763,779 of record NC_140197.1, read on the forward strand.
TTAAACTGGGCAGCCTAAAGGGATGACCGCTGTTCCCTTGTGACTGGACACAGCTCGGAGAAGCTTATAGTAACGAGCATCGATGAGGAATACAGATTTTTTTCAAAGCATTAAAGAAACAGTTCACCTTATAATCAAAAATACATATTTTTGTTGTCTTATTTTGCTTTACAGCAAGAATCAGTGCTTTGCAGAGGCTGCAGCGTATCACAAGAGGTTGAATACAGAATGCGTGACTTTAATAACGATGTCTGTTAACTGCTAACTGTGCTGCGTGACTTCCAGGAGGGAGAGGATGGGAAGGAAGAGGAGGAGAAGGAGTCCCTTGGAAAACTGGAGTACTCACTGGACTATAACTTTACTGATAACCAGGTACACACACACCTGCACATTTGCAATGCACACCAGTATTCAACCTTCCAAACACAGAAATGATTAATGAGCTCAATCTACAAGGATTCAGCAAAGATGGTGCCCCTTACTCCGTAAAGCTAGCTACACAGTATGTGACCCTTCATTTAAACGTATCTCCTCTTCTTCTCCAGTTGATAGTTGGCATCATCCAGGCTCAGGACCTTCCAGCCATGGACATGGGCGGGACCTCAGATCCCTATGTCAAGGTCTACTTCTTGCCGGACAAGAAGAAGAAGTTTGAGACAAAAGTCCAGCGCAAGAACCTCTGTCCTGTCTTCAATGAGACCTTCACCTTCAAGGTCTGTACATCTGTACAAAAGTTGAGACCACGTTGAACATTAAACATTAATATGAAATTGTTTTGAGCATATTATCAGTTGCATGTTTAAACTAGTCAGCATGAAAATCCGCTTTTTTATTCTTTCCCTCTCCAGATACCATTTAATGACCTGGCTGGTCAGACTCTGGTGCTGCAGGTGTTTGACTTTGATCGTTTCGGTAAGCACGACGTCATCGGCGAGATCAAGATCCCCATGAACTCTATAGACCTTGGACAGCCCATACACGAATGGAAGGATCTGGTTGGAGGAGAGAAAGAGGAGGTATGTGATTTTATGGGCATCCATTGAAACATATAATGAATGTAAAGTCAATACCAACAGGTAAAGCAACCAAAGCCACGTGTAACATGACAACTCGTCAATATTTTGTCCCCGACAGCAAGAGAAGCTGGGTGATGTCTGTATTTCCCTTCGTTACGTCCCCACGGCCGGTAAGCTAACAGTTAACATCATGGAAGCCAAGAACCTGAAGAAGATGGACGTCGGAGGACTGTCAGGTGAACACACACATACTTGTGTACATGCTGAGACTGGCAGTGGATGGCAGATATGGTTTTCATGCTGGCAACTCTGATTTATGTTCTGATATCATTCCTGTCTCTCAGATCCATTTGTTAAGGTGGTGCTGCAGCACAACGGGAAGCGACTGAAGAAGAAGAAGACATCAGTCAAACAGAACACTCTGAATCCTTACTTCAATGAGAGCTTCAGCTTCGAGATCCCCTTCTCCCAGATCCAGGTTTGGACCACTTCCATTTTCCTTTGACATTTACAGCTCGGTGTTAAACATAACACACATCGACTTTGACATCTACTGGTTCTAGTTAATCGTTTAAGTTGTATGAGCTTACATTTAGTATTTAAACTTAAGATGCCATTTTTTAGGGCTGAATCATTAACCGTGCTAGCTATCGAAGCAACTGAAGGACACAGTGCCATGAGGCTTTGCACATGCTTTCAGGGTCCCCAGAGGATGAATCCTACTGGCTTTGGATAATTCCCTGACATTTACATCAGGACCACCAGCAGGCTGATTTTAATGTATATTAAATGGTACCAAGCTTACACAGTAAACTAAGATGGTGAACATATTAAATGGTATACCTGCTAAACATCGCTATGTTAGCATTGTCATTTTGAGCATGTTGATATGCTAGCATCTGCTAGCATGGCTGCCGACTGTTTCATTAACATTTTTACCGTAGTCTATCCACACATTCAGTAACTTCTAAAATCCTTGGCTATTGATTTTAATTGATTTTAACTAAAATTCTAGATTAAGTTGTGCATATTTGCACTCTAGACCTGTCTGTTACAGCTGCCTGCTGCTGAACAAGTCAAAGAGATGTGCTACTTTCAGTGGATTTCTTTCTTTTTGCTTCAGGGGTAGTTGCTTAAAATGACAAAGAAGATGAAGTTCTAAGTCAAAGGCACATTTTCAGACCCCAAAAAAGCAGTACGCTTCTAAATTACACTTATTTATGAGTCTATAAAACTATATAGAAGCATTGAACAACTCTTTTACCCTTTTATTAGGAACATGTAGCTCTCTCTTGAGCTGTGCATGTCCGCACCATCGTAGTACAGCTCAGGTTGTAAGATGCAGTCAAACTCTGCACTTTCACCGCTCTCTCTTGAGATCCCTCTGGGAAGTTTGTCTGGAAAGTTTGTCTGGAAAGTTTGTCCGGAAAGTCGGGTGTTTCTCGATGTGGTGCCTCCGGACATTGTAATCTTTGAGTACCCCAACGCACTCATAGCAAATGGGTTTGGCGTTTGAACTGGATGGTAAAATGTATGTGAAGTATTTGTCAGTCCAGACAGGGTTAAATCGGTTTACATTGTCAATTTTACGTTTCAGAGTTGAAAAGGACATGTTTTAGACTGGGTATCTTGGCACTACTTCTGACAGCACCGCTAGCCACGCTTCAAAACAACACGCTGCATTGCGGGTAGACTGTTGCTAGGCTACGCGGAGTGTTGCATTAACGGTCTGAAACACTTGAAATGTCTTGCGAAACAAGTTGCCCTCTCCATCTCTTCAATTCAATTCAATTCAGGCAGGCTGGACCACAGGCTGGGCCACTTGGGGGTTGGTTCTGGGCTGCATGTGGCCCGCGGGCCGCTAATTGAATAGGCCTGTCTTAGTCGATAGTATGGTTCAAGCTTCATTGTATAAAATATAGACGGAGCTTCCAGGTCTGAACAGTGAAGCCAATCAGTATAGAGTTGTAGCAATGCGAGTCCTCACCAGCTCCACCCTCTCGTACAAATATGGTCACTTCTGGCTCCAAAAAACCAAGATGGTGACAGCTGTCGTACCGAGCTGGGGGCTGTCCATAACCCAATACCGCTGGAGACTACTTTTTCCAAAATGCAACTTAATGTCTTGCATTAGACCCTTACTGCCTTGTAAATGCTCACTTCTCACAAATCTTCACCATTTTGGGATAAATACCTTGCTGAAGGGTATATTAAGGTTAGTTGCTGAGAGATGCATGATGCTTCAAAACCTCCCTGAGTTGAAATATATACATACATAAGAATTTGTTCTAACCATGGCCTTCTCCTCTTCTGCTGTCTCCACGTGTAGAAAGTCCAGGTGCTGATCACTGTGTACGACTACGACAAGCTGGGCAGCAACGACGCCATCGGCAAGGCCTGGATTGGCTACGGCGCCTCAGGCGTCGGGCTGCGCCACTGGTCAGACATGCTGGCCAATCCCAGGCGTCCAGTGGCCCAGTGGCACACGCTGCAGCCAGAGGAGGAGGTGGATGCTGCACTGAAGGCCCCCATCCGCTAAACACACACATGCTGTATTTATACAACATCATCTGCATAGAGGGGATATTCTTTCATTTGAAACCAAACAACTGCAGGTTTTATGAAAAGACCTCTCACTTGAATATTAATCTTCAATGTGCTTCAGTTTCACACCATCATTCATTTGGTAAGATTTAATTCTTATTTAACTGCACTACGGTATTAATCAATAGAAACAGACATATTCTTTCTGTAATTCTGGAACTGCTGTTGCAGAGCTGAAGCGTGCATCTTTTTATTTTTCCTTTCCCGTTATGTTTCCCTCTCATTTACCTGACAACTCTCTCATTTGCTTTTTCCTGTAAAATGTGTTGTATTTAGTTACATGTTTTTACTGATATTTGTTCTGTCATGTTGTGGCTCCTTCTGTGCTTGTGTTTGAAGGAGATCCTGCTTGGAGTGTCTGGTGAGTGCACACGTTGATGTGTGTGAGTGTGTGTGTGTGTTTGTGTGTGTGTGTGTGTGTTGTACATCGTAAAACAATGGAAAACTGTTTGTGGTTTCACTTTTCGATACGTACCATGTGATTGTAAATAAATAGCTGAATAAATAAAACGTTTCCAAACAACAGCAGATGGTTCGGCAGCCGATGGATGGATTTACATTTGCACATTCATGCCATTATACCCCTCATGTGCGAACATGATATCCTTTCATTTGCACACAAGCTGTAAGTCACACACACACACACACACACACACACACACACACACACAATGGAGGTATATCAATGTCAAAACAACCAGAGAGATGCGCAGCAACGGGTGTGTGCACGCATGAGAATTTTGTTATGCGTGCGTGCGTGCGTGCGTTGTTACGTGCAGACTGTATTTCACGCGTAACAAGAAGCTGCGTGCGTACGAAGCAGCGTACGCACGTCTGTCTGTCACTGTTTGACAAATGTTGTCACGCGTTCACACACGCGTGCGGTCGCAGTTTCTGATGTGCGACCGGAAGTTGATCTGCACCGTGCGCAACACACCGCGTACTTGGACGCCTCGCGTGGTTGTTCTGTGTTCCATGTTCATCCAGTAGATGGAGCCATCGATCCAATACGAGATACAGACATACAGGCTTTTACATGACATGATTCATTTGTTCCATGAAGACAGAGAAAGAGTTCTGTTGCTGTTTCTTTTACTTTGTTTCTCACATAAGACACAAAATCAATGACAAACATTTGTAAGTTAACCACGCCCCCCGCAGGTAATCACTTCATTGAGAACTGCTGGGACCGCTGGAGAGGTGCGTTAGGTTTGTGCACCTGAACAGCTGCAACACACTCCCAGGACTTTTGTTGGGAGGGGCTGGGGAAGCACGCACTTTTATCAATGATCCACCGTCCTGGTCCCACCGAGGACTCGAGCAGCAGCGTTTTTTATACATACATATATATATATATATATATATATATATATATATATATATATATATATATATATATATATATATATATATATATATATATATATAAATAACAAAAAAAACACTTCTCCTCCTTCTCATTCTTCTTTTATAATTCTGGCAGCAGTGTCTGGCTCATTGCTGCCTCCCCTGGTTGACGACACTTCAATAAAATGAAAAGGCCAACTACGCGAGGCGTCTAAGTACGCGGTGTGTTGCGCACGGTGCAGATCAACTTCCGGTCGCACATCAGAAACTGCGACCGCACGCGTGTGTGAACGCGTGACAACATTTGTCAAACAGTGACAGACAGACGTGCGCACGCTGCTTCGTACGCACGCAGCATCTTGTTACGCGTGACATAGTTTGCGCACGTCATTTCCGCCTACATGTCAGCGTGTGACAAAAATGTTCAATTATCTTCATGCGAGCATTAATGCGTGCGTTCGCATAAAACGCATGAATGTTACACGTAGTCACTACGCGTGTGATTACCGGCGTGCAGCAGTCATACGCGTGAACGTGCGTGTGAACGGGGGACCATTATAAGTCAATGGGGAAACTACATTACACGTCAGGCGCTGCTTGCTGCACAGGCGTCAAAGCATGCGCGTGTGACACGTTCAGTTGATAGGTGCGCACGCATTATGACACGATTCTACCGCCATACACGCACACACACACACACACACACACACAGTTAAATGCATCATTTAGGATTAAAGATGCCACGATCTTTTGAGAAATCCATCTGAGCCATAAAATATTTATGACATATCATGTTTCAGAAAGGGATTATATCCTCAGCGGTATTGTTACAGCTGAAGTCAGAAGAACTCAACCAATAACTGTAATTTTCTGAGGGGAACTAATCCTTCACCCTGTGATTATTGCTGTCATTCGTCCCAGTAATCCAATTACAGTATGAATGTGGAGGCTTTTCTGGACAAACTGTGGTCCTCACATTCAAAAGGCACTGCAGGCCTCCTTGATACATTTTATTTCAGTGAGGTCAGTGTGCGTATGTGTGTGTGTGTGTGTGTGTGTTTGTGCCCTGATTTGATGCAGTGAGTGACAGACTGGATTAACAGTGTGTCCTCTTTAGTCCTTGTCTCATGCAGTGAGCCAAACATGTGAGGCAGGAATTAGAGGTAGGGGGAGGGGGTGGGGTACAGGAAATATAATTACCACTGACAGGAGGGAACAGGAAACAGAAAGAAACTGCCTGTAATAATAAAACATGTAGGTACATAACATAATAAGTTTAAAAAGTTCCAGTGAAATACAACAAGGATGTGTTCGGGGTCATTGTCCTGTTGGAACGCCCAACTGCACACAAGAGCCAATCTTCTGGCTGATGATTTCAGTTTTTCCTGAAGAATTTGGATATTATTCTTTCAATATTCTATTTACTTTCTGTAGAGCACCAGATCCACTGGCAGCAAAACAGCCCCACAGCATGTGGACTGCTTTGAAATGGCTCCGAGTGACATTCCTGACTGTAACGAGTCTAACAGGCTTTTCAAACGAGTCCTATTTAAATAGACCGAGAACAGTCACCAGCCGATATAAATCAGTCATTACACTCAGAAGAAGTTAAAGAGGCCATGTCAGAAAGAAAATTCAATTGACACAACTTTCTACGTCACCAAAATTGGTCATTCAATTTGTTGTATGTATATTTTTTTCACCCAGCAGCTCTGGTCACATTTTTCAGAAGACCTATAGTAAACTCCTTCTCGAAACATCAATCTTCATAAATGTTTATTGTTACAAAGTAGTATGTGTTCCACTCATTCCACAGAGACAGTGAGAGTTGTAGAAATCATTAAAACTCAAGGCTGCCATGATATAGTGTGGAGTGTCTAAGATCCTTTTACCCAACTGATGTGTTCCCAGCTTCATTCTGATGCAGTGACAGTGTTCACTCACACAGGGGAGTGCATCACTAAGAGTTTGAGCTGCTGTTGGCGCTTCCAGCGTTACTTCAGAAATGAACTTTGTTCTGTTGGGATGGGCCATACCCACACTGAAATTTATGGACCTATTGTTCCCAGCTTTTTTAATCTCCCTCGCCTAGATGGAGAGACCTAACACAGATCCTTCATCATATTCAAACATTACATCTATCATCTCTACACATCTGTTTGTTTACTCATGCTCATCCATCCACACCCTCTGTTATCTCCTCATATCTCTGAGAGAGCGCTCAAGCAGAATTCCTGCAACAGGTGAGATGAACACTGAAATCCACTGCTAGCACTAAAAGCCTCGTAACCACTGTCCCTGTTGTGGCCGTTATGCAACATTCCAGATAGGCTGCTATGCAGAGATGAGCATCTGTCTCTGCATGAACACCAACACAGATCAGCTTTAGACTTGATGTTGGCCAGTGTTACAATGTGACACTGTATATGTATGTTTGAATATGTCTGGTTCAGACACATAAGCGTCATTCATAAGGTGGTAAAAATGTATAATAAAGTGGTATTAAAGGGCAAGCTTTATGTTATGGCCTTTAAAGGCAGACTATGTACTATGTTTTTTAATTACAGATAATAAGTTGGATTTATAGGTAAATTAAAAAAAACCTCTTGCTCAATCTTTGAGACTCTGGGTTTTTTTCTGCTAAGCTAGCAAACTTTAATATAACTTACAGTACTGAGCTGCACCAGTTCTACTGTTACAAAGCATTTCAGTGTAAAACAAAAAATACAATAGAAATATTATCAATATATGTAAATATAAACAGTTATAATTGTATGGCGTCACAAATGCTAAAAATAAAGTACCATACATAGATTTTGGTTAAACATTGACCAAATTAGCGTTACACTATGATCAACAACGCTACTCCTTTGTGCCGGCTCTCTGTTGGCTATACACTTACTGTATCTTGTGCGAAGATATTAAAAAAAGGGAGTGAATCAAAACATGGGAACAAATAAAACAAAAAGTGTAATGAATTGAATCTCTCCATACACAAAGGCATTTTGAGCGCTAAAAGGTGGCCTTGATATATAGATATATAGATATATAGATATATAGATTCTCTCCATGTCCACTCCGGGGCTCCATAACAGTCAAAAAATATGCCTAAAGGAAAGACACAGGACAGAACTGACTCTTTGTTAAGACCTAATTGGTTGAACCAGGTATTACAGGTGGTGACTTTTTGCACACACTTCTCCAGACAGAGAATCCCAGGAACTTTGGAGCAATAAAACCAGAATGAAGAAGCTGATTGCAGACATTTTTTTGTTCAACATTTATTCTTTCAGAGTGATTCTTTTCATACTAACCCTGATTGAATTCCCTGATGTCATCACATAATGCATCTAAACCAGAGCAAAGCAGCTAAAAGCAAACCAATGAGAAATCTTGGTGTTGTGATCCACACACATTAGATTGATGAAAATTGTTGTTTTATTTAATGCAAGTGCACAACTTTAAAATCCTGGCCAAAAGAAATGGGTTGTGACAAAGTTAAATCACAGCTGTTTCTTACCATGAAGCATTCAATATCTGTCACACACAGGGCAGGTCTACAGAGAGGACTGGGAGAGGAAATGTATGATTCCTCCATTCCTATACCGCTTCCTCTTTTTTGTTATCAATGTGTTGTGTTTTTTTTTTTTCTTTCTCCGGATTTCCCTGTTTACTTCCAGCGGCCGCCCACCTTCCCTTTGCCATGGACCTTTTTACTGTAGCAGGGGAAGAGGAGGGAGGAGAAAGAAAGTAAGAGAGGGTGTAACAGTGACAGCAGATATGCGGTTTATCATTATTTTACATACAAGTAACTACTCACAATTTCTGAGCATGTTGGATTCTGTTCAGCAGCACAATGATCTGCAGGAGGCAAATTAAAAGACTTCAGAGGTAGCAGGGAAAAATGTAATTATTAATTTTTAATCAATGTTCAAGATTTTTGTTAATCAGTTTTCTGTCAGTCAGCACTGTTACATTCCTGTCCACTTCTGTTTGCAACCCCAGTCGTACCTCATATCTCTGGTGTTTCATGTGCTCCATGAAGTCAAACTTCTCTGACTCCAGCTGGTAGATCCAGTTCCACATCTCTTGGGCCCGTTGCCTTGGTAAAACAGACACAATTTGTAAGGATATGACCCTATAATTCCTTAATTCATGTTTTTTAATGTTCACCTAGGTCTCCACAGCTTGCCCTTAAGGCAACTGTCACTAATCCATGCATATCATTTGGCTAGTATGTCTTGTTTGAAATGTTAAAGCTGTAAGTGAGTGACTGACTCTACGCTAAGCCCCAATCTTGAAAACAAAAATATCTTTGTTCTTTGTGTCAAAAATCTACAATAGAATACAGGTAAATAAATTCTATCACCTTTCAGGAAAACAACACAGTTTAAAGCTGCAAGTAATGGTGCAACATTGTTTGGATGTCTGAAATACAGTTGGAGGAGACTCACTTGAGCGCATCCTCCCTTAAATTGTCGATGCCCAGCGGCTGCCTTCTCTCACCCAGAGTCTTCCTCTTGATCTCTTTGCCTGTTAGACGCTTGCCCCTCCTCGACTCAGCCTGGAACAGAACACACACAGTCCACAGTCATCTTCTGTATCTTCATCGACTCATTACCTTCTTCTTACCATCACCTCCACTGCTGTCTGACCTTGGCCAGGAAGCCTCCGAAGTTGGCTCCCATGCCAGACAGCACTTTCTTTTTTTTGGCATCATCATCAGCCTTCTTCCTGGCCTCCTCTTCCTCTTTTCTGTGACGTTCCTCCTGTCAGATGAAGACAACAGGAAAACCATATTTACATGTTGAATTGGATTTCTGTGCACCTGGCGGGGAGATTTGATACAGTATTGAGCCGTTTTGAATACATAATATAAATCAATAGTGGTGTCACATAGTTTGCGAAAATAGAGAAATAATTGTAGTACAGAACATTCAGTCATCAGATAGTAACATTTTATGATTTGGGTAATAATTGTAACATACCAGGCAATTGTATTATTGAGATACAACATACAAAGCCTCTTACAGTCTAGGCAAGTATATCACTGAGTGGAACTGGGTGATACTTTTGTACACTTTCTGTGTGAGTAGGAGTGTTTGTGTTACCGCAATCCTGTTCTGTCTGTCCTTCTCCTTCTCTGTTCTGACCCTCTGGATCTCAGCTCGCTCTGACCGACGGCGCTCCTGATGGAGAGCAGAGCAAATAAGACATGAAGCAAATTTAAAGACTTAAACATCATTTGGATAAAAAAAAAAAAATCCATCTCATTACACTACTATTTTTGAACTCATTCAAAGATAAAGGCGAAAGATGTTTTTTTATTTAGCAACATCGCCCCTCACGTTCATACTGTGCGTCAGCGGTATTTAAGTCAAGTACCATCAATAATACATCCATACAAGTACAAAAATATTATCAGATACTAGGACCAGTATTCGTACCCGTGGCCCTTGTGATTCATTAAATAATTAATATGATATTCACTGGATCAGGTATTTACTGTCCCATTCATCTTTCTGCACAAATCTAGCTAGGGAGTGTTAGTATCTAGGTCAACTTACAATTCGATCCTTGAGGCTGATAAGTTCTTCTTCATCCTTCTTCCTCTGCTCGAAGTGGACGTCGATCAGAGTATGCAGCTCGAGTAAGTCCTTCTCCATACGCTTCCTGTGGATGTCCTGATGGAACAAGGAAGGCTAATATGAGGAAGTGCACACCAATGAAAATGTTCAAACAAGGGAGCATAAAGATGTGAGTCAGTATGGAGTAATACGACTGTAGATGTAGGAAGAAGCCACATGATTTAAATCCCTGTGAGTCAGAAGGATGAAAAACAGCTAAAATCATCTACAATCAAACTTCTTTGATCTTGTAAGGACTCTGGGAGCTGTCTGTTGGACAATTCAAGAAAAGAGGTAGGTTTTGATATTCTTGATATGTTGCTAAAAAGAAAGATTCAAAACTATAGCTTCCTTGTATTTCTCGATGCTGAGACGATGTAAACCTCCATGAGAACTGATGCCTGGCTGGACCAACAAGAAGCATTTCAGTCTTCTGGTTATGCAAAAACAGAAAAGTTGATGCTTCCGACAAGAGGCTGTGTAGTTTCACATGCTGGGAGGGGTCATTTGCTCTTAAATTAAGATATGTGTCATCTGCATAGAAACAATACATTTAGGCTGTATTTTTTGAAGCTGTGACCAAGTGGCAGACATAGAATAAAAGTCGTCCCAGTAGGGATCTATGTGGAACGCCAAATTTGACCTTATAAAGATATGTAATTGTGTTATTGGGAACACTTGGTGTCCAGCCACTCAGATATGAGCGATAACAGGCAAAGTATTGAAACAGAAGCCAATCTGGACTGACTTTTCCCAAGTTATAACAGTTGTGGTTCACAGATAATTTATGTCGTAGCTGCAAAGTCAAAAACAAAGAAAATGAAACTGATCTGGTTTAATCCTCTGTTCATAACTTACATCGAAATCCACCCTGTCCCCCTCAGGAATCTTTGGAGGCGCAAGTTGAGGCACCATGGGTCTGGAAAATATAAGGAAACACAAAATGCCCAAAATTTTGAGACAGTGCTATGATATTGGACTGAGAACAACAAAAAGAAAGAATTGAGTGAACATACTTGGGTTTGGGGCGTTCCTCTGTCAATGAAAGAGAGAAAGACGAGAAAAAAGATCACACGAGTGAATAAGTGTGAGGCTCAAACGTGAACGGATTTAAACATCTGAAACGTGTTAATAAAGCTGTTAATGTGACTGAAAGCACTGCAAGTGTGGGACTGAGAAAATAAAAGGCAACATACAATTAAGCATTTTATTAGTTGTGATAAAACGAAACAGCAAAGACAAAAAGTTTTTTCTGGTTGTCTGTTTTTAATCCAAAACACTTGCTTTACAAATCCAGAGTTACACTGAAATTCTACACTGTTGCATTTTGGGTGATTATGGTCTGGATCATACAGCTTTTTTAACTACTAAGGAGACCAAATTACTTACTTATATATTACTACATATGTGCTTTGAAGACAGTTGAATCCAGCGGGAGTTAAAGGAGTAGATCTAATTTTAATATGTTAGATAATTCATTTGAGGTCAAACTAATCTTAGTTAGCCAACATGGTGTTGAGCCTGAGGAGAGGAGAGTTTTTAAAGGTGTTTTTAACCCTTTGGGAACCACACGTCAACTATTTCTCACCTTCCTCCTGGGCATCTTGATCTGATGGACCAGCCACAAAAAGACAGATTGAAAGGTGGATGGAGGGTAACAAAAAGAGCAGATGGTGCAACAAAGGAGTCATTAATGATGGGCAAAAAGAACACGAGGAGGGCAATGGAATAGAAAAGGCGAGGCGGAGGAGAGGAAGCAAGGAAGAAAGGATGAGATGAGGAACAGAAGTAGGGAAGGAATGAAGGAAAAATGGATAAACAGGAGGTATCGAGGAGGGAAGAAAAGACAGTTGGATGGAGGATGTCATACAAAAGACATGAAAACGTAAAGAACCACAGGAGGGAAGGAGGAAATCAACACATCAGATGATAGATGATAGAGACACACATGAAAAAAGAAAAGACTGGAATGACAAAGTGTCAAATCAAAGATGGGGGGAAAACATGTGGACATATGGAGGGAAAAGGTGTGGAAGGATCGAAAGTCCCAAGTTCATATCTGTAACTGCAGAGGCAGCAAGCTTCAAGAAATAGTTAGACATTTTGGAAAACATGCTTACTGGCTTTTTGCAGAGAATAAGATGACACTACTCTTGCACTTGTGTAGTTCATATGAAGCTAGTGCCAGTTAGTTCAGCTTTAGAAATTGGAGGAAACAGCTATCCTGATATCCAATTAGGTTAACAAAATCTGCCAACAAGCAACTCTAAAGATCACTAATTAACATGAGTTTAGAGTTGCTGGTAGCAAGCAAGCTGTTTTCTCCTGTTTCCAGCCTTAATGCTAAGCTAACTGCTGGCTGTAGCTTAATATTGACCATTAAGACATGAGAGTGGCATCAATCTGTTCTCATAACTCACAGAAAGACAGTAAATAAGCGTATTTCCCAAAATGTTTAACTATTACTTTAAAACTATCATTTCCCGTCATGCACTGAGAGCCATTCACTGCCGGTAATATTTACCACTCACTGTGGCTGTAGGGAAATGTAGTTTTGTGGAACATTCTGTGAACATTCATTATTATATAATGCACATACTGATCACTGTGTACAAGCAGATTGGAGTTTTACTGATTTAAACATTTCTCTGAGTTAGAATATTCTCATTGGTTGAGTTAAACCTTAATGGGCGTGGTCTAAGAATCACAGTCCAGCCATTTTGCCCTAACGTGTGATGGTCCAACTTTGGTCCTGCTCATCAAGGTTTAAATCCTCAGAGGACTAAAACTCACATCTGTTATGTGCATTTGTATAATTATGAATGTCAGAATACATACAATGATTGCAGCAGTAGAAATATTTCACAACTTTTTAAAGGTAAAAAATGTTCTTTAACAGAACCTTCATACCAGTGTGATATTTCTATCGTCTTGGACTGCATGGCCACTTTTGGTGAACATGAATACGTTTCTCCAAAATTTAGCCAAGACAGCTGTAAGTTGCTGATATCTTTGAGATCCAGATGTTGCTCCACAGAAAGTGTTAAGCTACAGAGCAAGGAAACAGTGAACTATCTAACAAATTAACCCACAATTCACAGGGTGTGGATCATCTCCAGGCTGGTGGCAGCCTACTATCACTGAGATTTAATTCTGAATAATAAGACATCTAGTAATTACAGCACCATAACATAATGGTTCCCTATTACTTGGGGCTCTTAAACTAAGTGATGGTATGGTTTGTTGGGAGCAGTAGAATGAGCTCCACAACACTGTTGTTGTTGTTGCTGTTCTAAATACGCTAGTCAATCAATCTATCCTTTTCATATTACACGTTATTGTTCGATCCACTGTCAACTTATAAAAAATATGTGCAACTTTAGATCTTTAGAAATGTATTGATTTTCGAATTAAACATGCTTACTAAAGCAGACAAGATTACAGAAATGTCACATTTTATTTCTGTTTTGGTTGTTTTTACCTTTAAAACACTGCTGCAACAGCAGGCAATGGAAAAAGCAGTCAAATGTTCACAACAAGGCATGATGAACATGTCACTGGAAATATGCTCAGGTATGACATGTGACTTTGTCCACATTCATATATTCATATTTGTTTGGAAAAGCATTGTGATGGTTTGATGTCTAACTCACATTTGGTACCAAAATACAATGCAGGTAAAAATATCTATCTACAATCTGTCTCAACAGTGTTCCAGGTGTGATTCAATATCAGGTAGGCTACAAATAAACAACCTCTTCTTCTTCTTTTTAACAAATAAACATTAAAAACATACTGTATCTAAAAACAAATTTGCTCTGGCTTTTAGGGCTAGCCATAAATGTGACTGAGGATGGGCATGCAGTCACCTTACCTTGATACTCTTGCTGCTCTGAAGGTCCGAACCAGCAGCATCAGCCAATGGGAAAGCAGAATGGAGGGGAAGTTGATAGGTGAGAGTTAGTGCAGTGTCACCCATATCTCACAATTATAAAGAAAAGAGAGAAGAAGAGAGGTTCTTCAGAGAACAAGGTGACATATTCATCTCCTCGAAGACATTTTATCATGATCACAACACTGTTTTTACATTTTTTGTATCGTCTTTTCAACAGATTTGACCAGGAGACTTCCTCTACGACGCAGTTGCCCTATACATCTGCTTTGCATTCTGGGAGTTTTCCTAAACCCTACCTTCTGCATCCTCCTCAACCTGCTCAGTCTCCTCCTCTTGTTCAGGCTCAGCCTCCTGCTCCTCCTCAGCTTCTAGGAGAAAGGAAGGAGAACCAGAGACATTAATATTTTTTCATGTCCCATGTATCGATGATTTTCATTGGGTTTGTGACGGACACAAAATGTGTGACAAATATGGAAAACTATACTCACCCTCCGCCTGCTCCCTGGAGAAATGAGAGAATTAATAATGAAGGAGTTAATCAGTAATTGAAATAAACAAGTGATGTAAAATAAAAAGCTGTGAGGGATGCTGCTCTACTCACTCGTACTCCTCCTCTACGTCTGACATGGCTGCAATAAAGAGAAACCCATTAGGAGAGGATAACAGATGCAGGGAAATACTCAGATGATTAAAAGTAAACGTGCATAAAAGACAGTCTTAATAACATAATAGGTGTGTTTGAACCTGTTCATTGGAATCACGTGTTTTTTCAGCATTTCACAACTTCCCCAGTCTGTAGTTGTCCCTGTCTCAACTTGTTTGACTTGTGTCACAGGTATCAAACACAGAATAAGCAGATATATACAAAAAACAATGAGCTAATACAGTCAAACACTAAATACATTGTCTTTTAAGTGTTTTCAATTGAGAACATGTTCAGAAGCATTACCAAATGATCACATTCTGTTTTATTTATGTTTTTACAGCTTCTTAACTTTTTTTGGAATGGGGTTGTAAATGATTATTTAAAAAAAAAAAAGATACTATCTACCTGGATTAAAACAAAATATACAATAATTAAAGGTTAATTTTAAAATACTGAGCAACAAATATTATGCAAATGCAGGCTTGAAGACCTGGCTGCACATAAGTACAGGAGTGAGTCATCATAGCTTAACCACAGGTGGCCACAGTCCATATTTTCCTGTGATTAATCACTTTGGAGACAGAAAACACAGATAGTACAAGCACATTGCACGCTCGGATGGTTTTGGCTATAAATTGTCCCTCTGAGCTGCCATTGTCCTGGCACAAAACCACACACAGACAGACGCACACAGTGGGTGTGTGCTGACACCCTCCTGGCAGGAGGAGGCGGGCAGATTGATGGAGCGTCAACAGGTGAGAATGTGACAAGGGTTAAACACAGAGAGTCCGAGAGAGATAGAGTTTCTCTCACTTTCTATCTCCTTCCATCCATCTCTGTCTTTTCACTTTTGTCCTTACTCACCCTTTCTCCCTCTCTCCTGGTGCCCCTGACAAATTATGGGATGATTTACTTTGAAACAACAGGTGAGCAACATCAGTAATGAAAAATAACAGACAGCCTATTTAGATTTGACATTTTAAGTGTACTGAAACTTAACACCTTCACCTTAACAGCTCTGTTCACAGTTTGACATGTTCAACTGGAAACAAAAATCTGTCATCAGCACTTTGACGCAGGTCAAAGGTCCCTTCACTATTTTATGTGCCTATCTAGATGGATTTCTACACTCTGGTGGACATTATTCAAATCCTCGTTCCGTCCTTGTTAAAATCTGATTTTAAGAAAACACAAAATTCATCAAACATCCCCATTTCCTTCTGCGATCCTTCTCCCCACCGTCATGCCCTCCCATCTTCTCCTCCACTCTCCATCTTTCTGTCCTCAGGAACAATTTATAGTGGCCCCGTGACTCTGCGGTTGAATTTATAGAGGTGGTAACTGTCGTCCAAAGCTCTGTCTTCTCTCTCCTTTGTCTGTTGTTGTGCCATCGCCGTGCCAGCAGGGCAGCCTGGCATAACCGAACACCATCAGTACTGTCAACGACAACTCAATAAATCTCCTATCATCCACCTTGCCAGAGGGATCTATAAGGCAATCAGCTCCGGTCACAGTTTATCAAAAATTGTTGACTTGCTCCCCAGCCTTCATTTGTTTTTTATTATCATTATCTTAATAAACAGGAAATTAATTTTCCCTTTTTCAGAGAGTTAAATGAGAACATTCACTGCATACTGTGTGTATGGTAAATATGAAGCTACAGCAGGGAGCCAGTATGCCTAGCTTAGCAAAGACTGTTAAGAAGTGGAATCGGCAAGCTTGGCTCTGTCACAAAGGTCATCGATATTTGTATAACTCACATGATAATGTGAACGGGGTCTTACATAGTGACAAACCTACAGGGGGTTATCTCTCCTATCTGCAGCTCCTCTCAGTTTTACAGAGCTTTTCAGCTCATGGTTTAGTTGTTGGTTAATTTACCGTTTTGGTTTCACTCTCAACACTGTCATAGTTTCATTTTTGGCTGCACCAGGCACCTGTTGTTTTTTTTTTAAAGGCTGTAAATAACTCACTGCACAATACCTGCTCAGTAATCATACAACAAAGTGAGCCACCGGCTGGTAAACAGAGTTGAGCATTTCATAGCTAAAGAGCTGGCTATGACACTCAGGAGCAGGCGGAGACCATGTGAATATTGGACAAATGAATATTGGACTTATTCTGTCACATTGCGCATCACTAAGTGAACGATAAAGTTGATGTGCCAAAAAGAAACTGTTAAAGGTGATAATGTCAATCTTGTGTTAACAACTTGTTTCCACTTTTCTCAAACTGCCAAAACAAGTAGCTACAGCAGGCTGAAACAATCAAGATAACACGTAATGAGCTTTAAAGGGCCTGGAAGATGGGTTTATGTATTATTTGGACAGAGCCAAGCAAGCTGTCTCCAGTTTTTGCACTTCTTGTGTTTTTGATAGCCTAATGTTCACTGTAAGGAGAGAAAAAAGTATGATTTTCATATAAAATATTTAGGTTATTATATTTAATTGGTACTAACTACAGAGAAATGCATTTAGGGACACAAAGTACCAACATGGGATAATTCTTATCAAACCTTTACCACAAGAATTACTTGGAGTTCATGTGCCTTGCTCAAAGGCTCTGTCTGCTGATCGAAGAATTGAAAGGTACGTGAAGGTAAAACCTTTGAATAAGTATGTGAGGGATGAGAGAGGGCCAGCGGGGAGAAATGACAGATGGATGAATGAGAGGTGCACATTTCAACACCTCTGCTGGAACAGTCAGGAACCGCCCACTAAATGGAGGGGTGAAGGGGGAGAAGAGTCAAAGAGTCAAGTTCCAATGGGCAACAGGCTCGGGCCTTAGCAGGGTTAATTTTAGTCAAGGGCAGTGTGTGAGTGTGTGTGAAGTAAGGGAGTGCAACAATACCTCATTAGTGTTAAAGAGAGGCTACTGTAGGCTATAAATATATTTTAGAGAGGAGGGGAGAAGCAAACATGACAGTAAAAACCTTTTGAAAGAGAATTCAGCTCTGATAAAATTCTACCGCACTGAATGAGAAGCTGGGTTGTACTGCACAATGTTTTGGTGCTGCTAGCTTGTTCCAGTGAAGTCAGAATTGTGTTTAAGTGACGTGATGTCTTTTTATCATTTTAAAAAAAACAACTAGGGAAAATAGCCACTATGTGTCTGGACCATAATCTCTAAATATCACTCAACATGGCAACACAAGAGGAGTCACTAACCAGACGAGACAAAAAAGGAGACCAGATGCTGACCTGAACTAGCCGTTGTAAATGTTCTGCACACACACACACACACACACACACACACACACACACACACACACACACACACACACACACACACTACCAACTGCATAGATTACATTTGTTTATGCAGACAGCTGTTTAATATCCTTTCCCTTTTCTCAGAGTGCTAAAGTTAGCTAGTCTGACCTCAGACTGTTAGCATTTGTGTAAGTGGTTGGCGTTTGACCGTGCTAAAAGCAAAGAAACAATGTGAAGGGCGGTAGCCGGCTATTCACACACACTCACACACACATACTGAAGTCTCCTCACAAAAGCCTAATTAGCTGTCAGACCTATGACAGATAGGTCTAAAGAAAGTAATGCAAGGTAGCTAGCAGTGCTGTGGTGTAGATTTCGACCAATACTTTTATGAGGCCTTTTTGGACTCGGGATGCAGACATTGTTTGGCACAAGTGGCGACTTATTGTTAGGTCAGTGTTAGTCATCATCCAGTGACTGAGCTCCAGAATGAAACGCCCAAAAGCTACAAGACCACACTCTCCATACAGTATAAAACACAGAACATATAAATACTCTACACCTACCTAAGAGTTTGAAATTGTAAATATCAGTCTGCTACGGTAACTCAGACACTGTAGAAGTGGAAATGACAGTTCACATAAGGCCATGGTCAACACTTACAATTTAAGATGTTTTTATGCTGTTTTTTTAAACAGTGACTTAGAAAACAGTTAAGTTTAAAACATTTTAATATTTTGTCACTTACCACATTTTCCCCTGCTAAATGGGCTCTTATGGGGGGAGTTTTTCCGTACTAAGGGCAGATGGCATACACAGTACAGACTCCAAAACCCCGTGAACCATTGTAACTTTGATTTTGAGCTATATAACTAACGTTGTCTTGACTTGCTTCTGGTGCTATCTTTTTACCTTTTTAGGATCAACTATTGCTGTTTTTGGGGGATGTTTGCAAACATTTTTTTTTTTAAATATCAATCAATGCATTTGCTGTCAATCTAATAAAATGGAAGTAAATGCATTTTATTTTTGTGCTACTTAAAGCAGGTAAAATGTAATTTGAAAGTGTCATCAGCGGCAATTATATGAATTGTCTTAAATTCCATTCACCTCCATTATGCCGGTTTAGCTGCAGAAGTTTCAAAAGACGAAATCTAAAAACCTGAGAACATTAGTCAGAAACTCTTAACTCTTAATTTTGAAAATTGTTGTTAAAAAAATGTTAAAATTAGCCACTGATCTCCATTCATTTCACAACAATATGAACTTAGAATTGCTTGAGATAGATTTATGACAATATGGTTTCATGGCAATTGAGGTCTTTTTTTAAAAGAATGTCTTCCTTGATGGTGCATTTAGGGGACGTCGGACACCCGAGACTCGAGACTGCTGCTGAGAGGTAGTGTACTGACAAGCCACGCAATTGCATAATCAAGTTGAGCAGACACATTATGTTGGAAATCCTGATATCATCCTTAAACACACAAACAAGTAAGAGTTTTTAAAGTACTAATAAAACTGAATACATGCAACAAGGTGTCCACTGATACTTTGTCCATGTCCACTGAGACATCCATCTTTAAATGTTTGGTTAAATTTCATTCTACTGTCATCCTATGAGAACATAACCTTGAGAGGATATGTAAAAGGACAGACAGACAAGCAGGCAGACAGATAGACATACCTGTATGAAGGTGTGGTATCACCAGACACAAGAGACAGACAGAGAGAGACAGACAGAATGGCTATTGTACAGACAGAGGGCGTTTTATACAGAGAGGTGGAGGGGCAGTGAGTATGTGTGTGTGCGGGTTGTCTGAATCGCTATGCGTGTTTGCATGCTGTGAGAATTACTGTGTGTCCGAGTGTTCAATACAAGAATAACTGTGAGTCTGTGTGCACAAATGTGCAGATTGGTGTGTGTGTGTGCGGTGTGATCAGGGCTGGGGGCCACAGGCGGATTAAGCAGAGGCAGAAAGATGAGCACCTCGCAGGATTAGGGAGAATAGAGGGATGACCTCACTGGACAAATGGAGGGGTGCCACAGGTGGAGAGGGGGATGACAAAATGAAGAGGGAGGGTGTGACAGATGGAGGGAGAGAATGCTAGCAGGGGGAGTGGCGACAGAGGAGAAGCAGTCTGTTAAAAGACAATAGTTATTATACTCTGGGTCATGAAAACTGACCCAACAAGTTGTGCTAACTAGAGTTAGCTAGAGCACTGTCAGCTCAGACAGAGATGAGGAAGAGATGAATGACGAGGGGAGGAAACAGGAAGTAGAGGGCGGAAGCAGAAGGTGCATCTGTGTGGGGTTTTAACAGAGGACTGAAGAGAAAAGGAATACAGACAATATAAATGAATATCATACTAAATACTGCAGGAGCCATTTGCCTTCAGCACCTATAAAGAAGTTAGCAGCCACAGCTACCACATTAGAGTTCTTACATCAGGCTTCATGTTTTGGACTTGCACATTGCATATTTGCTTCCTTGATGTGAAGATTGATAAAACTCTCATGTCTGTGATAAATACAGCCAGCAGCAGCCAGCTTCCATAGCTTAGCACAAAGACTGGAAACAGTGGAAAACAGCTAGCCTGGCTCTATCCAATGGTAACATAATGAGCTTAACTATACCTTTTTATGCTCAATCATCAACATTCATTAGTATAATCCATACAAAGCAGTGTCAGAACTGGCAGATTTTGTTAGGTTGGGATAGAGCCAGGCTCGTGGTTTTCCCCAGTTACCAGTCTTTGTGGTAAACTTAACTCACCAGCTGTGGGCAATAGCTTCACCATCCAGACATGAACATTTCATTGAAAGAAAGTGGATAGAAAAAACATTGAACAATTTCTTTAAAATGTACTTCCAATGAAATCGGGGGGAAAAACACCACCCTACACTTTAAGGGTTAGTGAAGTTGTTGACTGCAACCAACTGAAGACCCTTTCTCTGATGAAATCCTACACAATGGACCTTTAAAGCATTACATTATGATTCATTGCCACTTAAATGGAAAATGGCAAGCTCAGAACACAGTGTTGACATATTATCACCTTTCTTTTATTCCCTAAAATTGTTATGGGGGGAAGTATTAGCAATACTTTTTCTACTTACACATCTGGAAGACATGGAGTAATGTCTAATATTCACTCTCTTAACTCTGTTTTGGTCTCCACAAACTCTTAAATGCATTTGTTTTTTAAAGATGTATTTTTACTTGATACAACCCAGACAGCTTCATTACCATTCTTTTTGTAAATGCCATTTGAAAGCAGGCAGTTGTTAACAATGCCTATGGAAAAAGTTGATGGCATTTTTACTTGTAGACCCTCCCACTTTCTCCCTCTATGAGGGCAGAGTGAGGCGAACAGATGTGGATGCTCAGAAACAGGAGGAAGAGAGTGATAAAAGAGGAGAGAGGGAGGGTCAGCGCCAGACAGAGGGAGAGCCGATGCATAAATAGAAGAGTGACCACTTCACTCGTTCGCTTTTTCCATGAAAGGGGAGGTTTCCAGTTCACAGGAACAGCCCACACAAAAAGTAACCAGATAACATCTGATCTCCATGTAGCGGAGGTCACTGTGGTGGCTACATTGCTAAATAAATGTTAAAGAGGTGGTCCTCTTATTACATATATTACTGTATTTACTGAAGACAATACAATTCTTATTAGTACAAGGGTCCAGGTTCGTTTTGCAAAAAACAATGTGGTGAATATGATTATTATTTTTTAACTCAGCCTGGTGACATAAGATGTAACTGAAAGACGTGGAACCTGTGGGTTACTGTGCGTCTGCTGATTCTGGCTGCTGAAGGCTGGAGCTGGTGAAAAATGTGGGTGTGGTTCATGGAAGAGAAACCCTCAACAACATTATTGAGATTGAGCAGGGCTTCTGTTGAGCTGCTCGGTCGCCAGCTGGCCAAACGTAGATGAGGGAAAACCTCTTAATGTCACTCTGGGAATGTAAGGTACGCTGTAAGAAGTAACACACTAGGCAAGAGATTGTTGTTTGTGGTGTCATAACCCGGCTCCTAGGCCATGACACATATAGGAAGGGACGCAATGGATGGCAGGAAAGTAAAGATATTTATTATAACAAAATAGACAACTAAACAATAATTTGCAAATAGGGAGTGTGTCAGTCAGTAATATCAGTAATGTAAGTGTGGGTGTGTGAATAATGAAGTGTAGGGTGTTGTGGAGTGAAAACAGAACCAAAATCAAACAAACAAAAGGCCTGCGGCTGCTGGCCGGTGGAAGCGTCAAAGCCAGAGAGAGCGAACAGCACTGGGGGAGGGCCTTTTATCCTCTGTGGCAGCAAGGCACAGGTGCTCCAAATTCGGCTGGCTGCCACACCCACACTCTCCCAGGTACCCATAGATCTGCGGGGAAAATACAGACACAACTCCCACCAGCATTAACACACTTGAGGCTTGGCTAGGCAGGGGCCGTCACAGTGCCCATAATTATCAGAATGTTTTACTTCAAATTTCCTCATCAAAGGTAATGAAAAAAGGTGGTGATTAATCATTAACTTCAATGATAAAATATAACTTCAATGAAATTTAGGGGTATATTTCACTGTCCTTGTTCTGTTTTTTACCCTCGGATGTCCATTCCCAGAACAATCTATTGCTGTGATTGAAATCACTGCTTACAGATGTTCACAGACCTGTTTCTAATGCTACCTGACAGTGCATCTGATACCTGTTTCAAAAGCAGAACCAAACAGAAAAAGGACGAGGGATTTGGGGGGATATTTAGTACAGTAATCTGAGAGCAGATTTGCACCACTCAAAAAAACATTTAACAGTGAAAAACACAAAAACATCTGACTTTATAAAAAACGCTTTTATTATCACAGCATCGTTTTTTGAACAAGATATAAATAACTGGACAGTTATGATCTTTAGTTTCATGAAGGCACCACAGGCATGGTGACTGTCAGGATCTGTGAAAGACAAAATAGGAACAAACTATGTTAATACATTTGAGTGTATCATGAATGTTAGGGTTGTAAGTGCAGCAGATGTTGTTGGTGCCATTTTTTGGTAGTGCTGTTTGCAGTGTGTTGGTGCTACAGAACACAATTGTCGTGTGGAGAATATATTGTCTGTGTGCAAGTTGTGTACCTGACTGTTGTTGTTGTACTGTGCCACACTGCTCTCCTGGTCAACAAGGAAGGGATGGAAGATGTCGAGATGGAAAAGGGAGGGCCGAGCCATCACCACCAGTCGGTCCTCACCAACATCAAGAACCAGAGAGCGAGAAGACGTCTGCACAGAAGATAAAATCACCCGGCTGACACTGAGCTTTTGTATATGCACTTACCAATGATGTACTGTTTAAGATGTGATGACCTTGACATGACGTTAGATGTAGCTAGCTAACATACGCTAAAGCTTAAACTGTGAGTGAGTTTCTGTGTGTGAAATGTTCTGTAACAACTTGGTACTTTCCATTTCTATTTAGTTGATTTGTGCTTGATAGAAGTTAAGGATGCGGCAAGAGCCTACTTCTCCTGTGTCTTTTCTGGGTGTGCTATTCTGCTAAATCAACTGTTGTTGTTGCTAATAAAGTTCAGAGACTTGCCATACAAATATACATGCAGCTAGCTTCCTTGTTGTACCGAGTAGATGCACTGGGACACATTTAGATTGGAAGTTGGGAATAATGCCTCAGAACTACTGACTTCAGACTTGCAATGGACTTCAGGGTTAGTTCCCACAGACTGGACTGTACAGCAACAATCACTCTTCGAGGATGCCGTGTGTGTGTGTGTGTGTGTGTGTGTGTGTGTGTGTGTGTGTGTGTGTGTGTCATATATTTGCAGCTGTTTCACAGTTAAGCCCTCCAGCACAGCCAACGATTACTTCACTACTTGAGCATTGACTGCGTTTTACACAAATGCAGTGCCCTTTATCTTAACCGTGTAACAAAAAAACAACTTGTGATTTGTCTGCAGAAAGATAGAAAATGATCAGCATCACGAAGTATCTTCCAAATTTCCAAATCACTGAATAGTGGCTAATTGGTTCCAAGCCTTTTTGTCATTTATATCCTGCTTGATTCATATTTCCCTCACAGGACAGGGAGTTCAGATGGTTCAGATTTGAACTTGGGGCAGATCAGAGTAAGGGACACAGTAGACGAGTGGAGTGTGTTTATGTGTAAGTGTAGTATATGTCTCACCACCCCAGGTAGTTTTATTTCTGCAATTAGGTATTCAGGGTCTCCAACAGATGGCTCCACAAGCAATGTGAACTCTGGTCTGAAGACAGTGGAGAAATAAGGGGTGACAAGGAGAGTGAGAAGTTAATACCTCGAGACAAGAGAGACACAATTATGGAGGATATTTGGTGACATTAAAAAAGCAGGAATGAGAAACAAAGGAGAAAAAGTGGGCCCAAACAATAAAAGTGAAAAAACATATAAAAGTGTCTGGTGAGTTGCTCTGACTTAACATAACACAACAGGGGGATAAGAAGGGCTTCACCTTTTGGCTGTAGCAGTGGAGCTCTCCCTGTAGGAAAAGGAACAGATCATCGAATCATAATACACTAATAATGATATGGTACATGGCCATGATTGTGATTGTGATCTGTATTGGAGTAAACTACCACCAAACTAATGCAAGAATCACTGGTGGAGTCCAGGAGGGACATTTTTATCAGCTGTAGTCAATTAAGCCAAGCTTTTTACCAAGGAATGCGCTCTCTAAGCTTGTGTGCCCCATTTACTCTGTCCAAAGATGGTTTCCTAGTAAAGGAGATTCCACTCTGGTTTCTCCAGTTTCATTTCTGAAAAGTTACAGTTTACTTTCTATATTCGGCAAAACTTTAATATACTTAAAGATGTCAGTGTGCATATTTTACCTCCGCCAAGGAGGTTGTGTTTTTTCACCCCTGTCAATAGTTGGTTGGTTGGTTTTTAACAGTATTACACAAAATCTACTGAACAGATTTCGACGAAATTTGGATGGAGGATGGGTCTGGCAGGATAGGGCATTTTTCAATATTTTTGTTAATTTCTCAGGGAAAAATGCATGAAACAATGAAACAGACGTATTTATGTGGGTGGTATCCATAATCAGATCCTACATCTGGTGATCTTAAACTTGACTTGAATCCTGCAGGAAGCTACAAATGTCAACCATGTTTTCTGTTAAGCAGTCCATTCAGACAGAGACAGTCAGAGGAACCTACTGAGGCTGCAGCTCCTGTATCACCGGCCTGCTCTTCGTCCGGATGTTCTGCTCGCTGACAGAACCCAAGAACTTTCGGTTCTTCAACACTTTCCAGTCTGCAAAAAAATAAAAACAAATCTCAACAACTGCTACCAACATGAGGATCACACACACGTACACAGACAAAAGAATACACTTACCTCTGCTTAGCTCCAGATTGTATTTGTTCTCTAAACCCTCCATAGACACCAGAATAACAAACTGCTGGAATAAGGGATCCTTCTACAAGACACGGACATACAAACACATTTCATACTGTTACATGAGGACTTCTGTACAGAAGCCCTAAAGGGCCATGCATTCTTACATTTTATTTCCTCCGTTTTCCCAGTGATAACGAGTTAATTTCATTTGTTTTCTCAAGATCTCGTGTTATTATCTCGAAATAACAACTGCCGTTTTCCCAAGATAACGGGATAATTTTCTCGAGATAAGGATATAATTAATTCGAGATCTTGAGATAATGACTGTGATATGATAGGCCTGAGATTATGGAGACGCCCGGACCTCGTAGCTGGTCAGCTATGTAGTTAACAACAACATCAGGCTCACTTTTGCGCCGCCGATATAGCTGAAGCCTTGCTAACCGTCTTTTTAGATTACGCACACTAATGTGTATATTATCTGTAATAGCAAGGCATAATGCTATTTCAGCCTGTGTCAGGCCTTGATTGAAAAGATATGTGACGTGGTGATCGATATGCTCCTGCTCCTCTGACATTGCTACACTGAATGATGTTTCCTGCAATGATTTAATATACTACACTATCGTTTTGTTTTCTCAAGATCCCGAATTTATTATATTGTTATCTCGGGAAGCAAAAAGTTTTGTTATCTCGGGATCTCCAGAAAATTATCCCGTAATCTCAGGAAAACAAATGACATTAACTCGTTATCATGGAAGAAAACGGAGGAAATAAAATGTATGAATGCATGGCCCTTTAGGGCTTCCGTACTTCTGCTTGTTTTCATGCAGCATTTAAATTGCAGTCAAAGGAAGCCTAAAAGAATGTAACTGTGGCACTGGGAGGCCCTCTGTTGGTGAAGTGTGGAAAACTACAGAAGATCAGCACAACACAGAGGAGTCAAAGGAACGCAACATAGCAGCGGTCAATGTCTCACATTTCCCTCAGCAAAGGTAGGGCGCACAAAATTAAATCAATTCTTGATTTATAAAAGAACATATCTTTAAAACATTGCAAAATGTTATACATTAAAATATTACATAAACTCTTTAACCAACTTAAACTACATTATACAGACGTGAACTGAACAGTAAACCTCCACAGTTTAACATACATCATCCCAAGCAAGCATAACATCTATATTGCTTTATCTCACCTCTAATAATAATTACGGAATTAGATTGTTGTATACTTAAAAAAACAAGACCAAACACAAGAAAACACACCTGGCACTTTTGGAAGAACTCCTGGTTGATGACCACATCATACGCTGTGCAACCCTGAGAGTCTAAAACAGAGAGAAAAAATATTATGAATGAAAACGTTCTTTGTTTGTTTCATAAACAGTCTGTTACTGTTTGAAGAGCTCTAAAATAGAAAAAAATCCCTTCTGTTAGCACCATGACGAGATATAAAACATGGGAACCAACAAAAAATAGAATAGCAGAGTTCTAGCTGTTACACCAAGTTATTAAAGACCTGGAGACCACTAGATATATAAATCCTCTGACAAAGGTATAATGGAGAGCTCTGAATGTGATTCATGTTTTTGTTAAAAAAGTGCTGTACAGACAAACTGGGGACGCAGCTGTTGTCACTGATTGACTGGTGTCGAGTCTCCTGTCTCCCTCAACTTCCTTCACACATAAGAACACCCAAAGGCCTTACAGAGTCATGAATCTGATGTGTTCCAGCTTTCTGAGTAACTTCTCGGGTCCCCTCCAGAACACTTGTTACAGGAAGTTCACATCAACCATTTGCCCTTAACTGAACTGTCTGCTTGCAGGATGCATGGTCTCTGACATCGGTTTGGTCAATTTTGCTTAACGTGATCAGTCTAAAGCTGCAAAGACCTCCCAATAATGTCAGCAAGGGAAGAAAGAATAAGTTGATCTTTCCTGTTGCAGGGCAGTCTTGGAGCATTAATTCCAATGAAGATTACAGTGACTACATAGGAACAATGTTTTCTATTAATTACCAAGACTCATAATACCATTAACGATCAGTGATATTCTGTGCCTCTTGCTTCAGCAAAATGCCCCCTGCTCCTGCTGTACGCCCACACACGCACTCGCTCTCTCACACCCACACACACAAACACATGCACAAACATACACAGACAGGCCGTCTCTCTAAAGTCTCTCTAAAGCACTGTATTCCTCGGCCTGTGTTCTACTGAGCAGCCACTTCCTGCGCTGATCTTATGTTTGATAAAGGTCAAGAAGTGACAGCGTTCATGAGCCGCAGCTGGGAAGAGATAATTGCGTCGGCATGTGAACGTGTTCATATACACGAAACGTAACTCGTGTTTTCCAGCAGCAACCTCAACCAGACAGACCAGACAATATACACTACTCAAAATTAGTTTGGGTTATTAGGATATTTTAGTGTTTCACTTGATTGTTTATCCTGTGACATATCTGAATTTGTATTTTGTGTTTTTGTCAATAATTAATACAACTAATTTTGAGTAGTGTAATAAGATGGTACTCCTTACAGGGGCTCATAGCTTTTAATCAAGACAATGACTAGACAATGACATCAACTAGTCTCTCAGTGAATGTTTAGTTACAACTCCGGATGAATGCCAGATGGAAAGCAACTGACTGATCTTAACTGTTGACTATAGCATCTTGGCTTGTGTTAACATTGTATAGCCACAGCTGTATAGTACAGGGAATTGTTAGGACTAGACTAATCACCAGGCAGCAGACCTTCTACAATTTCTTATTCATGTTATGTTATTTATAATATAGCCTCTTAATTTTTCTCTCAAAGACTTTTGTATTTAACTTTAAAATGTGCAAAATGTTCTTCCAGGATAGCATGCCACTGGAGCACCCTAAAGGTTCCTAGGAAACACACCGCATTCTCATGAAATCCTGTGGGAAACACTGGAGCAATACGTCCCGACATGACTGTGTGACCGAGAGCTATCTTAGCCTGTGCCAGCAATTCAAAGCCACAATTAAGTATTTGAACCCACGGGCTTAAACAAGGAAGGGAGACATCACTACCATTAAATTATATGTAATCTATTTATTGATGTTATTAATCAAACCATTGTAACAGTTGCTGGTGCCGACAGTGACATACTAATAAAACAAAGTACCTAACTTTTATAGTGATATGTCATTACTTATCACTGTTTAATTTTGTAGAATTTATAAGATCCTGGTGTCGCCCAGCTGTGATTCTGGAAGGTTTTGGAAATGCCTGTTGCCCGGGTCTGTTCTCAGTCAGAGGGAAACTGAAACAATAACTATGGGCCCCTTTCCAGAAAAATAGTGTTTTCTTTGAAACCTTGGTGCCGTCTAGGAAATCAGCCCGTGTTTCTACCACCTTTGAACAGAACCATTATAATCAAGGAATGCTTCATCAACAGAGGGGATTTCCCAATGCATGATGCACAGCGACCTGTAGACTATGACAAACACACTTCGGTTTGCACTTCAGGTCATGGAAAATCTGCTATTGAGTGGTTCTTGCTGTGAACCAGTGCTTCAGATTCCAATTTCTCTTTGGTCGAAAATGCTCGTATTTAAAATTAGATGCATCAACTGAAGCGGAACCAGTTCTGCTTTGGTGGAAATAGGGTGCGAGTTTAATTTAATAAAAACGAAATGGAGGATTTTTTATTTTTATCTGATTATTATCTTATTTAAATTACTGATAGGAATAGAGTGCTAACCTCCAGCATAGCATCACCCTGGTTCCCTCAACAAAAAAGTCTATGGGATTTTTTTAAATTGGATTCTGGATTATTGCAGACAATAACACAAGTGTATGGTACTTACAAGTTTTGTTCAGCAAAATAATCTTCATATGAACACCACATTAATGATTTTTAGGTGTAAATGAAATTGCCAGAAGTAAAAACC
The DNA here is from genome assembly GCF_965226575.1 of Pagrus pagrus. Lineage (NCBI taxonomy): Eukaryota > Metazoa > Chordata > Actinopteri > Spariformes > Sparidae > Pagrus > Pagrus pagrus. The sequence goes on from NC_140197.1 coordinate 7,793,443, forward strand.
TAACGTTAGATTATAAACAATCTATTAAACTATACTATACACCAGAGGTTCCCAAAGTGGGGACGGACCCCTTAGGGGGTCCCAGAGTTATCACAGGGATGTCGCAGAAAGGCTACCAGACAGCTAAATCAAAGACAAGAAAATACGACGAGGTGTATCTCGCACTCGGCCTCACCAGCACAATGGTGGGTAATGAAGAGAGACCACTGTGTGTTCGGTCTAAAAATATTACCTCATTACACAGTGTTAATTCAGATATTAGATTCATGATGTAGTAACTTGTTCCTTATGTAGTTTTTCAGTGAGATATCACACTGAAGTTGCCGGTCTGTGTTAAAGCAACATTATGTAAAAATTGGGATTTTATGCAATTTGGCACCTCCACAGTTTCTGAGCACCGCTGTCATACATACAATCCCAGGTCTGTAACTAATTATCAGTAGTAATGTAGGTGCTTATTACAAACAAATCTCATAACAATGTTATGTATTGTAACTTTGGTTGCTCTGTGATCCTACTGAAGTTACATAGTGCAGAAACAAGTGATGGGGGGCAGAGTGGCTGTGACAGAGACACCATTCGCCATATTACAAGACACTGCACCATCGAAATGATTTTGAGGCTTTTGAAGTTCTTTTGAGGTCAAAAAGTTACATAATGTTGCTTTAATTTCAGACAATGTAAAATAAATTCTACAGGAGTTTAAGAAAAAGTCCAAATGTATGTGTGTGGGTGGGGTGTTTGAGAATCTTGTTATCTACAAAAGGGGGGCGAAAACCTCTGTAGTCTCATTTAGCCACTTGATAGTAAGACACGTTAACATTTTAAATTCAGACGTGGGGTATTAACTGATAGATTTTATGTTGTAGAACAAAATGTAAAAACTCTTGTGTTAACCATAAACCTTATTTTAGGCATTTTTCTGAAAATCCATTCATAAAAAGACAAGGGAACCAGAAGGGCAAAAATGCTAACTTATTTCTGGGTTTTAGGACTCATTCCTGTGGAATTCTATCCCTCTATCTCCAAACTATCAATTAAGTCATCATAAAATGAATAAAAATAAAACAGTACATACACATGCCGAACAAAAAGGTAATTATTGGCTTTAATTACATACTGTTGTCTATTTCTGTGTGTGGCTCGCCAAGGCTCATAGGAACTCTGAAACCGCTGGGATCTTCTGATTGAAGTAGCTCCACTAGCTCGTCTCTGGAGAGTTCTGGTGGTGGTGGGACTGAGTTGGACTGACAGATGTTGACGAAAACCTTCTGCTTGCAAGGCTCTGAGAGAGTCTTCACACACATGCCTAGGAGGTATAGATGAGAAAGACAGAGAAAAAGAGAGAACAGGAGCAAATGAAAAAAGAGAGAAGAATAGCAAACAGGGAAAAATACAAACACAATAAATGCTTGGTCAATTCGAGACCCTGTCTTCCATATATGAAGATTTCATATAACTTTAATAGTGGAGCTACTTACCAGGTTGTGGTCGAATTACTTTGGAGTCTGAATTTTCAGTCGGCATCTTTCCCATTGTCTAAATAGATAACCAGCAGTGATGTTATTTTGGTAATGGTTTGCAGACCCATTTTACTTATAGTTTTACACATATTCAGAAGGAAAAAAACTATTGTTGAGAAAATGCTTCTGTGTATGTATACCAATATGTTGCTGACATGGCAGGACAAACAACTGCGTATGCCAGGGTTTCACTACATTGAGCTTTTTGCTGGCATCAAATCACAATTAGAAGCTATTAATATACAACATACTTGTTTTCACTTGAGGGGCTTTTGCTGCAGAATGTTACTGGCCCTCTGTGCTTGAGGGGGAATTTCAACCCCTGTTGATCTAGGCCAGAGTAATCAAAACAGAACTAAAACCCAGACGCCCGTCCCATGGCAGGGAAAGAAAAACAATTTCTTCACTTGCAAGAACAATAGCACAGCCTTATTACTGGTTTTGCTCATCATCTTAAGAAATGCTGACTGACGAATCTGTTTCCCAACACCAAAACTATAGTTTTAAATTTTGTACTATCAGTAATGAAACAACCCTATATTTCTCTGCTTGACATTTTTAGATATATGCTTATTCACTTTGTTTCCAAGAGGGAGATACAATATATGTGCCTGAGTTTGTTGATTATTTTGGTGTTGTCTGCCCTCACCCCGCTGCCCCAACACATGACAGCAAGGGAAAACATCATTTACTACCACAGACTGGTAGAAAATCCTCAGTGTGCTGCTGCACACACTAAATGACTAGAGCCTATGAAGTCTGCTCTGGCCTTTCCTGCTCATACGTGAAAGTCTGAAGGATATGCAAAAATTTAACATTTTGAAAGATAGTACAATCAGATTCGAGTCATTACTTGAGTGGGAACAGCCTTATTTGACGATGTCATTTTTGCCGGGGTCCTTACCAAACAAGCATTTTCCCTTAAGTCTGGAGAATATCATTTGTAGGCCGGGACATTCTTATGACATTACAAGGCTTTACTTGGTCTGTTGTGGGGTGAAAAAAAATGCCGCTCCTTTAATTTGGATATTGCACATGGCCATGGTGCTATTTTGATAATATTTATATTCATTGTTCAGCCCTATTGGTGTTGATCTTCTCATTTAACTCTCTGCAAAAAAGCAAATAAGCACCCAACACGTTGAACTTACCTTTGAAAGAAGAAATAACACATTGGTCATTTATATAAAAGGGCAATTTTGAATTCATTAGCATTAAATTGAGCCCTTCTCAATTCTATACACTCTTGGGTTTTGCTGCTCAAGTCTTTGTACGGTTGGGTATGACCAACCAGTGGCGTATGGTACCTAACGTTCTGAAAGATAATGCTGGATTACTTTGACTATTTTTGATTTTTGCTTCTGTTACACTTTGTTTTACCATTAACCATCCTTTAAGTGTCACTTGTTGTCAGAGTGAAGATATGGAGTCTCGCCTAAACCCACTTAACATCAAAGAATATTACCTGTAGCAGCAGCTGCTGGTAGAGCTCCTCCTGCTGCTGTAACTCCAGCTCAGAGTTGAGGAGTGAAGAATCTGTCATCGTGGCTATGGGCAAAAAATAGTCAATGAATCCAACTTTCATGCACACAATTTAACAATTAATAACTCGTTTTTAATAATGATAAGGAAAATCCCCCCGTAATGTGAAGGGCTGCTTGCACTGCCTTTATGACTCTCATCAACCATGCATAGACAAAAAACTAACTTTACTCCTCTCTGACAGTTAACAGAATATATTTGGCTTGTAGACACAACGAGGCAATTCAGGACATCATTGTGGTCTTTGGGAAACACTGATCAACATTTTACAGACCAAACATCTAATAGATTCATTGAGAAAATAATCAACTGATTAATTGACAATGAAAATAATCAATTGTTGCAGCCTTACATTCCATCAACCAAAACTAGTTTGGACAACTGGTGTTTTATCATTTAACTGGAATAACTGCGCCAGCGCTTCCCCCTGTTCAACTGGTGAACAGTTTGACTTAAAGTGACCTTTTATGTCTTAAAGCATGTCACAATCACCCTTTGTCCAACAATCAGTCCTTTCTTCATACTGACAAATTACGCTGATAGCTGGACATGAAGCCTTAAAGGTCATGAGGGGCTGATAAGGCCTGTCCCATTACATAAGCCCCTCCACTTGGGCTTCAGAGGATATACTGGTCGTGTCCTCCAAATTTAAGCAAAAGAAGTTTGCTTAAATTTGACGGACACAACCAGTATATCATTTACAGCCCTCAGCATCATATAACTCCATACACAATACCATTAAAAAGAGACACTGGTGGCTCTAATGGAGGCATAAACTCCACTGTGTGATTGGCTGCAGGTTAGGCTTCACAATCAAAATCAAATCATGAGATTCCAAATAATTCACACTTCTACAGTATGAAGATGATGATAACACTGTCAGGGTTATTCATTTATTTATTATCAGACCTTAACAAGGACCTACGGAAGCGCATTGCATTCACTGGATAAAAAAAAAATTAGACACCTTATCTCGTAATTACGAGATCAGGATCTCATAATTATGAGAAAAGATCTCGTAATTACAAGAAAAGATCTCGTAATTATGAGATCAGGATCTTGTAATTATGAGAAAAGATCTTGTAATTATGAGATCAGGATCTCGTAATTATGAGAAAATATCTCGTAATTACGAGAAAAGATCTCGTAATTATGAGATCAGGATCTCGTAATTATGAGAAAATATCTCGTAATTATGAGATCAGGATCTCGTAATTATGAGAAAAGATCTCGTAATTATGAGATAGTGAAACACTGCGGTCAAGCCAGCCCACACGTTGTTTTACGGTGCGCGCATATACTGTGTGTTTTATTAGTGTGATTACACTAATAGCGAGAAAAGACTTGTTTCAAAGGCTTCCACAACAACCCCAGGACGTGACAAATACTCACGTCAATCTGATGTAGCCTTTCAAAATAAAAGCCCTCTAAAATGTCAAATATTTCTAATATTTCTCTCTTAATTCAGATCGATATTAGGAGGAAACTCCCTGTTTCCAGAGACTAATTTCAGTTCGGACTGATAGTGGTCCACCTCAGAGCCTCACTCATGTAATATCAGGAAGTTCTGATGTGGACCTTCAAAATTAAAGCCCTCTGAAATTTGGATTATATTTTCAATATTTTCCTCAAATTCAGATTTAGATTAAAAGGAAACTTCCTGTTTCCACAGACTAATTTCAGTTCAGACTGATAGTGGTCCACCTCTTAGACTCACTCATATAATATCAGGAAGTTCTGATGTGGAATTACAAAATACAAGCCCTCTTAAATGTGAGATATTGTCAATATTTCCATGTGAATTCAGCTTGACATTAAAAAGAAACTACCTGTTTCCACACCTGTTTCACATTTTGAAATTCCACATCAGAACTTCCTGATATTATATGAGTGAGTCTCTGAGGTGGACCACTATCAGTCTGAATTAAAATTAGTCTATGGAAACAGGGAGTTTCCTTTTAATATCCATCTGAATTTGTAAATATTGACAATATCTGACATTTAAGAGGGCTTTAATTTTGAAATTCCACATCAGAACTTCCTGATATTAAATGAGTGAGTCTCTGAGGTGGGGTACTATCATTCTGAACAGAAATTATTCTGTGGAAACAGGGAGTTACCCTTCAATGTAAATCTGAATTTGAGGAAAAATATTTAAAATATTTAAAATATCAGAGGACTTAAATTTTGAAATTCCACATCAGAACTTCCTGATATTACATGAGTGAGTCTCTGGGGTGGACCACTACCAGTCTGAATTAAAATTAGTCTGTGGAAATTTTTGTGGAAAACTTTTTTTTAATATCCATCTGAATATACATGTAAATATTGACAATATCTGACATTTAAGAGGGCTTTAATTTTGAAATGCCACATCAGATTGGCCTGCTTTTTCCTGGGTGTCATCCTGAGGTCGAGTACTACTAGTCTGAAGTGGAACGGTCGAGTAATAACGGGTAGTTTTTAAGAAATATGAATCCTAATGTACATATAATACAGTGAAATATGAAAGTTCAGAGGGCTTTTATTCTGAAATGCCACATCAGATTGACCTGATTTTTTTCTGGGTGTCATCCTGAGGTTGAGTACTATCAATCTGAAGTGGAACGGTCGAGTAATAAATAATAAAAAAATGTTTTTTTAAACTTTAACCTTAATGTAAAGGAAATATGAACGTGTAACGGGCTTTTATTTTGAAAGGCTACATCGCGCACTGCAAAACAACGTGTGGGCTGGCTTGACCGCAGTGTTTCACTATCTTATAATTACGAGATCTTTTCTCATAATTACGAGATCCTGATCTCTGAGGGACACTCATCATGACAAGTACACTGAACTTGATGTGTAAAATCAGAATCTTCACTGTTTTTTAAGTGTAACTTACAAATAACTTTCATCACCCGCTGCTGGCAATGGATACAACATAAAGCTTCATTACGAGCAGCAAAGACTTCTACTACTGTACTGTATGAAAGGACATGAGTTTTTCTGTGTGCAGCCTGCTGTGTGTCTGTACAAATGAACAACACACGGTTAGTGGAGTAGTAGTAGCTAACATTAACTCAGGACTAAGGAAACAGTACCAGGATGTGTTTAATATGTACTTGGACTTTGATACGTTTGAAACGGAGCACCTGTGATGTGAACTGAGATGTTACCTGTTAGCCCTCATTGACTACATAGCCTATGTCCGGGTGTTTAGAGTTATGTTACAGAAATATGCTAGCAAAAACTAGCTACCAGCTAAGGCTAGGAAAACTTCCGTCGTCTTGTTTACATGTTAGCATAGCGCTAGCTAACTAGCTTCCTAGCGGTGAATAGTAGTGGACTGGCTCCGCTCTCTATCCGATAATACTGCTCGCTGCTGTGGATACTGTGTGTTTACTGCATCCGTTCTCTCAACACGTTATGAATAAACCTGTGTTTACCTTTGGATCCGAGCTCGTTACTGTTTTGAGATGTCACGCTGAAAATCGGCGCTGCGCCAACACTTCCGGCACGGGACATAAATAAAAGCTTTATCTATCAGTTTTGACAACACTAGCTTTGAGCGTGTTCCTGCTTTGTTGGCTGACTTTCATTCACTGAACAGCTGTGCCCGTCATGCTTTGAATGCCTGGTGTGCATTGCAGTAATTAACTGAAGGGTTACTCACAGCAGACACAGCTGTGGTAACACTAACATGGTTTGAAGATCTGGAGGAAATTAAAATCCCATAAATTGTATTAATTTGAAGTGAAATAATGTGTTATATTGTCTTCATTTCTTCTTTCTGTGTCTCTTCCTTACAGATTTGACAGCCTGTTGTGTGTCATTTGATCCTTTTGTGCCAGTCTTGCAGTGGTCCCTCTGACAGGGGGCTTGTGTAACTCTGACATGGATGGCAGTGTGTGTGGTCTCCAGTGTCAGATACTGGCAGTGGGATGTTGCAATCCATAACTATGACTGTGATTGATGATAAAGCAACCTCCTCTTCCAGCCTGGAGCAGCAGATCCAAAGCTTGGTCAAGTCATGTCCAAAAGCCCTGCAGATAGACACACAATGCACATACAGTGCCCTGCACCTCTTGCATTTTCCCACTGGCACGCAAATGGCAAAAGCTCTGGCCTTCTCTGTCTTGAGGCATCTGACTCTATTGACACCGCTTATTTCACCCCAAATCATATGCTAATTTCACACTTTAGTGGGGTATGTTTTCTAACATGTGATAAATGCAGGCTTTTGTGTCAGCTCTTTTCATGTATCATTTATTATTCGATAATAATAAAGGCTCTGTTGTGAGCCTGACGACTACCCCTGCACTTACAAGCCCTCTGCTTGTAGCTCCACTGAATGTCCACACCCTGAGTTAGATCTCGGCAAGAGTTAAATATGTGTCTTCGTATTTGGCAGCACACAGTGTCATTAATCAGGCATTAAGTACATTATTGTGCTTCATATTGGGGTTTTCCACAAGACAAGTTCAATCTTCAAGACATTCAAATTCAGAAACATGCTGAAATTGTGATCATCCAAGAACAGTTAGCCACAGTTAGCCATCAGTTATGAACACAGATAGGCATGAAAATACAACAGCTTGTAATGAACACATTACAACACATGTTCTGTCATCTATAAAAAGACACGACATACACAATTACTCTGTGAACTAATATTTGGTTTGATGCAACAATCAATACAAATGCTAAATACTCAGTAATTACCAAACTATTATGTCGGCTTCATTCCCATATAATTACTGACCAAACATCTGTTAACTGTACTCTGTAATTACCCAATGCTTAACAGTAATTCGCAGGAATTCTACAACAACGTGTTGTCATCGTACTAATTTAACTAATTTGACTTTTGAGATTCCACAATTTCTTCACATTACTGCGTAAGTAATGGGAATCTGGAAGTATACTCTATCATAAGGGTATTAGGGAAAAGTGCATCCCCTTCAAATGAAACTTTCTTAGTCAAAGCATTCAGCATAGATTCATATTTTGTGGTAAAGCAAAAGTTTTGGGGTCTAAAGGAAAAGCTCATACTTGGCAAGATCAGTATTTGTAGCAGGTGGTTACAGAAAAGGTTTTTAAAGATAAAGAGATATAAAACACTTTCATATGTTAGAAGGATGACTAGTACGAAGGATGACTAGTACGATCTTGAACTGCTCTTTGCTCTTGAATGCCAATAAATGTTTCAATCTGCCCTACCTTTTCCTTTATCTAAGGGCTACAAAGCTTTCATTTAAGTTAAGTCATGTGCATAGAATGCAGTCTGTTAATCATCACCAAAATTATTTTTATATAACTGCATTTGGCAACCACATCATTATTGTTATCAGTTAAAGGGCGATTGAATTGAAGCAGATGTCCTTTGTTTTGACTTGCCTTTACCCTCATGCGTAAATGCTCCTCTGGAAAACATCTATGTCAAGTGTAAAGCTTAGAAATGACTGTTATGAAGGCAAAATTTCTGTGCCAAGTTCTTGTCAACTTTTAACATCACCAACTGGCATGGAATGTGCACGGGCCAGGACAGGAAGGCTGAAGGTTGAGGTGAGGCGCCTGTGCAGAGCGGATACTAAAAGACAACGCCCACCTCAGTCTGTTTACCCTGCTGCCGTTCTGCAAAAGATACAGATGTATCTGCTGCCATACTGCCAGACCACCGAGCAGCTTCTTTTCTCAGGCTGTGATGTTATTCTTAGGACTTATTATTTATGAATCAATTTGAATAATTGTTCTGTTTTGTAGGGACTACAATCAGCATTTCATTGTACAACCCTGTGTTTTAATATGATAAATAAATGTTGTACCATATACCTTTAAAAGTGTTTCAAGAGAACTTGTTGCGTTCACCAATGAGAACATTTCAAAATTCATTAGTAGACCACATCTGTTGGAGCCTTCTAGTCATGATAGAATTAGATATAAAACTTATATAATTCAATAATTTCTTAAGTGTCTGATTGTGATGGCCACAGCCACACATGGTAATATCTGCCCACACTCTCATTTCATTTAATCATTCTTTAAGTTGATTTGTTTCCAGTTAAACAAATAATTTGCAGCATTGGTTTTTGTAATCATTCATTTAGTTTAATCTTATATCATTTGGAGTGCACACATCAACAGTGTATGATTTAAACATTGTGTTAATTATTGTTTCTTCTTTTTGAGTTACCTGGCTGGAGGGTGGTGGCTCTCAGGGGAACAAAAGGCGTGGCCAAGGGCATGCAGCACCTTTATACAATCATCGGCTTAATGGGACCAAACCACCTGTTGTGATGCCCGGGGGTTTCAGTTGGTATTTTATGATTTGCCAGTTGATTTATAGTTATATTAAGTTGACCTCTTTTAGAGGCCCAAATCCTGAGTTGTAAGTTTGATTTTGTCGCTTTTTTTGGGTAAAATAAAACCCACTTTGCTTTGAAATTGTACCTGTGTTCTGGTCCTTACTGCTTGGTCCCTGACACTGATATAAATCAAACTGATGTTTCTCCAACAATGTTTGCCAGTCATTTTTTAAACAAAACTAAGAGTCTACATCCATGCCAGCGCTTCTCTGTGACATCTGTATTGGAGCTAAATGCTCACATCACCATGCTAAAAATGACAATGCTAGCATGTTGATGGTAAACATGTGTAACATTCACCATGTGCATGTTGGATTTAACGTATTAGCAATGCAAACATTTGTTAATTAGCTCTAAACATAAAGTACAGCTGAGGCTGATGGGAATGTCACATGTCAATGATTTCAGGTCAGTATTCTTTTTTACCTCTGGCTGACGCTGCCGAGCTGCAGGTCACTGTCTCCATGTGATGTGCCAAGCAGTTGGTTGCTCTCAGGAAATAATATTGAACCTGTATGGTCTCAGAAAAGATCCTGAGGGCCGGACCTGGCTCCCAGCCTGGAAGGCATTCATCAGTGAGACTTGCTTGAGGATTACTAGGCTTTGCTCTGCTGTATGCTCTTCATGTTTGATGTGTTAAAGCTTATATGAACTTTTACAGGGCTGTGAAGGAATATGTGATTGCTTTACTATTTAAAAAAGTGAAAAAAAAACATTATTCAAAGACATTTTTATCTTTTCAGATAAAGTCAATCCATTCATGTGTAAAGCTACAGGACATTCAAATTATAAACTAATTATGTGAATTATGAATTTAAATTGAAACTTCACCAGCTACTGTCCCTTACATGGGCTCCATGTAACAATTTGTAGAAATACACATGTATTGATCACATTTCTTTATTGGCCATACAGTATTTGAGCAGATTGTAGCATGATGTGAAAATTGAGACCTTCCCCGTCTCTAAGTTGCCTATACAAGCCTGTGGATGATTTGTTTAAGGTTTAGAAATTGACTCCGCTTACATAAACTAACAACCAGCCAAAAATCTGAACATGTCAGGCCTTATTCACATTTTAAAGGTACTGTTTTTTAGCTAAAAATGCACAACTTTGGTGCCCCCTGTGGTAGTACCAAAAAAGACACAACAGCAGAGAGCAACGAGGGACTGGGTGGAGTCCATTGCTCTGTGCTTTAATGTCATTTTTTGATGCTAAGGTTAACATACTGTAAGCTACACTAACAATTGCGTGGAGTGTCTAATATTTTTACAAACCAAATTCTGTGCTGTCAAAATAGTTTTAAGAGGCTATAATCACATAACATTGTACACACAACATGTTTAACATCTGGATATTTCTTCACATTACAAAATACAAACATTTAAAAAATGCAGCATGCATTAAATAAGGCAAACAGACCCCAAGCACAGCTCAGACGTTCAGTGTACTATTTAAAACATGATCCATTTTTATCTCTGAAATACAGTATGCTGCCAAATGATAAAATATGCACAAATCTTTCCTCCCAAAGTTAATTCAACGTCTTTCATGTGGATATATGCAGGTACTCTTGATATGCAGAATTAGTCAAATGGAACAGTTACAACAGATGTTAACAGTTAACACAGTTCAACTTCAGTGGATCAACGCAGAGAGTGGAAGCTAGCTAACTGGCCAATTTTAAATGAAGTGACTTTTCGAAATTGAGTGTTTCTTTTAGTAATTTATAACCTTAATTCTTACCTACAGGCTCCACCCATTGAGATTAATCTCAACCAATGAGGTTAGTGCTGCCACCAGGGCAGCTCTGCCTCTCATACTTAAGTCATTATCTTATCCACAACTAAGCTGTATGCACAGGTACATTAATCCTAGCTATGTGTATAAAACAATCCTTCTATACGCAGAGAGCGAAACACACTGTGGCAATCCTTACAGTAAAAAAAAAACAACATAAATAAACTGTGTGATTTAAAAAATTATAAAAGCAAGGCATCACACTTGTTTCTGGTTACACCTGGATCAACTGCATTCAAACACCGTAAAGAGCACAAGACAAGCAGGGCAGGACTGTAAATCCAACATTTTTCCAAGTATAATGAGAAGCAAATGGGACGTAACACAAAATTAAATGCTGTTATTTTAGGATTATTAAAGGACAAGTGTGTAGGATTTAGTGGCATCTAGGGGTGAGGTCACAGATTATGACCAAATGAATACGTCTCGTCTCACAAAGTGTTTTGGAAAAACTCTGGGGCCAGGGTTTGTCTGTTCTGATTTCTCCATGTTGCACCAGAGAGGACCTGCTCCCTCTGTAGATGTAAAAGGCTCCTTCAAAGGTTATGAAACAACTTTTATTTTTATTAATTACACAGTAATAAAATATAATAAAATAATTATGAATATATTCCATTTCTGCTCATGGTTTCCCCTAAATCCCACAAACTGGACCTTTAAATGTTATTATTATGTTATTATATAATGTCTTTGGACTGTGGAAGCAGGTCTTTAGAATGTTGAAATGCATCTGGAAGTAAAAAAAAACTGAATGTGTGTTAGATTGGGTGTATTTTTTGTCCACAAAATATAAGTACATTATAGTGGATCCTCTATTTACAATATAACATAGAACTTCCTTTTATGACGCTTCTCTGAAGGGGAACCTTTCCAAGATAACTAAGTTTTAAATACCTTTTCACATCAACTTTCGTTATGTTTCTCAGCTTCAGAAAAACTGGTTATAATGTTGAACGGACACACATTTTAATACTGGCGAGTATCTTAACATAGCAGGCTAGCTCACTCCCTAAGGCTTATACTCTAATAGACAAATACAGTAAAAAAATATAATAATATGTCTGTAAAACTCAACCAAAGATGCATTTCAAAATCCATTTCCTAGGTGCTGACTAGCATGTCAACTTTATCTTCATCAAACTCAGTGCATGCAATGAAAAAAATACCAAAAACTGAGCTACCAATAAACACCAGTGTTTTTTGTGGGTCCAGTGCCCACAGAACTTGAGAAACAGCTGCTCTGTCTAACTGTTACAGGCAGGAAACTGGAAGTCATACAGTCAGCATTTTTTTCACCGACATACAACCACGTGCAAAAAAAAGCTGCGCATGGCTCATTGATGAGAAAATTAAAACTGACAGTGATTTAAAAAAGCTGAAGAAGCCTTGGGCATTTCCTTCCTCTCTCGTGCAGCTTACATTTACATGCATACATTTTATTGTGAATGTGGACGGTTGAGTCCCAGAAGAAGTTAACGACTACACGGACACAATCAATGTGGACATTGAGGCTGTAATGTGTTTGTTATTCATAGCTCATATATCATGCTTTATAAGAAATGTAACACAATAAGCGCATGCAAATTTACAGACTCCATGTTGAGAAGTTTGGATGTTCTGTGGATCCCAACACTAGTCAGGTGTCGCCTGTCCTGACTACTAATGCCACCTCTATATATCAAACAATTATATCACACCATAATTGTTTTATACCTTATGGATAAGACAGAAACCCTCTTTAATAATCTCTGAACCAACTTTTCTGTCCAAGTAACTCTTTTGGATCGTTGAAAACAAGCAGGGGAGGGAAGCAAATACCAAAGTAGCCCACTCTTGATTTAGTGGGCTGATGCTGCACTTTTGACGATGTGCAGGTGTAATCAAATACTCCAATCTGATGAGATGAGAATGCAGCACGGCTGAGTGAAGGCATGCTGCAGCGTGATCCCTCTCACCACTCTCAACATCTGACGTGAAGCTTCACTTAAGAGTTTATCCTCCTTTAATGTTGGCCCCAAGTCACTGCAAACCACAGTCATTCAGGTCTCCTGTCCTGTTGCCAGCCTGTGTAGAGCTGATCCTCCTGGCACCCTGAAGCTTTCACACATTCAATAGCTTTGTTGCATCAAGGATATATGGAGGCAGTGTTTTGAGGAGTGTCAATGAGGGTTTTTCATTTTCTCTTTCGTGCACCTTGGAAGTAGGTTGTAGGTGCCAGAAACCTCTACTCTTCATTCGACGCTAGCTCTGATTGTGTGGAGATAGAATCAGGCTCACGGGACTGTATGACAAAGAGAGGGAGAGAGATGAATGTCTGTCCATAAAAACAAGGCTGCATTCCAGACAACTCAGAATGTAAAAATGGCCCTTTTCCTACTGAAAAAAAGGTACAATGGGGGAATCCGGCCAAATTCATCTAGGCTAGGATGTATTTGTAGATTACAATATTTGTATGAGGCTAGTGATTGGAACATGTAGATACATTTCCAAGAAAAAGTGCCATAAAATAAAAAGTATAATGACGTCTGTTGCCTCACGTGTTGTTTATCCTCCTCTGTCTCATTTATAATTGCTCAGAGGCAGCACTGCTGATATGTCAGTTGTGTGTACACTTGCCATGTTTGGTGTTGTGCACCTTGAGTGCGTCAAGGTTAGAAGTGGGACATTTCACCAGGGAAATAGTGCCTTTCAACTTTGACTGGAACTCAGCATAAGAGTGTACAGCCATAGGCACAGCCTAAGTGCTTTGAGCTAAGTCTCAACATGCTCACCATGACGGTGTTTACATGCCGATGTCTAGCAAGTAACGTTTTCACCATGTCAGTGTGTTAGAACTTGCTGTCCAAAGGTTGTCAAAACATTTCACTCTGAACCAGAGCGTCAACTTGCTGGTGACGCAACGAAACTCACACTCACTTGGACACATCATAATACATAAATCATCAACAGTGACTGGGGAAAAAAATGGGAGGCACTTGAAGATAAAGACCACTGACTGACTTTCTTACAGCCAACAGCAGATGCACACAGCAGAGCATCATTATTCAGAGTAAATATTACTGCTCAACTGGTTGATGTATAATTTCTTCTTCAAAAGCTTCAGGCTGCACTGATGACTCACAATCAAAACGCACAATAAAGACTCAAAAAACACAATTAATAACCATAAGCATAACAAAGAACAATGACCATTGCATGTAGAAACAACCTCAGGAAAACGTTCTTATCAACCTATCAATCAAAAATGCAAACAAGCTCAGACAAGAAAACTCTACGCTACCGGCTCAGCTTTCTGGAACTGCTGGGCTGAATCATGGATAAAAGCATTACATCTGTGTGTGAAACTCGTTGTGAACTCATAATTACCTGCATTAAATGTTTGGTCACCTCTCTATCCTCATTTACAGTTACCCGCATCGTGCACGACTGAAAGAGAGAGTGTTAAACATACACATCAAGTCATCTCTGTTGAATGTGTTTTTTACTACAGGTGGATGCGCTGTTAGTGCTAGCAGCAGCTTGAAACAGGGGTTGTGGGTTGAAATCCCTAAGGAAAGCCAGGCACAGATTACATCTCTCTACTTTCAAGGAAAATACAATTTTGACAGATGTGTTTCTATGTTCTTATCATGACCACTTGGTCAGTCACAGAGTTACTTAGTGTATTACTTGACATTCATTTTTCATACAACTGAAAACTCCACCAATTTTACACATTGAAGTGTGTTTACAGGTCTATAGTATCTCCAGTGTAGTATGAAGCCTTCTGTAGCTCAAGAGAAAGCAGCATGTAAGCTAATAAATAACCCCTAACCCTCCAGTGATGTCACTCAGTGGCTATGATGCATTGTGGGTAATGGAGGTGCCGTATTGCTTTATTGATTTTGATCATTTGTTTTTAAACAGTCCACAATGAGTCCAGCAGTGTTATCGGGGTGTAATGCTAGACTAGTGGACTGCTTTTCAAAATTCGGTACCTACATTACCCACAATGCAACTAGCCACCGAGTGGCTAATCACTGATTAACTGGAGGACTGTAATGTACTGATAACTGGGGACTTTTTCACATATGTAGTAGTACTGCCCATGGCCTGTCATCACACTTTAATGTGTTAGAGATTGGTAACATAAAGTTCTGACAGTGTAGCAAATGGCCAATATTCATGAGATGTAGCTCTGGACTGCTAACAAAAGCTATTTTTTCTCTGATTGTGGGGAAGAATGCTGCAGTGTAGACCTCTTCCCTTCCTGTCTATTAATAATTGATTGCAGTTAATGTGAGTTTGGCTTGTCTGTTGGTTAAACATCACTCCTCGATAGTTTCATGTTTAGCCCATGTGTTAAGATAAACCACCTTGACTGTCCAAGTTTCAGGACTAAAACATAAAAATGGTGATCAGATACAGAACAGTTATATAAATCATCAATTACAATAGCATGACTAAACAAAAGTGAATCTAGAATATTACATCTGATATTATAATATCAGCCGTGGGGGAGTATGAGGAGGTTCTGGACTCAGGAAACAGGAGTGTAGGTCAGGTTGGAAAAACACAAGCACAGCATATTTCTACTACAATACCTTCAACTCTGCCATTGGCCGAGCTTCTAATGAGGCTTCATCCGATAAATGGGTTGTAATCTGGGAAAGAAATGACACTTAAAATGTTTCTGATTCTGCATTAGGTTGATTTGCTATTTGCAGCATGAGCAAGGGTTCATTCATCAACAGTAAACGTCTTTTGTTCTGATTAGATCGAAAAGATTTTCGTTAAAGAGGAACTTAATACCAGGCTGAAAAGCAGTGATATCACTGGTTCTATATTACACCAGCACACCACAATGCAGCAAGGCGAGGAGTTAAACCACTGGACAGCCAGCAAAGACAAGATTTTCAGTTGGTATTAAGTTACTATATAAACTATCGACTCGCTTTTCATTGAGAATGTGCTCTGTGGCCCTGTTTATACCTGGCATTCACATGCAACTTTGGGGATCTGATCACAATGTGCTGAGTGCTGTGAGTCCTAAAACATGGAAATAAGTAAGCATTTCTGCACTAGCAGTTCCCCTTAATAGGTTTTCGGTTAGATGCCTTAAATAATGTCTGCAGTAAATAAACGCATAAAAGATTTTTACCTTTGGTTCTACAACATAAAACCCATCAATCAATACCCCATGTTTGAATTAAAGGGTATACGTACGTGTCTTAAAAAAGTTGGTTGCTAACAAGTGGCTAAATGAGACTGCATAAGTTGTTGGGGACGTTAAACATATAACACTGAACACAGAGACTCATCTGCTCACTAGTCTGCCTGTAGCAAACTATTCTAACTCTAACCTAACAACTTGTAGATTCATCAATTTATAGTAAAGTGTGTATACTATAGTCGATGAAGGTTCTCAGTCATCCAGGTCATGGTAATTCTAAGTGCTGTATTGTAGCCGACTGGTCGTGTTTCAGTTTCTTAAAGACATTTCACCTCTCATCCAACCGGCCACATGAAGGCCGGTTTAGTCAACGACCCACAAGTGGCCCTAACGACTCTGAAACTCAGAGCTCACACGTGTCCTTAACGACTCTGTAAGGACACTCCCACACAGAGTTTAAAAGCCTGCATCTCCCCTCCAGTTAGTTAGAACTGAAGAAGCCTCTAGGATGAGAGGTGACACGTCTTTAAGAAACTGAAACACGTCCAGTTGCCTATGATACAGCAAGTAGAATGTATAGTACAGTGTAGCACTAACCACTAACTGTTGTTACTTCAATTTGCTGTGCAGCCAGGGGTCCTCTTAACTGCCTCTGCTCAGAGCACTGGAGAAGTGTTGGGAGTTTTGAACTTTAAACTTTGAAGGAGTAGGTTTCATAAAGCTAATAAAATGTATCAAAGCTCTAAAGTTGATAGCCATGATAGCTACGAGGCTAACCAAGTCACTCAGTCGAGGCAGAAGAGCCGGAGGATTAACAGAATTTATTTTCGCCATAAAATATGATTCAGTTTCACGGAAATCGTTGACTCATAAAGTTCAACAAATATACAGGAATCAGTGAGGCCCCCAGAAACACTCATTTTTCAAACCTAATTCTTGCCTCATTTGTGGTCTGATGAACAGTAAATTCATCAAATCAGGCAGTAAAACCATGTTTTATTTGTAAATGGAAATAGCAGGGAAGCAGAATCCAATCACAAGCGGTCACTCAAGACACATGTGTAAATAGGCTTAAGATCCCTCTAACTGATTACAATAAATACCACTTGAACGTCTTTGTTTTTTCTGCTTATCATACTCTGCTGTAAACCTGCCTACATCCTTTTGGGCAAACACCACACGTGGCTGTGAAACTGGTCATCTAGCCTACATCGACTGTGAAGAAACAACAAGAATTTGCTCATACTCACTGACATGTCGCAGTCCTGCGTCCTCTGGTTGCGCTTGCAACGATAAAGCATCACCATGAACAGGACCATATTGAAGGCTGCGGATACCACTGAGAATATCTTCAGGGCTAAGTTTTCTGCTAAAGGAGAGATCAGAGACAACATTAAAGTTACCAAACAAAGAACATCAAAACTACCTCTACAGTACCACATTACATCTACAGATGGATGAATTGATCCAGAATCCAACACAATGAGCAGAAAGAACAAGACATTTTAACAAAAACATTCCCATCACTGTTTAATGTATGTTCAACAATAACCTTTAGTAACATAATACTTTTGAGGAATCCATTTTGTTTATATGCTTTCCACATTTGACATTAAGCAAACAGGGAAAACAAATGAGTAAGTCTGGACCTGTGCTGCAGTAAATACTGCTTCCAAATACTACTTTTACTCAACATATCTGCTCATTTCTGAATCTGAGCAGCTCTGTTTCTCTGAAATATTCATATAAACCCAAATGCTCAAATTATAATGAAGGGAAAAAACTTACCGCTGGCCACTGAGTTATGATGAATGGGGAGAAAATGGGGAGAAAAATATATATATATATATGTTAGTACAATTGCAATCTTACTGTGTAAGGCAAAGATGTTTAATCATTCCCCAACGCTTTATTTGCATATGTACAAAACATATGCCTGTCATGAACATTTCAGTGCAATAGGCTGACATTGTTTAAGACGATTTTGTTATGACAACTTGACATTTACCTTACATAATGGTATGGAGATGGTTTTCTTTCCGGGTTGGGCTGCTGGCAACCAGGGGCCGGTTCAGCTAAAAGGGGCTCTAGCTCTACAACTAATATAATAAGAGCAATAACAGCTGCTAGCTATAGTTAGCGGTAAGCTTGCTTTAAAACAAACTGTACTTGCTACAGACATATTAATGACATGTCCCAATTATGCCACTGTTTTTGAGGTCAAGTGTGTTCATGACAGCTTATGTTGTCCTTGTTGGTGTCAAGTTGTCATTACAAAGACATCCCAGTTTCAACTTTACATTAAGTTACATAACTGACTATCATAAAAATTCATGACCACGTTCACGGCAGGTGTCATTTGATGGTTATGATGGCGTAACGGTCAGTCTTACATACACCCCTTCAAATAAAGTGTAACCAGTTATTCCTTTCAATATCCTGCCTGCTTGTACAATGCACAGCAGAAGACGCTCCTGTTATGTTAAATAACTTCATCTTCACCAATATGAAGCATGTCGATCAGCAGGCGTGAACTGTTTTTCATTTACTTTTCAACAAATAAAAAATAATGAAAAGCAGTAAAAAATAAGTAATAGCTACACACGGATGTGGGTGTTCTCGTAAAGCACTGACATAAGAAAATAATAGTTTTCAATCTTGTAAACTCTTCAACTTAATCACATGACAACAAAATAAATTGCCAACATTAACAACAAATAATTTATTAGGGGAAATCCTGCAAAAGTTTCTTCTCTTTTTAACCGAAAACCTCCGATTGTTGATCAAGCATCATCGTGCAGTTTAACCTTTTCACCTTTTTCACTGCTTTCTGGCACTTTACACACTCAACATATCATAAAGTGATATATTTTTGTATCTATCCAAATTTACAATTTAATTAAAGCAAAAAAGGCTTACCTTTTTCATTGGCGATAACTCGTTCAGCTTTGGAAAGATGAAAAAAAACTTGAATGATTACAATTATTACAAGTAAACTACAGTTTGTGCATTTCTTTTAGTGCAAGAGAATAAATCAAAGCTGCAGCACCTTTTGCACAAGGCAGCGCCCATGCAGCTATGGGTGCCAAATCCCTTTTTTTCGACCTCTGGAAAACCATGGATTCATACTGTACATGCACACAGTGTTAGATGCAGGGCATGCAAACAGAATAGTGATAAATGAATGTAAATGGGTTATGACAAAAAACCAAAGGGAAGGAATTCCGCAATTAGTAACGCAATAGTGCTTTTCACACTGCACTTAGCCCCAGGCTAAGGGCGCACTCACACTAGGCAACCAGCATAAAATCCAGTTTGTTAGGTTCCTTGGCCCTGGCACGGTTGGAAGAGGTGTGCTTCGGCACTGGTGCGCAATGTGAACATTTAGTAATATCATGCATATTACGCTGCCTAGCATAATCAAGAAATCCGGGAATGTGAGAGGGCCATCTATGACCAAAACAACACAAAATAGGCCACAAGAAGCCGGAGCAATGTGAGTGAAGGCCAGCGGGGGACTGTGGAGGAGGGACAATCCTGCTTTGGCACGGTACGGAGCAACTGGGCCAAGTGTGAGTGCGCCCTAAGAAAGCTGTTAGCATGGTTAGCCCTGAGTTTGCAGGGTTGTCCCCTGAAAATGTGCTAAACATGGGGCTAAAAAGTGCCAGTGTGAAATGGGGCTAGAGTTAACATAACACCAAGGCCACCACATGTTTAGTGTGAATTGTATGGCCCTGGGTTAACATTAGGAAGAAAGCATTCACACTGGCAAAATCATATAGCCCCAGGCTGGGATTGGGGTCAGTCACTTAAAAAAGGTTTTAGAACCACTGAGTTCAACTAAAGACAGAAGCTATGTTTGAGTGTATTATATCAGTATAAAATATCAGTAAACCATAACAATAATATGTTAATATGCCCATATAAACTTCAATTTAGCTTACCATCGATCTGTGAGAAGTTTGTTGTTGTTGTTGGTGGTGGTGTTGTTTCGGGTGTTGTTGTTGTTGTTGGTGGTGGTGTTGTTGATGCTGTTGTTGTTGTTGTTGTTGTTGGTGGTGGTGTTGTTGTTGGTGGTGGTGGTGTTGTTTCGGGTGTTGTTGTTGTTGTTGGTGCTGTTGTTGTTATTGGTGCTGATGTCACTTTTAGTGAAAGCGCTGTTGCTATCGTTGTGGGGGGCAACACTGTAGTTTCTGATGTTGTTCTTTCTGGCAGTGTTGCTGTTTGTGGCAATATTGTTGTCTGATGTGACCCTGCAAGCAGGCAGTCAGTCAGTTAGTAATAAAATCTTACAGTATGGACTGATGCAGAAATACTATGATATTATTAATATTAGTAGACTTTGAAAGGCAGTATTCAAAGGTACAGGTAAACTAAATCATGATGATTTGTTACTAAAGAAAAAAAATCTAAAGAGCTCATTTTAAATAACATGGAAAATATATTCTGGACACCACAAAAATGGATTGGTAAACAGTTTAGTGCAGAAAAGATTTTGTGAAGCTTTGCAACGGGTGAGTTTCTTTTCAGAATACAATGTGGAACGGTAGAGATATAAGCATATTTTACTGTTGTAAAGCTGCAGCTTGTGGTGCTGTACAGCTTGTCAGCATGATTAATTGATCCATGCAGTGAAATAAAAAAGTTTGTTTTGCCATTCATGTGGCTGTTGAATCGCATTGTTGTGTGTGTCACATAAGTTGTCTCATTCCTCCGGTCTCTGCATTTTGGGTCCACCTAAAAAACCCCAACTCTCACATAAACTCATCTATCCACATTGCATTTTAGCAACTGGCAAAAATGTAGGCAACTGGACATGTTTCAGTTGGTAGGTAAACAAAACAATCATTTTGGACCCGACAAACGCTTTAAAATCATTAATTCAGAATCATAATAATGTATTTAAGGAAAAGAGATATTTTTATTCTGCACCTTTCAACAAGCTCTGTACATGTATTATTATTATCATTATTATTATTATTATTATTTTACATAAAAATACATATGTCTACGTAAAGATGTTATCATTATGATCATAAAAGATTAAGCTTCAGGTTGCATATGTATCCATGGTTCTCTGTACATTTGAAATATGTAGCTGGTTGGGGATATGGAGAACTACTCTTGAAGCAGGATTTTAAATGCACAGCACCAACATGCACCTCAAGCACTTCTAAATGAAAGGTGTGACTTACCTGTCAATGGTCCTCCTGAAAGGACCCTGCATACAGTATCTAAACAAAGATTTCATAATCAAGATTACATTAGTGAAGGGGCATGAACTGTAAAAGCAACGTACTGTTAAATAACTCAAACATATGCTTGATACAACAGACACAGTTGACTGTGTGTTTTGTTGCAGGCAATCTTTTTCAACAAATACATCACATACCACAACCCAACACTCACAATGCAGCATACATACTCACCATATTTGCATCCTTCAATTATGATTTTGTCGTCTTCTTCTTCTGCTAATGAAAGAAAAGCAAACAACACAGTAATGTTTTTATTGCAATATGAAAAATAATTACAGCAGGAGTTCTTAGACAGACTTATAACAGTTGTAGTGGAATCTCTCAGTTTATAAAAATGTGAGTGTTTTAGCTGCTTGCTTTGCATCAGTATGAGTGATACCTTCATGTTTGTTGAAAGCGTCAGCCGTCAAGCACATGAAATGATAGAAAGGGACAGTCTCAGAAGTGTCCCCTTGACACTTTTCACTAATATTCTGTGGTTCACCCTGTGGTGAAAAAGGAAACAACTGGTTTGTCATATACATTCATTCAAATCGCCTTCACTTTAAAGGTCCTATTTGTAAAAAAAAGTCTCATTCTCAACTCGTCAAATACTGACGCTTTGGGCTTGCAGGCAGGTCGGCCACCATCCCAATGCGTCAGTACTTGAAGAGTTGAGAATGAGACTCAAAGATCTACTTTTCTTACAAATAGAACCTTTAGGGATGAAAGGTGAGACATAGAACCTCGGACTGTTACTCACCTCTCTTTTGAAGCAGTGGTTTAGTATGTGCCATAACATGGTATTTTGATTCGATTCGATAACCGCTCTCTCCAGACTACACTCCATCATGTCCTGCATTGGAAAATGTAAACTTAGTCAAATTCAACACAGTACAGTTCCAATTAAACAAAATGCTTTTACAGTCATTGAATCTCAACAGATCACTTTAGCTCATAAAAATAAGCTCATGAATAAGTTACCTTGGATTTCGTTGAATTAACGAGGGGGAGGGTTTCTATAAGGAATGGCCCCTTGAAAGTGAAACAGAAGACAAACAGATTATTAATCTCTAGATCCTTATTACTTAAAGCAGCAACAAACAACTTTAATTTTGTGTTGATTCTGGCTGCACCTGTTGACAAAAATGCTATGAGCACCACCACCTCCTACCTCCTGTCACTAAGACTGTGATCTGGCTTGTGCATACATTTGATATGAAAGCAAGGCAACTTCTTTTTTTCCCATTTCCTATAACTTCTTCTTTTTTTTATGTTTTTCTTTTCAGACACAGCTGGTTGCGGGATACATAGCGCTGAGGTAATGTACCTATTTGAGGCTATGTAAGATTCATAATTGTAATATGATAATATGATGACGGTGAAACAAAGCAAACTTTGTTTTAGCAACATTACCTATTAGCTATTAGCCATTAGCTATTATCTGTCCGGTTTACATGTAAGCCTATGGCTACCAGATTCAGTAAATTGGCTATAATAATTTTGTCTTTTTTAAAAATTCCCTAACATTCCTTTTCATAACAAAAAGTCAAGAACGAGCTATAGCTTTGTAGCAAGGCCAACTTTAAATATTACCTTATAAACTAGTTGTCCTGCTGCCGTACCACCAGACTGCAGAGCAACTTCTTTCGTCAAGCTCAGCGATTCATCAGTTCAGCCTTAATACCTCTAACTATTTTAACGTTCGGATTCCGACCCGGTAACCCGGCATTAAGAATAACTATAGGAACTATATAGAAATAGTCGATCTTCAAAATGATGGTCTCATTTGCTATAGAGGCATCAGTTTTAAATTAAGAGTGATGCATAACCAGTTAAAAATCCTTTTAGTACATTTATGATTAGTCTGCAAGCAGTGCACAGAGGGCTTCAGAGGTTTGCCAGTTATAAATAGTTGAGTCTGATTTGTTGATGAAGGTTCCCATTCATCCAGGTCATGGTAAATCTAGGTGCTGTATCGTAGGCAACTGGATGTGTTTCAGTTTCTTGAAGACATCCAAGAGGCTTCTTCAGTTCTAACTAACTGGAGGGGAGCTACAGGCTTTTAAACTCTGTGTGGGAGTGTCCTTACAGAGTCGTCAAGGACACGTGTGAGCTCTGAGTTTCAGAGTCGTTAGGGCCAGTTGTGGGTCGTTGGTCAAACCGGCCTTCATGTGGTTTGCTAGTGCTAGGTGAGCCCAGGTGTGAATGGTTGTTCAGCTGTCTGGGGAGATAACTTAGTACATCTACATGTAGATTTAGTCTGATTGTTGGGTCTTTCTTAGAGGTAGGCCTTCAGTAGAGATAAATTAGCTTGGTAAGTATTGTGAGACACTAACAATTTCTTGGTTTGGGTCTTTGATATTTGAAAAACTATTACATTGCAAGCTCCTTTTATGAGTCATCATTTTGACAATGTAGCACATTCTAAGCCACTGTGTGTAGAATTAGCAGTTTCTTTCTTTGGTACCCTCACTAGCAGCATCAAACAGCACGTCCTGTTATATTCAGCAATTCAGACATTACAGCCGAACCTCTGAAAAGTCAGAGAAAGATACTTTATTGCCATCGCTTTTTCATTTTGCCAATGTCTTGCAAAAAAAGAAAAACAATTAAGCAACTGGTCAGAGAATTGAAAAAAAAAAAGAAAAAGAAAAAACACGTACCCATTTTTCCACCTCAAAGTAATCATGACATCCCCCGTGTGACAGGCAGATCATGCACACGAACACCTAGCAGACAAAAGTGAAACAGTAGTGTTCAAAGTTTGTTTTAAATAGTTTATAGATTGGTAGAAAGCATGTCGGATATGCAGATGAATTTATATATATTATTCATAACCCTTTTCAAATGACTTGAGTGCACATCACTCAGCTCTCGTTTGTATTAGACTGCACATTACGCATCATCTCCGTGCTCTGAATCTCATTATTTTAGATTTTAACTCCAAGCTAAAAGTCAGAGCAACAAGCTGCTAAATTCACAAGTCATGCTGCGTAGGTGTCACCTACAAGGAGAAGGAGTTGGGCTTTGGGTTTCCACGATGTCATGCTGCTACTGTGACCATCCAGACTCACACTAGAGAAGAGGAAAAAAAGGAGAGATCAGGAAAAGAAAAAAGTCAGTCCCTATTCTGACAGACATCTTTGTTTCACCCTTTGTCATTTTGTTTCCATGTTGTTACACCTCTTGAAAGAAAAAGAAGAAAATATGAGAGGAGCAGACAGACATATTGTTGAGCATTATTTGGGCGTGCTGTTGGGTCAGTCATCTCTCACACAAACCTGATCTCAAACAGTAGCTAGCAATAATGAAAATACAGGGAGCATTGTGTATGTAGGGGGAGACATCCCATAATAAAATCAAGTGTCACTGAGAACCCCACATTAAAATACTCAGTGGCCTGATTAATGGGTGTTCTCTTCCTGGAGGAGGTTATGGTGGAATTTAAATTGTGTGTGTGTGTGTGTGTGTGTGTGTGTATGAGAGAGAGAGAGAGAGAGAGAGAGAGAGAGAGAGAGAGAGAGAGCAAACTGTCACTCCAGACAGGAAACAAAGGCACGAAGCGAGGTGTGGAACATAAATCAAAACCAATCTTAGTGTCGTCTACCATTCCCTTTCAGAGCCAGGTGTGCCAGGACCTGACACATAGTAACCAGTGGCACTTGTCTTCAGTGAGGGAAAGGGATCTTCCATTGGAGAGTCCATCTTACAGTTCATGACTGAGTTCATGGAAATGTTTAAAATAACTGAAAGCAGCCTCTCAAATCATATCATCAGAGTGTATGCATGGTGTGAACCTGCCTGTGTAGGCGCATCTTACTGTCTGAATAATGCGTCCTTTAAATAGCAGGAAACAGACTGCGACTTTGGCTTCAGACCAGCTTCTTGTTCGTCTATTGTGCAACAAAGAAGCCCTTGTCCCAGATACAGCATCTATCTTAAATCTCGACAGTTTACTGCTAATCACATGGAAAAAAAACAATCATTCTGGAGGAAAACGCTGTAGTCACATGAAACAAAATGGCCTTCCCAAAGTCCTGGCTTGAACCCCATCAGAACATGTGGACTGTGCTTAAGAAACACGTCTTTGCCAGGAAAGCGACAAGTTTAGTTGAACTTCACAGATTCTGTCAAGAACCAGCTCACTGATTTAATGCTCTGAGTGAATGTGAAATTATTGTAACAGTGCCAGGGCTTCATGTTTATACCTGCGCGCACAGAGCAGGACAGGACTCCACCTCGCCAAACCAAAGCTGGGTTGACACACTTGCATCAGAACATGCTCTGCTTACACAATGACAAACAGTTTTGCTGCCAGCTAAGTTATCTCGTTTTATCCAACAACAGTCCAAATTTCCCCAACTTTCACAAATATTCACTAAAATTTAAGATCCAGAATAAAGTTAACTTCCAGGTAGAAAACCGCTGCATCATAGACCAGCTTACATACTATTTAAAGCTATAGTTGGTAATGTTGGAGAGCTAGTAGTGATGTGCGGCTCGATACTGAAATATCGATACCTCCGAGGCATTTATGATGAGGCGGACAGAAGAGGAGAGCACAGTGTCAGGTGCTGCTGCTAGGGCAAGACAGACGTCTCTGGCGGAGTCCTTCGGTGCTGCAGGCAGGCACTATCCAGGTACAGAGGAAGAAAATGTGGAGCTTTAAGCGGCGCTAAGCACTGTTGCTGTTGGAGTTGTTCAAATTAATAAATATGGTTATGAAATAAGTAACAAAATAAATACATGCTTCAACAAATAGCTGCATGAGTTCCGCTTGGAGTAATAATATGTGTATCACTGAGATAATCTCACATAGGCAAAAAAGCCTAGATTTATTCAGGTAAGGTTTCCTAAAGAAATGATCATTTAAAGTGGATAACATAGACTGGGTGTCATTAAATTACACAGAGCAATTGCGATAAAACAGCCATGGTGAACTAGAAAAATATATACTAGAAAAGATGGATAAAAAATAACATTTTATCAAAAAGATATATATCTATTATTATTTACAATCAGTCTAAAATGAGGCTGCTACCTCAATATACTTCCGAGTTCAAAATAAATAAATAAATAAATTACTCTGATGTCTTGTATTCTTTATGAAGCTATGATTTGAAATGCACTACTTTTTTTAGAATTACCAGACACATTAGGTGTATTTGCACAAAATATCAGTATCGGATCGGTCGCCGATACCAGCCTGAATTTTACTCAGTATCGGATCGGAAAGGAACTCGGTGGTATCGAACATCACTGAGAGCTAGCAAGATTCGAAAGTGGCACCTCCTCTAAGCTCCACCCCCTCCCGTCAGTGCTCCATCCAAAGCCCCGCCCCCACAAACTTGAACGTGCATCTGACAGTCGTAGGGCCCTATAAAATCTGTTTTATTTTTTCCCAAATTCCGTTTTTTTCCGTTTAATTTTTGGGAATCCCTTTTTTTTACCTTTTACTCTCATTTTACTACCAAAAACAGTGTGTTTTAATGTAAATGGCTAAAATGTACACAAATTAAATAGAAATTAATTAAAATTTATTGAGGTGACAAACAACACATTTCCTAAATACTGTACCGTACAGTAGGCCTGGCCGATAAACCGAAAATTTACCGATATCGAAATTTATGACGATAACAACGTCATTTTGCCCATGTCGATATATTCGGTGTTTAAAAAAAAAAAAGTTGTTTTTGTCTTGTTTGGCTGTGTGTGTAGGTAGGCTACCGGTATGTTCATGTGTAACTGTTGCCAAAATGCAACCTCGGCTTATTTTGTGAATGAACACGAGTCAAACCTTTGTGTAAAAGCATTATTACGATGAAAAAGCCGCTTTTAAGATTCACCGTAGTTTCGTTTCCAGGTCAAACTCATTTATAATGGAGGTGCACGGGGCAACTTTTCTGTAGCATCAAAATCGCTATTTTTAAAACACTAAGAAGACTTGACACAACATGAAACTTTGCTCGTAGCTTCACCAGGTTCTCTACACATGAACACGAGCAACTCACGTTAGCAGTAGCAGTAGCAGTCCTGCCAGTCGCGATGCGTCTGAACATGAAGGAGAAAGCTCCATGTTACATCGGGGATCGGGGATCGACGCATCTCGACTGGCAGGACGGCTAAGCTAACGTGAGTTGTTCAAAAACCTTCTTTTTAGCAAACTTTGTGTACACAAACGATGTTGCTCGTGTTCATGTGTAGAGACCCTGGTGATGCTACGAGCAAAGTTTCATGTTGTGTCGAGTCTTCTTAGTGTTTTATTTTTCGTAGTGTTTTTTACTTATCGTTCATTTATCGTTATCGAGGTGAGTTACTCAATATATCGTGATATTGATTTGAGGCCATATCGCCCAGCCCTACCGTACAGTACATTAAAGTCCATCAGAAACAAGCAGCAAGTAATGAAACTTTAGTTGACTTGTCATAAAACAACCACCAAACATTTTAAACTTCTTCAAAAGTAACTTAAACAGGTTTTTTAAGCTGTAGGACTAGTTAGTCCTTGTGAGCTACTCTCTCTTCAAGATTCCCACCTATCAGAAGCCCTTTTTAGATAGAAAAGGTGGCACATTTGCTCCAAGGTAAGGGCGGCAATCTGCCGCCTTGTCTTTCTAAAAGGGAGGCGTAATATTCCTCCCTTTCCAAAAGCCGCCACTGGGCCGCCACTGGGGTATAGGGCTGTCAAAATTGCTCCAAAATGACGTTCGAATATTCGATCTAAAAAACCCACATAGGTTCGAACCATTCGAATATCTGGATTTGTGCATTATGTCAATAGCAGGAGGACAAACTAATACTAGACTAACTAGACATAACTACTTGTATAGGTTTTTTTTTTTTAAGTTTTAACATGTCTTTGAAAACATACCTACACATTACAAAATAAGTAAATGAACTAATGGCCTATACCGTAAAACTTTTAGGACCGTAGACCTCTCTCTCGCTCGCCCCCCTCTCTCTCTATGCGCAAACTCCCCTCATGTTGCTAGTGGTGGAATGGTAAGCTAACTGTAGCTTACACAGCTAGCATACAACTTTATCTCGAGGCTCCGCATTTATGCCGTCTACTCACCAAAATCCGAAGTATTTCCAAACGGGGCTTTTTAGGTTGCTTGGAGTCCAAACCACTCTCTCTGCTGCCGAGTTGGGCTCTGAACTTTCTGCTGATTCATTTTTCTCTCTGCCATCTGCATCTGCCACGGTTTTTGTCGCGTCTCACTTTCAGCAGTGACGCTGTGCAAGTGACCTGTCCCTGACCCGTCATGCATTGCGCCCACTCGCAAAGCAGCCGCTGATGTGTTTTTTTTCTACAGTCGAATATTAATTTTCACAATCGAATCTCCGTTTTTTTTAAATATTCGAATATATATTCGAATTTAGAATATTCGTTGACAGCCCTACTGGGGTAGGCGTAAACATGTGACGTGACGTGAAGCACGAAGTTGGGCAGTGAACAGTGACAACGAATTTGTCTTCAAAATAAGAGCTTTACATTGCACCCCATTGGATTTTTGAACTGGGTTCTTAGCGGGGGGCTTTTAATTTGAAAGTAGCGACCATTCGTAGCTTGCCACTACAAGCTGACAGCAGCTACTAGCTGTTTAGTTGTGTCCGCTAGCTAGACGGTGGCTGTGTCCAAATTCAGGGGCTGCAGCCTTCAAGGACGCGGCCTTTGTGGCCCACGGAGGCCAGGTCCTTCGGAGAGACCTTGAAGGCCGCGTCCACCGTTGTTAAATGGGACGGTCTAGCCTTCGGAGTAATTTCCTGGTTGCGTCACCAGGTGTTCATGCATTAAAGTCTGTTTTGGTTCAAATCTATCAAACGTGTACATTCATTTGCGTGTGTACAATGTGTCAAACCTAAATTGAATTATCAACATTACAAAATAAACATTAACCCTTGGTGAATAACAACTATATTTACCATAGCATTACCGGCGTCACATATTTGAACTGAAAGTTGAAATTTGGAGGTTTTATAGTCCCCTGAAGTTTAACATATCTGGCGTTGGATGTTCAAATGAGTAAAAAATGAGTATAAACCCATTACTTAAATTTGAATGTCATGTCTGCGCCACTTGATGTCACCATTTTCTCTTGCTTCCTCTTCTGTTTCGGGACTGAGCAGCGGTGCGCAAAGGATCTTGGGATATAGCAGGCCTCGAAGGATAGTAGCGGTGCGTCCTCCAAAAAGAGGGAAGTGCAGGCTGCATTTGTGGGCTGCATTTGAAGGAGCCTTTGAATTTGGACAGCCTTTGCGCAGCCTTGTGACGTAATTGGCCTTCAAATGCGCCCTTCGAGGGCTGCAGCTCCTGAATTTGGACACAGCCAGAGCCGTGGGCGGCCGCTTCGTTTTGAAGGGGGAGGGTCAGTCTATGGAGGGGGCTTGTTGTGCCACACAGATTTGCTTCCCTCCGTGCAGTTTTCCCCACACATACGATCCTCTTCCACACGAAAACAGCATTTCAGTGAAATTTTGTCAAATTCCGCGATATTCCGCGTTAAAAAATAGATTCCGTTTTAATCGGCCAATTCCGCGATTCCGTCCGCGATTCCGTGATCGTGGAAATCATAGGGCCCTACAGTAGGAGGCAGCAGGGCAGAGGAGAGCCCAGTATTTATATCCTATAACCTCTTCAATACGAGCGCCCCCTAATCAGGGGCCAGCATGAGATGCATTGAGTACAAACACTCAATGCTCCGTGCAGGAAGCACAGATCCTATAAGTTAGATAAGCAGTACCGACGATCTGTAACGTTACTGGCTTACACCGACAGAGAAGCTAATGTTAGCGTTGGGCTAATACGAGCTACAAAAGTAGCTAAGTTGGCTAACGTTACATATTTCATGAAAATAACAAGTCCCCTCGAAGCAAAACAAATAATTACCTGTCCAACAGAAAGACAGCAACCTCTGCATCACTTCTCAGGCCCTTCAGCTCCCTCAGTTGTCTCCACCGTTCAAAAGCTGAACCGATGTTGACTCTGCTTTTCCCTCTGGTTTTATCAGAAGCCTTTTTCGTTGCAGCCTTTTCTGCCTCCGGCCTCTTTTCTTAGCCCGTTTAGCGGGGCAAGTCATTACAAGTAACGCTGGAAGTGCTACTTTTGGCTGCATTTTCTCTGCCATTGTTCTCTCCTGCTAACTCGGTATGGAGTATGCTGAATATTTCCGGCAACGGTGACACATGATGAGTGCACGCAGGGAGGAGGGAGGGACAGAGGGGGGCGTGGGCAGGACGAGACATGAAGGCATCTGATTGGTTCTTTCAATTCGGACCTAGAGGCAGGGATTGGTCAGAGTTTTTACAGGCCTGCAGCTGCCACAGAGGTCTGATTTATTTTGTTCCTTTTTCTGAACACATTATGTATGGACTACTCTCAGGGTGGAAGGACCATTTCACCCAGTATAACAAAAAGTGTTTCTGAACAGGATTACCAACTATAGCTTTAATTGTGTGTTTTTTTTACGATGATATGTTAACATTTTAAGCAATTTCTTTAATCCACAGTCAGCCATAATGTATTATTTGGTTAACCATGAGTAACATATGTAAATATGTTGGATGTTTTTCTGTTAGAAAAGTGTTGACATGATCTATGTTCCATGTAAAATTTGAGTTAGCTACTGTACATTGGGAGTTAAAGGTCCAATGTGTAAGGATTGACCACCTGTCAGTTTAAAACAAATAGGGGGCAGCATATCACCAGAGTAACTGTAACTGCCATTAACTGTAGCTGCCATTACCTAGTTAGCTCAGTTAGCTGTGCGGCTAGCTGACCAGACTGGGAGTTAGCTGGTTAGCATGCTAACTTTAGTAGATATGTTTACAACACAATGTATAGACGTCATAATATTGAGACTGTTATTTCTTTATATTCTGTTGATAATTTAAATGACTTTTTTGAATGTTTTCAACTAAAATTCTCACATATTGCACCTTTAAAAGAAGAGATTAGGGAAAATACCAAGTTACTTGAAGGGTAAATGAAAAACATAATATCAGTTTCATATTTTTTAAATTACAAATTAAATTTTTTCAATGAAATGCATTTTTCTTACCAGTATTTTGTATTATATTTTAATATCTTTGATAAGTATCTGTAATTTTAAACAAGATACTTTTTGATGTATTGTGGTCATCATGATTGTCACTTAAAGGATAACTACCGTTTTTTACAACCTGGACCTTATTTCTAGCATAAAATACGATCATTTACTCACCCAGGGTCTGTAGGTTGACCTACTACGTCTGACCTGGAAGATGTCATCTCTGAGCTGGGCGCGAACCCGCGACAGCCGGCTTGTTTACCTGTAGCTGCTACTGCTAGTTTGATCCCGGATGTTGATAACAGACAAGCCCGGACTCAGAGGGGAATAGCACTAGCGTATCATGACAAAATATTGGTGAAATGAACTAGTTTCGTGGCAGATAATGCGTTACATAGAGGCTGTGTTTCAGTGCCCCCTCACTCGCATTATATGGATATACCGGCGCTACACTGGATCTAATTTCGTCCGAACGACGCCAAATGACACCAAAGTTATCTGGGTGAGTAAATGATCATATTTTATGCTAGAAATAAGGTCCAGGTTGTAAAAAACGGTAGTTATCCTTTAATACATGTTTAATGGGTTAACCAGTAATTATTAACATCAGTGTATAAATCTCCTTTATCTGAAATTGATGCTTTCATATTTCATTAATAACACTTTCACAAACGTTATTAGGAGACTGTTGGGCCACAGACTAAAGAAAAGGACAGCTTAAGTTTACCAAGAACTAGCAGTTAGTCTGAGGTGTTGCTGTTGAGTAGATATCAAAGACGTTAATGATTATATCGAACGTGCTGACTTGTTTGTGTCTGTGTACAACTACTCCACGTGCCTTTAATTGTCCCCCGGGGACAAATAAAGTTTTTTGAAGTTAAAATTAAAATTGAAATATCTTTTTTATTTGTTATTATATACTTAAATGTTATAGTTGAAGCTTAAAATGATGACAGTAATAAACAAGTTTGCAGATTTGCTGTATCTCCACAATGAAAATCAACCACCAGCTGCCCACCCCCGAAGTAAGCGAGATTGGCGCGAGGGCGATGGAGAGAGAAAAGTCTGACATGCAACAAATAGCAGAACCACATTCATTTTCTAACGCAACACCATGCATCAGGCTGTTTAATCATCAGGTCATACTATGGGCAGCCCCAGCTGATGAAATCAGTAGGTAACAGCTTATAGTTTAACACATTTACTTTTATTGCATACAGCAATAAATCGGTGGTTCCCAACCCTCATGCTGCATGTGTTACACAAGGCCTGGGGACATTTCCTAACATCTGCTGACATTCCAGCTAACATCTGCATCATATAAATCATCCTGTCTCTGTCTACACTGCAATGACACTGAGTCTACTATGACTCACAAACACGCTCTCCTATGACAATGTTGAAGTCGTTACAAACAGTTGATGATCAACTGGTCGAACTCAACACAGCAGAAACAGAGATATCATGATTTTTATTCCACACATTCTTCTTCTTTCCTACATGACCCACAATGCAGCTTAAAGGGACATCACTGGAGGTAACTGATCTGATTACATGCAGCTTCATCTGGCAACACAAAAGGCTTTAAACCAGCCTAATTTTATCACATATGCAGTAATATACTCCCCCAAGACCTGAGTCCGCCTTTAAGTTAAATGCATCCAAACAAACATGTGACGTTGTGACTGTGAAGTTTGAAATATTATTTTTATATGATATGATTCATCTTAAGCCAAATTGTCACAAATGATTCCCATATTATTGTGACTTTTTCAGTTTTAGGATTTGTGTGGAGTTCATGCTTTGAGAGTTAGATGTTAAATGACTCTGCCTTACAGTGAAAACACATCACGCTTGTTTGCCTCTCCAAACCTGTCAAGTCTGCCCAGACTCCAGATGCCGAAGGTATTTATTAAACATGAGTGTCCACCACAATTTTCTCCAAAGTGACATCCACAAATGATTCCTTATGCCTGTCCAATGGTGCAAAGCTCAAAGGTTTACACGGACACAACCAGAGGAAAGCAGCAAATCCTCACACTTAAGAAGTCGGAACCAGAAACTGTTTTGCGTTTTTGCTTGAAAAGTGATTTGAACGATTAACTGGTGATGATACGATTTTTTTAAATTCAGATTATTTCTATAGTCACAATACCAACAAATCAGCTGGTATTTGCCGGATGAGACCGGACAGATCTGCAGAGTGTTGCCAGTCGGGACATGCGTGCATTAATCGTCATCACTTGACAATGTAAATACACATTTATAACTGAAATTATTTTTAAAGATCAATAATGGAGAAACAATCATTTAAGAAAATAAAAATTAGACTTCATAGTGTCAAAAACATTGTCACTTGACAATTCTAACTGTAAACTAAAATACCATTTAAATGAAATATATTGCATTGGATATTACTCGAGAACATATTGGTTTACAAGCACTTGACCTCAATGCATATACCCCCACATGCCTTCATGGGAAACCAATTGAGGATTTGAGGAAGGTATGAAGGAAGGAAAGGAAAATACTTGACCCCAATACAAAAACAATAGACAGCTGATAGCTGAGGGGTCAATTGAGGATCCGGTCTCCCTCTCCAGGCGGCGCATTTGGAGAGCATTATCTGCCACATGGCCCAGAGAGCACACGAACACACACACACACACACACACACACACACACACACAATATTTAGTCTCTGGCGGAGCCTGTCAGAAAGCTCCAACATTTCTGTCGCTGCCGTCGCAAACCAAACCTTGTCCTGCGTGCTTGCCTGTGCACTCAGCAGCCCTCGCAGACGCTACGTGGTGCGCAGCCGGTCACCATGCAGATGTCAGATCACCTCAGTTTAAAGCATTAGCAGAGAACATTCTCCTGGCGACGTCATTAGGTGAGGCCTAATCGATATCTACTCTGTCACAATAGCCACGCGAGTTTTGCGGTTTTGGATTGTTGAATATGTCTCAGAGGAATAAAGACAGCTCAGTCAGGCACCCAATCAAACCCCGTAACTGTTGCAATGTTCCTACCGTGCTGTCTCGTCGCTGGCGTTGGTCTGCTCCCAAGGCTCGCATTGTCTATGTCAGTTTACTTTCGCTTTCTACTTTTCATACTACCCCCCCCCCCCCCCCCCGTTCCCCGGCCCTCACAAGTGATCTCACTCCCGGAGTTTCCGAACAAGGGCTAAACATCTAAACAAAGACACTTAAATAGCCGCACTCCTCCGCACAGAGCCTCGGCTGGAAAGTTGGGGACTAGTCGAGCCAGTTTGTTGCTGTGCGTAATGGGTGGGCGCCTGAGTGGAGCCTTACCTGTGTGAACCTTATTACCGTTCAACGTTGGGCATGTCACTCAGATAGGGTAATAAGTTACCTCTGACTTAAAAAGTAATGATATTACTTTGCTTATCACTTATCAAAAGTAAGTTCATTTGGTCGTTATGATACTATCTCAATTCAGTGTTCTTTACTGGCATGAATGTTATCAAACAATACAATAAAACCTTTTTTTTTTTTTTTTTTTAAATAAATACAGGAACAGTTCAGTCAAAAATGATAACTCAGTCTTTATCTTCTCACCTCTGTGCTGATGTCTTGGAGTCCACAGAACAATTTCCGGAGCATCACAGTGAAACGGTGTTGTTTAAACCCTTTCTTAAGATGAAGCCTTCACTGTAGCTTATGAAATAACAGCGTTATAACAGCGTTATAACAGCGGTATACCGAGGGTGTAAATAGCTTCTTTTCAATCAGTTTCATCAGTTTGGGTTCTCAGGGCTTCCGGATACTTTGTTCATGCTGGCAGAGCTTTATGGAGCCATTTCCTTTTTTCCTTTTCTTTTTCAGGTTGTCATTAGTTTAGGAGAATGCTGCAGCGCTGACTCCCAGGGATGTTTTGTAGGCTACGAAACTTAAACTGACTTTTGGTCATTTGATAAGATTTTTGTAGCAGGGTCCACCATCTGATAAGATTTTTACTTTGAGATGTTTTACCACAGAAAGTATTGGAAACCTTTGACCAAAACAGTCATGCATTGTGTCATTGTGTTTCTTATTGATGGTTTAAAGTAAAAATGAATGATTCCCCTCTCTGCTGGGAACACCATTTGAGAAGCTCTGTGCTACCTAGCTGACAGTATGCTCTCCAGTAGTGCAGTCAGGGTGCATCAGAATCATTTCACTTTTGTTCTGCTGTGCTACATTGTCGCAGGAAGTGTTGCTCTGTCTCGACCTCTCTCTGTGAAAAGAGCTGACACATCCTGTCTGCAGGTAGCCGTGTCTGCCTGTGTCAGTTTTCGTTTTCTGTGGGTTTGTTTGGGGCATTCCTGAGGCCTTGTGGTGTCAGAGGAGGTGAGCCGACCGTGTTGTCCTCTAGTCAATAGGGAGCTCTGTATTGGTAGTTGTTGTTGTTTTTTTTTTTAGGTATTTGTAGAATGGAACTGCTGTTTTTAAAATCCTAATTAAAAGGGGAAATCCTCATAGTTCAGCTCGGCACTCATTGTTTGGCTTGCAGGTTGTGCAGGCTCTCGATCAAGTCTTGATGCATTTCCTGTAGTTTTTCTCATATAGTTTCTTGTGCATGTAAAATGTCTTGAAAGTGAAAGGAGCGACTCTCTCCCACAGAAAACACTGCTCCTGAAGTGCCTGAAACGCCTCGTCCATATTCTTGCCTTTAATTCTGTGACTCCGTGACATCACAATACATCGCCACGTCACACATAACTTATGCCTAGTAGCTAGTTTGGCACGTACAAATTGATGTAGGACAGCTGCTCTGTTGTTTGCGGTGCTGGCTCAGGTGTGTGTGAGCGGACCAATCAGAGCAGACTAGACATTCAGGAGGGG
The DNA here is from genome assembly GCF_965226575.1 of Pagrus pagrus. Taxonomy (NCBI): domain Eukaryota; kingdom Metazoa; phylum Chordata; class Actinopteri; order Spariformes; family Sparidae; genus Pagrus; species Pagrus pagrus. The sequence goes on from NC_140197.1 coordinate 7,829,943, forward strand.
CGGGCCTTAAGGAGACATGAGCAAAATTAACATCTCAGACAGGGCTGCAGCACTAGAGGTCATTTTAGGTCCAAGTACAGTATGTGGAGTTGTGTGCGTGTTCTGTGTCAGTGGAGCCCAGTAAGAGCTCAGGTTTCCTTGTCGCCTGTGGTTGTTTCTTGATGACCATAGTTTTAGTCTTTTCCTATAAAGTTGGCACGGCCCCTCACAAATGTTTTGCAGACGCTTCAATTGCATAACACCATTGTTTTGTTACCTCTGTCCTGATATATTAAGCGAGATCCCAATGTTCAGAAGTGAAACAATGATCACATCTCATCAGCGGAAATCTTACCTTCAGCGGGTGAGCACTTCATGTAAGTGCTTTTGTGATTTGAGAACTGGTCCAGAGCTTCAACTTCAACCTCCTGACCTCACGTAGTCCATTACTTCATGGCTGTCTGATGCTGTGAATACAGAGGTTGGTCATCTGATGTCAGAAGCTCCCTCACAAGCTTTCATTCACTCTCAGCCACTGGAGTTTGAACCTCAGACAACTGGCGAGTGCAACAAGTACACCAGCAAACGAGTCCTAATGGCATGAAGGATACAATTTGACCCTCTTATTTTAACTGTGTGTTTTGAAATTTCCTTACAAGGTCTCAGATCCTATCAAGACATCTCCATCTTCAGTCTCTCCAGAAGTAATTTGTTTGGCTTTCCACACTCGCAGGATAAACTTCATTGCATTCACCATTCCAAACAAAGCAGCCAATTTTCAGGCTCACTTAAAAAAGGAGCTTTCAGAACAGCCACTTCCCAAGAACATTCTGAGAATGTGTAAATATTTACTGGTTATTGTCATGTATGAAAGGCTATTTGATCACTAGCAGAAACTGTTTAGCATAGCAGAAACTGGGCTTCCTTAAGCTGTTTTGAAAATCTGGAGAATCAGCATTTGTGAGTTGATGCCCAGAATAAATTGTTTCCATTCTATGTATTGTTGTTCTGAGGAAAGAAGACTATTCCATGCAAGAAATGACTGAGAAACTAAAGCTCTCAGACCTCTGTGGGTATTATTTAATTCAAAGAGCAGCACAAACTGGCTCTAACCACAATAGAAAAAGAAGTGGGAGGCCCTGACGTATCACTTTTCTAGTCTGAGAAACAGACATGCAGGGCCACAAATGGAAGCTTCATTAGAAAAGCTATTACTCCATTTTGTAACACCATGCCATACCCTGTGAACAGCGTATCCTACAGCAGGATAAAGAACCAAAGCACAGCTCCAAATTAGGAAGAACTATTTAAGGAAGAAGCAGTCAGCTGGTACTCGCCAGTGCAGTCACCAGATCTCAACCCTACTGAGTTGTAGTAGGAGCAGTTTGACCTTATGGAACGTAAGAAGTTCCAGTTAAAGCCAATCCAGCCTGCGGAGGTTGCTTCAGGAATTGACAGCTACAATGCAACAGGTATGCAGGCTGTCACTGCTGCAAATAAAGGATTTTTTGAGGAAAGGTTTTGGAATACAGTGAGTTTATGAATGTTACCATGAGAGGTGGCCCAATGAGACCATAATTATAGAAATGTTGGCAAACAGCCCTATTTGTTTTTGCTTGACAGTTAAGTAACTAATACATGCATTCACTGATAAAGAACCAACCAGGTGCAGATGCAATTGTAGGGTAAGTATTTTATTTCACATAACACACCATTACCATCTATAAAAGGCCTTCTTCCACAATTAACATTTAAATAGGCTTGAGAATGAAAAACAGACAAATACAGAGCAATAATAAGCATTTGGAGTGTAAAATCAGTAAACATGGGATATAATTCAAAACTACAATACCACAGTAGTTTTACAGGTTACATAGAAATTAACAATAAAAATGTATCCCAAAATCAATTAAGTAAGAAAAGACAGTGCTAATCTTATTCCGTTTAACTTTTAGTTCGAACATAAAACAAATTGTAAAACTGCTGCTAGCTGTGCTGCTTTAGTGTGAGAGGCTCATTTTGTAAACTGTTGACAGCCTGAAGACGGTGATTCCATCACGTTTACAGGGAAATCTAAGGCACATAATTGGTTTGACTGGCTTTATTGGCAGGCTGAGGCATGAAGTGATCATGATCATCATCACATTTGATGCATTTATCTGAAGCTCCTGTCGAAACAGATTCATATGAACTGAACAAACATTATGAGAAGCCCTTGTTAAAGAGGCCAGGAGGCTCTTTACAACATTTCGTGTTAAGACTTACAAAAATATACATCATATAGGTACGGAAGGGACGAGAAGACTTTAAAAATGTATTTAACTTTGTGTATTTGTGACAAATGTTTTTGACGTTCACATAATACGTTTTTTTTTTTTGTGATCAGAATAAAACATTTAGTTGTATTTGATGACCTCAATCATTTGATCATTACTAAATGGTTAAACTGGTTTCGTTCTTTTTTTGTTGATCTTGTTTGAGCACTTTCTTTCTGAGCACAGATAAATCTGTTCTGTATACTGTGACAGGAAAAGTCAACCAGGAATAATAAAAAGCTTCTTCCAGGACTTCCACATATTGAAACTGTTAGAAAAAGTCAAGAGTAGAGTGAAGAAGATAAGCCGACTGTGTACACTGCTGCAGCTATAGACAGTGTCTTCATCACTATTATACAAAAAGAGATACATGTGGCTGTGTAAAACACAAAAGGCTGCTCAGGCAGTCAACAGTTTAGGAAATGAGTTGCTAAATGCTGAACCTGAGACAGGAACTGAAGCCACTGTGGTCTGAGGTTAATAAAATATTATGCCAAAAGTTTCTCTAAAAAGAGATATCATAAAGTTAGAGTACAGTTAGAAAACATACGCAGAGATGTAGTGGAAGGTTAATGCTACCTCAACAAAATCACTTTTTAGTCAGTGTTTCTATTTGTATTAGTCCATGAATATTTTGCAAAACAAGACTATGAAATACACGTTATACAGTCTACGTGTAACATGTGTTGGAGTTATTAGCTGACTTGCTTTTCTTGTTTCCCCACTACATCACTGCACATGTGAACATATGCTGACGATGCAAACAGTAACTAACTGAGTGACTGTAGTACGTTCTAATTAACACACACAGAGAAGACAGTTAAACAAGAAATATTACAAGGTTTCCCTCAGGAATTGCATTGATTTAAAAATTGCATTGAAACTGTTTTTACTGAATGAATACTTGAAATTAGGCACATTTGTGTTTCTGACACGCAATAGCTTAAAAACCAGAGTGAGTGAGGAGAGGGACACCTCAGTCATCTCCTCCTCAGGCAAAAAGTACCACTGGACCAGAGGTGGACTGTATTATTTTGTACCATTTGTGAATCTAAATCCTGATCAAATAGAATACTTACTTCTGTATGTCTTTGCCCTACCAAGTGTGCTTACTTCAAATGAAAAGTGGAAGCGATCACTACCCCTTTCACTTCCCAAATGAATTGAAAAATAAAAACTGGTTCAGAAAAATGACAAGGCAATACAACTGAATACAACACAGCGAGTGAGTCGACTACTGATCATCTCGAAAACTTGAGGTGCATTTCATTCAACAGTAGCAAAACACAACTGTGACTGGTAACCTGAAGCGTATCCATTAAATGATCTGTCATCTTTTTCTTCCCCCGTCCTCCCTTGTTCCTTCTACACATGACTACTAGAGTTACATTCTTAGTTATCACCTGATCTCAGTCAAAACGGAACTATCTTATCACTTTTGAGGCGTTATCTGACAATGAGTGTAATCAGAGAATAAAAAAGAGAATAATAAATTGTGTAAATTTGGATTCATATGGAAGCACTGAACTCAAACTGTGTCAAATAGTGACTTTCATGTGTTATTTGTTCTTCCCATAGCATATTTCTTTTACAAGATGTTGCAACACAAAGTGCAGAATAGTTGGCAGCCGTCCAGCTGGCACACAGGCATCCTGAATCACAACCGATAAACCAACATGTGGAACAACAGTTCAAAAAAGATCAGTAACCACTTCCAGTTTCAAGACACTGCATTCAAATCACATCATACCTCATAAAGAAACATCGGATTTTCAGTTCTCAATAAATGCTCAGTGATCACGGTAACCACAGCAACCACAGCTTTCATCAAAGTAATATGAGCAGGCTGAAGAGGTGCTGTAAGCATGTCAACAGTTTGCTTTAAAGGTGCCCTGTGGAATTTCTGGCAACTACTAGCGCTGCACAGCAATGTTTTTACTTGTGGGTCCATGTTTTTTTTGCATTGTGCATGCAGCCATGGATGCAACAAACGTTCCTGCTGCTAATTTGATCCACTACACTGATCATTGAAGTGTTGATAAAGCACAAAGAAGTGTAGCCAGCAAAGGCAGTAAAGAAGCCTGGGAGCCAACAAACATGGATTTAAAACATGCACAATTTAAATTAGTTTTGCAAAGGTTTTATGATGAAGGAAATGCATTTAGATGACAAAATGGGGGTATTTAGGTCAGTGGTCTCAAAATAGGGCTTTCCCTTCAGTGACCTTTTTCTCTGCATCTAGCAATGAGAACAAAATGTACTGACCCTGAATTGGTGCAAATTGTGTCAACTGGCTAAGTATCATTTCACACTGAGGACACAATCCATAAATTTCCCTTCACTTGGATTGAGATTTAGGGTCTCTTAATGCTTTCTCCCTAAACTAAAACTACTAAAAACTTCATTCTTAAATGATGACCTTTGCTCCCTCTTTCTTAAAAATCACCCTTTGAAGGTTTCATATTCTCTGAGAAAGTAGGGACTGGAAGTGTTTTGCATTCTCACGAGCTGTCTAGCTGAATCGGACAGAAAAGGCTTATAAAATAACAAAAATAAACAAGTAGTGTATGTACACGTATTAATGCTAAATAACTGTCAAATATGTTAAATCCTGCTCATAGAGGGAGGTTCTGGGACGTTTTTTATTGGAAGAACGCCAATCATGACATTGAGGTGAGGTGTGGCAGTGTCCTGATACAGGTGTTTTTTTTAATTTTTTTGTTTTTGAGCAGGAGCTGAAAAAGTGCCACAGATCACCTGTCTAACATCAAAGGGCTCTCTAAATCTACAATGTGCCTTGTTTTTCACTGTCTGAACGGGGCCTAAAAGTAATGTTATTACTGTTGACTCAAACAAAAACACCTGCCCTCTAGAATCAGGCGAGGATCTCCCTTTTATTTCACTCATCAAATTCACTTTCATCAGTTTAATGAATGCCTTAGGATGTGCATTTAATGTGACAGATTTAGTTGAAAGGGTTCTTCATGGTTTTACACTCAGCTTAGATGACTTGAGGGTAATATTTGTAACATGGTGAGATGCTTCCTGTCTTATTCACAAGAGCTTCTTGGCCTGAGGCTGGGCTGTGCCTTTGGAGGAGGTTTTGGTGTCAGCAGAGAGGAGAGTCATGATGTCTTGGAGAGCTTTACTTATCTGAGCTCCAAACCTGTGGGAGTCCTAAAATGGAGAAAATCAAGCATTAGAAAGAGGGTATGAAATGATTGTGGATAGAGAATCAAAACCACAGGGAGAGGAGAAGAGGAAGAGATTACAGGATGTAGATTATGAGTTGTATAAATTAAACTGGCACGGTTTTGCTTCAACTTATCATTCTGAAGTAATTACTGATTGCACAGTGTAATGGCTGTAGAAAAATAACACAACACTATGCTATTTGATCTGTCACCGTGCTGGATTTTTCCTGGCGATGAGGGTCTAGTTATGGCACAAAGGAAGTGCCTATGCCATTGTGCAACCAAAACAGGAAGAAGCATTGTTTTCCCAGGTAATGGTGCACATGCAATAATTATGGCAACTCTACACTCTAAAAAAGATGAAAAAAAGAGAAGTAACCTGCTGATGAAGGAGGCAAAGAAGATGAAGGGGGAGAGAATGTTAATGGGGGGAGGGGGAGTTGTGAAGTCTTCTATTTCCGCTTTAAATACTATAGCTGTGCCAATACTGGATTTTTGATTTAAAAATCAAGATATATATGCCAATATTAATGTTTTGTGTTTGTTTGTTTGTTTTTTAAAAAGAATTGTATCCAGGATACATACTGAGGGGGACATTTTACAGGGTGAAAATCAACTTCAGTGCTCTTTGGCAATCTAACTTTAATGGAGACACTGTTTCTTAATGATCCCAAACCTAGTTCAGCCGCCACTTCATCCCATTTCAGGCTGTCACAGGAATTCACAATAAAAATGAGCATTTGAAAAGCGAAGTGAGAACAGACAGTTCTTTCCTGTCATGTGCTTTGTGTGACTGGTTTTGGAAAAAAACTAATATCTATTGTGTCATAATTCATTGAGATTTCTGAGTAAAATGATCAAGCTACATGCTTCATCCCTACAAGCAGGACAATGCATCATAACCAAATGTACAAGTATATGACATACATAAGTAGAACACTAGAATACAACAAAGACATTAAATCTGTACAAAATGAAAGGCATTAAACTTTGTGCAAAATGGAAAACTCTGCTTGTTATTGGACACCAAAACCTTCAAACATTTCCTGTTAAAACTGAACTGAAAATATCTCAGTGCAACATCAAGCCAATTGTGTTTTAATGTAACAATGAAGAACTTAACTAAACACTGATGAAAGTAACAAAGGTATTACTTACAGTCTCACTGAAGGAGTGTTTGGAGGACACATGGAAGTTGATCAAATCCTCACCCACAATGATGTATGAGACCCCATAACCATCATCAGCAACCTGGCATGACAGAGATCATATGAGATCAGCCATAATGTTTCATATACCACCCACTATACAAGTATACCATAGTGTGTGTGTGTGTTTACAGCCATATCTCCAACTTCTGGCTATAACAGAGTGTTAAAGTATGCAACCCGGAAATCAGTTAACATTTTTGCACTTCCTCTTCCCTCATCTCAAAGTCAATGGGTTTTTCTTATTATTAGTTATTGGCTAAATGTCTGAAATAAGGTCTGTGGTCACCACAAGCTTAAGATATTTACATGTTTTGTTCTACAACATAAAAGACATCACTAAATGTCCTACAATTGAATTAGAAAGCACTTACGTGTCTTTAAAATGGCTGTTGCTAACAAGATCGACTTAAGTTGTGTGACTCTACAACAACGTGTAGATTGATCAATTTATAGTAAATGTGTAAAGCAATTGTGTAGTAAGACGCTTAGTGGTGGTGGCTTTAAGTCATATGACCGTAATGTAGTCTGTTTATGGCCTAACATTAGCTTTTTACTTCTAACGATACAATTTAGGTGTTCATCTGTGAAGATTATCCTGCTGAACAAAACAAAAATAAGATTGTGTTTGCTACAGAGTTTATTTTCAGGGATAATCCAAAATCCAATGCAAAAATCCCAGAGTTTTTTTTGTCGAGGGAACCAGGGCGATGCCAACTTCTGGGTAGGCCTACAAAAATATGTTATCCCTACACCACTCCATTTACATGAGCCCAGTATGTTCTTGTCATTCACATTGGCAGTCACAACAAGAGGAAAGTGAGCGTCACTCACAGGTCCAAACCCTCCGCCCAATGATATGAACTCTGGATTGTTCTTCAGGTCGAACAGTTCCATCTGCTGAACTGGTGTCTGACTGGTGGAGAGACGCCAAGGCTCCGACAAAACCTGGAAAGTGAGTGAGAAGAGAGACTTTTGGACATTTGGACACAAAGTTACAGCAGAATAAACTACATAATACAAAACAGCACCAGCTGTGTCAGTCATAACAATAAATTGCACATAACTGCATGACTGTACACCACACACATCTTTTCAACACTTGTTTAACTGTTGGTGGATGTTGACTTGTCATCCCTGCTGATGATACATTGACATCTACAGATGCTCTTTAGGATTGATAAATCAAAAAGATTGTAGTTTGTATGTTCTTGGGATAATCAGGTTGATTCAAACGGCTGTCACCAGCTTCCTCCATGTTCTCTTGATAGTACAATTATATTTGAAATCATTTACGGTTAACTGAAGGGCTGATTACATTACTGTCTTTTGTGTTGTGACACAAGCTGACTGATGACTACATATATTGGCTTTGCCAGCAACAAGGACTGAGTACAAAACACACCCAGTGCATTTCTGTGCCCATCTTTTTGGTTGATAGATTCAAGTGTTAGTTGCTGTTCATTCAGTTTTATATATTGACTTAAAGACAACTCTCAGAATCATCTTGTGTTCGTATCAACAAGTAAAGAGTTTTTTAGCCATACTCTGGTTTTATTGCAAGGTTGATCAGTCGGTGCCGACTGGCCTGCCATATAATTTTTAAACAGCCATGTGTAAAGAGAATTAATCCTACTACCTTTGGTGACTTTTACTCCGGTGCCACTAATTTTTACTTAAGAAGTAAAATATCTTACTAACAGTGTGGATTGACACTACATTTTGTATGGATGTTTATGATCTCCAAAAGATGTACTCCAACGACATTTCCTCATGTGCCACCATGAGGTTTATGACCAAAAACCTGCAAAACAAAGCTTCTGATGTGGCTTGTGTGTAGTACTAAGCCAGCCACTAGCCAGCCTATGCTAACTGTGTAGATTCAACGTAGTTGTAGCAACAGAGCGAGTGCTCTTCTTATGTTTACAGCTGGTGCTGTCCATCACTCACTAAATCTGCAAATAAACAATGTATTTAACAGAAGGCTTTCTAAAATTGAGACTACAGCAAAACAAAAGGATATGATAACATGAAAGTTTTTCACAACTATGACAGACAAATTGCTTTTGTAAACAGTCTTCTATGGCTATGTAATGTAGGCTAAAGATGAAAAAAGCCCACTTTGTCCTCAGTGTTGAAGCGTGACTGTTACGTGCCCAGCAGGGGCAGAGGGTTTGTTTTCTTTCTCCCTCTCTTCTCTGTCTCTCCCTCCCCTAGTTTTCCTTCAGGTGCTGACAAGGTGACGAGCTGCACCTTGAAGCCACCGCCCCCTGTTGCAGTAATTTCTGGGGTGGCCAATCACCTGACTGGAGGCCCAATACAAGGGAGCCTGGCTGAGGAGCTCGCTCTCTCAATTTTTCATTTGGTCCTCACATGATACACATGCTCAGGCAGACTTGTTTTTTGTTTTGGATTGGTAAAGATATGTGGTGGGAGAAAGGAGTTAGGTAAGTTGGGGTGCCCTGTACATTTCATCACGTAGTAAACTCTGTCTAAAAACAGTAGGTTAGCGGTGGATGGATGCCACTTGTGTATCATTTTGAAAGTTGTTTTGAACTCCTTTTTTTTTAGAGAAGAGAGAGGCTTTTGTGTTGTGAATAAGAATTAGTATAGGCCTTGTTTTGTTTTATTGATTTCACTGCTTTGGCACTTCACCTTCCTCCTTTCCTCCCCCACATATTGTAAACCACGTTGTGAGTTAAGTTCAGCCTGGGGCTGCTCCTGCTACTTTGCCTCGTTTTGAGCCTTTCTCTCCAGAGTCCCATGGATCCAGTATGGATGCCACACTCAAGGTTCGTCTAGCTCGCCTTCAGCTGGAGGCACAGGAAAAGGAAAGCATGCGTAGCCAGAGTATGACCTCCGATTACAGGTACGCAAGCTTGAATCAGAAGCTGAAAAGGAAGTCAAATTACAGCAGTTTGAAGTAGAGGCCCTGAGAATTTCTTATGGCCGAACATCACCACATACAGAGACATTTGCACATACAACCCATACCAAGCAAATTTTCGATGTTGGTAAAAATGTAGCTTTAGTGCCAACATTTCGGGAGTCAGAGGTCGACTCCTATTTCAATGCTTTTGAAAGAATTGCTACTGCATTAGACTGGCCTAAAGACATGTGGCCTATCTTCATTCACTGCAAGCTGGTAGGCAAAGCACAAGAGGTGGTATCATCTCTCTCTTTAGAAGAAAGCTTGCAATATGATTCAGGATCCATAAAAAGCCTAGTGGACAAACCTTTGTTGAGTTTGCACGAGAAAAAGGGGTTCTCCTTAGATAAATGGTGCGCTGCTAGCGGGGTTAAAGGCCATTTTGAGTCCCTTCGTCAGTTAATGCTACTGGAGGATTTTAAGAATGCTTTGCCAGAAAAAATGGTGGCGTTCTTGAATGAGCAAAAAGTGACTACACTGTCTAAAGCTGCTGTCTTAGCTGATGAATTTGTTTTAACCCACACAAATGTGTATGTGTCCTCCTACCGTCCAGAAAGGATTCCTGTATCATGTCCTGTGAGACCAAATCCTGGCTAAGGGCCCACTGTCACCACCTCGTGAGGCTTGTGAATGCTTCGACTGCCATAAGAAAGGTCACGTTCTTGTTGACCGTTTATCTCTGAAGCGTAAACAGTTACAGCCTCACATGCCACAGCCCAAAAGCATGGGCCTAATTAGGAGTAAGTCACCAGGCACCCAGAACTCACAAAATGACAGTGAACCTGATCCCTGCTTCAAACCCTTCATTTGGAGGGCTTTGTCTCGGTTACAGGGGATCCAAAAGCAAGGTTATGCCAGTCCCTGAGGTACTGGACAGTCCTGATTTAAATTTAGAGTCTGCGAGCGTCACACAACCACTTCCGGAGATTTTTCCTGCTTGTGTAGCTACAAGAGCCCAATCAAAGAAATATGGCATTGACCTTTCTGATTCTTTTCTGAGTTCAGAACAGTTTCCTGATGTTGTGGTGGCTGGGTCCAACAACCAACCTGAGGCCTGGTCCAGGGGTTGGAAACTTGCCAGCTACCAGGGAAGAGGTCATTGTGGCCCAACAAGGTGATGTCACGCTCTTAAAATGTCATTCCACAGTTATTAGCCAGGAAGCAGCTAAGCAGAAGAAGGTGGCCTATGTCCTAGATAACGGCCTGTTGATGCGCCGCCGGGCTAGTGATGTCTCAGAGAATGAGGATTGGGGTGGGATTTATCAGGTTGTTGTGCCTACAGTTTTTCGTTCCCAGGTGTTGTCCCTAGTTGATGACCACCCATGGTCAGGACACATGGGGGTCACAAAGACCTATAACAGAGTCCTTAAACATTTCTTTTGGCCAGACTTAAATCTGATGTGGTGCAGTACTGTCGTACTTGTCATGTGTGTCAGGTGGTTGGTAAACCAAATCAGGTGATCCCCCCGGCTCCTCTCTGTCCCATTCCAGTAACGGGTGAACCATTTGATAGAGTGATTGTAGAGTGGGACCACTGCCGAAAACTAAAGCTGGGAATCAGTTTCTTTTAACTATCATGTGTGCTTCCACTAGGTTCCCAGAAGCTGTCCCCCTGCGTAAAATTACAGCTCCAGTGATTACCAAGGCCCTGGTAAAGTTTTTCTCGCTGTTTGGTCTGCCAAAATTGGTTCAAACTGACCTAGGTACCAATTTCAAATCCAAGCCGTTTGCTCAGGCCCTGAAATCTTTAGGTGTTAAACACATAACATCTAGCCCTTACCACCCTGAAAGCCAGGGGGCCACTTGAACAATTTCATCAGACTATGAAATCCATGTTGAGGAAGCACTGTAGTGACTCCCAGAAGGATTGGGATGATGGTGTCCCCCTAGTTCTGTTTGCTGCCCGTGAAGCAGTACAGGAGTCACTAGGTTTCAGTCCAGCTGAGCTAGTGTGAGCTAGCGTGAGGTTAGGGGTTTGTTAAAGGTCCTTAAGGAGCATTTGGTCATACCGGAACAAAAGGTAAAAAGCATTCCAGAATATGTGGCCAAGCTTAAAGAGCGCCTCAAGCCGGCTTGCTCTTTGGCTAGGGATGCACTGACCTCTTTGAAGTGAAGTGAAGATGAAGAAAATTCATGACCAGAGAGCAGTTGCTCACTTGTTTCAACCGGGAGACAAAGTGTTGATTCTTTTACCTGTACCTGGTTCTGGTTCCACTAGGTTTTTCCAGGTCTTTATGTGGTAGAGAGCAAACTGAGTGACACAAACTACATCATCCAAACCCCTGACCACCAGCGACAGACCAGTGTGTCATGTCAACATGATGAAACTGTACCACACCTGAGAGGATAAAAATGACCCACCAACATCCGAAACCATTGTTTCACATATGGCGTCAATTTCAGAGGTGAGCTCTTCTGCCGCTGTTGATGGCTTGGTGATGCATAATGCTACACCACAGGGGGCAAGACTTAGTAACACTGAGGTTTTGTCTGATTTGCCTCACTATCTGTCTCATCTCCATGATGATCAGAGACAAAACTCATATATGGTTTTCCAAGCCTATAGGCCTTGTTTTGTTTTATTGATTTCATTGCTTTGGCACTCCACCTCCCTCCTTTACTCCCCCACATATTGTAAACCACGTTGTGAGTTAAGTTCACCCTCATTAAAACATTTTTTCCTTTAAACGTTGTCTTGTCTAAATCCTTCGTTTGTCGCGTTGTCGTTCCCTGTCCCCCCCGTACAATAAGAAGGGACATAACAGTGACCATGACATGATGCTTGTGGTTAAGTCTTGTCTGCCCTCAGAGGCAACAGTACATCAGGGGTCGACAATTTAAATGGCCCGGTGGCCCGGACGTACTTTTAAAACCGTCAGGGCCACCAGAACGCTCAAAGCACTGGCCCGGTGGGGCCAGCATGGATTTAAGTTCTTCGTCGCTACGACGGATTTCCGTCATTCAAACTAACAGAGGCGACTTGTGAGATCAATGTAGATCGGAGGAGAACTGTTGGCTGATGTTTATTGACAGATTGTCACACTCTACAGCCAATGGTATCGTTAACAGCATGTGCGCGCCTGACCAATGACAGTGCAGTGACCCACACAGGGTGGGATCTCAACACGGAGCGGCGCTAAAGTTTAACTGCTTAGCTAGCAAGGACTCGTCACGCTGCTTCGTTATCAACTGAGTTTAGTCAGCACGTGAGAACTCGTCTGACACGGAGAGTCTCCTGTTGTGTGCTACATGTGTGAAATAACAACTATAGTCTGGACTTTGTCTCCAGTGTATCTGTGTAAACGGCTTCATTCAGCGTCTCTCCCTCCCCTCTGGCACCGTGAGTTACCATGGTTACAGGAACGCCCTGAAACTTTATAATGATGATCAATAAGAAGTTTTTGGTTAGTTTGACTGTACAGAATCATGAATGTTGCCTGATTGTAGCTCAATGCTTAAATCTTGTATTATAACATATAGAACAAAGCCTCAAAGCTTATTTGATTACTACAGTAACAGCATGTTAGTGATGACAGAAAGGTGCTAACTCGCCATCAGACTGACAAGGCTGCAAAAGTTGCTACTTGTATGATGTATTTTTCTGTTAAACGATAAGAGGCTCATTTTAAACAATATTATTAATAATAATAGTTAATGATAATGATGATGAGAAGAAGTAGAAAAATAGCGTACTGAAAAGTTCTGTAGATGGTTGATTATTTGAAAGAGTAAAACTTGAGAGAAGCTTGGCAAAAAAAAGGCACAGATTTATTTCATAGATTGAAAATTACATTGAAAAGACAAAAAACATTTTAAGTGTGAATAGAACAGCTGTTCAGATCATCCTCCTGTAAAACACTGTTGGTCAAATATTTAAACTTGATGTCTGCATTAGAGAACACGGTGTGGGGTGAGGCTGTAAATCTTTTTTTTTTCTCTATTTTTTTAGCATGTGTGAAGTAAAACGCCCTGTAACATGGACGGGGGCGCAAAAATCAACCAACTGAGGAGGAGATGGAGGAAGAACTGATTGTGCTTGAGTAATGCAGCACTGTGTGCACTTTTGATTTATGTATTTGCACTTCTTGACCTCAGTACTGCAGTATTAAAATAAATGTTATTAAATCAAATTGTTCTTTTTCGTTATTATGGGGATCGATTCCTGGGCCAGTGGTTACAATGGTGGGGCCAGTGATCTTCAAATTTACCTATTGTCTACCCCTGTACATGCTGTACTAAGACCATGAATCATTGCCAACATAAATCAGCAACATTTCTATGATAAGGCTGAGCCAATAAGGAAGAATAATAAAAAACAGGAAACATACGTAAAGTGCACTTATACTGTTGTAAGTGTTGCTTTGCAAAGTTTTCAGTGTGTATATTCTGTCTGTGTCACTGAGAAAGAACTATAACAGCAATGTAACATTGAAAAGCTTACCTCTTTGAGGAAAGGTGACTCCACCCCCAAGTATTTGGAGACCACATAGAGGCAGAAGAGGTGTCTGTCAATTCCAGCTCCAGTCATAGCCAATCGATAAAGGTTCTGGTGCCTCTCTGAAGCCAGTCGGAAGAGACGCCTGCACTGTTCCTCTGCCTGTCAAATCAAATCACACTTTCACTGACATCTATAAAATAACCAAAAAAGTATCTATAAATATTCAAATATTATATTCTATATTATATTCATTAATATTTAATTCTAGCAAATATTCAATGTTTATTTTTTGTGAATATATGGTGATTTTTTACTTGAGCTTGGATTGGCATTTGGGTCAGAAGGAGTTTAAAATGTTGTGCCTTTCCTTCAAAGACAACCGAAACAAGTCAGTACCTCTCCATTCTCCAGAGCTTTGACAAAGGCAGAGCTCTCATTGGAGCAGGATCTCACAGTCTCTGTCCGGCCCTCTCTGAATAGACGGGTCATTGACGCCTCGTAAGTCAGGCAGAAACCACCACGATCCTGGAGGAAGAAGAGAAGGAAGAGGTGGAGAGAAGAGGTTTGAGAGGAAGATGGTACAACAATAAAGACATGCAAACATGTGGTCATTTTGTTGTATAAACATTTGAATATTGCAAAATGAATAAAAACAATAAAAAGCAACAAAAAATGGCCATCGACTCTTACTTTACTGTCCAACATAATGGACACATTAAATGTGCTGCAGTCAGGGTCCACATGGTCAGACAACAGAGGTAACACACAAAGAAGAGCCATTTTTAATGTAAGATAAATAAATCCCAGATAAAAGGACCAAAAGGTTAAATGCCAATACCAGTAAAGAGACAGACTGTTTATGAAGGAAAGATAAACAGGAAAGGCGAGAACGTGATCACACTCTGTTCAGGAAAGGAGGTTTAAAGACAGGCAGGCCTCCAGGAAGATAATCGGCAAGAAGGCAGAATCTCGGAGCCACTAAGGTCAATCGTAGAACTATGCTGGTCTAAAAACAAAAAGGTTCCCATCCTGCACCTCAATGAATATTAAACTCTTTTTCCTTTATAGACACCAGATTCTGGTGCAGTTCTTCACTCTGTTTATCTTTACAACACAGACCATTATCTCAACAGTCAGTACATCAGGGCAGAAGATCATGCCACATTATCTTTCTTTATTATTAAAAATACCTGAAATACGAAGTTTAGACATGACTGATGACTTGATGATTTTAGATTTTTGTTCTTACAATGGCAGTATTAAAGCTCAACCTTTCATACAAGATTCATTTACATGCATTAGTGTTGAGACGATACTACAACTGTCAACATTTAGTAAAGGTTCATTGTGTTGGATTTAGTGGCAGCAGTGAGGTTTCAGATAGCAACCAAAATAATACCCCTCATCTCACCCTCCCTTGCAGACGCAACATGGCAGACTCCATGGAAGAAATGCTCCCTCTGTGCACATAAAAGAACCTCATTCTAAGTTAACAAAAACACGCCAATTCTTAGTTTCAAAGGATTATACACCAATGAACATATAATTTCTGCCCATAATCCCCTTAACTCCTACTCAGTGCACTTTTAAGACCAATTCTTACAAGGACTAAATTAATGTGCACACTCAGTCAACCATCTATTTTCACACTGGCTCTTCATTTCCACATGGAATAATGTTTAAATATGTCAGTGCTGGAGTATTTTGAATCAAATGGTTTCATTTTCACCTTGCTTCAGGACTGGCTCATCAGTACCAGCCACAAACTAACTCATTAGTTTTTTAAGTGCCATACATGTTCAATTCTTCCATTATCCATGCACCACCTGTCCAACTCCAATCTATTATTTGAGCATTGTGTGTGTATGTGTGTGTGTGTGTGTGTGTGTATGTGTGAGTGTGTTACCCTGTAGTATGCCAGCTGTAAGCCGATCTGTATGAATGCGTCGGGGCTGACGCGCAGCTTCTTGATACGTCCTTTTCCAAACTCGCTGAAGGGAAACACGTGGCAGTCCACATCATCTGCCAGTGCCTGGGCAACAGCCAGGGAGGTACACACCTGAGCCTGAACCTGACGGACAGACAGAAAAAAAGAGACTTAAAATCAGGAACAAAAGGGATAATTTGATTGAGAACAATTCTCTAATGTCATAAACCCTTATGTTCCACAGATGTTTCCCCCCATGAAGCATGACCCCTTTGGTTTGTGAGTGGATCTGTGTGCAAATTAAGTAAACACAGTTCGGGGATGAGATTTTTGTGTTGCTTTCAACACAAGACCCTATTCATGAACATGAAAATGAAAAAGAGATAAAATGACATGCGGAAAACTTAAGTCATACTTTGATTTCAAAGTATGGCTTTATCTTAAACTATACAGCACCCAATCCTGATTTCTAAGTAATTAACGTACAACTCCTTTTCTATGCCTTCAGCAAAATGAATAAGGGAAATCCAAATTTCAAGTGGCATTCCTAAGTGGTATTAATGTTGGCTCCAGGTGGTTTCTATTTCCTCATCGTTGAGACTATAAACTGCATGTCATGTCATTTCCGATTAAGCATCACCTGAATCAGCATGATCCTCATCCAATGCCAGCTACTGAGGCTAATTTAAAAGTTAATTCATGCTTTGTGGCGCAAAATTCTACTTAAATTTACCAACTGAATCATGACACATATAAACAGAAGAGGTGTGGAAATTTCTTGATTCATAGAAAAACATAATCAGAAGTTTCCAGCCTACATAAAATTACAGCCTACTAATGTTGCACAAGTGTGAATGAACATTAGGCTTATTTTACCTTTATATGTTGGGAGATGTAGCAGATATCAGCAGCAAGTAATAAAATATGCACCCAGTATTTTGAAAGCGGACATATGGCAACATTTCAGATTTTATGAATTTACTCGGACACACGAACTAAACAAGAGGCACGGTGTATGTTAATTCTGCCTCACGACAACACGACCAAGTTAGCTTTCCATTCTGAGCTAACGTCTACAACCATACAGAATACAGAGAGCCTGTATGACATGTGCTGTCAACTTTGCATTTAACTCTAAAAGAGGTGCTCATGTTTGTGACACATTCAGGAAGTTCCCTGTCTTACAGCTGCTATGTGAAAACATTACTTTTGTTGATTACAGAACACTTGGAGAGGGATTTATCTCTTGCCACCAAGGAGGTTATGTTGTCGCCCATGTGAGTTTGTTGGTTGGTTTGGGTTAAACAAAAACTACCGAACAGATTTTCACTAAACTCGGATAGAGGATTGGTCTTGGCCTAGAATAGACCCCATTAACTTTTGGTGGGGATTCAGATAAAGGGACGGGTCCAGGAATATTTTCTCACTTTCTTTAACATTGCAAGATAATATGTTTTTCAACATTTTGTAGTCACATTTTTTAAAAGGACTTTCTACATTAAAATCAGACTTTTAAAGTTCTCTGACTGCTTGTCGTGTAGCCATGTGCAATTGTCAAATGTAATTGAACGGAATTGTGAGGCCAGTGAAGAATCATGAGTGTAATACTGTTGTCTGCTGTATATCTGATCTGACATCTACATCCAGAAAGCAGCATTTCCCTTGCAGCATAAACAAGAAAAACTTTATCTTGCTTCCTTAATGGTTTTCTTTTTTTTTTTTTTAAATATCTGACTGACTGAAAGATTGGCAAAAGGGATGCTGTGATCAAAAGAAGAAGGTGGAGCCCAGAAATAGTAAAACAAACAGGAAATATAGAGTGCATCGACTCCTCTCTCAGCTCTTTGTGATTGGTCCAGTTCACTGCACACACCCTGACATGAGACCTGGTTTGTTGGTCTTGCACTTGGAATAACCCAGAAAAAGTGTTGCACGGGAATACACAGTCACGTGTCCTGATAAGGACTGAACTGCAAGCGGAGGAAGGGGGCCCATTGTCCTCTGGTGCACGCTCTCTGAGCTCACTTTGCCTGTTCACTTTCAGACGCATGCGCACGTGCGTTTGTTTCTGAGTCCAGTTAACCTTTACATCTAGCAAATTAGATATATCCTTTTATTATCTAATGAACACAACAGATGAAGAATTTAAAGAAATCTGATCACACATTACAACAAACACACACTGACAGTTGAAATGTGAACAAATACAAACTGAGTCTACTCTGTTGAGGCTCATCAAAGAACCTCAGTCATGTGGTTTTGATATGGCATCATTCACATCATCCTGTTCCGGTACTATTTTTATATGTGAAGCAGCTTAATATACGGAAAGTGACTCATTCACTAAATGAAACAAACCTGATGTAATACTAATGATACAACAAAAAAAGGCTTTGTTCCTACCATCAGTTCAGTGCAGTTTCATTTAGAACAGAGCATTTACTTCTCCATTAAAGTTTGCGCCACATCACATTTAGGTGCCACCCAAGAGGACTGGACTTCCTCATAAGTAAGCAATCCAGTCAGAATATCTTAACTGGTATGAGTACTAAAAATGCCTAAAACAAGAAAGAACTCCTTTAAAATATTCAAACAAGATCATTGGGATTCATCCTCTGGGTACCTTCAATGTTTTTGACATTTAGGTTAATTTCTCAATAATGCATGGATCTTGATGAAAATATTAGGTGTAGTTAGGGTGCCATTCTAGTTCTGATCTATTTTTGATTTATAATAAAAATCATGACACCCCCAGTAAAAAGGCAAGAGGATGAGTACACATTTAAAAAGGTTACATGAAGTACATACACTACAACATGATGAGGGTAAACTTTAAACAGAGTGCAGTTGTTGGACCATGAAATAATGTGAAACTAGTCTTAAAGGTTTCAAAGGTTGTCTGCCTGTTTCCTTTTCCATTTGTTTAGTTAGTGGGGGTTTCAAATACCAAACCCATAGCAAGTCAATTCAGAGACAGTGCTTTGGGAAAAACCCTGACTATCCCCTCAGCAGAGCTAATGTTTTCTAGATGTCATAAAGCTGGTATGCTGCTACGGTGACAACCACAGGCCTTTCCCATAGGAATCCACCTGGACATTCCTCCCAACTGAGTT
The DNA here is from genome assembly GCF_965226575.1 of Pagrus pagrus. NCBI lineage: Eukaryota > Metazoa > Chordata > Actinopteri > Spariformes > Sparidae > Pagrus > Pagrus pagrus. Next base: position 7,849,046 of record NC_140197.1, read on the forward strand.
CACAAACATTAGCTTATGGAACTGTTACACACGCACACAGAAACACACACACACACACACAGAAACGCACACAGAAACACACACACACACACACAAAAAAAGAAGCGGTTGTACATTTAGGTAATTCATGAACAGTTTGACAGGGAAACCATCCCAGTGCATTGACAATGAGATGGATTTTCTGAGCTTAACAGTTTCAGTAGAAAAGAATGTATGCACCCACTCCCGGTCAGGTTCCACATACCTGTCTCTTTGAATAACATCAAATTAGTAATCCTTTTAATGCTTGTTGTAATGTGCTGGAGCAGCCGGCTATGAAAACAAACTGATCAATAAGGCCAGCTCTGTTTTGGGAACTATCCTGGAGTCGTTGGAGTTAATGGTGGAGAGAGGAATGCTGCACAACTGAATCAACGGATCAAACCGACATCGATCACTCATCCCTCGATCTCTTCCATGCTCCGCCATGTCTACCTCCGCTGATTCTCAGCAGAGTAAGCATCCCCTCAACACAGGAGATAACAGACTATAGTTGCCTTTTTGTGGATTGTGTCAAGTGATGATGCAAGTACATTAGGCAAGCTAGAGGATGCACATCTTGGCTATTATTTGCTTCAGTAACTAGCAGAGTTTGGAATGAGAGGCGGGCGCTGGCAGGTGGAGAGTGAAGGCATGTTGAATTTGTGTGTGTTCTGAATGACTGACTGACTGACCCTGGATAGAGTAAAACATTTCCAGTCTCAGGGGCCAAATGCTGTTTTCAGTTCAATATTTTCTGTTTTACAAACTGGTGAACCTTGCCCCATCCTAAATTGTGTGTAGCATCAAATTCAGAATAATTGCGTGATTAACATTAGACATTATATGCATTATTTTTGTACAGCTTTCAATTGAGTATAATGTCGAAAAGTATTAGCACATTTTATTTATGTTTTACAGTGTCCTTGCTTTTTCGGAACCAGGTTTTTAGATATCGGTACTACGCTGACATCATGCATTTTCCTTTATATGTTGCTAAGTCCAAAATCAGTGTTATAAATTACATGTGTCAATTTTGGCCTTATCCACTGCTTTGATTAGTCAGCAGCATCCTGTACCAGTGAGCATAAAAGGGGCGCCATAAAGACTTAGTTAAACATGTTTTAAAGGTTGCTGCGTTTCTACCACTATGTCTAATTTATTCCATTATTCTGTATTCCATTATTCATGCCTTACTTTTTTAAGTAAGGCATGTTCTTTTGATAGTGTCCACTTTATGGCCCATTATGCAGGAGACACCAATGAACAATTAATCATTTAAAAATAAAAATCAATAATTAACTAATCGTTTTGAAAGTTTAATCATCCAAATTTCTGCTTCCGTTTTTGTTTTTTTATCATTTAGATAATATATTTGAAAAGACAGAGTTTAGACTGTGTGTATGGAACTTACTTACTTACTCCATCCTCCCCACCTCCCAGAACTTCTCACTCTGCATCGATGGTCACTCTGTCACTCCCTCCCCCCTGGTCAGAAACCTTGGCATCTACATGGACCCCACACTCTCCTTCAAGTCACACATAAACCACGTCACCAAGACATCCTTCCTCCACCTCCGGAACATAGCACGCCTCCGACCCACCCTCTCCTTCCCGGCCACCGAAACACTAATTCATGCATTCATCACCTCCAGACTCGACTACTGCGATAGCATCCTGTATGGTCTCCCCTCCTCTGTTCTACAAAAGCTGCAATATGTTCAAAACTCCGCTGCCTGACTGCTCACCCGCTCCCACTCCAGAGAACACATCACGCCTATCCTCCATCAACTTCACTGGCTTCCCGTAAAACAACGCATACATTTCAAGATCCTCCTCATCACCTACAAAGCCCTAAACAATCTTGCCCCTTCATAACTGACAGATCTCCATCGCCACATTCCCCCTCGCCGACTAAGCTCTGCAAATGCAAACACCCTCACCCCCATCACCAGGACCAAATACTGCACCCTAGGGGACAGAGCCTTCGCCATTGCCGCCCCTACCCTCTGGAACTCCCTCCCCCTGGCCATCCGTAACTCTGATTCACTGCCATCTTTCAAAAGTCATCTCAAAACCCATCTCTTCAACATCACTTACAAGACCTGACAAAATCATCTTCCACCCTCTTTCTTTCTTATTTTTCCTGTCTACTCTTTTATTTTCTGTATTGCTGTTTATCTGCCTTTGTTTGAGTCCCTGTATGTGTATGTATGTATGTATGTATGTATTGTCTGTTTGCATCCTTTTGTTTTGTGTTTTTTGGTAAAGCGTCTTTGGGTACCTAGAAAAGCGCTATATAAAACCTATGTATTATTATTATTATTATTATTATTATTATTATTATTACTCACCTCTAGGCTCATCAAAGACATGACACATGCCAGTGAGGATTTTGACAGGGTACCAACTTTATGCCTGTCTATGATTAAGTACATTATGAGCTGGAGGTTCTGATAAGGAAATTAAAAAAAAGGAAATAAGGAAAATGATCCTTCCCAATTTTGTATCATTCTTTAAAATTAAGTGAAAATACACTACGGCAATATAAATCTAACATCTGCGGAGTCCATGTCCCATGCTGACCTACTTTTGGATGCCTACTCCTCCCATTAGTTTGTTAGCACTTCAGTCCCTGCGGTCCCCAGGGTGGCTTCAAAGCAGGAAAGAATGTTTAAATCCTTCAATTGTTTCTTCTATCCACTAACGCCAGATAACAAACTGTTACTTCTGGTCGTCAAGAACAGGCACAGACATTCTCAGTGGCTTTTCCCTAAATTCCTCTCTGCTGTATTTCCTAAATGTGCTGGGTTCCAGCAGAATTTGCGAGTGTGGATATCCCTTAAATGGAATGTGACTGCGCAGGTACCTCCTTCCCTCAAATAAAACAATCATCAGATCTACACAAATCACAAGGGTGTTACATATTTACTTTCAAAACAGCAAATATTGCCAAAAGGCAGATATGACTAATTGTTATGGCCAAACATTCAAACTCATTGTCCGAAGTACTTCCACTGATCACTGATATATCGGTATCAACATAAAAGTTGTTTGATAAGAATTGATATGAAAATAGTTATATAAAGATCCTTTCAATTTATGACCATTTCCACCTTTGAAAAAAGATCTGTAGATAAACATGCTCTAGTTGAGATACAGTGTATGGAAAGGGGATGTTAAACAAAAACAATTAAGATTGATAGATCTTAATAAAGAACTGAAAAATCTTGAGACACAACATAAAAGAGAACAAAAACCAGAAATACTAACTAAAATAAAAGCAGTTAGAAACGAAATAAGTCTAATATATACACAGGAAATTAAAAAAAAGATAATATTCACAAGACAAACTTATTATGAGTCTGGAGCAAAATCACTTAAAATCCTGGCAAGAAAACTGCAAAAGCAACGAGCAGACAACGCGATATACAAAATAAGGGATATAGACTCTAAAACTATACAGTACAAACAAGAAGAAATACAAAGAACTTTCAGAAAATACTACAAGCGCCTGTATACACAACCCCAATTAGAAGGTGATCAGCAAATTGATGACCTTTTAAAATCTCTCAATTTACCATCTATATCACAAGAACAAAACGAAATATTAACAGCCCCTATAACTGAGACAGAGCTAAATAAGGCCATCTCCACCTTAAAATCAAACAAATCACCTGGCCCGGATGGCTACTCCTCAGAGTGGTACAAGACATTTAAAGCTGAGCTAGTGCCAATCCTTCTCCGAGCTTGTAATATGACATTAACAGATGCTAAAATGCCCCCATCTTGGAATGAGGCGATGATTTCCGTTATCCCTAAGGAGGGAAAAAATAAATTAGAGTGTAGTTCATACAGACCCATCTCGGTGTTGAATGTTGACTATAAACTTTATGCAACCGTCCTCGCCAGAAGACTGGACAAAGTTCTTCCTCAGCTTATACACAACGATCAGACCGGATTTATTTCACAAAGATAACATTAGGCGATCATTACACGTATTACATCATATCCAAAAGAATAATATTGAAGCCTGTTTAGTTAGTATAGACTCGGTAAGCTGGCCTTTCCTATACAAAGTTTTAGAAAGATTTGGCTTGGACAACATTTTTATTAGAGGGATCCGTACATTATATAACAAACCATCGGCTCGGATAAAAATAAATGGATACCTTTCTGATACCATTACACTGGAACGGGGCTCGAGACAGGGATGTCCAATTTCACCCCTGTTATTTGCACTTTATATAGAGCCCCTAGCCTTGTGGATAAGACAGACTCAGAATATTAAAAGGGATCTGCATTAACGGAGAAGACCACAAGGTGGCGCTACACGCCGATGACGTATTGGTTTATTTAAGTAACCCTCCTAATTCACTCCCCAAACTAATGACCGTCCTAGAAAAATTTGGTAATTACTCAGGATATAAATTAAATATACAAAAGACACAAATTTTGACCATTAACTATCAACCCACAAAGCAACTTAGAGAGAAATTTCATATTAACTGGGATCAAAAGTCGTTAAAATATCTCGGAATAAACTTGCCGAGAAGAATCCAAACACTGGCAGAGATAAATTATGGCCCCCTCTTAACGAAAATTAAAGACGATATACACAGATGGAACTCAATTTCTTTTCTTAGTCTTAGTCACAGAATTGATTCTGTAAGAATGAATATTCTCCCACGATATCTCTACTTATTTCAGGCACTCCCTGTAGAAATTTCCCCAAAACAATTTTCTGAACTGAATAAGATTATTTCCAGATTTATTTGGCAGGGTAAAAAACCCAGGGTTAGATTTAAGACTTTACAACTTCCAAAAGAGCGAGGGGGAATGTCATTACCTAATTTTAAAGATTATTTTTATGCAGCTCAGATTAGACCCCTAATTAATTTGTGTAACCCATCCTTTCAAGCTAGATGGAAAGATATAGAACTCTCAAGTCGAGTTGATCCTCCAATACAAGCAGCACTACCTCACAAACATCTGGGAGGACTTGTAGATAAGGTACAGAACCCATGGATCAAAGTGCAGTTAAAAATCTGGAATATGATAAAAGATGAGTACAAATTAAGTAACAAGTTACAAATAATCCAATGGTGTGCTTACGATCCGGAGTTTAAGGCTAACGCAATAGATAAGGGATTTAAATCATGGATTACGAAAGGGGTAACGACATACTAGTCTCTTACCGAAAAGGGACAATTTAAAAGCTTTGATAGGTTGAAGGAAGACTGTGACCTGGACAGAACTGATTTTTTTAGGTTCCTACAGGTACGTAGTCGTTTTGAACATATCAGAAAGGAAACTGACCTTAATGACCCCATATCAAAATTTTTTATTGATGCTTATCAAAGAAAATCAAACAAGGGTGTCATCTCTTCAGAATTTATAAAGGCCTATTGTCTAAAAAGTCCCACAATACAGATTATGTTAGGAAAAAATGGGAGAGAGAGGCACATTTTGCTGGAGGGGAAGCTACGTGTTGGAGGCAATGTGGACACCGGGAAGCCAATCACTGGCATATCTTTTGGGAATGCCCAGTGGCTAAATTCTTTTGGGCAGAGCTTCATGAAGTATTAAGTGGTCTATTTAACACTAATCTACCTATGCAATTTTCCACATTATTTTTAGGAAATTTTGACTTACAGGTCAGGAAAGCTGATGAATATTTATTTGATATTTTGATAACCGCTGGTAAAAAAGCACTTACAAGACGTTGGTTACTCCCCGATCCACCCACAATACAGGAGTGGATAAGTATTGTAAATGACATTTACCTTATGGAAAGGATTACCTTCTCCCTCCGCCTTCAAAAAATCATATTTACTAAAAGGTGGGCCAAGTGGGTTAAATATGCCGGTCTTGAACAGACAGAAGTACGGAATGGGTGACCTTGCAATGCTGTTATTTATTTTATTTTATTTGAATGTTTTGTTGGACCTAAGCACTCATACTTTACTTCAAATCTCCCTGGTAGACATTTCTTTATTTGCTTTTTTATGTAGGTCTATCTTTCCCAGTCTGTTCAAAGTTTTCAGATGTAATTCATTTAACTTTGTGTATTTTGTTTATCGTTTTGTACACAAAAAAAAATAAATAAATAATAATTGTGTGTGGCATAAGTAACATTGTATGTTCCATGATAGTAACTACTGTATTGTAATGCTCTCACAAAATAAAAATAAAAAATGTCAAAAAAAAAGAAAGGGGATGTTAAATATTTCTGTTGGCTGCTTACCAAAGCAATACTTCCCTTTGCTGTTGCCCTCATATCTCTCCCCTTTGTCTGTTGCCTCTTTGAAAAAGTATATGTAGCGCTTTCTAAGTATCCTTGCTTTAAGATACAGCACTAAGGGTTCTTTCACTTTATTATGTCTGATACTATTAACTGTACTGCTGCTTTAATTGTTATGACCTGTAACCCAGCTTACCTGACGAACTCCTCAGATACAATGAACTGAATATGACACCGGATGTAAGTGTTTTTACACGTCGCACCTCTGCTTCTAAACAACCTTTTTTAAGCTTTTAAACACTATTTATTAGTTTTTAACCACTATTTATTAACTTGACACAAAGAGAATCATGAATTAAAATGAAAGAATTATTTATTCACAGACTCAAAATATTTATGTAATGGTAAAATAAGGTTACTTAATAAACACAAATGGTACTCTCTTTTAGAGTATTAATAACCCAAGTTAAAGTATTTCAGGAAAATCAAATAGCTGCCCTTTAATCTCAGTATTAAAGTGAAACTCTCGCCAAAAAGCAACCGAGGCTTTATTTATGATTGGGTATGAGTCAAACCTTCACGTACAAGCACACTCATGACCAAAGAGGCACTTTTAAGATTTACCGTAGTTTCGTTTTGGGGCAAGCTCATTTTGAACGGGAGTACATAGGGCATACCACGACGGCATCAAAATGTCTATTTTTAGACCACTAAGAAGGCTCCACACATCATGAAACTTTACTGGTAGCATCACCAGGGTCTCTACTCATGACACGAGCAGTAAGAACATTGTTTGTGTACACAAAGTGTGTGAAAAAGACGGTTTTGAACTACTTACGCTTAGCTACTGGGACTCCGGCGCGCCGCCGCCATTCCAGGCAAAAAGTGTCGATCTCCGAGTGCGGCCATCATGACGGAGAGTAACGGTGGGACGCTCCTCGGGCTTATTTCCAGATGAATTCGCGGATAATTCGTTGTTCTGTCGTTAGTCAAAAGCAACACTGACGTCCATGTTGTTGCGTCCCACCGTTACTCTCCGTCATGATGGCCGCACTCGGAGATCGACACTTTTTGCCTGGAATGGCGGCGGCGCGCCGGAGTCCCAGTAGCTAAGCGTAAGTAGTTCAAAACCGTCTTTTTCACACACTTTGTGTACATAAACAATGTTCTTACTGCTCGTGTCATGAGTAGAGACCCTGGTGATGCTACCAGTAAAGTTTCATGATGTGTGGAGCCTTCTTAGTGGTCTAAAAATAGACATTTTGATGCCGTCGTGGTATGCCCCATGTACTCCCGTTCAAAATGAGCTTGCCCCAAAACGAAACTACGGTAAATCTTAAAAGTGCCTCTTTGGTCATGAGTGTGCTTGTACGTGAAGGTTTGACTCATACCCAATCATAAATAAAGCCTCGGTTGCTTTTTGGCGAGAGTTTCACTTTAAGTAAGAAACCAAAAATCAGGCAAGTGCCCTTTAAACCTCACCAAGGCAATGTTATCACACTGTAAATTGCACAGAATCTCTCCAATAATGCTCAACCCTGAATACCTGGAACACAAAATATTACGTTTCAAATTTAGTGTGGGCCCACATAAAAATATTAATACGACGTCTGTTGAGGGAGAAACTGCAGGTCTCCCTTAACCACCACAGCTCACACGAGTTGGTCCGATCCCGCTGCGCACTGTCTTTGACTCTGTCCGAGCGTCAGTCCCTCCATGAAGCACTCGCACAAGATTAGCATTTGTGCTATCCCTTAGCAGTCTGGAGAGTTGCACATTAACTCCGTAGCTCACAGTCTTTCGACAAAATGTATATCAATTAACTCTTCACTTGACGTAAGAGTAAGATTACACTCTCTCATTACAAAGACACTCTAACTTAGCGAACTTAGCTGCAGACTAATAGCTATGGTGAGGAAAAAAACACACAGCGGCCATGCTTCAGAGCACACCTCGATCTTCCCCCTTCTCTTGTCCCGCCCACTGCCCAATCCCCACTGAGGAAACCTGACGTCTCTACTCACTGACCAATAGCAGCAGGGCTCACAATTACCAACACAAACAAGATAGATTGATATTCCTCTAGTTGAAGGAACTACTTTTCACACAAACTATGACATGGTTTAAGTTTTAAAGGAACATTACAAACTATTTTAATGCTGGGATTTATTCCCTGGCTACATATATAAACGTAGCGTACAAACAATATCAAATAACAGTTTGCCTACATTAGAAACATTGTAAAGCTCCACATTTAAGGGAGAGCAATAGTAAATACCTATTAAAGCTAGGACTAGCAAGGATTTTTATCTATCTTATTAAACATTACTAGTGGGGCTGGGCAATATATCAATATATGATTATTGTGATATGAGACTATATATCATATTAGATTTTGGATATTGTTATATGATGATATGGCATAAGTTTTGCTGCATTACAATAAAGTGATGTCATTTTCTAAACTTACCAGACTGTTCTACTATAAAACAATATTGTGAGATTTCATTCTGTTGCCCAGTCCTAGCATTAATGAAGTAGGAGCTTTTGAGGAGATTTCATACTATTGAGATATATATTGTGTATCACTATTGTTCGGAGTAATAGGGGGTTACAATTCCTCTTTTTCTTTCTTCCTTTGTGAAATATTGTGACATTATTTTAAGGCAGTATTGCCCAGCCTTAACTACCATGAGCCTTCATTGTAATTTTACAGTATAAGGCAATAATGTAAATTTGCCAGCAATGCAAATATGTGCAAAAGGATCCTTGTTTAATGTCACAGCCTGCTTACTGCCTACATTATTATTACAATGATAACCACTAATGCCATAAAAGCACAAATCAGACCACAAAAGAAGAACATTCTTTTCTAAAAATGAGTCTGTTTTGTTACAACATGCACTACAGGATGGCAGAAAGTCTACTTTCCAGCTGGATAGTTATCTACAAATATGCTTTGTTAGCCTCACATAGATATCTTGTGTAGCGCTCAATCTCTCTCCTATGAACCCGCATTCGCTGCGGTCTTTTTTTCTTTAACACCCTTGCGCAATATTATGTGGTGTACATATCTAGCCTGGAAACTGTAACGTTAGGATTAAGCTTCAAGAAGTCATGGGAGTTGACCAGCAGAAACACAACACAGAAACATGTCATGCAGGTAAATGAAATGCAGCAGAAAGTTTTAGCATCTACATGTCAGCTTCACTCAAATGCTCCACCACTCTCTCACAAACCCACAGCACCGTGCGTTCACCAGCAGTGTGTGACTGCAGCAGGAGGCAACAAAGTACGAACCCCTGGTCACCGAAGTTACTGTATTGCTGTAACAACACTATTTTATCTGATGTAACTGGAGTGCTGGGTTTAAAAATATTTACCTTAATATTTCAATTTAAATGTATCTTCATTTGAATTATCCAGATATTGATTTCCCGAGATCAATCTCTTAATATATTCCTTTTCCCACGAAGGTTCGAAATTAACACCTGCCAAGCAGAAATGACAGATCTGGTGCATTAAGTTGCACCCCCTAAAGTCTGAAATCTACTTTCCTGGAGGCCAATAGGGACTTCATGGTGCCTACATCTGTCATTACTTTCTTATTCTTTGACCAGAGCATCTTTAATAATTGATGCTTAAGTCATAAGAATATCCCATAAATTTCTCCATAGGCAGATTTTAACCGCAAATCTCTGAAAGCATTTAATTACATTTTTATTGTAAACATTGATATCGTTAAAAGTATAAGCAAAAACTGGTATTGTAACTGACCAAGCCAAATCAATATTGAATTGGATCAAACTTGAAATCAAAATCAAATCGATCAGTGATGATAAGCTCTACTTAACAGCAATAATTTGCTGGAATAATAACGTTGATAATGAAATATTCTGATAATATATATTGAATCATTTGGTCCAGAGGAGTTATTAGGCCAAAGAGAACAAACCACTTGCTTCTCCAGTGTTTCCAACAGGATTTCGTGAGACTATCATTGGTGGACATGGACCCTCTATGGGGGCATCAGTCCTCACACTGCACGTTGCACGTGTACAATTGGGGTGCCATGGGGTTGCAATGGGGTTATCTTTCTGAGCAGCGGTTTAGTAACACCGCTGCCCGTTTGCATTTATCAAACATAATAAATATTGTGAGTTGTATTTCAATCTCATGTGTTTGAGGCACAGAGTCACAGAACAGTGCTGGAAGTGGATGGTAAATTAAACACAGACTAATACCCCTTTTCCACTTGTCAAAAATCCCACTTAAACCCGCTAAGATCAGGCTTTTGTGTTCAATGGGAAAGTGTACACTCTGCATTTACACCCAGGTCAATTGACTCTGCAGTAGACATGGGCTTTGATCTAAACGTAAGACCCGGGAGAACACGCAAAGTGATGACGCGTTATCAACATCTGGTGGTGGCGCATAAATAAGGAAGGAATTTGGGATGCAGTCTATTAAGGACGTTTTATTACTGGAGACAGTGTTGGAGGTGGAGCCCCGTTCATTCCTATTGACAGTGGTGTTTTGAAACCAAGAAAGCTCAACTTCCTGACTGTGAAAATACCTGGATCACCGACCGAGCCGGCTAACTTCTGGTTTAGCGACCCCGGCTAACTTGAAGGGGATAAAATAATTTAATTGTGCGGCTTTTCTAGACTTTCTAAATGTTACTGGACTGAATGGCTCAAATAATGACAGTGGAACAAGACATTTCGTGTGGGTTGTGATGCTCAAAATAATTTATCAACTGTTTTACAGACGCTTCTTTCACAATGGGTCTACTGTTGTTTTCTTTTCTGTTACAACTGTTTCCGGCACATTCGTAACGTGAAACATGACGTCAGTGACGTACAACGTAACACTTCAGATAAAAATCACAAATGGGCTGCCTTGGAAATGGGAATGGGGTCAATAGTCGATTTTTGGTGGGTCAACCTGTGTTTAAAAAAACCTAATTTTGGTGGAAAAGCGGTAAGAGAGATATAGGTTATGTATGCACAGCAACTTAACATTACTGTTATTAGAGACCACACTTTTACCTGACAGCTGTTCCTGTAAGTGTTTCTTATCATTATGTTTTTTTCTTTCCATGACCATAAGATATAGCTAATCACTGGCACCGCTTTAATACTAGGGGGAGACAGTGTAATTGTGTGTGGGAGAGAGAGAGCATGTGTGCTGGTACAGCAGGGGGCGGGGGGGTCGACTGACTGCAAGTGAGAGACGCTTTGCAGAAGCTACGGCACAAAACGCTACAGATCTTCGGTGCTATCATGGGATGAAACATTTTTTTGGATCAATATGAGACTAATTAGACTATGTCGGGCCACCGGACTCTCATTAATTAATGGGCAACACAGCACTTTAGTCACTACGATTGAATCTGTCCTTGTTTGAACGGAAACTGATCCTCCATCTTCATGTCATGTAGAGGCTCTTTGGCACAGTCACAGTACTGTAATCCTCCTCTTTCTCTACAAACACAAACGCACTGGAGCATTAAGTTCTCAGTTGACAAAGCTGTTAACCTCTACTCATAATTCATATGAGTTCATTAGTCAAAGAACACACTTACATACTCACTTACTGGCCTGTTATATTGTGAAAGTGTGAAAGCCCACGTAATCAACTGAACTTAAAACTAAAGGTCACAGAATGCTGTTGGCTAAATCCTTTCCTTAATGTTGTCCCTGATCCATCGCAGCTGGAATGTGTGTTCCTCCCTTCCTCATCTGGACAGCCATCAGGCCAACAAGTATACTTTCAGCAGTCACTTTAGCAGAGGAAGTCCACTTTTTGTTCACTGATTTCATAACTAGAATTTTAATGACGTGCTGTAGGTGCTTTGTCCCACAGCTGAACTTTTTGTTTTTAAATGCAATGTGAAAATTGAACTGAAGGACTGGATTCAACTAACGGAGGGAAAATGACTGATCACTAAGGAAATTAATTTGACTCCATGTCCTGACGTCGAAAAAATATTAATGATCTATCTTGGGTAGAGCACAATACAGGAAAGTTGCCAACAAAGCTGCTCATGTTTCAATCTGATCTTTTCACAATGTGCAGATTTATTTAAAGGTGATATTATCAGCATCCATTAAGGTGTGACAGTTTGTGGACTCCGGTGTTAGCAGGCCACGGCAGCTAGCAAAGTACACAAATGAAATGGTGCCATAAATGTTATTAGTGAGTCATGCTTTGTTCCTGCTCACAGCACACAATATGAGCAAATTCTGTAAACACTTATATTTCAGTGTAAATCAAGTCTAACTTTAAGGAATAAGCATGAATATACTCATCTATTAGAATCCTTAATGTGGAGTTGACATGCTTTGTATATGAACATTAAATACTTGGAAAACTCTTGCCATGCACAACATTTTGTATAGTTTAGCACCACATGCAGCATAATTGTATGTGGTATTGTATAAAATAGGATGGAAATAGAATGGAAGTTAAATGTGAAATAAATGATTTGATTTGATTGGTTTTTAGAGGTGTGTTTTTATCCTCAAGTGACTTCTTAGAAAGAACTATTCATGTGTTGTCAGAAAAGTCATCTGGGACTGCATGTAGGATTTTGTCAGCAATAGAATGACAACAGGAAACTGGTCATTGCTCTGAGCACAGTTAGCAAAGAGTTTTTCATTTTCTCATCACAAAGACAAAAAAATATAATTTTATTCTTTTCCGCTACTATGACATAATACACTTAACTTTAGATGAATCTGAACTGCTCAGGAGAGTCTTAAAAGTCAACACGGTCTGAAGAACACATGCTCTTAAACTAATGGAAACAGAGTGAAAAGAATCTGACTGCTCAAGTGTTGAGGATGTCATCACAACAACATGTATAAGTCCTGCATGTTCCAGGACTTGTACCTGCTTGTACAAGTAGTGAAAATATTCAGGCATGATCATAACAACATGATGACAACGTCACACAAGGCGTGCCTCCCGCTCCCTGGGTCTAAGTGTAGGTTGGTAATAACTGAGTAAGAAAGGGCAGAATGTTTAAATAGACACACACTTCCTGCATGGCCTACGTACCTCTGAGGGGATGTCCCAGACGAGCCTCTGGGGCATGGGTAGCGTGCGGTCCACGTCACCTTTACAATGTCCGTCCTCAGTGTAGCCCAGCTGGAAGGCATCAGTGGCCAGGGTATACTGGAGAAGGGGAGATGTATGCTAAATTCATTTTCAGATACTAAATAATATACAGTCCAACTAGAAATTGAGATTACTACTCTATCCATCTCTTGCTTGTTTTTAATTTGATACAGAGATCCCAAAGGGTCATGGTGGAACTTTTAATATCAACTATTTTTGTGTTCCCTCTGATCTGTTGACTCTCTTACTGTAGCATAAAGCATGGGTGTGTTGAATAGTATTTATTATGTATTTAACACAATAACATAATTAGCCAAAGCTAGTTAACCCAATTACTGTGACCAGCTGCTGCTGTTGCTGGGAGCGTGAGAGGCTGTAGCTCTGATGATGATTATGTTTTTTAATGACATCTGTACTTGAATGTCTTCCTTTTATAACTATATAGCATAGAAAATACAGATCCTTAGTACTTGTACTAAACCTGAACTAATTCATTTGTCCGTTTATGACACCACAGTAAAGAACTTAATGATGTGACATTGACTTTGTCTTTCAAGTCAGCTGTCAGATGTTCTCCATAGAGGAAGTCCAATAGTAGGGTCAACTGTTTAATTGGTGAAACAAAAGCCAACAAATACAAACACACACCTCCCAAAGGTGAGCCACTGTCGGTGCATCAGCCCAGGAATGCTCTGCATTCAGTCCACTCTTCCCATTCTTGTAGATCACAATGGAGAAGGATTTATCAAACCATCTGAGGGGTCAGAGAGAAATAGTGAAAACAGCTATGAATTAAAGAGATATGAATAATCAAAGGTTTGACTTATATATTCAAACACTCTTCTCTTTGAAATTAAAAATGTGCAAGTAAATTAATGCAAATTTAAGCCGAGAAGAACTACTCTTTCATGTTTTTTCATGTTGTAATTAAAAATGATTATAATGTAACACTGCTACAAACACAGAGGGGATAAGCTGTGCTTCCTATAGGCAGAGTAGGAGGATCAGGCCTTGCGAGTATCAGCTACAGTTTATTCCAACAATGGATTTTTTGAACATGACTAAGAGTCTACACCAGTGCTAGTGAGACTGTACTACAGCTCAACAATGCTAACATGCGCACAATGAGCAAAAGGTTTCACTTCATCTTCATCTTTATCTTCCTGCCTCTGTCCTGTCCACAACTCATCACTCATGTTTAAGAGGAATCCTGCTGTGATTGCAACAGGGATGATTCTGCGAATGTCGCTGTGCTTTACAGGTTCTCAAGATTGAGTAAAATAATTCTTTGTCATGGTCTGGGATGATTTTAAGAACCTTCTGTTAGTACAACTTTAGAAAAGGTACACTGTCTGTCTGCTGGCACTTTAATTCAGCTTAAAGATTGATTTTATTTACTAAAGTTACTCAAGGCATACAAAGGAGTTGTACTTCAATTACTAAGAAATCCAGAGTATTTAAAAAACAAAGTATCATAGGGTGTTTCACAGTTTTGGAGACTGACAATGTATGAATTCAAGCAGCTAAAAAGCACAGAGTTTAGTACGAGATAAAAAATCTCTGTTTGAGATCCCCCACTTTGTTCCTCAATCTAATTTAAACTAATCGAATTTCTTTCCTCTGCGTCCTCCTCACCTATCGTAACATTTCCCATGGAGCAGGGACTTGGCGTAGCGGTCCAAGTTTCCTGCCGGGTCCTCTCCCCTCATGCCTTGCTCTTCATCGTCCAAGGTTATGAAGAAGGCTGCCCTCTCGATGGCATCCAGTGATCGTTTGTTGATGCCGGAGCTGAAGTACTGCTTCCTCATCCGAGACCAAGGCATCCTGGGAGAAGGTGACACATTTGTGATTAATCACAAATGCTCATGAAAAAGAAAAGAGCACAGGCAGTGGAAAGAGTCCAAAGAGCACAGAAAGTTCATGACAGAGGAAACTGCAGATGTCCAATTATGATAAAGACACATTTAAATCAGAGAACAAGATGTATTTGGTGATACTTGCTACACACTGTACAACACTGTATCCTCCCTCTGTCATATTCTCATAAATTATGTTTCTAGAATTTTAAGGACAATCTACGAGGACTGGAAGTGTTGATAAAGTATAATAAATGTTTTAAGCTACTGGAGTCATGAATGTCAAAAAACATTCAAGGAAAAAAGAGACACTTAGCATAGCACACTTTTAAACACACATTGCATTGAAACTCTTGGACAGAAACCATGTTAAGATTGTACATTATTAGAAAAGCCAGCTGCATGACCCAATGTCTAAAAGTCAGTCAGCTGGTCAAATCACCACTAGGTCAAGAATGAAATATCTTAATAATTATTGTCATGTAATTTTGTACAGACATTCATGATCCCCAGACGATAAATCCTTAACTTTCGTTATCCCCTAACTTTTGGAAATGGGTTTTCAAATTCAATCAACAAATCTAGGAGCAGTATTAGCGAGCCCCCTGCCAACTTCTGCGCATCCGGTGCATGTCCAAAGGAAAGAAAAAACCAAAGACAAACAACTGTCTCATATGAAGGTAGTTACAACAGTGTATTTGAGAAGACAGTTAACTCATCAATAATGAACTGAACGGAACTAATAACATTGTGAAGATCCTTGATTGATTTGCTTGGAAAGACAGTATACTAGGGACTGATTTTAAACCTGAACTTTATACAAACTGCTTTTGTCTGATTAACAAGTTAAATGGATGGTTCAGGTGTTTTGATGTGGCGTTGTAAGAGGTACCTATCCCTAGTCAGGGACTTGACTAGGTATAAGTACCTGATACTACCCCACATCAGAAGACTTTAAGCACTGACATTTTAAAATTGATTGCTAACGTTTAAAAAACAAAAGTGCTGTGATTCATATTTGGCAATACACAAAGTTAAAATTTTTATTTCTAGCCGTCATTTTTTTGGTCTGTTTTTAGTTAGATCTGTGGCAGCTTTTCACTGATCATTGAATATGACTTAACTCTGAACTTCTGAAAATTTTTTTCAGATATGGTCTGCATATCTTTTTCCTCTTCAAGATATGCAGACCATCAAAGCAACAGGAGGTGGGCCACAGGATGTGGTAAATGTTTGTAACTGTGCTGTGTGTCACTGTTTTTTCTCTGAGAATGCAGGCAAACCTTTCAACTGCTCTCTTATCTGTGCTGTCCATTAGCACAAAGGCACACACAAAGACCAAAACACACACATAATTACACACCCTCATTTCCTGGTCCTAGTCATTGTTCTGCTCAGTTCATGTGCTTTTCTTCTCCTCTCACGTATTTCCTACATCATAATTAACTTTGATAGTGTGAATATCAACTTGCACTGATTTAAATACAGCTTGTGGCAGCTAGTCCATGGCAGCAAAATATTCTTTCCTCTATTTCCAAGTGATGCCAAGAGATGGCTTCTGAAATCTACAACTTCCAGCTTTTATCAAGTCATAAGCTCCAACCCTGTCTTGCCTTTGTTCTAATCTCAGATTAAAACAAAGAAGCATGAAGAGCACTAATGTTTTTTGTCATGTACAGTGCAACTGTAGTCAGTGAGATAGGCTTCCATTACTGTAATTTGCTTTTGTGTAATGTGATCTGAAATACAGTGGTGATGGAGATCAGAGACAGTAATGTACAAGTGGAGCCAAAACAACATCCAAACATCATCAAGAGGTCATATTACACCAAAGGGCGTTACTGTCTCCCACTGAAAAAAGCTGCTCCTGCACTGCCTGAAACGGCTGGTTTGGAGTCGAGCCTTTACTTCCGTAACTGATGTGCGTCACTATGTAACAGCCGTTATATAAATATATAATTTAACACTCCAGTCAGTCAGCAGACATACAGTTGCTACTGCTTTAGCAGCGTTATTTTGGATCACACTATCTTCCTCGGCATGACCTGCCCTACTCTGCCACTGATTAGCTACATCCTGCCCATTAAGTAATGCGCATGTGCAACTCTTATGAAGGATTGAACAGAGGCGAGATGTTCCACTCTGTAGCTAAAACGTAGCATTCCAGACACAGATTGAGAAGGGATGCTGCAAAAATGCATCATGTGTTTTTTTTGAAAATGAAAGTATGTAAACCTATTCTTCTAGGACCCCCAAATTAAAGTATAAGCCTGAAAAGTAGCATAATATGACCTCTTGAAAACACTCAAGGGTCAGTCGTGCTGCAAGTCACAGTGAAGAATGCAAAACTAAACTAAGACTTCTGAATGCCTTCCTGTGATTGTCATAGTTTACTCCACTGGCAAAGTACAAAACTATGCTGTAAACCCCTGACCTTGTTTCTATGTTACTGATTAGGGGATTAGATTTATGCAAACATGAATTACAATATCAGCTGTGTGCAATCACATGTAAACAGAATACTGAGCCATTAGGCAGGTGAGGTGCGTCCACTCTGGTGTAGAGGTGTGCATCTTCACTGCCCCCACGATTCGATTACGATTCAACAGTCTACGATGCGATTCGATTCGATTATACGATGCATCTTGATGCATCTTCTTGATGCATCTTGATGCATTATATCCTCAATTTTCTATATTACCACACATGGCTTTTTCATCAATTAACACAAACAGTCAGATAAATATGAACTCTTTATTTTGAAAGGTGCTTTTAAATGTCACATGTTTTGTTACATTAAGTTGTAAAGACAAATAGAGAGAGAGCTTCTCTTAGCTACTATGTTACTATGGTTCCTGCAGTGGAGAAAACCCTCTCAGCAGCCACGCTTGTGCCTGGTATGCACAGATAGTGCTTCGCCAGCCTGGAGAGGAGCGGGAATATTACCTCATTGTCACGCCACCATTTCAAGGGCTTCCCCTTGAGAGAGAGTGATGGGGCTTTGCAATTCCTCTCCATTTCTTCCTCAGCCCTGGCATGGGCAGTCTTGGGTGGTGCTTTACCTTGCTCAAAGTTCTTGAAAGATTGTCCCAACAAACTCAAAAGGAGTGCAGAGGCCTTTCTCTTGGGAGCAGAGCGAGAGCAAGTGGGCATTTCGTTGTCCAACTCCTCCTCCACCACAGGCACGGTCAGCACATCATCTGAAGACAAAACAACGTGTTTATTAGGGATTTTAAAAGCACTATAATTTATTGATTACATGATATGATCCCTTTGTCATGTATGTTTCATAACACATCTATAGATGCATTATGAACGGTTAGTTCATCTAAAGCATTGCCAAAAACAAAAACACAACACAGAAATAGAATAGAATACATAGGCAAACTAAGCAGAAACAAACCTCCTTCTTCCATAGGTCCTGATCCTCCAGATGCATCGCCGTTTCTGTCCTGGCTGTCCTCTCATTCTGTGTTTGAATAAAATAAAGAATAGCAAACCAACAGTTAGCACTTTCTCAACCAATGGAACAGCTTGCAATCTCACAACTACTAGGTTAACTGATTTTCTCAGTCTTATTTATATAGTTTGTTTTAATTTGTATAAATTAGGTTTTACATGAAAGTTAAATTTACCTCCAAAGTTGCAGCTTCATCAGCCACTCTGCTGTAGACCTCCAGTCTCCCCTCCTCTGTGAGAAAATGTAGTCCCTTAAATCGAGGATCTAGGGCTGAGGCTGTATGCAGCATCTTCTTTTCTGCTTCACTGTTGTACCTTTTCTGCAGATCTGTTCTGATGGCATGCTTGACCTCTTGGATCATGCGTGTGTCTCCGGTGGTGTCTGACATCTCCTGGATTAGCTGAGCCTTTATTGGAGCAATGAGGCAGACAGTAGGATTTTTGTCTACTGACATCGGTAGTGTGACATCATTCATGGGCTTCAAGGCCTTCACAATGTCCTCTGCATTTGTCACCTCGGTTTCAGTCAGAGTAGCTAGGTCAGACTCTCAGCTTCTGATCTCAGGGGAGAG
Organism: Pagrus pagrus; assembly: GCF_965226575.1. Lineage (NCBI taxonomy): Eukaryota > Metazoa > Chordata > Actinopteri > Spariformes > Sparidae > Pagrus > Pagrus pagrus. The sequence goes on from NC_140197.1 coordinate 7,868,320, forward strand.
CAAAGTGGCGGTGATCGCTGGTTGTTGTTCCAAGAACCTCTGGGCCATTTCGTATGCGCTGTTCCACCTTGTGGGAACGTCAGTCTTCAGTTTCTGAGACTTCATGCGGAGAAGTTTTTGCTTTTCTTTTAGCTGGTGGCTGGCAGTAGCGCTGCGATGGAAGTAAGCGGTTATGCGTCAGATTCTGGCCATAAGCCTGGAGACTGGAGCCACATTAAGCGCTCGCTGGGATGCCAAGTTCAGAGTGTGGGCAAAGCACCTCACATGGGGGAAATTTCCAACTTGCGCAGCCACAATCATATTTGATGCATTGTCCGTCACTAGCACAACAGCTTTCTCTGTTAGCTGCCACTCCTTCACTACATCAGACAGAAGCTCAGCCAAATGAAAACCAGTGTGGCTTTCGAAAACGGCTCTGGTTTGCAGCACACGTGACGCAATGTCCCAGTCGTCGTTAAGGTAATGTGCCGTTACCGTTAGATAGGACTCAGTCGCCACAGAAGTCCATGAATCGCATGTGACTGCTACTCTGCAAGCTTCCCTCATCGAATTCATCACCTGGGCTTTTGTTTCTCTGTACAACGCCGGCACAACCGTGTCTGCAGTTGTTTGCCGGGATGGGATCTTGTACCACGGTTCCAGGGTCTTAACCAGCTGGCGAAACCCAGCGTTCTTGACGATGCTATAAGGCCTTAAGTCCTTCGCTATGAAAGCTCCTACACACCGAGTTATCCTCTGGGCTCTCTCGGACTTGGATGTCAACTTTCTCACGGACTCATCGATCTTTGGCTGGGCTGGGTCAGTAGTTTTCTTTCCGTTGTGACCAGAGGCTAACATTAGCTCAGCGTGCCATCGGCTAATGTGGTTCCTCATATTAGTGGTGTTACCGAAGTATTTGATTTTAGCGTGGCAAGTTTTACAAATAGCATGGGTCTTGTCCAGTTGTCGTTGCATCCCAGGAACTTCATAAAAACCGAAATGTTCCCAGATGTCCGCTTTTAAATTGTGTGGATTTTTTATTGTGCATCGGCTACCGCTACTGCCTTCCTCCGCCATGTTGGATGTTGGGTTTACTATGCTCGCGCGCATGTCCGTCCTTCACCCACAATGCAACTTGAACTTTACAACTTTATTGTCCGACAGAAACGGGAAACGCAACAACAATCGCCCATGTTTTATTTTGAATTGAAAAATCGATTATGTGACGTTACTGCATCGATACAGAATCGTCCTATTAAGCATCTCGATGCATCTTTGAATCGATTATTTTCTGCACCCCTACTCTGGTGTCACCCAGCGATCAGACAATCAGAGCCATGTGTAGCCTCCTGAACGACACATGTTTAAACACACGTCAAATCATTTTACATCCAATTCCCACATACTGCCACAACAATTAATTCAATTAATCTTCGTCTAAGTTTTGATTTTTAGCAGACTGTTCTACCGTATATGATATTTGTACTCTTGTAGTTCAGATCAGATTGAAAACATTGATAAGAATGGCTAGTTCGCAAGATTATACGCTAGCACAGGGCTGGTGCTGAACTGTTGCCGCTCATCTACTTTGCTTTGGCCAATTCTGTCGGACTTTGGTTCTTCTCACTCACATGCAAATAAAAGTGTTTGTGTGGTATGGTGAACAAAAGATCCTCTTTTTCACTCAAAACCTCAGATTCACAAACCAAACTGAAGGTTTGACCTTAAAAGCAGAAAAAAAAACGTTATTCTTCTTGAATGATCAAAATTGAAAAATACATTTGTTTTCCAGTTGTTGTTTAAAAAAATACTTATAATCTATATATATATATATATATATATATATACAGTACAGACCAAAAGTTTGGACACACCTTCTCATTCAAAGAGTTTTCTTTATTTTCATGACTATGAAAATTGTAGATTCACACTGAAGGCATCAGAACTATGAATTAACACAGGTGGAATTATATACTTAACAAAAAAGTGTGAAACAACTGAAAATATGTCTTATATTCTAGGTTCTTCAAAGTAGCCACCTTTTGCTTTGATTACTGCTTCGCACACTCTTGGCATTCTCTTGATGAGCTTCAAGAGGTAGTCACCTGAAACAGTCTTGAAGGAGTTCCCAGAGATGCTTAGCACTTGTTGGCCCTTTTGCCTTCACTCTGCGGTCCAGCTCACCCCAAACCATCTCGATTGGGTTCAGGTCCGGTGACTGTGGAGGCCAGGTCATCTGGCGCAGCACCCCATCACTCTCCTTCTTGGTCAAATAGCCCTTACACAGCCTGGAGGTGTGTTTGGGGTCATTGTCCTGTTGAAAAATAAATGATGGTCCAACTAAACGCAAACCGGATGGAATAGCATGCCGCTGCAAGATGCTGTGGTAGCCATGCTGGTTCAGTATGCCTTCAATTTTGAATAAATCCCCAACAGTGTCACCAGCAAAGCACCCCCACACCATCACACCTCCTCCTCCATGCTTCACGGTGGGAACCAGGCATGTAGAGTCCATCCGTTCACCTTTTCTGCGTCGCACAAAGACACGGTGGTTGGAACCAAAGATCTCAAATTTGGACTCATCAGACCAAAGCACAGATTTCCACTGGTCTAATGTCCATTCCTTGTGTTCTTTAGCCCAAACAAGTCTCTTCTGCTTGTTGCCTGTCCTTAGCAGTGGTTTCCTAGCAGCTATTCTACCATGAAGGCCTGATTCACACAGTCTCCTCTTAACAGTTGTTCTAGAGATGTGTCTGCTGCTAGAACTCTGTGTGGCATTGACCTGGTCTCTAATCTGAGCTGCTGTTAACCTGCGATTTCTGAGGCTGGTGACTCGGATGAACTTATCCTCCGCAGCAGAGGTGACTCTTGGTCTTCCTTTCCTGGGGCGGTCCTCATGTGAGCCAGTTTCTTTGTAGCGCTTGATGGTTTTTGCGACTGCACTTGGGGACACTTTCAAAGTTTTCCCAATTTTTCGGACTGACTGACCTTCATTTCTTAAAGTAATGATGGCCACTCGTTTTTCTTTACTTAGCTGCTTTTTTCTTGCCATAATACAAATTCTAACAGTCTATTCAGTAGGACTATCAGCTGTGTATCCACCTGACTTCTGCACAACACAACTGATGGTCCCAACCCCATTTATAAGGCAAGAAATCCCACTTATTAAACCAGACAGGGCACACCTGTGAAGTGAAAACCATTTCAGGTAACTACCTCTTGAAGCTCATCAAAAGAATGCAGAGTGTGTGCAAAGCAGTAATCAGAGCAAAAGGTGGCTACTTTGAAGAAACTAGAATATAAGGCGTATTTTCAGTTGTTTTACACTTTTTTGTTAAGTACATATTTCCACATGTGTTAATTCATAGTTTTGATGCCTTCAGTGTGAATCTACAATGTCAATAGTCATGAAAAGAAAGGAAACTCATTGAAAGAGAAGGTGTGTCCAAACTTTTGGTCTGTACTGTATATATATATATAATATATAAACTGCATATAGAGAGAGTAAGCAAGTTCAAATTTGTATTTGACTTTGGACCAATAATGTCACACTACTAAAGACAAGGTTAAAAAAAAAAAAAAAAAAGGTAAGTTCGTCAGTTAAGAAACACAATACAACTACATGTAACGAACAAAATCATTCCCATATGTAGCCCCATCCAATTGTTTCCTACCTGTCTCCAGCAGTGAGAGCTCCCAGTTTGTCCTCTCCAGGCTGCGAAGGTGAAGGGTCATCCAGGATCCTCTGGATCTGGTACTCGAGCTCCCTGGGGGACAGTAGTCGGCCTGCCCGGTACACCCACAGGCGGAAAAAGCACCCCTTGTGGTACACCGCCACAAACTCACTGTCCTGCCAGTGCTGGAGCACATCTGTGGAGTAAGAGAGGATTAAATTCCCTGGCTCAACAATCATTAACGTAAGCTTCTCGATTAATGACACATGTTATTATAGCCTGCCAATTCAGTCAGATGTCTGACTGCACTTTCCCATTCCCATTTGAGTTGTGCTATTTAGTGTAAGGGTGAAGCTAATTATGTGTTTGTGTTCATGTTACGACCCCAGAGGTCGTATGTCTCTCTGCTTAAATAACCCTCTGTTACCTGAGTGAGTGTGTGTGTGTGATTGGTTGCAGGTGTGTTTGAGTGATTGAAGGTTGTCCATGGAGCTGATTGGTTCCTGCCTCGAAGCCAGGAGTTTAAAGGCCGGCTCTTCCCAGTTCCTGTGGGCTCTCCTCTCTCAACCAGACTACCAGCATGTTTGTTTGTGTGTGAAATGTGTTTTTAAATAAAACCTTTAAAAATGCTTCGCTGCTGGTGGTGCTTGGGTGATGGGAAGAGGAGAGTCTCATTTTCATGTTGCCCCAGGGTTTCCCCTAGGCCCTGGTCGTAACAGTTCACTTTATGAATGTACTTTGTTCGTCAATTTCAGACGAGACATCCCAGGGAGACAAGCTCAGTGTACAAACATCAGTTTACACAATTGAATAAACATGAAACTAATGTTGCATTATGCATCTGTGGCGGTAGAGTGTGTGTCTGTGTGTCTTACCAGTGTGGTCTCCTGGTGTGCGTGTTGTGTTGAACATCCTCTCACACTGAGCGGCACACAGAGGGATGACAGTGCCTGGAACACGACTCTGACACACAGAGACACACAAACATTTGTTACTAAAACTTACTGTTCAGTGTAACATCCTCTCAGTTTAATGCTGGTTTCACTTCGGTAGTATACTTTTTGGACTAAAAAGAGAACAGTTACACATGCATGACCTTGGAGTTAGGTAATGCTGCTTGCAGCTTTATCAAGAAGTGCTGATTCAAAGTACTTCACACTCTGGATAGGGTTATCAAAACGTAACATTACATCATTTGGTATAACCATTTTTAACATGATAGGGACACGCCAAGGTTTATTAATACTGAAGATGTCTTTATAGATATATGAATATGTGATTAAATACATCGAGTGACAAATTAATTAATACTATGGGAAATTAATAAATTTACCTAGACAGAAACTTCACCAGGGTGAAAGCTGAAACTGAGGCTGAATGGTAGAAGCAGTTTAGATCCTTCCATTGGTTGATTCTGCTGTCAAACAAACAAGCTAGTGCTCCTATTGGTTAGTTTATCTGTCTCTGCCTCTACGTCTGCTTTCCCCTGCTTTGATGTGACAGTTTTTATATCAAACAGCCTCAATGAGGCTTATGAGAATTTCATTAATTTTGCAGGTAATTGCTCATAAACAAAAGTATTTGCCAATTTATAAGTTTGATGACGGTGCTAAATGTAGGTCATAAGATCACCAAAGTAATTACAATTCATCCCGAGGGAACACATTCATGAGTGTGTCAATCCATCCAATAAGTGTTAAGATATTTTAATCTGGACCAAAGTGATGGACCAACAAACTGATCAACAGAAAACCCACAGAGCCGTGCTGGTTCATTCTGGCGAATACAGACTATAATATGTTGTTGGTTTTGAAATTCAGAGAGAGTAAGCGCGGAAATATGCAGGCAATGAATGCTGACAATTCCCTTTGTCTAGGAATGTCCCTGTCTGTGTTGTCACTAGGGTTGGGTACCGAAACCCAGTATGAGTATGGAACCGGTTCCGACGTAAACGGTAGTAACTGGACCGAATAAAAACAAAAGTTTTGGTGTCTCATTTCGGTGCCGCACTTGACGGCACAGACGTCGCACGTGTTGCGCATGACGTCAGTGACGCTGCTCGGTGCCGCTGATGAGAAGGTGAGAGGATCAACAAGATGCCGAAAGGAAGACGGTCAAAAGTCTGGCTTCATTACACACCTAAGGATGGACACTCCGTGATCTGTAATAAATGCTGCAAAAACAATTGCGTGCAGCACGTCAAATTTGATGAAACACGCAACACACTGTGTGTACTTAAAAGCCGAACTGTGCACCGTGTTTGACAAACTCCGCGGCCGCCGCTGCTCCCGCCAGTGTTGCGCCTCCCAGACCCGGGCTTCGTGAAGAAAGCCCCAGTCCTGCTGCCAGTGTGATGGACATCACAAATGACGATGACAGCAGCCTTTCTTCTTCGGGTAGCCTAAGTAACGTTAATTTAATGCCAACGAAGTTTTAAGATGGAGCTCCTCATTAATCTCCATTATTATATTTTTCGATACAGTATTGTTGTATCTGATATTATGTAAATTGTGTGACTTTTATTTAATAATAGTTTATTTTAATATTGTATTTATAATGTTTTAAGTTAATTGTTTTCAATTTGGCTCTGGAAATAAAAGGGCATTGTTTTTTTGACGAAGTGTGTGTATTTTTAGGTTTTTAAGTACCGGTTCAAGTACCGTTTAAGCACCGGAACCGTTTAAAAAACACCGAGTAGTAACCGGTATCGGAAAAAACCCAACCGATACCCAACCCTAGTTGTCACTAAATTTAAGGCGCAAAATTAGCTGTAGAAATGTGTTTGTTACCACATAGTCACAACATAAAAAGACAAAAATTCTTGTTTGGATCTTTATATTTACAATACAACACAAGTTACCCATGTACTGTATATTGATATTCAACAGTGGCAAGTTGTTCAGCAACCAACTATACAATAAAAATAGGCATTAATAAATTAGTTTACAAATTAATTTATTAATCTATGAAAAAGACTTCATTACAAAGTAATTCATTATTTGATATTCTAATTGGTAATAAAAATAGGAATTATAAATGGAAGTTACAAATGAAATATTTATCCATCACCTAGACTTTCCAAATGTTATCGGACCAAATGGCTCAAGTTATGACAGTGAAACAAGTCGGGGTTATGACGTCCCAAAAAATGTATCTACCATTTTACAGACCCTTCTTTCACAATGTTGGCTTACGGGAACAAGTGTTTGTGCCGCAGTTCATCATGTGACGATGTACTTAGACGGTTAATGCACAGGCTTTGAAGCCAGTTTTCGTAGTGGCCAAACCTTGTAGTTAAGGATCTGTGAAACGGTGGATACATTTTTTTGAACATCACAACCTCCGCAATTAGTAACTAAAATGAACTAATCAAAATAAGTTTAATGCTTTATTACTATTTCCGTGGCACTTGTGGTCCTCCATACCCCATAACCAACATCCTTTATGTAAAAATGTTTAGTTTTTGCTCTGTGGCAGTGTGTCTATGTTTGTTCATCACTGATATCACTAGTTCAATAGTTTTCTTTAAAAAAAAGGTAGCTTCCATTGTGTTTATAATTGTGTTTTTTGTGTTTTAATGTGTCTTGTTTAGGATTATGATATATTGTGTTTATTGTCCAGCCACCTACTCTTTCCCTCCTGACATCCCGTGTCTGTCAGAAAAACGTTTATTTTTAACGTCAAACTGCATCATTGTGTTTAGACGGTTTTAATCAGGTCTGTTTATTTCGATGAGAAGATCTCTGTGGATCAGTTTTTCAAAAACCGCATCTTTTCCCCAACTCCGCATCTAGTAGTCTGCAGAATCTCACTCTGCCCCTCTCTGTGTGTCAGTGCTGCACTCACACATACACACGCGGTGCAGTGAAAGATAACCTGAAGGTTGTGTGTAGTTACTGAAAGTAAGTACAATAAAACCTTTGAAAGTAAAAAGCCAAAACTTAATCAATACACTTGTTCAACCTGCATAAACCTGAACATGTAGAGCGCTACATTTTAATCTGCTTTGTCTGTCCAGTCAAAAGCACGGCTCACAGGCTCAGCAGCTAACAGCTTATCATTACAAACAAGCTACAAAGAAAGCTGTCTGTATGTGGTCTCACCGTTTAGTTTAGCTTCGTTTGCCACAAATCTAAAATCTTTCAAACTCTTGTATACCGCTGCTGACTGAGACAAGCAGCACAGGGGGAGGACAGAGAGAGGAGAGGAGGAAAGATCTGATACTGAACCATGTTCTTCATGCTTTCTATACTTCACTCACTATTTTGATGTCAGGAATATGATTTCATTTATTGACATTTTAGATTTGTTTCTAATGAGATATTGAGTTGTTCAGAAACATTTGGAAATGCATTTAGAATTAACCCTGCACTGTGTGGTCTATAATTTAGCCCAATCTATGAAAATTTAAAAAAATAAGAAAAAGATAACAGGCCCACAGAGGTCGGCCACTTCATCCTTCTCACTGCATGTAAATGATTCTATCATATTACAGAGAGGCATAAAAGGTTGGGCAACATTTAAAAGAAAAGGACAGTTGCTGTTTTGAGAAATGTTCATTTCATTTTCATTTTTATTGTATTTTCATTATTATGCTACGGTAGGCCAAATGTTTAGATGAAGGGCTGAAGAGAAATTAAGAGAAAAAAGAGCTGATGCTTTTTTTTTGCTTGATTACATTTTATTGTGTTTTTTTTTTTCATAGTAGGCCAAATTCCAGGTCCAAGTTTTATATTGACTAAAGGAAATAAAATAAATATAGTAAGAATACAGCTTTGTGTATACGTGTATTTTCGTATAATATACAAAAATACACACGCACGCACACACGCACTCACACACAAGCCAACTCTGCAAAAAGGGTTTGTGGTCTTACCGGTTTGAGTTCCTCCCTATTGACCTTGCGACGATAAAGCAGAAGGGCAGTAATGGTATTGCCTGCCCTGGCCGCCTGCAATGGCGTCGGCGTCACATATAGAAAGTCCTTGATAGCACACACACAGAGAACAACAGAATGTAAACAGAAACAAAGACATAAGTTCAAATGGGAAAAAAAAGAGTAAAAGGAAAGAGGAAAGCAAAAAAAAAGAGGTACAGAAAAATAAAGAAAGAATGTCTGTTAATTTTGGCTCAACTTTATCTCAAAGATAAAAAAAAGAAAAGAAAAAGATATTGAAAAATATTTCAAGATTCAGCACAGTCTTTTTTCTAATGCAGTAGCTGTACTACGGTGGAAGGCAGCTGGTTACCATGCCATAGTAGTTACTGTTGACCATAAGGGGACCTCGGCTCCTCAAGTAGATGTATTCCTCCCACCAGTCGCTCACCTGGAACCAAAATAGGACACACTACTGTTTATATGAAACAAATGGGACAAAACAAAACTATCTTTCTGCACATGTTGATGTGTTTAAAATATAAAATTTGGCATCTTTCAGGAACTATTAGTCACATATAAACTAGAAAAATAATCATTAATTTACATGAAAAGGCCACAGCTTGTCACTTTATATATAATAATAGTCTCTCTCTTTTAAAGCTGAGAGATCTTGGTGGTTCATCAGATTGTTGGTTCAGCTCTCCTCCATCTTTACTACTGGTCTGTTGGAAAAACTACTTTTCAACAGTTTTATGGTAAGAGATAACATTATTATACCTCTGCATAGAAAAAGTTGTATTAACCTTTATTTTAAGCAAAATTATGTACATGTTTTACCATTTTGATGGTGCAGTGTCTTGTTTTAGGATGAATGGTGTCTGTCACAGCCACTCTGCCAACCTATCACTTGTTTCTGCACTATGTAACTTTAGTGAGAGGGTAGGATCACAGCATTACATACATGTTGACTATAAGAAGTTTCAAAATGTAACATTGTTATGACGTAACGAGGCATGTTTGTACTTAGCACCTACATTACATCTGACAAGTTGTTACAGAACTGGGATTTGTATTTACAACAGCGGTGTTGCACTCAGAAACTGTGGGGCGCGCAAAATCGCACAAAATACCAATTTCTTCTAATGTTGCTTTATATAATTACTGATTTAATGCACCATACAGTGAGCACGCTTGCTATTTGAACACACCATCAATGTAAAGGTGTGACCAACAGTGTTGTAACAAAAAGCAAAAAGGAAGTTGGCTAAAATACTCTTTGATCTAGCAGCGACTTCTACTTTTAATTCGTACCATAAATGTCACCACTAGGACTGTTAGATGCTCATTCTATAAGCTCAGCTTAAAAGGGCAAGTATAGCAATATAGGTATTATCAAGAAAAGGTCAACCACTGTTGCATAGCACACAGGATGAAGTTGTAGCAGCTGAGGTGTCACACGCGCAGATATTTTTTTTGTATGTTTGCAAAGTGCACCGTCTGGGAGGTTGCCATGTGTCTGCTGGCAGCAGAGGGACATAAAGTATGAGGTGTGATGAGTCAATCTTTTAAAATCATCTGAAAAACTAAATAAATGAAATGTTCTCAACTTGAAGTCAACACCAGATGTAGTGGTGTAACTCAAACACTCACACCCTACCAGATAAGAAAAACTACATTAATACTTCAAACACTGGTAGTTGTGTTTACAGTGATATACTGGGGCGGCTGTGGCTCAGTGGGTAGAGCAGGCTCCCCTGGGCGGAACTGAGCTACATGCCGAAGCATCCTTGAGCAAGATGCTGAACCCCGAAATTGCTCCTGGCGTGCAGTTGGCACCTTGTGTGGCAGCCTCTGCCGTCAGCCCTGCGACTAGCTGGCGACTCGTCCAGGGATATACCCTGGCCTTCGCCCATATGAAACCTGGGATAGGCTCCAGTAGCCCCGCCACCCCCTGAAAAGGGGGGGTAAAGCGGCAACACCCCGCAACCCTCATGGAAAAGCGGACAAGAAAATGAGATGAGATGAGATGAGAGACATTAATACTGCACATGTTTGTGTCCCCCCCCTTACCCTTTATGCCTATGTGTTTTGACAAACAAGCTATTATTTTGTGTATCATCTGTTTACATCCACTGGGTGGCTGTTTACATCCACTGGGTGTTAGCTAACAACTAGTTAACTCATTGTCCCTTTAGGAGCTCCGGAAGTTTACAACATATTGTTACAAGTGTATTTTAGGTGGACTAGCGTGTGACTGTGTACACTTACATAGTTGGTTGCCCACAGGGCTTTGAGTTTCAGGTAACGCTGCAGGCGGTTTCCCAGGTTAAACTCAAAGTGATTGGCCAGTTCAGTCATTCGTTTATACTCTGGATCTGTCAGTAGAGGACGTACTGACTGCAGGTACTGAGACAGAGAGAACACAGAGCATCAGTTACAACCTGCTTCCTGGTTACTAAATAATTATTAATTTCTGTTCTGCTGTTCCATTGTCATAATTTAGTCACTAATATATGCACAATATATACATCGATAGTGTATGTAATGATAATGTGTTTGTCTACTCACCCTGCTCAGGGTTTCTTTGATGGCAGGTACAGGCAGGTGAGGTAGAGAGGTTTGATAACTGTACAGCAGAGGCTTCCTGCTCGATAATAACCTCAGCAGGGTCTGAAACACACAGAGGAAGATTTGTAACACTTTTCAATGAACATTTCAACATAGTTTATTGGTATTAACAATAAATTCACAACAAAATGTTTTTTTAAAAAGTGGGGATCATAGAACCTATACTTATATTACAAAGCATTTGTTTAAGATTTGATACCATGCTGTGACAACTACCAATATACAAAAAAATCAATTAAATCAATTTTGTGTCAGTGGCAACATCTGCACAACAGCCACACGAGGGTGCTGTCATACAAAGTAGGAGGACATCTTACCACCCAGACTTTGGTGACGTTAGAAACTCGGCCATGCTGCTCGAACATCCATTGGTGGTAGGAGAGCAGCAGTTTGAGGCAGAATCTGAGCGCCAGGATGAGAGAGAGCCACAGCAGAGTGCTGAAGACCAGCGCTGACACCATGGTCTGACCCTGAGAACTGAGCGACACATGGAGACTGGACAGAGGGAGGGGGACACAACAGTTACTGGTTATGTCCGTTAGTGGTAAAAAAAAGTTCAATTTAGCACTTTTGTCATGTTACCTGGAGGTGAAAAGTAGGAATAAAATAAACACAAAAAGCAGAAATATTTAGTAAATATTCAGTATGTTATTTTTGACCAATGGTAGCTTAAGAACATTCTTAAACCAGAAATTGGTAGTTTAAGACAAAGGGAATGAGGCAAACTAATTGGCAGGCACAAGTTGTCCAGTTACAGTCAGTAAAGCTCATATGAAGTACAAAAACATATGTAACATGTCACACATTTCATTAAGGTTACTCAAGGACTACAAGGCACACCTGTGTGATAAGCACACTGTTTAATCAGTATCTTGATATACTACACCTTCCAGGTGGATGGATTATCTTAACAAAGAAGCAAATAAGAATTAATTAAAACAAATTTGTGAACAAGATTAAAGAGGGTCAAGCCTAGGGTGTGAACAGAAAAAGTCAACAAACATTACGTTTATATTTTTCTTCAAAGGGGATGCTGGAACAGTAGTCTCTAAATGGTCACGAATGCAAGCAAAATCTATGAAGGTACAACAGCAACATCTGCTGGGTCGATCAGAAAGTGAATTAGAAATATTTCAGTCAACAAGGGGATTTTTCATCTAGGTTTTTTGGGGGGGGTTTCTTGTTTGTTTTTTTGTAAATTGAGTATAATAATATGCAGTATGAGCAGCAGAACAGAATAAGACATATACAATGAAAAATAAAAATTATGAAATGCATTAAGAATTTAATCAACGCAAAATCAATAAATACATATAATCAATAAAATCAAGACAAATATGGGAATAGGAGGAAAACATACTCTCCACCGTAAGGCATAACAATAAAAAACATGTCATGCAGTTAACACAGCAGCAACACTTTCGTGACCAGCTGACTCAATGGTGAAAGGGAAGTGGCCCGGGACTTAGACAGGCTACAAACAAACTTTTTAAAATAGCTGAAGATTAAACAGTGTACTTTTATCCTGTTATAAGTGGCAATGGTATAAGTGCTATTAAATGCAGTGAGACATTTATATTGGTATAAATTTATAGAAAATCCTATGTGTATAGAAGTTGTCAGGTTGCTGCTCATCAGACTGGCCTTTAAAATGGAGCTAGTAGTAGTCTAGCAGGTTTACAGCCTCCATCCTATCCATTTTTACATATTTTACATACAGTGTTGCTCATAAATCCCATTTGCAGCCTCTCATTGCAGAACAAACATTATCAGGGTGGAATGTAGCAGGTGTGTGCGTGCATGTGCGTGTGTGTGTAGACAGTGAGTCAGCGATGTTGTAAGTATGTGAAGCTACAATTAGTGAATAGACTGGGAGGCAAGTAGGTGAGAGGTCAAGTGGCACCAGGCACCACACCCATGCTGATCCATAATGACTCACTGGCTTTATTTACTATTAAGTGATGTTTGCTTGGATCAGCAGAAATCCCTTTTCCTCCTCAGTGTCTATGGCAGATTGCACTTTGAAGTGAAACTGTCACTTTCAGCTAGCAGCACAAGAATAGCTCAACAAACAAAGGATTTGTGAGGCTGATAATGATAACGATATTCGAGCTGATAGCATTTTTTTAAATTGATGGAGATCCCTTAGATTTGTAAATTGTCTTTATATGTGACCAACATATACACTAAGTGGGACCTTTTACAGTGTAAAAATAAACTTGTTGGTGCTCTAATGGACAAACAGCAATTTCTTGTTAACTATATACATACTGTCAATGTCAATGTCAATGCCAATAAGCAAAATATGGCTATCATTTCATCAACAGTTTAGCTCTACTTTCAAGTGTTACATAAATTATTCTTTTAGACAGTTAATTAAGCTAATAATTGCTTTGCATTATCGATAGAAACAGTGAATGTGTTCCCCTGTACTTATCTCCATCCATCTATCAATCGCAGCGTCATAGTGTTTGAATGTCAGAGGTGGCATCATAATTGTCACAATTTTTTTACACTGTAAACTTCTCAAAATACCAAAAAGATGAGCCAGTTTTTAATGTCTGGATTTATATGGTGGGCTAATATAGGAGGGATAAAGTCATAATCGCTAAATCAGCTCTAAACTGGAGTTAAGGAGTTTCCACATGGTAATGCCAAGGGGCTGTTACAGACATTACAACTGATGTCCATAAAAATATGGTTCAATATGCAAAAGATAAAAGGACAGTTGTATTGTCTGTCCAAGAAACTAAAGACAGAGGTCTTTGTGTGTTTCTGTGTACCTTAGTGGCAGGTGTTGCTGTATCTTGGTGATCAGCCCCATGCTGGGATCGGAGCGCATGTACATGGTGGCCAGGATTGCTATGACGACAAAGAGCCAGGAGGAAGGGCTGGCAGGGTACACTCCCTTGATCAAACTGTTCTGTAACCACAAAAGAAGAAACAGTGAGCATTGTGATTGGTTAAACTGTTCCCCCTCTGTTGCACTGACTAGGCCACAGAAAACAGAGGCTCCTTTCAGAACCAACTGGAGGTTATTGCAGTTAAATTCAACATTTAATAAACTGATGCTCCCTTTAAGTACCTTTGAAATTAGTTTTTTTTTTTGTACATTTAACATCGTATCCACTTGATTGAACACAGGTACAGTACATGATGTGTACTGTAAATCATGTTTTTGTCACCACAGCAGTGGCAAACATGCATGTCAGTACATGTTAGGAAAGGCTCAGCATTCCTCACCTATACACATGGGAATGCACACCCTGTAATAAGGCCTTTTGCACTAAGCTCCCCACTGCACCAGTGAGTCAACCGTCCATACCAGGGGAGTCAGGACAGCACGCATCGTATGTTGTACAGATTGTAAAATCGTCTGTGACAAACTTTTTTGTGAAAAACGCTTTTGAGTTACATTTACTAAATAAATAACCATTAATTACAAATTCCATTGGGCTAGAGATACATGACATACATGGCATGTTTTTTATGTGACAAGGACAAAGACTGGACAAGATATGCATCACAGATAGCCGTTTTTCTAATGAGGCACAACTCTCCTCACTGTGCTGACTATCAAACTTTTAAATTTAAGATATCAGATTTAACTAACGGATGCCTACACTATAAATTGGGAAAACTTAAGTGATAGAAAGATAGTAGTCCAATACATTTTGTTTCAAACAATATGGCAGCACGCATAAATGTCATCCTCACCCTCATGCGGCTGACTCGTTTCTTCCATGAACGCACTCCGGACAGGTAGATCTGGTTCAGGGCCTGATAGGACAGCTGCAGGTCAATCCCCTCTGGTGTTATGGTGAACTGGAATGCCACTGCCTGGTGGGCTTCTGCCATCGCTATGGAAACACAAATGAACAAAACATTTAGAACGATTTTTATTAATGAATAATGAATTATTAGAGTGAAGACAGTACATACAATTCATCATTGCAAATGTAGTCTAGATTTTCAACAATTTATTTTTGCTTATTTTCTTGTTTTTTTATTTGAAATAATTGATATTGAATTGATAATATTCAATACATCAGTGGGACTGTGGCAAAATGTTAAAATAAACTTCTATAGTTAGTTTTATGACATAAACTAGGCATGTTTTTTACGCCAGCAGACAGCTCAGTGTTTGCTGTCTCTCTTGTATGAAAGCTCTGTGTGGACAATACTTGAGTAATTTAATGTGTCAGTGGAATGTTGTTGTCTCACTGAGTCCTGCTGCATCACCAAGAACACGGAGTAAAAACTGCTCACAGTACGCTCTGCTGTTAAGTGATACTAAGTATTTAAAGCCCTCTGTTATACAATAGGTTTCATTAGTAAACATACAACTTAAGTCAATATCATAACACAAAGCTTCAACATTGTTTGTTATTTTAAACCTGGTTATATATACAAATATCATTAAACAATTATTATTATTAGGGTAATATGAGGTGCACTGTGCCTTGCAACAGACAGATCATCACATGGATAATCTCAGCCTGTAGCCTTTAAAAACCTGGTTTTGAAAACAGCCAACATGTCCTACACTGTTGTGTGGATACGGTATGTCTTTATATTGTCGACTGGCAGTTATTTGACCTGACCTCACTATTTAATGTGCAAGTGACTCTGCTATGGAATTAGATATGTGCCAATAAGAATCAAATAAAAAGTATTCAATATCAAATTAAAATTAAAGCTGCAAGCAGCGATGAACGGGCCCTCGCAGTCCACCCGCGTCGGGGCGTGCTGCTGTCGCGGCGTGCTGCTGTCACTTCACGTTGCTGTCGGGGCATGTGGCTGTCGGGGCTTGTTCATGCAACAACTTCCGCTGAGGAATCAAAAGTGAAGGCAGGAAAGCTGTTCTTTCGTCATTTAGCAATAAAAGCGCTCCCTATTGGCGGATTTGCACAACATTTTTCACAAACCATCATCGGGGCATGGAACACAATTAAAAAAACTTAAGTGTTAATGGGACTGCATTTGATGAAGATATGCAAGACTTTCTGTTTGACCACAATTTGCAGGAAATTGTTGTTTTATATTTTGGGCGTCCTTTGGACTACCACATTTGTTTTAATAACCTTTTGTCAGCAGGGTTCACAGATGCTATGTGCAAAGTTTGGAGGAAATCAGAGAAACTGGGTGGGAGGAGTTTGAAAAAGTAGGTTTGCGACATTCAGCAAATTTGTGAATGGAAATGTAGCGAGAAAGTGGGCGTGGCCTACATCACACAATTCAGCTGTATGCAGGGAACACGTAGATATAAGGTTGAACAATGTGCGGCATGTTATGTGGGAGTTATTAGGCAAAAACGGTTTTTGTGTTGATAATAGCGCCACCTGATGGTCATTTTTGGTGTTTGAGTTACAGGGGCCAGTCTATACCACACCTATGAATTTCATATCCATAAGTGTTGTGGTGTGGGCACAGTGCCAAATATGAAATTAGACTGCCACCAGAGCGCCACCTAGTGGCATATCGGTCAAAGCTTCAACAGATATCCTCAGGAGGGCATTGACAATAATTATACCAAGTTTCGTGTTAATCTGAGCAACCGATGTGAGATAGAAAATACTTCAATTTAAAGAGCGCCACCTAGTGGTCATCCGCAAAGATTTTGCACAGGGCCTGAGGGGCTCATGGGGAAGTAGTACCCTGAGTTTCATGTCATTCGGTCAAAGCAATGTGGAGATATGCAAGACTTCCTGTTTGTAACGAAATGTGCAGGGAGTTGTTATTTAATAACTTGAGTATTGTTTGGAATATCAAAATTCTTTTAATAACTTTTTGTGAGGAGGGTCCACAGATGCTGTTTGCAAAGTTTGGTGCAAATCGGTTGAAATTGCCTGGGAGGAGTTTGAAAAAGTAGGTTTTGGAAATTTTGTGAATTTGCGGAAAAAAACCTAGGCCGCAAATTTGCGTGGTCTATATCAGGAGATTCAACAGAATTCAGGGAACGCGTGGATATATGGTTTTTGAACAATAGGGACATCGCAGGTTATCTGCTGGGGCCCTAATGAAACTGGCACCAGAGCGCCACCTAGTGGCGGATCGGTAAAAGCTTCAACAGATGTCCTGAGGAGGGCATTGGCAATGAGTGTACCAAGTTTTGTGTTAATCCGACCAACCGATGTGGAGATATAAAATACTTCAATTTAAAGAGCGCCACCTAGTGGTCATTGGGCAAGATTGTCCACAGAGCTCATGCGGAAGTACTATCCTGAGTTTCATGTCATTCGGATGAACCAATGTGGAGATATGCAAGAGTTTTAAGTTGAGTATTCTTTGGAATATCAAAATTCTTTTAATAACTTTTTGTCAAGAGGGTCCACAGATGCTGTGTGCAAAGTTTCGTGGAAATTGGTGAAATTGCCTGGGAGGAGTTTGAAAAAGTAGGTTTGCGACATTTAGCGAGCTAGCGAAAAAAAACGGTAGGCGGATATGGGCCTGGCCTATATCATGAGATTCAGCAGAATTCACTGAAGGCGTGGATATAAGATTTTTGAATGTGCGACAAAGTATATGGGAGTTATTAGGCAAAACGCACTTTCCTTGATTATAGCGCCACCTAGTGGTGGAAATTCACAACGACAACAGATTATAACATTTTCCAGCAGATGTGACATATATTCCAAGTTTGGTGAGTTTTGGGGTTTGTTCAGGCAGTGAAAAATGCGATGATTTGGGACAAAAAATGCTCACTAGAAAAATAATAGGGTCCTTGCAGGGTCCCTGCTCGGGCCCTAAATAATAAGAATTTGAGAGAATATAAATCTCTCTCGTATTTGCATAATTGTAAAACTAGTGCTTTTACTTTTTTGATGGCATGTCCTTTTGTTTATAGTCGACTCTTAGTATACAGGCGTGTGTCCACATTGACTAACGGTTGTTTGAGTAATAGCTCATTGCAACCCATCCGGTTACTTTGCCATGCGTCACGTCCCCACCCCCTTTTGTGTGAAAACAATCCAAAGACTTTGCTAATTTAACAGCATGAAATAAGAAAACCATATGTCTTTTTAAGGTATTAGGATCAAAAATACTATGGCCAGTCAGGCAAGTAATTATATAATGTTGTTGCCGATCAACGATCAAAATCGTTACATATAAAATATGACAGAAATAGGAGTTGATGAGTGTCCTTTCAGTCTGCCACCATCAAAGTGGATGAACAACCCACCGAGTGGCCGGAGGTGTCATACACTGACATATACAACAATCTCATTGAATCGCCAGGTGTATATGTATTTCTGACATGTCAATTACTTTTTTTTTTTTGCTTCTGTGAGATTTATTTTCTCTCAAATTCTTATTTCCATTTGATATTGAATAAGTTCTATTCTATTCTTATTTGTAAATGGACTTACCTTTCTATAGCGCTTTTCAACACTTGTCACATTCACCCATTCACACACACATTCATTCACTGATGGCAGAGGCTGCCATGCAAGGTGCCAACTGCTCATCAGGAGCGATATGGGGTTCAGTATCTTGCTCAAGGATACTTAGACATGCAGCTGGGGGAGCCGGGGAATCGAACCAGCGAATTCGAACTACAACCCGCTCTACCTCCTGAGCTACAGCCGCCCCACATTGGAATACTCTGACTCTTACATTAGTGAAGTGGATAATGGGAATTCATTCCTCTTTGATGCACAATTTATGGATAGAAAAATAGCGACTGTTCAGCTCAGGAAACACAGCACTGCCTGCAGGTAATATAGAGTAATTATCCTTTATGTGCAGTCAGTTGTTAAGCAAACCATCAGCTTCAGTCTGACATTATAAATTATTAACTCCCACAGAGCTATTAGCCCTGATCATACTGGCAACTTAACAGCATGGATAATGCAAGTCAACAATTGGTAACAGCAGATTCAATACACTAACTGGTAATAAGACACAAAAAGGTGTGAGACTATTCTCTTTTACTAAAAGCTGCACATGCAAATATACATCCATACTACAGGTTCATACAACAGGTTAAACAATCAGCAGGTCAGCAGATGTCAAAACTGTTCCTGTCAGGTTGTGTGAGCAGAAAACATCCCCCAAATAACTTCAATCAAAAACAGGCAATCCAGTTACCTTTACCCAGTTTTTTCATGAGCAAAAATGTTCACAAGTGCAAAATATAATACTGTACACCTAAAAAGCCACTGAGTCCATTCCTAGCATCCCATTTCTCAATAAATAAATATTTTCTTCCAAGTTGTCAACAGCTTTTAAAGGCAAGCTAAGAATAGCTCTCTTTCCATAAAAACATGTCACTGTAAGAAAGCATAGGTGTAAATAATCTAAATAACAACGGCTGAATTAGCTGCTTCAGTGTCAGGCTCCGTATTGTTCTTGCTGACTCACTCATGCTTGTGAGGCAGAGTGAAATGCAAAAGTCTACGTGAACAATTAACATTCTCTGAGCTACTTCTCACCCTGAAGCACGGCACGTTAACAGGTTTGTGCGCACATTAAAAAGCAGGATGTAGGTCATGTCCTCCGTAAACTTATGATGGGTTAGACCATCACTTTCTCTTTGACTAAATAGCATGCAAGCAAAGCCTTATGAATCAACACTATACAGGGTTTTAGTGTTGCTCAACCAGTTAAATTTAACACTTTAAAACAGTCCCTTTTAAGAACCCTATGCGCCAGATGGTTTCATGGACAGAATCATCTAGGAGGTACGCAGATGCTCTCACGAAATACTTGGCAAGTGATTGGATGAACTACCTATCTACCACCGTCTATAAAGAGCTAACTTCAACCAATCAGATCAAGAGTAAGACAGCGCTACGATCAGCAGTTATAGCAAACTCTTCCGACATGTTTTCTATGGACAAAAAAAGCCTTCAGTGCCGTTCTTCACTCCTCTATCAATGAAATGTACTCACAAGCTCTGATATAACTGATGATATAGCAGCATCTAAGCTAACCTCTTGGAGGAGCCACCATTTTTCAAACCGTTGCTTCTCTCACTGGTCATCACCCCTAATCCACGCCCTTGGCTGCCAGTAGTTCCTCATAGGATGCTGACTGGTCGGGGCCACTGTGGTTCAAACACAAGGGCACAGCTGGAAGCCAGGCAAATCCAGCCAAGAATCATAATCATCCATTATTCATTAATAAATTCTATTTTTCAAGTACAATCATTTCTCATGATATTCTGAACCAATATTCAATGCTTTGAAAGGCCTGTCTTCATCTTTACTTTAGGGTGTTTTCTCACTTTGACTAATTGGACACCATTTTTTTAACCGTCTCTCCCTCTTTGAGTTTCTTGTCGATATTTAGAAAAGGTTGGACAGGAAGATTCATCATTCAGCCTTCAGCAGCAGACAGACAGGGTGTTACCAAAACAATTAACCACTGTTGGACAGAAATCTGTCACGGCTGGCTTGATGAGTTTTTCATTCCTTTACTCCTTCACTTCCTGTGTAACCTTGTCAGAATGTAGACACATGGATGCAAACGTAAGGAAACTTCTAGTCAGTGCTGTGCTGCTTGATTCTGCTGGCAAACCAACAGTAACAACTTGGCTGGAAACATATCTGTCAGGTCCAAAAGCTCAATTTCACCAAAGACCGTCTGCAGCAGCGTGTGTGCATGTGTGTGTGTGTGTGTGAAGCCAGAGAGCTCCTAAGTCCCATACTGTTAAAAGGACGAGTAATGTACAGCTGTCGTTGAGGCCTGTGGTACATACTGGATGATGACATGACAACTATACAGTTACAGTACATAGAAAGTAGGTCAACATATAATCACTGCAAGGTCATATTTGTGTGTGCAAGGCAAACCTCTGTCATCTCTTCCCCTTCTCTCTAACCAGCCAAGCAATTGATTGCTGCATATTTCTCACTTCCCACAGCTATTTCACACAGCCATTTATGTGTGTGTGTGTAACTGAATGAAAGTGAGAGAGAAGTGAAAAAGACAGAGAGAGACAAGGGAGAGAATGAAGGTGGGAGGAAAAGTGTGGGCATGGTATCTGGCACACATTGTGTAGTTGCTGCAGATGGACACAGACCATGTTTGTATGCTTAAGAGGACCTCCAAATCACATTTACACCTTAACATTATTGTTTTCCTAAACTAAACATAAACAAGTCTTAACCCAAAAACAAGACCCTAACCTTTACCTGACCCAAAACAATTTAAACCCTCACCTACATCTAACTTAAACTAGTACATTTGAATAAAAGCTTTATGTATACGATACCCGGTAGAGGTGTGCATCTCTCCCTTATAAGACGATCCAGTACGTATCTAGATGGGCTACAATACAATTCAGGGACGTTAGTTTCTATTAAAGAACAAATTGATGCGATTCCGATTCTGTACGATTCAATTCCATGCGATACAATTCTTTGTTTCATGTAGACATTTATTTTCTATTATAAATCAGAATAAGTCAATTCTAAAAAAGTGGGATTGCTTACCTTCAAATAGATATTTCATAAAGGACCAGGGAATCGTATGTATTTTTTTTTACTATTATGTATATCTTTATCTGCTTATACCTCACTGTAAAAAAACACACCTGTTGTCTCATCCTGGATCTGAGGAACAACTATCCTTATGTCTGGATCTCCATTAGCTGAATCTGTCTGCATTGGACCTCTCTGGATGTCCCTGACTCTCTGTATCCTCTGCTTCCTAGTAATAATCAGTGTATATAACACGTATGATTAACAATCAGACAAATGTTTACTACTGATAACAAAGTCAAAAGTTGGATTAACTCAACAGTGTGCACTGTGCATCATCTTTCAGTAGACAGTAAATAGCGTGCAGTATGGTTCAATTCAGTACATAATGTCAGGAGACAATGACAGTTAACAGTGTGCAGTACTAGCAGCAGTCACAGAATACAGCTAATGATAAAAAATACGTTCAAAAGCAGACAGGTCGTAAGTCCTTAGCAATAAAACGGGCTATAGATGCCATGACTACCTTAGACCTCGCCGACTTGTGGCTCAGTCGTGGCTGGAAAAGTGTTTAATCTCCGTGTCTTGCGTGTTCTTGCTAGTATTAGCTTTATTAGCAACCTCATCGTCTGCAAAGTATTCACCATGTTGTTCACCAGGTGAACCTTAAGACACATGCTGCCACTGTACTTAAACGCTGTTTTACAGAGCAGAATGGCCTGCTTTTTGTCCTTGGGGTGGGAGAGTCTCACGCTGACCTTTGAACTTTTCCAAGAGTTTGAAGACGCTGTGGGGAAGTAGCAGCAGAGCAGCTTCACTCAACCGATGCATAACTTTGAAATCGGGCCATCAACTGGTTCACAGTACATTTAGATCGATCCAGAGGTCCATGTATCGTATCTTTAACTTTAAAACTGATTTCTGACTCATATCGGTAAATTGATACACCCCTAATACCCGGAAATATTTGTTACGATCATTTAACAACACTTAATTACCACTGTTCTGAAGGCATTTCAAGAATCTTCAAACCAGCTGAAGGAGTAAACAAATATACAACCTGCTGCACAATAATAAAAAAGATTTATGACCTGGTTCTTCAGTTGTGTCTACATTCAGTGGTGAATCATGAGTCTGTTGGTGCCCAAGGCAAAAACTCCCTTGTGGCCCCTCAAGCATAACACCAACAAAAAATATATGCAATCCAAACGTTTTTTTCAATTTCCAATGTTCACATCAGTAGGAATTTTCAGAATAACCAGAACAATTGAAAAACCTAAATTTATAACTACAAAACTTCAATGTGGTAACATTCTAAACAATCCACATTATGAGACCAGTGATAAACATCACATAAAGCATTTTGAGGCTGCAGCAGTTCACAGTATAGTGTCTAATGGGAAGTTTAAGGGAGTTTATAGTTGTAATTGAAAAATGTGCCAATATGAATGGCCATCAAGGGCTCCTATTGCGGGCCCCAAACATTTGCCTGGTTTGCCTCTCCTGACAGTGCGCCTCCGGCTATATTTCCTAACTGCCTCCTTTTTTATGACACAAGAAAATAAAAAACAAAGAAGCAGTAGTCAATTCAAGACAAACTGCTAACACTTTAAACATGCATCATACAACCTAAATCTTTACCTTGGAAAAACGTTAGCATTTGATTTTGCTTAAAATTATGCTATTTACCTCACTGTTTGCAAGAGTAAGCAACAATAAGAAGTAGGGCTGTCAAAGTTAACGCGTTAACGCAAATTCCTCTTAACACCGTTCAGTTTTTTTGATGCGTGATTAACGCTGGCGCGTTATGACCCTCAGTCTGCCACATAGTTTGGGAAATCAGGAAGCAATGTAGCAGTGACGTGGTGGATGGCAGCAGAAACAAACCCCTTTGAGCAGAAATGGATAAAGAAAAGGGTCTTTTGAATGGCAAGTTGAGCTTCAAAGCCCTGCCAGACGGTTCTCTCTACAAGAACATGGTTATTTGCATTTACTGACAATGTGAACTGAGTTACCACCGGAGTACGTCCAGGCTCAAGTACCACTTGCTGGCCAAGCACACAGCTGATGCAGTGCCATCCTTCCCCCTCACAGATCACGCTGTAGAGTCTGCAACAGAGATGCCTGGACAACTCTACATGTGACAAACTTCCAACAGCGATAGCTAAATGGGTGCTACAGCTTGCAGGCTGATTAAAATTGTTTAGTTAACCTTTACAAGCAGGACACTACATTGTGTTAGTATTTCTAAGGAATGTTACATTCAGGTCAATGCCCATCTGTTGTTGCTTGTTGGACTTGAGTTTGCCATGTTATGCTTTCAGCATATTTTTTGAGCATGCAGTACCTTTGAGGTTATTCAGAAGAATATTCTGGTACAGTATTTGTCATTGTTAGGATTGTTGCAATAATAATAAACATACCCATGTTGATGAGAGTATTAAAAACTTAAAAATAAATATCCCTTTAAGGTACATTTAGAACAGATAAAAAATGTGCGATTATTTTGTGATTAATCGTGAGTTAAGATCATGTGATTAACCTCTATTAAATATTTGAATCGATTGACAGCCATAATAAGAAGTCAAAGAAAATGAGTAGCTACCTGCATGAATGCAGGTGTCAAGAATAATTGAGAATAAGATATAATGCAACAATAATCCATTCATGCCGACTGAACATTAAATCAACGTCTGCTGCTTCACCTTTGGAAACAAAGTCAAGTTGTGTAGCAAGTAGCGCTCACTAAGGCTGCAAAATTATGTTTAATTTTGTCAAAAACAATGTCGACAAACAGGTTTTACCTGCCGGGGTGGGAGAAGGCATGCGGCCATAACAGCAAACACGACCATTCAAGTCTAACAGGCTCAGCACGCGCACGGGAGTACGGCGGGAAGAGACGCGCGTGCACGCATTTGTACACACTAACCTGTTAGTATAATGTTTTACCTGATGTACAGTCTGTAGGCTTCTGTTTACACGAAGCGTTGACAGTGTTCATCTCAGAGTCAACTGTGGACCGTACAAACACCCAACACGTTCTCTCTTTAAGGAGTTTGTTGTTTGTTTTGTATTATTTTCCTAGCTAACACAAAAATAACTTCGAGTTAACCTAGCTTAAATATCCGGCTAACATCATCATCATCTCAGCTAGCGTATACAGTGCTATAGCTAATATGCCTATAAACATTTCATGTTCGAGAAATGTTCTTATCTGTTATGTAAGGCTACATAACACTATCATTTACCTCTAAATACCTCAGAGCTCGCCATTTCAGTAATTAATGTGAGCGTTAACGGCGATACAAAGTGAAGTGAAGCCACCAACTGGGACTTGTTTGAATGTGCCTGAGACCAAACCACTTTAAGAAAATAGTTTCTGTGCGACGCAACCATGCCGCTCTCCATCATCACTACATGATGCCAGGCTACACCCACAGCTACCGACACAACAAATAACACCAGAAATTCAACAAACACATGTAACTGTGACTCCCAACGGTTAGCCTTAAGTGAACGTACAGTGTATTAGCATATATGCACTGTAGCCCAGCGTAATATCAACACTGTTCAAAACACAGTGGTCCATTCATGCTCAGCACCATCTCCCACCCTGTGCGATGCACAAACGCCAACAGAGAGAGAGGGAGAGAGAGAGAGAGAGAGAGAGAGAGAGAGAGAGGGCACGTTTGTATTACATTGATAAAAAAATTAGGCCAACAGTTCGATGCGAATTTATCAAATGCGATTATAAATGTACCTGAAGCGTCTTTTTTCGAAGAACTTTCTCGGTGAGAAGGTTGATGCGGAAACGTCTGTCTGCACCCCTCCCTTCTTCTCAAGCCAGCAACAGAGCGACACTCAGTGAGCTTTCCACCAGCAGCAGGGCGCTCACCGCGAGGGCCAGCGGACAAAGATAGTGCGAGCACGAGAAGATGACGCACTCTCAGTCATTAATATAGGGGGCTGCATTGTCGCTGTGTGAATGTAGGCGGTAACTTTGACGCATGCTGTAACCATCAGCAAGGATTGTGGCCGGTGTGATAAAAAACTACAAGATGTAAAAAAGACGAAATAACCTGAGTGAATTTTATGTTTTAATTTTTAGATATAAGGCTCTCTGGACACTTTACTACTGTCAGAGTGAGAGCTCTTCACTATACGTCACTCTTCAGCAAGCTATACATGACGCCAGCCAGAGACAAGCCCACTTCTGACACATGGAGGATACTTTCTTCATTTTACAAAAATGAGGGGCATGTAGGGTAAATAGGTCGCGCTGTGACTGACACATAGCCTACAGCTGCTTTTATTTTATTTTATATCATTTTATTTCAGTTGTTTTCCCAAAGCCTTCACAGTTTTTAGATGGGTTTCGTCTCTTTAACATTTGATGTTTGACAAATATCACTGCAAAGCTCTCTGTTTCCCATTTACATTTACATTAACACTTGACCTACTTGTTTCCCAAACTAGAGAAATCTAAATAAACACTGTAACATTCAACCCACAGAATCAAAAGCTACCCTTAAATTATCCTTAAATTATGTGTCAATTAATGTTAATTCAAAGTTTGTCATTTCACAAAATGTGCTTTTGTTTGATGTTTTTTTCTTCTCGCAGAGTGCTAAATGAGAAGATAAATCCTCCCAAGTCCGGACAGTAAGCTGAATACTGCACAGAGACTGGGGTGAACAGCTCGCCTGGCTCTGTCCAAAGGTACCAAAATCTTCCTACCAGCACCTCTTGTGCTCACTAACACAATATTGTTTATTTCACCTGTACAAAAGTACAGAATGTTTTTTGTTTCCAATGCCAGGCTAGTTCTTGGCTGGGCATAGTGACTTCCTGGAGTCAGGTATCCACGTGAAGTTGCAAAGAAACCAGTGGAGACTCCAGGAACTCCTTATACACTGCCTGGCCACAAAAAAAAAAGTCACCACCTGGATATAACTAAGCAAAAAGGTAAGAGCCTTCCATTGGATAATTACTGCAGTGATTAAAATGTTTCAGCTGGGTGACTTCCGGTGTAGCGACTGATGGAGTAGGACGCGCCTCTCTGAGCTCCTGCAACAACCTTCACAAATTTGATTTTAGGCACACTTTTTGTATCTTTTTTCGTCTTTTTTTCGATGTGTGTTTCCCCACCACCATAATCTCAACTTAACGCTGACCTCTCACCGATCAAAATGCCTATAAAAGCCAAACCAACTATACAAGCACTGCGGCCCACTCCGCCCGCCTCATCCCCGCCTCGTAGTGGCTCCCCCCCCTGCTCGAGCGGAGCCGCAGGCGGCACTCCTCATCCCGACTTTAAGGCCGAGCTGCTCTCGTCACTCTGCGTCGAGATGGCGGCTATTTTCAAAACCGAGCTTCAAGCGGCCTTGACCGAGAATTTGTCAAACATCAAGACTGAGCTACGGGCAGTGAAGTTGGAGTTATCTGACAGTATTACAAACATCCAGTCTGAAGTATGCGCTCTGAAGGGCACCGTAGGTGAAATGGAAACATCGCTTTCCTCCTGCACTGACGACATTACTACCTTACAGGCTAAAGTGGAGCATTTGTCAACAGAACTGATAAGATTGGACAATAAATGCGAGGATTTGGAGGCGAGATCTTGGCGCAATAACATACGGTTAGTGGGAATTCCTGAGGAATTTTCCACCTCTTCTACTGCTACAGCTATTTCCTCTCTGCTCAAGGAGGCACTTAAGCTCGAGAAGGAGCCTCTCGTGGACCGCGCTCACCGTACTCTCCAGCCGAAGCCGAAACCCGGTGAGCGCCCCCGCCCCATAGTCGCTCGTCTACACTATCATATGGACTGTGTGGACATATTACGCCGAGCCAGGGCCCAACAACGGATCAAGATTGGAGACATGAGTTTCTCTATCTTCCCCGACTACACTCCGAGTAATGATGTCCGACGCCAGCTCCGTGAGATACCGGGGATACGTTTTGGGCTGCTCTACCCAGAGCGCCTCCGGGTTACACACAACGGTGCAGAGAAGGAGTTTAAATCACCGGAAGAGGCCAGCACATTCATCAGGTCGCTGGACGCGTAAGGGAAATAAGATACACAACACTGATGTAGTGACTCTTCACAATTAATATGGACAGTTATTACTTTTTCAATTCATATGGATGTGTTTCACACCTTCACTGGTTGTTTTGTTCTTTTTTCTTTTCACTCTTCAGTGGTTCTCAGTTTAACTTGGACTGGATTAGTGCCTTGTGCCAAATGTTGCTAGGTTTGCGGGAGCTCAAACCGAGCCCTGACTGTTACTATTGGTCTAAAAGCCGTAAGAATTTTTTTTAGGGATCCAACTCCTTGTGGAGTTAGCACTGGGTTCTCCATCGTTTGGGGATGGGGTCGTTGTAAGTGCTATGGGGTGGGGGTGGGGGATTCTGCAAGTGTTATTATGTGTGTTTTTTTTGTTGTTTTTTTTTTGTTTGTTTGTTTTGTTTCTCTCTCTCTCTCTCTCTCTTCCTTTTTTCTCTTTTTTCTTCCTCTTGGGGGGTCGACATTCAGTCTACTTCTATGTGTAAGAACTTAAGAAATGGCCTCTAATCCTAGTACTTCTGATATGCCACATATTGGGTCCTCTGTGAAATTTTTGAGCTGGAATATTAAAGGCATGGGGAGTCCAATTAAGAGATCCAGGATACTTGCACATTTGAAACGTCTTAAAGCTGATCTAGTGTTTTTACAGGAAACCCACATGCGCACCAAAGATCAGGTCAGACTTAAATGTCCTTGGGTTTCTGAGGTGTTTCACTCAAATTTAAATTCTAAAGCCAGGGGGGTTGCTATTTTAATTGGTAAGTCAATTCAGTTTTCAGCTTCTAAGGTTATATCAGATAAAAATGGCAGATACTTAATTGTTTTAGGTACACTATTTCATGTTCCCATTTTATTAGTTAACATATATGCCCCCAATTTTGATGATCCACATTTTATGAATAAGCTTTTTGAATGTCTTCCCTCATTGAATAACAATCTCCTTATAATTGGAGGGGACATGAATTGTGTAATCGATCCCAATTTAGATCGCTCTAACCCACGAACTCTGACCCCATTATTAATGTCGAGGTCTCTTTCCGATTTCATGTCCAAAAATGGTTGCATTGACCCTTGGAGATTTTATAATCCTCACACCAAGGAATATTCCTTCTTTTCACAGATGCATCAGTCTTTCTCTCGGATTGATTATTATTTTATTGACGCTAACTAATTCCTAAAGTACTTACTGTTAATTACCACCCTATTGTTATTTCTGATCATGCCCCTCTTTCTTTAGATATTCAGTTTTCCTCACAACCCCGGTGCTCAACACCTTGGAGGTTCAATACATTACTCTTTCAGATGATAAGTTTAATAAATTTATTGCAGCTAAAATTGATGATTTTATTGCTATAAATAAAAATGACACGGACCCAGTCTCATGCTCACTGCTTTGGGAATCGTTAAAAGCATACCTACGGGGACAAATAATCTCCTACTCTGCCCACTTGAACAAGTCCCGTAGAGCCAAATTGCAAGAACTCTCTATTAATATCACTAAATTAGACCAACAACTTGCTACCTGCCCCTCTCCCAGTTTACTTAAACAACGTGTTGAGCTACAGACTGAATTTGATTTTATCACCACTAATGATGCAGAGCGACTCCTCTTAAAATCACGCGCCACATATTATGAACATGGTGATAAGGCAAGCCGGCTTCTCGCTCATCAGTTACGTCGCCAGGCAGCCTCACGTATCATCCCCCAGATAAAAGACTCTTCAGGCGCATTGCATAGAGATCCCACCACCATTAATTCTGTTTTTCACTCATTCTATTCCTCCTTATATAAGTCTGAATCTCCACCTGACACTACTGAAATGAACTCGTTCCTAGATAGCCTTAATTTCCCAGTGATAAACCCAGACTCTGCTAAAGAACTTGACTCACCATTAACGGTAGAAGAAATTACTCTCGCTATGAGAAACATGCAAAATAACAAAGCTCCTGGCCCTGACGGATTCCCAGTTGAGTTTTTTAAAAGATTTCAGGATAAACTGTCCCCATTACTGCATGCTGTATATAAGGAATCGCTACAACATGGTACTCTCCCTCCCACTTTAAGACAAGCCTCCATAAGTCTCCTATTAAAAAAAGATAAGGATCCGGTTCTCTGCAGCTCCTACAGACCTCTCTCATTAATAAATGTGGATGCTAAGATTCTTGCGAAAGCTTTAGCCTATCGCCTGGAAAATATTGTGCCAACTATTGTTTCACCTGAGCAGACTGGATTTGTTAAGGGGCGGCAGCTGTTTTTTAATGTCCGTACTCTCTTAAATATTATCTACTCTAAAACTACCACAGCATCACCTGAAGTAGTGATCTCAGTTGACGCTGAAAAAGCATTCGACAGGGTTGAATGGGACTATTTATTCACTGTACTAAAGAGATTTGGCCTGGGAAATGTCTTCATTTCATGGATACGTCTCCTCTATACATCTCCTCAAGCTAGTATTTCCACCAATAACATCCAATCCAGTTTTTTTACTCTGGCCCGTGGCACCAGGCAGGGGTGTCCTTTATCTCCCCTACTGTTTGCATTAGCTATAGAGCCCTTGTCAATCTTTTTGAGGTCCTTTCCCATTTTTAATGTGATTTCACGATTGGGCACAGAATTTAAGTTATCACTTTATGCTGATGATTTATTGCTGTATGTCTCAGACCCTGTGCTTTCCATCCCAAAAATGTTATCTACTTTTCAGAGATTTGGATCATTCTCAGGCTATAAAGTAAATATCTTTAAAAGTGAATGCTACCCTGTCAATGCTTCAGCGTCTCAGCTCAAAAAGTCTGACATCCCTTTTAAATTGAGCCTGTCTGGCTTTAAGTATCTAGGGATCAATGTAACCAGAACGCTAAACCCTCTTTTTTCTGCTAATTTCCTGCCTTTAATGTCTAAAATTAAATCTGACCTCCAAAGATGGGAAGCTTACCTCTTTCGTTAATTGGAAGAATTAATGCAGTCATGATGAACATTTTGCCCAAATTTCTATTTTTGTTCCACTGTCTCCCACTTTTCCTGCCAAAGCAGTTCTTTAAAACAATTGATCAAACTATTTCTCACTTCCTATGGTGTGGAAAGACACCCAGGATCCGCAAATCCACACTTCAGCGATGTAAATTCAATGGTGGACTGTCACTTGCAAATTTTCAATTGTATTATTGGGCGGCACATATCCATAAGATTTCATTTTGGTTCAAATCAGTTGATCTGCCATGGTGTGATTTAGAGGCGCAGTCATGTGTTTCATCCTCTCTAACTGCCTTACTTACCTCTTCTATTCCATCCAACCTCTCTGGCTTTACAAATAACCAAGTGGTTCGCTCCACACTTAAAATTTGGTATCAATTTAGGAGGCACTTCAAATTTAAGTCAGCATCCACTTTAGCTCCTTTATTGAGGAATCATTTATTTCGACCTGCATTCACAGATTCAACCTTTTTTGCATGGCATAATAAGGGCCTGAAATGTTTAAAGACCTTTACAAGGATGGTATTTTTCGCAGCTTTACAGATCTCTCAGGAGAATTTAATCTCCCACCCTCTCATCTTTTTCGTTACTTTCAAATTAGACACTGCGCTAACGCTTTGTTTCCAGTTTTTCCCTCATTACCACCAACTCTACAGTGGGAGGAGTTTCTAAGCCACGATCCACCTCACAAGTCACTCATCTCTAAAGTCTATAATGAAATACTGTCTTTTGATTGCTCACCAGTTACTAAAGTCAAGGCTGTTTGGGAACAAGAACTGGGTCTACATCTGGAAGATGACTGGTGGGACACTGCTCTTCATAAAATTTACACTTGCTCAGCCTGCGCTCGTCTCACACTTATACAATTTAAAGTATTGTTTAGAGTCCATTATTCCAAAACTCGACTGTCACAAATCTATCCCAGTATCACCGATAATTGCGACAAATGCCATGCTTCATCTTGCAATTTAACTCATATGTTTTACTCTTGTTCGTTACTTTCTCGCTTCTGGCAGAATTATTTCGATACCACGTCAAAAATACTTTCAATGACCATTAAAGTCTCCCCCCATGTCGCCATATTCGGGCTCCCAGAAGACCATAATCGGTTTACCTCTAACCAATTAGATATTTTAGCTTTTACTTCCTTATTGGCAAGACGCCATCTTCTTCTTAACTGGAAGTCAACTAAAGCTCCCTCTAGCACTCAGTGGCTCAGTGACACCATGTCTTTTCTAAAGCTGGAGAAGATCAGATATTCAGTGAAAGGTAACTCTGATAAATTTTATAACAAGTGGCTTCCCTTTTTAACATTCTTTAACTCTCTTCAGTCTCTGCCGGATTGATGGACCCCCACCCCTCTCTTCCTTTTTATTCTTATCTTATCATTATTATTATTATTATTATTATTATTATTATTTTGTTTTATTTATTTGTTTATTTTTTCTCCTGTCTTTTGGCTTACCGTGTATTTTTGTTTATAACCTGTAGCTTAAACACTTATTCACTTATTACATACAAGAATCCAGAGTCATTTATTTATTTATTATTTTATTCTTTTTTTTTTGATTTGCACATTGTTTCTTTGTTGCCCGATCATGTTCTCATTGGGCCACAAATATAAAATAAGAAAACATCCTAGGAGGCAGACTGTTTGTCTTGCTCTTCATTCATCATGTTGCACAGTATTTCCACTGTATCGATATGTTTATATTTACAATTGTGATGCGGATGTGATGTGATACTCAATGTGATTATTACATTGGTTCCTGTTCTAATGTGCCTTACCTCCTAATAAAAATATTGAACAAAAAAAAAAAAAATGTTTCAGCTGGCAACAAGTTATTTAGCCCTAACTGATGCAGTGAGTAGCTTCTCATTTCTTAAACAACCATGTCAGAAGACATATCCTGTGGTCCTGGAAAAGATGTTACTCTGTTTCAGAAGGGTCAGATTATTGGCCTGCATCAAGCAAAGAAAACAGCTGAGATTGCTGAACCTACTGAAATTGGGTTAAGAACTGTCCAATGCAATATTAAAACCTGGAAGGACAGTGGTGAACCATTCTTCGAGGAAGAAATGTGGTCGGAAAAAAGTCTTGAATGGTCGTGATCGGAGATCACTTAAATGTTTGGTGAAATCAAATTGTAAAAGATCAACAGTAGAACTCATGGCTATGTTTAATAGTGACAGTAAGAACATTTCCACTTGCACAATGTGAAGAGAACTCAAGGGATTGGGACTAAACAGCTGTGTAGCTTTAACAAAACCACTTATTAGTGAGGCTAATCCGGAGAAAAGGCTTCAATTTGCTAGGGAGCATAAAGATTGGACCCTGTTCCAGAGTGATGGGCACATCAGGGTAAGAGAGGCCGATCAAGTGATCACCCATCATGCCTAGTGCCTACCGTACAAGCCTGTGTGAACCTATGTGTGTAAGGCACCCAATGAAATATTATAGTGTGTGACTTTTCTTTAGGCCGGGCAGTGCACAAACCGAGAGGGTTACTTTAAAAATGTATTTCAATAGTTACTAATTACCTGTTAAAAAATGTAGTCAATAATGTAATCCAAGTATCACAATATTCAAGTAATGTAACCTGATTATTTTCCGTTACTTTTAGACTAGCTCAATACCAAAGACGCAAATAAAGACTAAAGATGAAGTTTAATTAATCTTAAAAAATCTTTAAAACAAACACTGAACTGAATGTATCTGTAATCTAATTACATCTTTTTTTCTGGAACTTTACCAGAGTACAGTTACCTTCTTTTTATGGTTAAAGGATTTCCTTGTCAGCCGGGCTAGTTGTTTCCCTGTTTCCAGTCTTTGTGCTAATGTAAGTTAAGTGGTAACTAGCGGTAGCTTTATGTTTAGGCTACTGTACAGATATGAGAGTGGTATCTAGCTAACTAGCTAACAACAAAGTACATGTCTTAAAATGTTGAGCTATTGAGAGGTGCACAGTCAATGTAATGCCAGATCAGCCTTGAGAACACAATGTGTATTTTCTGTTCCTGGTTGAATGTAAACACAAAACCCACAGATATTTCCATTGTTGTTTATTGGTCAGTATTTCTCACAGGCAATAATAATCATTGTCATAATAGTGCACTTTTCCTTTTTTGTAATTATACTACAGACATTTCTCTTCATCGTTGTCGTCATCATCATGAATCATTTTAACAGTTTTCTCGACCCACCCTCCCCCACACACCTCTTCCTCTCGAGTTTTTTCTCTGACTTCACAAATTCCTCCAGAGTGAAAAAAAACAACTTTTTCTACTGGGTGGAGTGGAGGTTTACAAGATAGGGGGGGGAGCGATCATGGGTGTGGCGTGGCAGAGTAGGGTGGGAGTGGAGGTGAATATGGGAGCGAGACAAGAGATTATAGTCGTACAATTCTTACTGCGGAAGAAGAATGAGCAATAATGATGAGTGGAAGAGTTGTACGGTGACTACAGTGTCGATAAAAGATAGTGAATGCTACATAGATATGGATTGCATACAATGGAGACAGAGACAGGCATACAGTGTATACAAATGTATACAGCATCTGCGTTGAAGTATACAGTGTATAAAATGTATACAAGGGCAGGGGAGGAGGGGTGATTATATAAGGGGGGACATATGTGCAGTTTGGGCAAGGACGGGCGTGGAGCAGGATTCAAGAGATACAAAGAGGATGAATGGGGGGAGTAGAAAATGTAAAGTGGATGGGTGAATGGGATAAGGGGGGGTTAAAGGAGGAAAGAGGGAGGGAGGGAGGGGTGAGATTACTTTCAATAGGGGAGTTTCGCGAGCGCGGGAGCCT
Source organism: Pagrus pagrus (assembly GCF_965226575.1). Taxonomy (NCBI): domain Eukaryota; kingdom Metazoa; phylum Chordata; class Actinopteri; order Spariformes; family Sparidae; genus Pagrus; species Pagrus pagrus. The sequence goes on from NC_140197.1 coordinate 7,902,757, forward strand.
CTCAGCCATAAACGTGCCGAGGGTCCCGTTGTGTGTTTGAATAGATTTTGATGCAGAGTGCAGCACAATCTGGAGCAGCCTTCCTTCCTGTCTTCACTCTTCCCATTTCTACCCTTCTTTCTTCCTAGAAATGAATGCAAGGTGAACTTGACTCTGACCATGTGTTTTGAAAAAAAGACTATGACTTAACACTCTCTTCCGTGTTTGTGAGTGTGTAACTGAAAACCTCTCTAGCCTTTGACCTTTTACATGTTTCGCCCCTGTGCTGGATTCCACTTTGGGGGCCCACTTTGAGCAGCAGTGATGAGAAAGGAAAGCCTGATCACATAAGAGGGGGAAACACATTTAAATCTAATGTTAAACCAGTGAAGACTAATCATCTTTCTTGCGTATCTCCATTTAGATTGCAGTGCCACTTACGAGTCCACTGTCAAGAGGAACAGGCAAATAGTTTCCCCAGAGCTTCCTAAAACTATTCTAACACAATGACAAAATCTCCCCTGCAGACAGGATATTATGAAAAGGTTCAGTTTGCACTTGGATGCTATTCTCGTGAAAACATTCTAGATTGCTAACCACATTTCAAGGAATTTGTAAGAGACTAAAAAAAGTACAGAAAATGGCTGATAAAAATGAAAATTAATGTTGTTTCTTTCCATTCTGGTTCAGCTGTTTGGTGTGCACAGTGTGAGAAGAGACCATAGGAAGTCAATTAGGAATGTGTTACGGCTGCAGAGTGTCGGTTTGCACGAATAAACACAAGAGTGTTTCACAGGGAATGAATATGATAAGAAAAAACACTTGTGTTCTGACGGTTAACGAATTATTCAGCACTCGGGGCCAATGTAAACATGCTGAAGTGTAACAGGTGTGTTTGCCATCTTCACCTTCTTAGTTTAACTTGTAAGCATGCTAACATCTGATAGTTAGCTCCAAACATAAAAGTGTAGCTGAGGCTAGTGGAGATGTCATTCATGCTGGTATTCTTTGTAAACCAAAGTAAACCAAAGACTTCCAAATCAAGGGATCACCAAAGCCAGAGGGATAGTAGCACACATCATTAACGTCTGTCCAAACGATCTACAAAGTCATAAGGATTCATGAATGTCTGTAGAATTTCACAAGAGTCCATCAAGTGGTGGTTTCAGTTTGCACCAGAGTGGTGGACCATCCAACAAACCGACATTGCCAATCCTAGAGCGACATAATAGCCTGCCTAGAAAAAGACTTCTTATTTGAAAGGCCTGTGTGTTTGTGAGTGTATGTGTGTGTTTTCAGTGTCTGTGTGCACGTGTGTGTGTGTCTTTAATGTACACGCAGATGTCACGCAGATGTCTTTCAGCTAATTAAAATACCTCCCATAATGATGGGAGGTATTTTTGCAGCATCAATTTTCTTAATGTTAAAGAAGAAGGAGAGGAGTTGTTTTTCAGTTTCTGTCAGGGGTAGCTGGTTTTGCTCTGCGTCCTGAAAACATTTCCTTGTCTTCCCCCATCTCCTGCTTTTCATGAAATAAAATCACACTTAACAAATACATGGCAAATAAATAAATGAATAAATAACTGAATAAATAGATGAATAAATAAATACATTTTCAATAAACATATGAAACAAAAATATGTGAACACTTGGAATAATTTCAAAAAAGTTTTTGACATTCACATGGTTAGTGCTGCCTTCTATTTTGTTGGTGGCAAACACGTAAACATTTAAAAAAAAAAAAAAGAAAACAGAAAGACCAGAGCACATTTGAAAAAAAATGAACAGAAAAATAAAACAAGCAATTTTTCATTCTTTATGTGTGGCTTCAGTTTTCCTTTGCCCCCTCCAGGCAGTGTGTGTGCATTTTTATGACAACAGACACACCCGAGTCCTTTCTTTTCCTTCTTTTTAGTTTTCATTCTTGTGTAAAGTACATTATTTGTTCATCTCCACCTGCCTCTCTCTGTCCTCCCTCCATTTCTCCTTCAGACAGGCAGAAAGAACTGAGGCTTTTGTTGGGGCTTTGAGTCACCCTGCATCATTATGCATCTATTGTCAAAGGAACATGGGAAGGGTTTCGATTGCCTAATTGTGGGTCTAAAAAGCTTAAACACTTGGTCGTCCTGTTTGACCAGCCTCTTTCCATCATCACCCATCTCCCGTTACTGTAGTATCATGGGATTTAATCCTCTTCTCAGTGAGGATAGATTTGGACTTTTTTCCTTTAAACAAAATTGACATGCCCATGTGTAGACCTACAATAGAAGAGTTATTGGTCACTGTAATCGCTCCTCCTGTCCACACTGGCCGTGAAGTGATCCCTGCCTAAAGTGAAGCGGCTCTAATAAAAGAGAGATGACAAAATACAAAACCACCAAAATGCATTCTTAAAGTTTAGCTGAAGCTAATATAAGGACTTAGCAGTCTGAGCTAGCCAAACTAATTTGGTAGGCCTTATCTTCGTCCTAGCAATCATATGTAGGCCATCATTCGGCTGTATTCAGACCAAGTCCAGCAGCAAAAACTCAGGTCTTCTCATTCATTTTAATGAGGGTTATGCATTTTCAGAGCGATCAGACCAGCGGCATGAATGACTGTGAAGTAAAGCGTCATGTGTTTTCACCAGTTTAAAACGTTTTTGTTTTTTTTTCATCTGTGGATGCCAATGATCACTGTAGGACTGGCATGATTAACCTACTCTGGCAGAAGCATGACTAGAAATCATAAGTAGAGTGGAACGGGTCAGTAGCAGGGCATGCTATTTAGCATGGCTAAATGCTACAGAGGACAATTTTCTGTGTAGCATTATGTTTCACTTGTGATCAGTCGGTTTGGTCTTCTGCCCCAGTTTAAAACACGGCGTAAGGATATGCGTCACACCCTGGTTGTTTACTTTTATTTTTAATACATCCATGTGGACAAACGATCACAAGTAGGACCAGAATGCTAGTAGCATAACTAGATAGCAGCTTCTGCTTTCAGCAATCTGATCAGAGGGGGGTGGTTAAAGTTCACATCACGTCACACATATGGGCCATGGAGTGACACTCTCACACCACCGCACAACCCTGCAGCGTATTGTCGCACCTCCAGCTTTGGTCTGAATACAGCCTTAAAAAGACGTACATGAAACAAGTAAGAAAAAATGTGATATTGAATTTTTGACAAAATGGCAGACAAAAGCAGGCACATTGTCTATCTGTTGTCTCTCTGGTCAACTGACCATAAAATTCAGCTGTGAATATATATATATGTATGTATGTATGTACAGGTGAGTCCTGTCATTAAAATGGCTACATTCCTGCAAGTCAAAAGGTAATAGCTGCTAGCTTGTTTAGTTTGTACCATTAGGGACCAGGTTAGTGTTAGGGCCATTTTTAGCATGTAGGTTGCAAGCTCAGAAGTTGTTTGACAACACTAACATGCTGCTAGCGGAAGGGAGGAAAATGCCACCTGAAATAGGCGCCCAATGGCCAGCTAACACCACCAATCGACATCCTGTGAGTCACGCTAGGCTCACTCAGACTGCTGAAGCCTTGAGCTTCAGCTAAACACATGCGCCGACTACAGGTTTTGACAACTATCTTTCGCAGTGGGGCAACACTTGGAAGGGATTGACTCACAGCCATTATGCAAAAGAGGAAAAACTACAGCAACAATAACTTTAAATGTACATATGGTATATGTTGTACTGAAATAGACTACCTATTATTTAACACAACTGACTTTCATTGTCATGTTTAAGTGAGTTTATGTTTTTGGCTACTAGTTTTTCTTTTGTCCTTCCTTTGCTACCAAATAGATACCTGTTGCTAGCTATCCTTTGTTTTGTCTCTGTCTATTCAGCCCCCTCTCTTCTAGTGGGAGTTTACACTTGTGAGACATTCTACCTGTGGCGTGACTAGTGTCCTCAAAATGTGGCTAAATGTAATTTGCTATCCACTTTTTCTCCTCCGTTAAAGGCAATTACGGTATCATAGCTTTATCAGTGTAGTTCAGAAATAATTGTGGGACTTAATGCTGCTCATACACTCAAGGAAAAGTTGTGTTTTGTCTGTCATGGTTTGATCACCTTTGTTCACCTGGGGCTAAATTACGTAGACCATGTCAGATCTATTCTCTATCATTTCGTCGTGTTTTTCCCTCTGCTCTCAGACTGCTCGGTTGTTAAAGTACAGCATTAAGTTAACTAATTATTCAGAAATGACATCCACTTTAACAATCGAAACTAGACTCCTCCTACAATTCTTATTCTTTTCTCAAAAGACAACCTAATTGTGTCATTTTGCTTGAGATGACACATTTTTTCTTCTTTTTGAAGTGAAGGGAAGCAAGCCTTCTGTCATGTGACTCATCGTATTTCGTCAGGTGGTGTTGAAGAGACTTGACGATCCAGGTGACAGATGGCTGGTCAGAAAATGATAAAAGAGAATGACTGAAGGGGCTCTGTTGGTGGCTAGTGTCTTCCATTTTGACTGACTGACTGATGGGAGATTTCCTGTTGCATTTGAAACTTGTCTTGTATGTGATTGGTTGTTGGGAAGGGTATGTGCTTTCTTGATTCATCGGAGCAGGTAAACTGTGTGTTTCCCTGTCTGTGAAACGTTTCCTGTATTTCTCTGGTAAGGTGGGACTTTTTGGACAACCTGTCTTTGAATTCGTCCCTACGGGGTGAAGCTGCCCTTGAAGGCTGACTAGAGATCAGCTCAACCTGCCTCCCCCAGTATTCATTTCTGCTGAAGCCAGCCATTTGTGGGGAGTTCTCCGTCATATCCCAAGGTCAGCTTCAACGAAAAACTTCCCCCTCGGATATTCCATTGCTTTGGAGTAATGGTAGGAAGCAAGGCAGGAAGTAAGGAAATGGAGTAGAATGTGGGAAGGACTGAGGGAAGGAAGAGAAAAAGGCCAGGCAGATGACCCTCGCCTCTCTTCCACAACATTCTTTTCAGGGATGAGACTGCGTCCCGTTGGACGACGAGAGGAGTCTGGTCTTGTCTTTCCCCGACCCTCGCCTCTGTAAGACGGTCCCGCTGTTGCTCCCACTACTGCTCCCTCCATCTGCTGCACGCTCCTTCTCTCCCCGCTCCCGCTCCCGCTCGGATCCGCTTTCGGAACGCCGGGAATTCTGACGCGAAGGCGTGCTGGGCTGGCGGGAAAGCTGACCGTTCTTCTCATCTGAGGGGCCAGGGGTAAGATCAGGGAGAAAAGACGTGAAACAAATAACTGAACTAACAGGTTGTGTGTGTGCAGGCATGTATTACTCACATAGTGGGGACAGAGTTAACATTTGACATTGTGGGGACCTTCCTTATGGGGGAGAAAAATGTGCCCAGAAAGAAGAAAAGTCCCCATTACATAAATAATTACATTTTAAGGTGAAGACTTGGTGAAGTTTAGGGTAGAGGTTAGGCAAGTAGTGGTTATGGTTAAGCTAAGTCTTCATGAATGAATGCAAGGCTGTGTAATGTGAGGGATAACTGTGAGGGATAAAAACACAACTATATATCTGTATGCACACGGGTGTGATACTTACCAGCCAGTGCCTGCACAGAAGGCTGATCATGAGTACTCAGGAGCTGAGCCTGAATTGTTTCCACCACTCTTTTGAATCTGCGACTGGGACCTGAGAGGAAGGAGGATCAACTCATCACTCATTCCAGGCTGCTCTGGCTCAGAGAGCAATTTTAAAGTCAAACACTGTGAAACTTGAAACTCTAATTTTACATACTAAAACAGAGTAGCCTCAAGGATATAGATTGCAAATACATGCTAAAACTTAAATAAGCATGAATGTGAAGACCGGTTTTAGCCTAATTTTCCATATATTCCTTTTTTTTTTTAAACCTGCGAGAACTGATTACTTTGGCCACTTGGGGGCAGCAGAAACAAGTTGTAAACACAACACATACTATCACCTTTAAAGTTGATGCAAACTTGTTGGCCAACAGTTACCTATATTTTGTCACTAACCAGCAGACAGGGAAGAGACATTAGCATTCATTTGCAACATGCAAATATAAGTCTAGTATTCACTTTCTTTTAGCTCTGTTTTTGTCACCTGAGTGGAAAATCTGGCTTTAGCTGCCAAATGCTCCATTGAGTTCACCAGCAAGTTGCAAACTGTGTCTGTGTCTTTAAAGACATTTAAATAATCCATACCTTTAGCCTAGAATTTCTTTGATGCATGTAAAGCTGTAAGTATGATTAATCTATAAGGGAAGTCTATGTGGGGATATTAACTAAATCTACAGCAAACTACCTTCATGGGTCAACACATTTTAGCATGACCACAACTTTTTTGAATGGGTTATCAAAGGCAGAACACAAATCCCTATTCCAACCCCAGAGGTCCTAGCCATAACATATTCTGCAGGACTTTGTGAGGTCTGTACAGTAAATGAGCGTGAAATGTTCATCACAATAGGTCATTTTATCCTTCCCATTTGTTTAACAGTCCAATTTTCTAAACTTAAGTCACATTACTAACTTTGTGGATACATGTTTTATACATGTACATGACATGTCCGGCAGCCAATAACACATCCGCACCTGTTATTAGAGTGAAGGTGACGCTGTAGATGCCCATCTCTCTTCTTCCTTCCCTCTCTGCTCGGTCCCTCTCTCGCTCCCTGTCTCCTTCACTGAAAGCAATGTCCACCTACGGGAGCAAAGGACCACACATCCTTGAGTTCACAAGCAAGATCATTGACTCAACAGGGTTTTCTCACAAACAAACATCAGAAATTGTAGCGATTTATTATTACAGCCTTTTTGTGATTATTGGTCAGTGTATATTGTATGCCAGCTTTAAACGTAAATTGTGTATCTGTGTTACTGAATCCGCATGTATCAGGTAATTACATTACATTACAAACACACTCCTTCACAAGGAGCACTGAGCTGCCAACATGAATATGTAAATATGTAAGATTTGAGTCTCTCAGGACTGAAATGAAATATATATTACTTGGAACTTGACAGGCTTCTGGAAGACAGAGGGGCCGCCGGAGGACTTGTACTCTGCCCGGAAACTGTTCTGAGACACCACACTGTGGCTGAGGGATGGGATCTGGAGAGGCAAGAGAATAAAGGGTGATGCTCAGTAAAAGAGATAAGATCTTAAATATGTGTCTTCATCACCACAAATGGTGTCATACATTATTGCTGTAAGTTATGGAGGCTTATCTAAGCTTTAATCGTACTCACAGAGAGAAAGGCATGGACGATGTCAGCCTTGATAGAGCTGAGCGGCTTGTCTCGAATCATAACAAAGATCTGCTCCTCTCTCTCCAGGCTGATGAAGTTACCGAACCAGGACCTCTTAGCAAGTCTGCAAATTGATAATGAGACAGATTAGTTCCATTCAAACTTTTCACACGAGCGCAAATGAATAATACAAAATATTTGGTGTGAGACATATTTGATGTGTTATTTTTAACTGGCCAATAATGACTGACATAGCGTTCAGTCAGAGACACTCACGTCAAGGAATGGACTATTTATAGCATTTTGGTCATTCTGTTAAATTTGGCAGAAAAAAAAAAGCAGCGACAAGAATTCTGCTGCATTGGAGATCTAACACCGCCTTAACAAACACATACATGAACATTAAATAAATAAAATCATCCAGGAGGCCTGGGTGATGGAATGATCTGCAGCCAACTGGGTGACAGAAAATGAGTAGTGAAAGTACCAGATTATAATGTCCACACACTGCACTGGTGTGGATATGGTTGGAGGTTACTTGTCAGCTGGTTGACAATCAGCTGGTGAGTGATCAGTTAATGCAGATGTCAGTGCACTGATGCCCATTGATGTTATAGAAAATTGACGAAAATGCATTAAGTGTGATACTCCTTTGCTACAGAAATACAACTTGACCAGTCTGGTAGACAACAGTTAGCCTTTAGATCGACAACAAATAAAGGACAGATCGATTAAAATTCTATAAAAACTGGCACTTTCTGAATATTGATTCTCAAGTCATTTAATTTCATATTCAGTCATTTCATTTGCAGTCACAGATTTTTAAAATTTTATTATTTTGTGCCTGTTGTGGTTGGGAAAACAATCTGTACTAGCAAACAATGCTAAAGTAGCTTATTTACACATCCTGCAGATACACAGCAACATTAGCATTGATTTGTTGTTGTATTTTTGAACACCTGATGATGGAAAGTCAAGTATTCACTCTCCTCTGTTTCAGCTAGGTTTAACGCCTGGGGACAGAATCTGGCTCGTTAGCTGCTAAATGCTCCATTATGTTCACCAGCTAGTTGCTATCTACTGTTTAGTGCTGAACAGAAAGCATGCAGTGGGTTTATCAGAACTTTTTACTTTTTACTGCCTGTTGCTACTGGAAATTAAGTACCTGACCCAAAACAGCAAGGTTGCATGACAGAAAACCATAAAAACTAGTTGAAAAATACTAAAAAGCTCCATGGAGCAGAGAGACGGAGAGAAATATTAAAATTCTGTGGGTTCTGGACTCCTTTCACTTTCATATCATCATGTGATCCATTCTGAGAACAAGCATATTGATTATACCCACTTTCAATCATACTCTTTACTCTTTTTACATAAAATTTTTTCCTGTGCAAGTCCCGTTTTTTAAAGAATTGTTACTTATACACAGCTTTGTGTTGAAGCAAAGCAGAAGCGGAAGTTCATCCTACTGCGAGGATCATGAAACTAAAACAATTCAAAACATTCCAAAACATAAATTTAACAAGTTATCAAATTGAAATTGAAAGTTCTTTCTCAACCCTAGAAACATCAGTTGATGACACAAAAACAAAAAAAAAAGATTTAGCTACAGAGTGAGACATCTCATCTCTGTACAATCTTTGGTGAGAGTTGCCATGCGCATTACGAGAAAGGTAGTGTGATCCAAAATAACGCTGCTATAGCTGGTAACCATGGCTGCGGTATATATTTCATAATATTTTTATAAATGTATATATTTATATAACGCCTTTTACATAGTGACGCACATAAGTTACGGAAGTAAAGGCTCGACTCCAAACCAGGCATTACAGCAGTGTTTTCTGTGGACAAGATTAACTCCCTTTGGTGTGGACTTTGGGCTTTTTCACTTTGCAGACCTTTTACATGCACAAAAATGCTACATGACACAATAAAGGGAAGGCGAAAAGCCAAAAGCATAATATGACCTTTTTAAAGTTCCTCGTGGTGAGATTGTTTTGTCAACCCTCACAAGAAACTTCTTAACTTTTGTATTGCACTCAAACAGAAAATAGAGAAAGACAAGCTGAGGCATGTGTGGACTTACTCTGGACTTGACTCTGGAGTCAAACTGGACATGTCCTCTGATGTAGGGACTGAAAAAGGACAGAGACAGAGTCAGAGAGGGAGAGAGAAGAAGGAATATGGAAAAGGGCAGTGAATCTTGATGACGGGCCCTAATTTAATTGCCCTAATTACACATTATCACAGAATCAGACATTACTCAACACAGCCGCAGGCTGCAGGCTGAGGCATGCACAAGTGTCTTGGTAATAATAGATTCTGTCTTTGATGCAAATGAAGAGTAAGAGATTGTTTAGAAAACACGTTTTCAGGATGTACTATCTTAACTAATCAGTGGAGTCATCATTCACTTTGCGTTCGTTTAAATTCTTCAGCTTCACTCACCTTGCAGTTTGCGCCGATGGAAGCGCGGTGAGCCCAGAAGGTTGTTTTTGAATGAGTTGAGCCTCGTTCTCCAGTGGGCGGAGCTTGAGGCGGCCAGACCGCCGCTGCCTCCCGGACTGGAGGGCGGGGTCAGCGACAGCGAGGCCCCGCCAGCTCCGTCCGCTCTGGAAGAAGAAGACGAGGAGGAAGAGGAGGGAGGGGTGGTGGAGGAAGGGTGTTGGATTTGGTGCACAGGCGTGCCCAGCGGGGTGGGCAGCGGTGAGCCCTGTGGCGTGACCTGTGACACAGGAGGATGGGTGGCAGAGGAGTTAGAGGACGAGTGGACATTCTTGGACTTGAATACAGATGGTGAAGGGAAGTTGAAGAAGCGTGGAATGGGGGAGAGGAGTGGAGAGGGGGACGGAGAAGGGGAGCGTGGAGTCTGGAGTGGGAGGGACTTCATGGAGTGGAGGCGGTGCCGTTCAGTGGGGCCCTTTGAGGGCAGTGTTTGGGTTTTTGGGTCAGGCGCTGGGCGGGTAGGCTGAGAGTTGGTGGCACTTCCTGGTTTGGGGTCTTTGGAGGAGGAAGCAGAGGTGGAAGTGACTTCTGATTGGCTGAAAGTGAAGACCGGGCTCTGATGGGCAGACAGAGAGAGATGGAGAAGGAGGGAAACAGGGATGAACAGATGAGAGAAGGCAATGGTCATGAATTATGGTTCTGGAAACGATTCTCCAATAAGTCGCGATCAGAATCACCAAATGGAAGATGGACTTGATGATCTCTACTCTTGGGTATAATTGTGTGTGTGTTAGTCCCTTTTTGTCCATGTTAGCATGTGCGCACAGACTTATGTATGAGGAAGCATGATGTGTCTATGAAATGGGAACATGTATGACTGAATGTGACAATATGATGGCAAGGGAAGGCCAGCAGTGACAGTCTGAGTAACAGTTATCAAAGAAAACACAGCCTAACAGGAAATTTGGTTTTGTGCTTTTGAAGGCCAAAACTGATATTTATTTATTGGAGCTGCTGATAATACATATTAGTAGCAGCAGATATTGTAGACTATATATACTGTGTGTTCAATAGGAAAAGATTGGAAAGACAGATGTGGCAGCTTCCTGATACATTTGACATCTAGGACTACTTTTAGTAAACAGCACTGCAGAGAGCTGACAAAGACTGACTGACTGACTGCTAGTGCAACAATCACTACAGTGTGTTGCCTTCAGGAACCCTAAATATTAGAATTATTGCAAACGAAAGGATAAGGCTTGAACTTTTTTATAGTAAAGTACAAAGAAAGACTGAAATTAACATATGAGATAATCTCTCTGTGGCTGATTTCCCTGCTCTTTCTTTCTTTGGCACACAGCTCCAACCTCACTGGTTCCTACTGAAGATGTTAATGATTAAAAACTGGTCACAAATATATAGTTTCAAGGCTCAGTATTTTGGTTAAACAACTGGGCATGGTAGTTACATCCAACGTTACATATACAGGAAGAAATAGTGAATGTATCAGGGACTATTTTCAGCTGTGGATGAATACACATTTGGTATGTTAGCTAGCATTTACAGCTGTAGGCTCACTGATGTGTGCCTTCAATTATGTCACAATGTCCCAAATTTGCATAATTTATGCCTATGTACACGATAGAAGTGAAGCTAACAGAGGGGGAATACGGTGCTGCTGCACTAGACAGTATGACAAAGCCAACATGTTACTTGAACATTAAAGCAGTTTCGCCTATTCTAGTAGTTTTCTAATAATTATATAAAAAATAGTACAATTTGTCTCAATAGTTTCTGCACAAAAATGGAGCTCTATGGCACAGAGGAAGAAGTTATATCACTTGTTGGCTACACAGGAAATAGTTAGCTCAATCAGTTTATTGGTTGTTTTGGTCTTTTCAAGGGGATTTGTTGACAATAATACAAATATAATCAGCCTAGTCTAAGGAAGATAGGGTCTAAATATCACAGATAAAGTCTAAATTAACAATGATACTGGTATTTGATGTGTGATTTCTACTGTATACAAAGACAGAATAGAAGCCTTGCCCAAAACAGATAGCAGAAGTGTTATCTATTACATTTTGCAATCAATGTGTCCTACTGTATCTATAAAAAGAGACTATGGTCTGGGTAGGGTGTGCTTGGGTCTGCCAAAGCCAAATTATGTAATTATGTGCATATTGTTAAAGGCATAATTTGACATTTTGGAAAGTATGCTTATCTTGCCAAGATTTGGATTATAAGATTGACACCACTCTCGTATTTCTGCGGTAAATACAAAGCCATAGCTAGCAGCCTGTTAGCTTATAGCTTAGCATTAAGACTGGGACCGGAGATTGTCTCACAAAGCTCGCTAATTCAAAAATATTTCATCTGTTTAATCTGTGCAACTGAGTCTCTGCTGGTTGCTGTCCAGGAAGTTACTGCTCCCAGCCAAAAAATAGTGGGATAAAAATCCACTGGTAAATACCACAAACAGCTGTTTCAACATGTAGGTTTTTGTAGCAATTGAACAAACAAGACATAATGTGTTATGTAGTGGCCTTTAGAGGTTCTAGAAGAGTAATTTTATTACCTTTAGACAGAGCTATTGTGCTTCAGTTTTGTGCTACAGCTAACAAGATGGTAGTGGCTGTTTAATTTCGTACCATACATGAGAGTGGTATTGATCTCCTCATCTAACTCTTGGCAAAAAAAGGGAATCAGAGCATTTACTGCTTGTAAACATAATAAGTAATGTCTATAAGAATGTGTACTAGCACTGCTAATTTAGGGAAAATCGCCAACAAGCAAGTTTAAAAAGCTCTTGGATTGTATTATCATATATATGCTTAGACTTTTTGACCCTATGCAATAAAGATAGCGTGTTCACGTTGCTCATTGCAATTTGTGAAAGCGAATGCAAAGAGAGCATCATACATTTCAACATACTGTATGTGGACATAATTCACCCTCTTGCTGCGAAGTTAAATATCTGATGTAGCTTTAATCAACAGATGCTAAAACTGAGTGAAAACTGTGCACATTAATGCAGCTTTCTGTGCCAATCCCCCACTCTCATGAGTGTAATCATTTAGTCAGATTATGTCATGTAAAGTACAGAACAGCACATTTTACTGACCCGGCCAGGACCATCATAGGCACAGGGAGATTAAAATGGGTGAGATTATTTTGGAGAAAGCAAATATTTGTAGCTGTGTAACTTCTCACAAGTTCTTGCAGCATGGGGATGGCTGATTGAAAGTCTGTTTCTGTGTCTCCAGAGAGCAGGTCCAACCCTATTGTTTCACTATGATTATACATATGAAGCAGCTACAGGTCAGCGGCAACAAATAGTAAAAAGAACAACAAATACTTCAATACCGCAGCTGATTTTAATTAAATAGAAAAGAATAGAATGAAGTCCTTACCCTGGGACTGCTGAGAGGACTGGAGGACAGACCTGTGGATGCTCCACTGACTGAACGAGACCTTTTGAAGACAGCAACAAATGAACAGTTCTTCTGTTATTCATCATTCTAATCTGTTCTAAATTTGACCTTGATATCGAGGTTGTTATTCATACTTGCAATTTTCATTAGAAAAAAAAAAACCCCTCATATATCTGCTCTGGTTCGTACCTCTGGCTGTGTGCGTTAGTGTCCAGGGCCCTGCGAGGTGGGGTGGGAGACCCCTGTTCTGTGACACTGAGGACCTCCAGGCTCTTCCTCTCTGGACGACAGCGGCCATGACGCGTCAGCATGGGGGAGTCCACACGCTTCCTGGGTGGGTCTTGAAGGACAAAAATGTAAGTTAAAAAATATAATAAGTATATATATTTTTTAAACATCTAACATCAAGTTCTTCTGACATTTAGACATTTTCGATGAAATTTTAAGCTTAGATTGAAAATTAATATTATCCTTTCACAACAAAGCTTTTGTCTTGCTCTTTGATAGACCACAGCCACCAGCACAAGTCTTCTCACCTATGTCATTTCTGGGTGGCAGATCCTCGTCTTCACAGCTGGGGTATCGCTCCTTCCTGTCCAACAGGAGGTAGTAAATCATCTTCTCTTGGTTCTCCCTGCAGAAAAAAGACGCAGTGAGACTCAGAGACCAGAGGAGACGGACAGTTAAGTTAAATTGGAGAACACAAGAGAAAACAAAGGCTTGTCAGGGTCATCAAAAACAAGCTAAAATTGGGAAACAGTTGCGTATTTACACATCCAGCAATCACAGGTCAACATAAATATTTATTGGAGTTGTGGCCATCTGACCAATATTTATTCTCCTTTTTGCTCTGTTTATGCTTTTCTCGAGGTCTTAAGGAAAATTCTGGATTTTAAATGGAACGATGGTCGTGGCTGTAAAAATGATATCGCAGGATATTTAATAAAGGCAGGAAAGAGAAGGAAATCATGGTTTGTGTTAAAACAAATTGGTTTCACAGAGGAAATTAATCCCAATTTCCTGAATGGAAAATCCTAACCTCCTCCCTAACCTAACTTTGTCACACTTTACACTAGGTCTGTCCTTTTCTTACTGGTATTTACGCACTGAAAGCTGCTGTAACTGTATTCCAACAGTAATCACAGTTATAGAATGTCAATCCAGTGTTAATACAAAAAAACATTGATGAGGGCAGCTTCAATATGAATATCTGTAGAGGCTTATTTTGTTGAAGAGGACTACACTGCTACTGCTGTTGCATTGTGGGTAACGAGAAGCCGAATCACTTTCGCAGAAAAGGGGGACACAAGGGGATGGGCGGGGAGAGAGGGAGATAAAAGAGGCATTGTTGCTCTTGTTACTGCCATGCCAGGCAAATTAATAAAGTAAGTAATTGACTGGCCACATTGAGAGAATGAGAGAGAGAGAGAAAGAGAGAGAGAGAGAGAGAGAGAGAAAGAGGTTGTGAAAGAGAAATTAAATTAACTACACACAAAATTATGCAGTTTTTTTTTCAGCATGCATGCAAGCACACCTTCAAACTGCATGCTGGCTTCTTGTGAGACTTGACATGTCTGCTCAACTTTTTGGATGATTGCATATGCTCAGGGATCAACAGGTGCAGTGGAAACACATCTTTATTGATGTTTGAGTTCTTCTGTTATACACAGCATATTTACTTTTAAACAGTGGTGCACATTGATGTATTGCCGTCTATTCAAAGTGGAAATTTATGATGGGTTATATTTACTCACTCCTCACTTGTAAGGTCCTGTGTGAGTTTGACCCGGTCTCTGAAGCACCCTAAGGAGTACATGCTTTCCAGGACATCAGGGTCCAGGTCTGTTAAGGACAGGATCCTCTTCACACACACCCGGCGAGGGGGTGGCTGCTCTGGGCAAGGCTCATTACGACCACTCCTGATCAGAAAAAGGTCAGTGTGTGTGGTTAGCATATGCAATTACAAACATTAGAAACATCTCAAGAGCTTACAGCAGGCACTGACAGACAATCAGGTCCAACATCACACGGGGTGACTGTCGGCTGAGAGAAAGCAGTGTAATATTAAAGTGCATAATTCCAACAACAGTCGGGTAGAGCTAGAGAAAGAATTTGACCCTCGCTTTTAAACTGTTATCACTTTGTTGATTACAGTATAGACAGCTGGAACATTCTGAGGTAATTATGAACTATAAAATGGGAGTTGTGGGTGGGACTGGCTTGATTGGAACAGGGAAAACGCAAAGAAAGTTTGAAAATAACAAAGTAAGAAAAATGAATGTACTTACTGGTACCAGGCGTGTTTCTGTATTGCTTCTAGCTGCAATCAGCAAAACCAGAAGACAATATTAAGGCACTGATTCAAAACATGTTTTTTTTTACCTTTTTACAACTAAGGTAACCCTCAAATCACACATGTTAACAAAGGTGAAGCATCTGCTGCGAACTGTCCAAAAAAGACTGCAGATAGACTCATAGTACTAAATTCAGCTGCTCTTTTGCACAGTGTTAGGCATATAGTAAGAATGTGTTTCAGGAATTAACCTGTCCCAGTTTGTTCCTGTGAACTTTCTCTATGTCCCACTGCATGATCTGATATGGCCGTTATGTTGTTGTTTGTGGAACATCAAAATAAATGCTACTCCAGGACCATCACTCAAACCGACCAATCGTGTTTTTGAAATGTTATAGATTTGCGACTCAAGAAACACACAAAACAAACACACTCCAATGTGAAAAGTACGCACATGGAAGAAGATATTCTTTCTAACAAGTGATTAATTTGTGAAGGACCCTATCCATGATATATTTCCTAAACATAACCAAGTATTTTAGTTCCCTAAACCTAACCCTTTAAGCTCCCAAATGTAACCAAGTATTTTAATTCCCAAACCTTATCAAGGATTTTTAGTTCCATAAACCTAACCCTTTTAGTTCCCAAATGTAACCAAGTATTTTTAGTTCCCAAACCTAACCAAGTATTTTAGTTCCCTAAATCTACTAAAGTATTTTAGTTCCAAAATGTAACCAAGTATTTTAGTTCCCTAAACCTAATAAAGTATTTTAGTTCCCAAACCTAACTGAGTATTTTAGTTCCGTAACCTACCAAAGTATTTTAATTCCCAAACCTTATCAAGTATTTTAGTTCCCTAAGCCTACTAAAGTATTTTAGTTCCCAAATGTAACCAAGTATCTAAGTTCCCTATTAATTTAAAAATAATAACCCAAAAGTTTAACAATTTGTTCCAAACATGATCATGGTGCCCTTGGTAAAAGTCCTGTTTTTTTGCGGACTTTGTTGCTTTTTGCTCTGATTCAACGATGGCCAGCAGCAACAGTAAATATAATGTTGCAGGAACAAAACCAAAACAGCAGTTTCAGATAAACCACGGCACATGCAGCTTGATTTTGTTTGTAGCCATGCTGGCAGCATCAAATATCTCAACAATTACTGAATGGATTGTGCTTCTACTTTCACAACACAAGAAAGTCTTTCTGCAGTCCAGTCCTAAATACTCCAGCATATTATGCACTGTATAGAAGTCCCATCTCTGCATTAGGACTGCATACAGTGGTAGCCATCTCATCAATACTGTACGGTATCTCTTGGGGCTGGAATAATGGAGCAGCTGCAGTTCTGCAAGAATGTAAAAAGTCCAAAGTGGGCTTGCTGTGAACGCTGTATTTGTACATCTGCAGTGAGAAAACTAGCAAGCAGCTGCATGCAGTATATACTGTACGGCACAGAGCACGGTTTTCTTACTGATGTGAATAGGATGAAAATGGCAAAGGGTTCATTTCTGAATGTTGTCCTTGCTAGCTACAGATACTTTAGAATTGGATTGAAATTTGTCTCCTTGCTTGGTGGGTAGTTGCCATGGAGGCAACAAGCAGACGGACAGAATGAGAGAGACAGTCTGACCTGGTTTCAGGCTCCATTAATCAACAGCTCATCACACGAAGCCACAGCTTTGATTAAATCTGCTCTGTTTTAGCAGAATGACTAACTGACCAGACATATTCTTCCTGTCTTATTTTTACAGCATGTAGCAGACCACATCATCACAGTTGTCTCTGTCTCCCTCCAGCTTCCTCATTTTTCTCTAACCTGAGTGCAGTGGAATTTCCTCTAGCAGTCCATTCACTCAGTCATTCATTTATTCATTGACTCACCCTCTCGTCTCTATCTTTCTCTGAGCCGCCACATTCTTTTCAAGCCTTGCTTTCGGGAGGGAAAGCTGGCATTTACGCGAAGAGGAAGAGAGGTCCTCTTCTTTTTCAACTCAATGCCTCCATACTTCTTTACACTGATGACGCCACTTGATCCATCCATTCATTCTTCTAAACAGATGCATATACACACTGTAGGCCTCTCTTGCTTCCTACCTCTTGTCCTGTGTCCAAATAAAATGCCTTTGAGGACAGAAATAAAGACAGGTCAGTCCTGTCATGGCTGACTCTGCTACTGCCTTTGAGCAATACCTGAGGCCCATCTCTCTGCTCTGTTCTTTCCACCTTCGTCATCTCCCTCATCGCAGTGTAAGGTCTTGTGTCAGAGACGATTTCTGTGGCATCTTGAAGCAAAGCCCGGGGCTGGGTCTTTTCTTTTCTTTCCTTCCTCTCTCCTAAATGCCTGCTTCATACTTTGAGTGCTGATGTGGTGCAATGGGCCTGCGTTCCATCGGTCCAATACCTGAACTACCATACTATTTCATATGCCAGAGAAGTTTGAGTACATCCAAATGCATAGTGTGTCAAATGCAGTATGACAAAAATATCAAGAAGTCCTACTGCATCCGGTCCTATCGCAGCATACAAGCCAGCATGCTGTTCTGGCTATTGTGACCCACAATGTCAGAACGACTGAGTCGCCAAGAGAGGACAGACAGATGATATTCTAAGCTTCATTCTAAACTTTCCTTCAAATTTTGCACAACGCATTGCGACTGATATATGAGCGTGAGGGTCAAATTTCAAGGTGCTGTCATGACGAAGTAGGGTACCCTAATTTTATGAATACTGCTCGCAACAGTACGTACTTTGTGAGGGCAGCTGCAGTACTGTAGGTATGTAAAGAGGAAGTATGCAACACAGTTGGGGAGTGGCAACAATTGACCACTTACTGAGCCCCGCCTTCTGTTTTTAACGTTGTTTTATCTTGTCAAGTTTAATAATTTCAGTCTGGTGGGTAGGATTCAGCGGCCTCTAGAGGTGAAGTTGCAAATTGCAACCAACTGAATAGCCCCTATCTCACATACGGTAGCCACTAATAACATTAAAATCCCTCCTCGGTGCCAGTGTTTGGTTTGTCCGTTCTGGGCTACTGTAGAAACATGGCGGACTCCATGGAAGAGGACCCGCTCCCTCTGTAGATATAAAAAGGCTCATTCTAAGGTAACGTAAACACAAAATCCAACAAAGAGCAGGACAGAGCTGCTAACGGTGCAGCCGAAGCAGAGTTCAGAAACAATATGTGAGAGGGAGCAGACTTTGACAAAAGAGCAGCTTCCACACAGTGAAGAAATACTACATGGCTGATGTGCTGGTTGTGAAGTTTTCTTAAAAGCACTCAGTTACGTGCTGTAGGTGGTTAGCTAGTTAGCGGGACATGGATACGTTATAGAAGATGAAAACAATGTTCCATTACTTTAAGTTAGGATTTTGTTTTAATGCTTTTGGAAAGGCTTCGAAACTCTTACAACAGCCCCCTGCACATATGTTCACCATGTGGAGGGATCCAAAGCTTGACAGACCTGCTATTTGCTCAGCTATGAATGGACAATAGTTGTTGAGGGCTTTAGAAAATGGTCAGTTAGGTTTATTACAGCCACGTTATGGATATGCTGGCCGAGCTTCCTGGTCTTTCATCTGAGATGTGTGAAGACAGAAATATACAGTCAGGAAATTTTGCTTGAGTATCCTTATTGATTTGCTTAGTCATGTTTATAGTGTCCAGTCTTCAAGTCTTGATGGGTCAGACCTGCTCTCCTTTCCTCCAAGTGACTGACGTGGGGTGAAACAGTTTTTGGCAGACAATGATTCTGATACATATGATCATAGAGGGGACTGGCATAAACGCACAATGCTCTATCTCAACAATGCTCTGCAATGCACTGACACTATGGTATTTGGAGAAAACGTGTGTCTCATCTGCTTCAAAGGAGATTTCATATTTTTGTTCAGGGATGGAGCAAAAGCCCATGCGCTTCGATTCCAAAATGATGTTTCTGCTGGGAAACCATTACATTTTCTATTTTTCAAATGAAATATATAGCTGCAATATGATTCAAAGAACAATGCCATTTACATTTATGAAGTGTCTTTTCCTTCTTGCTAATAAGCCCCGTGGTCCCCACCACCTCACCGTGAGTCTCTTGTCAGCGTTGACTTCTATCATTCCTTTAAGCAAAGCTTGGCAGTCAGGAGGTATAAAGTGGGGCATGTGGAATACCCCGCTCTTCACTTTCTCTAGAAGCTGCCGCAGGTTATCATGGTCAAAGGGCAAGGCACCCTGGGAAGGAATGGAGGGGGATAGAGAAAGATTAGAAAACAGAAATAAGAGATAAATGAGAAAAGATAATTAAAACATAAATAAATATGATTTTTATCCATCATTAATGCAAGTTGTCATCTGGTTGTTTTCTATGTGTGTGTCACTCAACACAGTTGGAGGAATATTTTGACATTTTGGGAACTTCACTTATTTGCTGTCTTACCACGAGCAGTTAGCCTAGCTTAGCATAGAAACTGAAAACAGGGGGAAACCGCTAGACTGGCTCTGTTCAAAGAGAACAAAAACAACCTACCAGGACCTCTAAAGCTAAATAATTATAACTATACATTGTTTATTTAATCTGTACAACAACTAAAGCCAAAAATTACAATTCACATTTTGAAAGCTATGCCCGGTGGAGTGGAGGTGGGCGACTTAATACTGGAAAAATGAAAAATAAAAGGATCTTCTTACCACAAGAAGAGCAAAGAGGATAACTCCACAACTCCATACATCTGCCCTGCGACCATCGTACTTCTCCCCCTGAAACACAGATGTAGGGAAAGGGTGGCATTAGACACATGCACACGCGCGCACTGACACACACACACACACTAAGAGGGAAGTAACTTACCCGTATGACCTCTGGGCAAGCATAGTGAGGGGATCTATAAATAAAGAAGAAAGGAAATTATGGAACGATTGAACTGGACACAAACATACAAAAACCTGACGACACTTGCTCTTTTATCATTGAATAGACTGAACAGGTGAATCCAGGTGAAAGCTACAATCCCATACTAAATTTATCTGTTAAATCCACGTTCCTCCTGACGGGCGATGGGCAGGTGGTTTAAAAATGTTTAAGCTTTTGATGAACAAAGCCATCGATTATGTAAACAGAAACACAATAGAGCATTAAATGGATGTTCTGCACACTGTATATCACCAAATTTTATCAGTTTAAGATGAAATTTGAAAAGGTAGATGACCAAAGTCACTTAATAAACAAGTCAGACATACTAATGTGATGTTGCATGTGTTTTGTTCTGTTAAGTGTTATAGCCCCTCCCATAGGTCATTAAGAGGAATGCAGCTTTTCACAGCATTTTAGATGTTCGCATTCTCATTGGTTGTTCAGGTCACATGACTTCAGTCACTAGATCAGGTCACATGATTAGTAGTGGAAAAGACTAGAGGACCGCATGGGTTAAGATTTCCTTTTTTATCCAGTTTCATCTGCCTGTGTAGAGCTTGGAGCAGCTTTGTGTGTGAGTAGATTAATTAATCTGTGATTATGAAAATTATTTCTGCTCATATTTCATTATATTACATAATATTTATTTACTTTATTTCATAGCTTTTTTGTGTTGGTTTATTTACAGTTTCACATGATTATTAACAACTTGGCATGAAACGATGTATCTTCAATAAATGGAGTTCACCTTGACAACTCACGTCCTGCCTACTCATCGTTGAAGCCACCTAGCCACTTCAGTCAAGTTAAAGTGTTTAGCTGTCTGGTGATGTGTGCCTCGCTTCGCGCTCAGGTGCCAGAACAGTGAAAACACAGCAGCTCAGCGGGTTCTACACAGCAAATACTCTTGTGAACAGAGAAGCACACCTCATTAGCAGCTTCAGCAGGGCCAGCCTGATACCCAGTTAAGTTTCAAGATGGATGCTGCGTCTCCCACAGAAGCACAGCAGGCAGGCTCATCAGCGAACCAGGGTGCTGCTGCCAGGTCAGTCTCTAGCGGGTCTAGCTCAAGCGCAAGCAGTTCATCTGCTAGCTTAGCTGCAGCTAAGGCGCGGGCTAAAGTCTTAGCCGCACGTGCCCGTGCAACCTTTGTTCAGAAAGAAAATGAACTGTTAATAGAAAAGGCTAAGATGGAGGCTGCTCTCGCTACATTAAAGCTAGACAAAAGGATTGCAGCCGCAGAAGCAGAAGCCGAAGCCCTCGAGTCTACAGCAGCAGAGTTAGAGAAAGGCCCTAGAGCTTCCAACATCGGGTCCCTTCTTCCTCCTCAATCCCCCCAAGAAAGGACCAGTGAGTATGTTGAGCGTCATTCACAGGAAGGCTCTAAGCATACACTCGCTGAACCACCACAGAGGCAGCCTCAACTATACAATCCCGCCATCTTGAACAGTGCCACTCCTAATCTATCTCATGGTTGTGCAGATGCTAGACCACGTATTCCAACCACTCCCCTACTGAAGCCAGATCCTGATGCTAACCCCCATAGCTTCTACCCCATGAGGTCACAACAGCCATTCACACCCACTCTCAACAAGCAACCTCCTCTCACTCCCTTTGCTGACCGTACAGGGTTTGGGGATATTGCTAGATTCCTCGTTCGTCAGGAACTGCTCAGCTCCAGTCTCACCAAATTCGACGATCGACCTGAAAGTTATTGGGCATGGAGGACCAGCTTCCTAAACTCCATTGAAGGAACAGAACTTACCCCAAGTGAAGAGCTCGACTTGTTATCCAAGTGGCTGGGTCCACAGTCTTCAGCACATGCGAAGAGGATTAGAGCTGTACACATCAGCGACCCAGCTCGAGGCCTGAGAATGGTGTGGTCTCGTCTTAATGAGTGTTATGGATCCCCAGAGATGATAGAGAAAGCTCTCTTCGACAGACTGGAGAAATTTCCCAAGGTCACCAATAAAGATCCTCAAAAGCTCCAAGAGCTGGGCGACCTGCTACAAGAGCTAGCATCAGCACAGCGTGAGGGGAACCTACCTGGACTAGCTTGCCTGGATACTGCTAGAGGCCTGATACCCATAGTAGAGAAGTTGCCATTCAGTCTCCAGGAAAAATGGATCTCTCATGGTAGTAATTACAAGGCACATTACCAGGTACATTTCCCACCATTCGCCTACTTTGTCGAGTTCGTCTGCAGAGAGGCCTACATCCGCAACGACCCAAGTTTCTCTCTGTCCTCTTCAGCAGACACAATAATAAGGCCAAACAATACAGTAAAGAAGATGAGCAGCTCTAGAAGTTTCATCTCCTCACACAAGACAGAGGTCTCTTCTATGCTTGACTCCGACGATACAGGGACCCCTAGTGCTAGGCCGGATGTCAGTAGGCAATGTCCTATTCATAAAAAGCCTCACCCCCTTAAACACTGCAGAGGCTTTAGAACCAAAACAATCGAAGAACGCAAGGCGTATCTTAAAGAGGCTGGCATATGTTTTAGATGTTGTTCTTCAAGCAAACATTATGCCAAAGATTGCAAAATCGCAGTACAGTGCAAAGAGTGCAGCAGCGACAAGCATGTAGCGGCTCTTCATCCTGGACCAGCTCCATGGCATAGCCAGACCCCTGAATCGGAGAACGGCGGGGAGGAGAAGGGTGATCAGTCTCCTACGGTGAACTCGAAGTGTACAGAGGTCTGTGGAGAGGGTAATGGCCCACGCTCCTGCTCAAAAATTTGCCTTATCACAGTTCATCCTAAGGGTCAACCAGACAGGTCAGTGAAACTCTACACTATTCTTGATGATCACAGCAACAGATTGCTCGCTAGATCTTAGGACATGTGCTGGCCTTACTGAAATGTCTGGGAGGAGAGCCACAAACTTCATTGCAAAAACTTTGGATGGAAGCTTCAGCATAAATCTCCCAACTCTCATAGAGTGTAACTACATCCCTGAGGATAGGTCGGAGATACCCACTCCTGAAATAGCCAAACACCACCCTCACCTCAACTCTGTTGCTAAGCACATTCCTCCACTTGATCCAGAGGCTCAGATCCTCCTTCTCCTTGGGCGTGATGTTCTACAGGTCCACAAGGTGAGAAAACAGCACAATGGGCCTAACAGTGCACCATACGCCCAACGCTTGGATCTCGGTTGGGTCATCATCGGGGAAGCATGTTTAGGTGCGGCTCACAAACCCAAAGAGGTAAACGTGTTCCGTACTCACATTCTTGAGAATGGACGCCATTCTCACTTCACGCCCTGCCCAAACCATCTCACTCTGAAGGAGAAGCCCACTGTGACCAGTCTGAAGTCTCACAGTCCTCATAATCTGCAAGGCTCACCGCTTGCTCGTATGCCAGTTCAACGCTCTGACGGTGACTCTTTGGGAAGAAAGATCTTCCAGCGCACCGAGGATGACAACGAGATTGCCCCCTCTATTGAAGACAAACAGTTCATTGAACTAATGGATAAGGAGATGTTCATCGATGAAGGAAACAACTGGGTAGCTCCACTCCCATTCCGCTCTTCAAGATTACGTCTACCTAACAACAGGGAGCAAGCTCTGAGTCGCTTTAAATCTCTCTGTCGCACTCTTGATAGGAGGGCAGAGATGAAGCAACACGTTGTCGCCTTCATGCAACGGATCTTCGATCAGCATCATGCAGAGCTGGCTCCACCATTAGCGGAGGGAGAAGAGTGCTGGTACCTCCCTTCATTTGGAATGTACCACCCACGCAAGCCTGGTAATATCAGAGTCGTGTTTGACTCTAGCGCCAAACATCTCAGGGTGTCTCTAAATGATGTGTTGTTGACCGGGCCAGACCTGACCAATAGTTTATTGGGGGTTCTGATGCGTTTTCGACGTGAACAGATTGCTGTCACCACAGACATCGAACAGATGTTTCATAGTTTTCTCATGAGGGAAGATCACAGGAACTTTCTTCGATTCATGTGGTTCAAGAATAATGACCCTACAGGTGAGGTTGTCGAGTACCGGATGCGGGTTCACGTATTTGGCAATAGCCCCTCTCCGGCGGTGGCAACCTACGGCCTCAGACAAGCTGCACTATACGGAGAACCGGTGTTTGGCTCTGCAGCAAAAGAGTTTGTACATAGAGAGTTCTATGTGGACGATGGCCTCACATCTCTGCCATCAGAAGATGAAGCTGTCAACTTACTCAAAGCGGCACGAGGTATGTTGGGTATGTCTAACCTACGCCTCCAGAAGATTGCATCCAACAGTCCAACAGTCATGCAAGCATTTCCGGCCTCCGAGTACGCCAAGAACTTGAAGGAGCTCGATCCAGATAGTGATTCTCTTCCAATGCAGTGTAGTTTAGGACTGAACTGGGACCTGTGCAAAGATACATTCACCTTCCGGGTCTCCAGCACTGAAAGACCGTTCACAAGGAGAGGTGTGCTTGCTACGGTGAATAGTTTATTCGATCCGCTCGGCCTAGTAGCACCAATCTCCGTTCAAGGAAAGTCTCTGCTGAGAGAACTAACCCAAGACACCACCGACTGGGATGAGCCCCTCCCAGCAGATAAGGAAGGAGAGTGGATCACTTGGAGAGACTCATTACAAGCTCTCGAACACTTTCAGACTCCTCGTCGTTACACGAGTACATCTATTTCTAACGCCAGGCGTGTAGAGCTGCACATCTTTTCGGATGCTTCTGTGAAAGCCATCGCTGCAGTGGCCTATTTGAAGGTGTTGGACAGCAATGGCATGGACCACGTAGGATTTGTCATTGGGAAGGCTAAATTAGCTCCTTTGTCAGTCCATACGGTCCCACGGCTTGAGCTGGGAGCTGCGGTCCTCGCTGTTGAGATTGCAGAGCTGGTGTCAAGAGAATTGGATGTCAAGATTGATGACATGAAGTTTTACACTGACAGCAAAGTCGTGCTGGGTTATATTCACAACGTTACCCGCAGATTTTACATGTATGTCAGTAACAGGGTAGAGCGCATCAGGAAGTTCTCGAGCCCCGAACAGTGGCACTACGTACCCACCAGTCAGAATCCAGCAGATGTAGCAACTAGGTCAGTACCTGCGGTGTTTCTGTTACACACCAGCTGGCTCACAGGGCCCAAGTTCCTGCTGCTACCCATGAAGGAAGATGCGCCTGTGGAGATATCTTATGACCTCGTGAACCCAGACTCTGATACAGAAGTGCGCTCTCACCTCACAGCATGCACCGACACAAATCTGGGCTCTCAACGATTTGAAAGGTTCTCAACCTGGCAGTCTCTCATCAGAGCCATAGCCACTCTGATCCACATCGCTGAGACCACGAGAGCCAAGAGTACAAAAGGTAAAACAGAATGTAAAGGTTGGCATCAATGTTCAAAGGTCCACACATCTGACAATCTGCTAAAAGCGAGACAGGTCATCATTAGATGTATCCAGAGTGATGCATATCAGACTGAGATGTCTTGTCTGAAGCAAGGGCTGGACATCCCGAAGAGCAGTCCATTGAGAAAGTTGGATCCTATCCTCGATAGTGATGGACTCTTGAGAACTGGGGGCCGACTTCGTCACTCGACTCTCAAGGCAGAAGAAATGCACCATCTCATTGTCCCTGGTCGCAGCCACATCGGTGGTCTTCTCATCAACTACTATCACGAGAGAGTTAAGCACCAAGGCTGGATCTTTACGGAGGGAGCGATACATGCTGATGGCATCTGGATGGTTGGCGTCAAGAGATGCATTGCAAGACATTTGCACAAGTGTGTGACGTGTAACAAGCTCAGAGGAAGGACAGCCGAGCAAAAGATGGCCGACCTCCCTGCAGATCGGTCAAGTACTGAGCCACCATTCACCAACGTAGGCATTGATGTATTTGGGCCTTGGAGTATCTCTACTCGACGCACACGTGGAGGTGCCGCTAAGAGCAAGAGGTGGGCAGTGATCTTTACCTGTCTCAGTGTGCGTGCTGTTAATATAGAGCTGATCGAGGCCATGGACACATCGAGCTTCATAAACGCTCTTCGTCGATTTTTTGCCATCCGGGGTCCAGTGAAGCTGATACGCTCCGATTGTGGCACAAATTTCAAGGGGGCATGCAAGGAGCTGAAAATACTCCTTCAAGATGACAAGGAGCCTAACGTCTTCCGGTTCCTCAGCAAAGAAGGCTGTACATGGATCTTTAATCCGCCTCATTCCTCCCACATGGGTGGCGTGTGGGAGAGGATGATTGGGGTCTCCAGGAGGATTCTGGATTCCATGTTGTCCCAGATTCAGCCATCTCACCTTTCTCACGAGGTTCTGTCTACAGTCATGGCAGAAGTGTCCGCCATAATTAATGCCAGACCTCTGACAACCATCTCTACAGATGTGAGCGCTCCATCGCTCCTTACTCCAGCTATGATCCTTACCCAGAAAATGTGTAGTTCTCCTCCTCCTCCAGGGTGCTTCGTCGATGCAGATCTACATCGCCAGCAGTGGAGAAAAGTCCAGCACTTGGCCAACACCTTTTGGGAAAGGTGGAGGCGCGAGTATCTCCCTATGCTTCAGAGTCGGTCCAAGTGGCAGAAGAGCTGCCCCAACGTCAAGGAAGGAGACATAGTGCTTCTTCGTGATCCCCAGGTGGAGAGGAACCACTGGCCCATGGCGTTGGTCACTAAAACCTTCCCTTCAAGCGACGGTAAGGTCAGGAAAGTGGAGCTCAAGGTTGTCAGAGGTGGGACCTCCAAGACCTTCCTTCGGCCCATCACAGAGGTGGTGGTGTTAATGTCTCCCTAGGGTGACATAGACTTTTGCTTAACTCCCTAGGTGTCGTCTTTCATAGTGGTATTGTGTTCAATACCAGGCGGGGAGTGTGATGTTGCATGTGTTTTGTTCTGTTAAGTGTTATAGCCCCTCCCATAGGTCATTAAGAGGAATGCAGCTTTTCACAGCATTTTAGATGTTCGCATTCTCATTGGTTGTTCAGGTCACATGACTTCAGTCACTAGATCAGGTCACATGATTAGTAGTGGAAAAGACTAGAGGACCGCATGGGTTAAGATTTCCTTTTTTATCCAGTTTCATCTGCCTGTGTAGAGCTTGGAGCAGCTTTGTGTGTGAGTAGATTAATTAATCTGTGATTATGAAAATTATTTCTGCTCATATTTCATTATATTGCATAATATTTATTTACGCTATTTCATAGCTTTTTTGTGTTGGTTTATTTACAGTTTCACATGATTATTAACAACTTGGCATGAAACGCTGTATCTTCAATAAATGGAGTTCACCTTGACAACTCACGTCCTGCCTACTCATCGTTGAAGCTACCTAGCCACTTCAGTCAAGTTAAAGTGTTTAGCTGTCTGGTGATGTGTGCCTCGCTACGCGCTCAGGTGCCAGAACAACTAACAAGTTACTTTGAACCCATTTGATCCAGTACTCACCCACAACTAGTTTCCAAGAGGCTGTCCCCAACCTGTAGTGAAGCCATGCCGAAGTCTGCTATCCTGATGTTATTCTTCTCATCCAGGAGAAGATTCTCTGGCTTCAGGTCTCTGTGGCTGAACACACACACAGACACACTTGTACACTTAGTTGACTTCCTACAGGACTTTGCAGCTATAGGTGGAAACTCTAAAATGAATTATGTCGGCTTGATGATAAATTCCATTTTGACGTTTTTGCACGAGCTGATGAACAAGCTTGTGCTCAAGAGGTAAGAGAATTCCATCAGCCCGCAGACCAATATGAAATGTCAGTTTACGAATCCCTCAGATAATGTAAGGTAAGGTGAATGTATTACATACTAAACCAGCTTTTAACTTTTTGAGGGGTTGAATAAGGTCTTTGTTGTACAGTATGCATAAGCCATTGGATAATACTGACAAAAAAAATTAAATCTGGAAAGTTTGCTGCATTTCAAAAGTGCTCAGACAGACAGTTGTTGGAGTCTTTTGATTTTCAGATGGATCTGATATGAATGCATATAGATGTCTTTATGATGAAACAAACCTTTTCCACCAAACACATGTTTAAAGCTTGTTCTCATACCAACTCATAAACCTGGACTTTATGTAGTTTAATAAAACATCCGTTACATTTTGCATGACATAGGGTTGTTGTTGTGTAACAAGCTGATTATTCCATTTCATGTTATTAATATAGGTCTATTATATGTTATACTTGACATCATTAGGTGAAAGGTTGTGAAAAGTCATAGTATAGTGTAGTAGGAAGCTTAGTGGTGGTGGCATTAATTCATGTGACCGCAATGAAGTGAATTTAAAGGCTAGCAGCTTTTTACTTCTGGTAATTGCCAACTTCAGCGTTACATCATCCCTGCTGCTCTCTATAGCTTTTTTTAAAAAGAAAGATTATATTGAATTTGATAGTGAAGGAGAAGACAGGAGACAGGGGGAGAGAAGGGTGTGACATGCAACAAAGGTCAACACAGCAACGACAGGAGTCAAACTAGACACTGAACACACACACACACACACACACACACACACACACACACACACACACACACACATAAGGTCATTAGCCCTTAACATACCATATGGAGTGACTGTGGCAGAAGTCAAGGGCGGATATAATCTGCCTGAAGAACTTCCTAGCCTCTTTGGGGGTCAGCCTGCCCTTCTTCACTAGGTAGTCAAATAACTCTCCGCCGGACACATGCTCCAATACCAGGTAACTGGGGACAGAAGGGCAGAGAGGTCAGAAAGATGAAAACAGGTGAGCAAAAGTAGCTAACAAACAAAAGATTACAACCCCCCCAAAGGATCTAAATTCACACGCACAAGTCAGGGCTGCTTCCTCCACACATATTAACTTAGACACACACTCACAGCCCCATCCAAGTCATCTGGTTATTTATCTCAGTTTTGTCTCACAGAACCTTTTTTTTTCCTTTTCAGATTCAAGGTTGTTTCTGCTCTGGCGGAGATCCAGAGGCAGAAGATTAAAAAAAAAAAAGTGTGCAGACAGGAGAAAGATAGAGAGATACTCACAGGTATTTGTTATTTTCATAGACATCATGCAGCTTCAGAACGTGAGGGTGCTCTATTAGTTTAAGAATAGCTATTTCTCTCTCCACCTGCATAGACAAAAGGGAGGGGGAGAAGTGGAGAAAGGTTAAGAGAGAGGGAGAGAGAAGAAAAGACGGAGCGAAAGTTAAAAATTACGGAGATTGAAATGTCAGCGGGAAGAGAGAGGGAGGAAGGGAGGAGGCAAGCATGAAGGTAGAGTTAGGTCAAATATGACGCAGACTGAGGCAGTGTGAAATGTTAGTGTAAATTCATTAGTAATCACTTCAGGGCAGAAACAAGTTGTTGAAGATGTGCTGACATAAGGAGTGGTAGACATTGATGGGGCAGAATAAGAAAATTATTATTTTCTATGATGAGAGGCTGGCTAACCAAGCTAACTAAGGTAGCTAATGTTAAGGCCAAGTCAAGGAGGACACCATTAATGTTTACATCCCGCTCTGTAGCCGAGTCATCGTTTCATTTCATTGCAGTATTTTTACAGCATTAGGCACCACAAGCAGAGTGCCATCTAGGTCCACTATATTCAAGAGAAGGCAGACATCTCTCCAGACCATATCTGCGACTCTCAGCATCTCACACAAAACAATCTAGATGGATAAATAGTACTACAAAAAAAAGATAATCTCACATCTTTTCACATTTGTATTTGAGAAAACCAAATCTCTTTTATTTAAAGGTGTAGAAGACAGAATTTCAATGTAGCTCCAAAACTAAAGAGGGCAGCGGAACTTCTAGCCCTTTTCAGACAGAGATCTGCAATATTGCCACAGCAAAGACTCGCCTTTACCAAGTCTCCAGGAAGAGCGCCGGACTTTTTCCCATAAGACTGACAATTTAACATTGTAAAAGAAGCATCTGTAAAATGGTGGATACATGTTTTTCAGCGTCACACCCGCCGCAAAGTGACTCGTTTCACTATCAGAATTAAAGATTTGGTCCAATAAGATTTTGAAAATCTAGAAGACCCGCAGGATTATATTATTTTATCCCCATTCAAGTTAGCAGGGCGCCTACCGGAAGTTAGCCGGCTCAGCTGGTGGAGGTCCCTAGTGTATACTGTAATACCCCTGAAGTTGAGCTTGGCTTTAAAATGCCACAAAGCAGCTTTCACAGGAATGCATGGGGCTCCGCCTTCAAGGCTGTGTCTAGATTTAATATAACGTCCTTGGCCTTTACACCACCGTTGTTTGTTTGTACTGAACCAAGCGTTGCGGAACCAAAAGAGGTGTGACGGTACACATTATAACGTTAATATCTGTGTTTGTTTTTTTAAGTCTGGTTTCCCATCTGTGAATGTAAAAGTGTCTCAGCGTATTGTTTATAATCATATGAATGCTGTTATATTGTGTTGTGATTGAGATCCTTTCCAGGGGGATGTTCACCAAAGACTCGGTAGGGAGGGCTGTCCGGGTCGCGGTGTCTTTTCCACAACACAATTGTGGAAGGCGACAAAGACATGTGAGTTGTTATGCTCAAAATCACATCAAATAATCACCGCCAGTCCACTGTGGGAGCTGCTTGGCCCTCTCTGCCGGGTACAGACACTGTTTTCTGGGTGGAAGTGTGACGAACAGCCGGTAAGACAGACAGGGAGACAGAGGCTTTTCCATGTGTAAATTCTGCATTTTTTTCCCTCGTATACGCTGCCGAAGTAATTAATCACATTACTGTTGTTTGGTCTTGTAATGTTGCTTTGTGGGTTGAGGTGTGGGACAATCGTTCTTTATCTTGAGCGATATCCAGCAAAGGATCTGTTTTGTCGTCAGAATGTGAACACAATCAAAGCGGCGTCACACCTTTGTCCCACCCTGCCGGCCCACACTTTCACACAGAGGTCAATTCCCCTCTGTTGCGGCTCTGGTACTACCTCCACTGGCAGAACAGAGGCGGAACGAAACCGTCCCCCTATCGTCTCTGTAACTTTTATACAGACGCCGAGGCAAAATATTCCTGCCTTGAAAAGCCTGTGGGAATGAGGCTACGAACTGCTGTAGCTATCTTTGGCTATCAGACTGTCGCCTCTTGTGGTACAAAGCGGTATAACACACAAGATGGTCCTGGGCTAGCTGGTTAGCATGCTAACCTCAGACATCTCTGCAACACAATACATTGAAGTATCTGAAACAACATCAACACTGTTGTTTATTTCAAACTTGAATTGACATATTGATCACGTCAGTTAATTTTTTTCATGTTTTAAGCTAAAATTCTGGCCTTACCTTAACAATGAAGAATAAGGTGTGCTCATGAACTAAGATAATATGGTACTGTTTCATTAAACGCTACATTTGATCAAGTATAGTTCATACAACTCTCATATACCCATATTGAAAAAGTGATTAGTCAGTGTATTCATTTCTCCTCAATGGGAGATTTTTGCAAATTGCTTTCCACACAGCGGTTAGTCTAATGTGGACTATGGATTTTGTCCCCCATCTTTTACAGTGAGGATAAGGTCTCTTCATGCCTAGTATGGAGAGGAGGGAAGATCACAGTGATTCACAGTTAAATGTCTAAATCTATCCTGTAGAATGAATGAACTCAGTTTATCAGATCTCATTTCAGCACCAGCAGTTGTCTATATGACCTATTAAACAGTCTGACACATGATGCACAATATTGATGTTCCCACTGTCCTTTAAGGTCTTTCAAGGTCTCTGGACTTTGAACCTTATAGTCTGAAACATGCTGAAATGTTCTGATGAATCCCTTCATGGGGTCAAATTTTATGAATTTAAGGCCATATTCGATACATTGTTCGCTATTTTACCAACAACTAAGTACATATTTCATTTGATACTTAAAGTAAGGGGGATTGTCGTGATCTGTAGTAAGATATGAAAACATTCAGTAGCCACTTTATATACAACTGTATAATCTAATGTAGTCCACACATCAGCGCTTCTATAAAATCTGTCTTTAAGGTTCAGTTTCTGTTGACATTGTTGACTGCATTATATGCTTTTAAGAGGTGTTCCTAATTTTCTGTCCTCCCTACATGAGGGGGAAAGAATATTATATATCCATGTTAAAACACAGCATGATAAATGTAGACTTTGACCCAGCACAGTGGTTTTGGATTGCATTGAACTGGACCTAATAATGTGGACACTAAGTGTAAGTGAGAGGATACAAAATGGGCATCAACTGCCAGAAACAAACTTGCCTCTGAGTCATGTTGGAGCCCTCGAGCAGGAAGCTAAAAGTGAAAAGCCACGTTTGGAGTGTCACCATAAAAAAAGCTACTTCACTTCCTTGTATTCAAATGTGCCGGCCTTCCCAGCTAAAGCTAGCAGACAGCAGCCCAGTGATGCTGTTACTGACGGTTAGCACACAGAGGAGGCAATGGGCAGCTGTCCAAAGCAATACTGTGTAAACCGGAGGAATGGGGACCAGTGGCATTTGCAGAGGATGATGGGATGGAGGCCTTTTGTCTTGTATTTGTCATCCAGCTCAAGAAAGTGATCTAGTCACATTTTCCTGATCTTATATACTGCAGAACGAGGCTCTCTCGTTTTCTATAGACTGAATTCAAAATCAGTGTTTCAGTGTAAGACACAGAGATACTTGTTTGTTCTAAAATATATCACACCAACACACCACACCAGACTTCCTTCTGTGCTAAAGTATTCCCTGTGCACCCTGCTGTGTTTTAAAAACTGCTCAAGGCTGCAAGTAATCAGCCACATTAGAAACGGCAACATAAAAAAACCTATTTCAATTTCATTTCAGTCCAGTGTGTTTCAGCTGCACTAGCTTTCATCAGAGGGCTTAATTAGCAGAATGAAATCATCTCTATTGTTCGGTATACAGAAGCAGTGCCCACACACTCAGCAGCTCCAAGTTACAACACACAGATGGGCTTTTCTTGACGAAAATATAGACTCCATTTCTGTTGCTATTTCTGCAGGTTGGAGAGTGCGAGCTTATGATTTGAGCTCTGTAGCTACTGTAAAGTCTAACCCGGCATCACAGCAGTTTGTGGAAAAGTGACGAAATTTAATCCATGAGTTGTCCATTTTGTGACGGTCAGAATTAAAGGTTAAAAATGTATAATTTTATCAGGATCTTCCCCTAACCTTAACCTGCACCCTAGCTGACTATAAAGCAAGGAATGTCTGGCTGTCTTTCCGTCCGTATGTTCTTCACATATCTCGAGAACCATTCATCCGATCTACTTCACACTTGGCAGGTTGGTGTAATGTGAACATGCAACAATTTCTGCACTGGCATCACGGCTCTGCAGACTCAAGCTGGGCTAACAATACAGTCCCATCTAATTTTGAAATCGGGTTGTTTCATACACGTAAGGAAAAACCCCAAAGATTTGTTTTGCTTTAATCTTAAACATGCACACACGACAAGATTTTATAACAACGGCCCAACACACACTACAAATAAGGTAATCGTACCAGAGGGAGCAATGCACCACCTCATGTGATCCCTCTCACAGGGTCTCATGGGGAAGCAGACATAAACAAAATGGAGATTCGCCTGGTGCATGACTTGCTGCAGTTACGCGTTGCAGTGAAAAACAAAACAAAAGCAGGAGGTTAGATGAGTTTCGACGAGTGGGGAGACCCGGTCCACAGGGTTTTTTATTCTTCAGCAAGATCTGGAGGTGAGATTTTACATTTCTGTAAATGGTCATATGCTAACTAACATTAGCCTCAAGGGCTAAAATGTTTATAGCTGCTTGGCAGCACCGTCAGCTGCTCCGGGACGGCTCTCTCATTGGTTGTCGTGGCCCAGCTCGGAAAGTACAGCTGTAATCACCCAGCTTTTTGGGAGCAGTTTGAGAGGCTTGAGACTGGATCTGTGAACCCCTCACAATACCAGATAATCTGTGCTGAACAGCAGGTTTTCAACGGGCTCTAGTAGATTACATTTCATGACTGTTTCACAAACTGACAATATCTTTTCCTAAACATAACCAAAATGTTTTTGTTGCCTTAACCTGGAGCCCACTTAGTTATTATATCCACACTACTGATGATTATAAATCAAAAATCTCATTGTGTTCATATTTTGTAACAGCACCAATAGTCATCCCTACAAGATTGTTGCAGTATCTATATCGAGGTATTTAATCAAAAATAGTATGAAATTTGATTTTGTCGCCCAGTCTGAGCATTTATGAAATGCTTTTGAGGAGATTTAAACATATTGAGATATATATTGTGTATTGTGTTACAGCATAAATATACTGTGATATTATTTCAAGGCAGTATTACCCAGCCCGACCTAAACCTATCCACAGAACTGATGCAAACCCTGGATTCTGCTGTCCCACCTGACCACCTCTCTGCAGCTCCGGCAGGGTTCATTCAGTCAAAGAAATGTGGTGCAGGCACGGGTGATAGTCACAAAAACATCTGAAAATAGTCGTCCATGTACGTGAATCCTATAGATTATATTTTGTGACTATTTCACAAACTGCCAGGATACTATATTGCACAGGCAGACAGGCACATGTGATGCAGCCCATAGATAGATACAAAGAGAGACAGACAGACAGATAATATAGGTACTGTACCTTCATTAGAACTGATTCGGAGAGTTTCTCTCTGTTGACAATCTTTATGGCCACCTTCTGCCCTGTTATACAGTGGATGCCCAGCTTCACAAGTCCTGAGAGACACACAGAGAGAGGAAGAAAATGTTTGAGCATCAGAAATCATCATGCAGTGTGAAAACAGGAAGGAGGCGATGTCATAAATAATTCAAAAAGCCTTTACTGACATTGTCCCAAACATTGACCAAACTCAGCTCACAAAAAGACTGATTACAATACGTGTTGAGAGGCCTTCTGTGCCTTCTCTCCAGATACTAAAGAAATGTAGGCTACATCCTGCAATGTATTTCAGAAGATGCTTTAAGATGGTTGTAGCAGAAAAAAAGCATGGAAGATAAGAAGACTAACAGGAGGAGTGAGGATTAAACCGTGAATATCATTTGTCACTGTGATTCAGGATGGTGCACCCCGCAGACGTCCTGTCATTCAGGAGGCTCCTACCTGTCTGTCCCTTCCCGAGTGTCTTCTCCAGCCGGTAAGGCCCCACATACTGGCTGGACTGGCCCACCGTCAGCTCCTTGCTGCTCATCCTTCCCGAGATGAAATACTCTTCCTGATATAAGGCAGATCAAGACAGCGCTCGCCCCTTCTCCGTGCGTAATGCCTTAACGCACATCACAGGCGGCGGAGAGTAGAGGAGAAGGAGAGGAGAGGTACGGAGGACTGGTCGTGATCTAAAGCCGGGCCCTGCAGGCTACTCCCATGCACTTGTTTGTCATGCGGTCAGGTCCGTGCTTGGAGTGAGAACCGGCCCAGTTTCCACTCTGTAAGGCCTAGAATAAACTCTAAGTCTCGGGTTGTGCCTCGGTTTTTAAAAAAAAATTTTTTTTTACTACAGCGCGGAAAGCAGCATCATTCACAGGGAAAGGTAGAAAAGCTGAGAAAGAGGAGGACGTGTGAGGTTTGACCGGTGCCCGTGATGGTCCACAGTAACGTGTCACACCAAACCCACCCCCCTGCTATAAATAACAGTAGTTTAAAGCTGATTGATCCTGTATAGCTTATGCGGCTGGCCAAAAGTGGAGCAGAAAAAGAAAAATATCTCATTCAGACCTGGACAGGAAGGCTACATTTGCCACGGATTGATTTCTGTAAGAGCAAAGTCTCAAATATCCCAAGTCAGAATGCCCTGATTGAATCCATTCTCTGATCGATATCAGGGACCCCCCTCCTTGCTGCTGCTGCTGCTGCTGCTACCGTCCAAAAATGTTTTCATAATCCTCCCAAGCTCGCACATTCCCGTTTTTTCTCCTCAAGCCCAGGCCTCGTTTCGGTCAGGATCTGCCTTTTCTGTGCAGATGCGGCGTTGTTCCAGATAATAATCTATTATCACAACAGCATCAGCAAGAAGAATGGGTTTTCCAATATCCGGTGCACACTTTGGCTCACCCCTCCCCGGCCCTGCATCAGGAAATAGAGGAAGAAGGGGGGGGGGGGAGCATAAAAAAAAAAGGCAAACAGCTTCGGGGCGGACCGGGCGAGACAGGCGGAACGCGCCCTCGGTAGGGACAGCTGCGGCGGAGAGAGGTGCGCTCGGTGCGCCGGAGGAGGATCAGCGCACGGCCCGGTGATTAATCCTGTTTCTAGAAACAACAAGCATCCTCAGCTGGACTGGTGGTAGCCGACTCCCCGCCTCTCCTCCCCGTGCTCCCTCTTCCTCCCTCCCTCTTTCTCTCTGTCTCTCTTTCTCTCTCCCTGACCGGCTATGCTCATGATATCACCGCATCTCCTCCCTCAGCAGGCGCCAAGCTGTTGCCTCCCGAAACCGACGATTAAAATAAAATAAATGTTTAAGGGGGAGGGGGGGGGGGGGAGGGGGGAATCGCCCTGGCAAGAAAATCTTTCAGAAGTTTCCCACATCCACAGTAGTGTCCATCAGTGACGGGATGGTCTCCTCCACTCGTGATATCCCCGTTTCCCTTTCTCTTTTTCTCCCCACCTCTCACACTCCTCCTCCTCCTCCTCCTGCTCCTCTCTAGCTTCCTTCTCTTCATCGGTCAGCATCAGCATCCGGGTCCCTGTTCTCCCTCCGCACCCCTCCTCTCCCTGAGTGTCTCTCTCGCCCCCACCCTGTTTTACTACAGCAAAGTTCCTCATGATGTGATTGGCGAGAGCAGGAGACTATCAGGAGAGCAGGAACATATATCCACAAGTGTAAATTTGCCAAAGTAAAACCCATTTTCTGTGTTTTCATGAAAGAAATGGCGATGTATTTCAAGTCAATTTCCTCTAATAACAAGAAAGCTATCAAAACTATAAATCTGTGCTCCCACTTTAATATCTTTAATTCAATTTAATTTTCATTGCTCATGTCCCCTGGTGTATCTTACTTTTTTCTTTTTTTCTTTTTCTTTTTATTATTATTGTCACGTCTACTTGTTATCCAATTGTTATTAATATGATGCTCATCATATGGTTTTATGCACTGTTTGTGTATTTTGTAAAACAATAATAAAGTTGTTGAAAAAAAAAAAAAAGAAAAAAAAAAGGAGAGCAGGAACATGGTCCAAGTCAGCATCACAGAAGAACATTAGACCAATATAATCCATGAGAGATAATGAATATGAATGTTGTCGAAATATCAGTAACACTTCATGGTAAAGGTGCCTATTGTATATTGTTTGTATTGTTAACAAGGCCTAATAGATGACTAATGCATGAATTAATGGATGAATTCTTGTTGCTCACCATTAAAAATAATCAAGTTATTATGACTTGATTTGATTAGTTCACACTTAATAGATCAGTGAATGAGTGTGAAGTCCCCCTTGAGGCAGAATTGTGTTTTTTTCTTCTTGTGCCTACAGTTGACAGATGTCCACTGATTTGAAATCTGATTTTAAGGGGCAGGATTTGTGACATCACAAATAGTTTCGAAGCCATCCCTGGTCCGATATTCACCATACACATGTGATGTGGAGACTTTAAGCCTCCAGTGCACATACGCTGAGACTGGGCTTCACAGTGAAGTAGGAGACGTCTTGTGTCCAGCAGTTAAACTGGGAAATGAAAAGTAGATTCTTCCAAGGTTTCCAGTGTTCAAAGCAGCTTGACTTCCTGTCCATGTCATTGTCAGTGGGGCCTTTTCTTGATATCAGAAAAGCATGTAATACTACTGTATATGACTGCAATGATATAGCATTAGAGTGGTTCCTCAATACAAAGTGTCAGGACCATTATTATTTATTTTGTACATAAATAATTGAGGTAGGTTTCTGAACAATCACATTTATTTTATCTGAAGACAACAATAAATGATTGCATGCTGCAGCAAAAGGATCGAAACTTGGAAAGAGTTGATTTTAACAAACTATCTTTGAATTTGAACACGACCGAGTTCATCATCTCTGTGCAACGATGTCACAAAGGAAACTAGGGAAATGAGTCTATTAATTCAAATGTTTAGGGCTTTGATATATAGAAAGCTTTGCTGGAGAACACACTTCTAAAATGTCAGTGTTTCTCAAAAAATAATGGACTTCCTGAGTCAAGCTTCCTTACACCCAACAAAGCTTACTGATTTTTTTAATGTAATTGTACATTTTCTGTGTAATTATATACAGACTGACAAACATTTCAATTTAAACACTGGCTTAAAGATTCAACTTTTCAAGTGTTCAGACCTCTGCAGCTCCATGGCACCTGAGCGTACGACATCAATAAAGTGAGACTATGTAACCTTTGCTGGTGGTGCCATTGAGGTCAAAAATAATAATGATTGGGGAAAAAATGGTCTAACAATATGGCAAGCAGAAAGGAGGTCAAAGCCTGTGAACCTTGTCGGTAATGTCTGCTCCATTGCAGTGTCTATTTAAAGTTTGCTAACATTAGCAGCCATAGGTCACTGGTCTCACCGGACCAAGTAAGGCTGTAGCAGCACAACCTTTGATTGTATTGAGCCGAGTGTCGTTTGTTGCTAATGAATTAAACTTTGTATTTTTTTTTTAAAAAGTTGTATATTTCTTCTTTCAGAAATTACATATAATCACTTTAAGACAAAGTGGTAAGATTGAAAGCAGCAGAGCAAGCAAGAAAGTGGCTTTTTCAAGCTGAGTTAAACACTATATATTCATGTAAATGGAGTGGTAAGTGGGCTTCTGTAGCGCTCTTTCTATCTTCTGACCACTCAAAGTGCTGTACAACACGTGTCACATTCACCTATTTTCACACTGATGGAAGAGGCTGCCATGCAAGGTGCCAACCTGCTCATCAGGAGCAATTTGGGGTTCAGTATCTTGTTCAAGAACGCTTCGACATGCAACTGGGGGAGCCGGAGATTCGCCTGAGTTACATGTAACAACACCCAATGTAACAACACTTGATCTTGTTGTAGTTCCTACTGTTTATGTGCTCAACTATCTTTCAATAAATGTGAAAAAAATAGATTAAATGACATTCAACAGATGAACAGCCACTGCACACACTGACCCCCGGGACAGACCATAATATGCACTTGCAAAACCGCCATGTGCTGCATCAGGGTGTGCTGTGATTAAAGTTCACATTGTGATATCTGTATAACGCTGACTCCCAAATCTTAATCCCTTTTAATCTTAATCTCTTGATGCAGTCAGGTCCATGTAGTTCAGATTATCTAATGGTGCCATTGGTGAGTGTTAGTATGTGAATCCGTATCTGTGAGTTTATCCCTATGTGGTAGATGGTTTCCCACATATACAGTACATAGTCTATATAGTCTTGTCCAGTTCAACACCTCCAAAAGATGTCTATGGATGATTTACATTCTTAGAAGATGAACTCTGACACGCTGTGTTTGCAACATGCTAAAATCTCTAAAAGAAATGAATCAGTGAGGTTGTGGTAACTGCTAATGTAAATCCATTTTCATCCACTGGATGGTGCTGTTATGCTATCACATGAGCTATCAGTTCTTTTCACTATGTAATAGTATTTTCCAGCCATCGAACAGTGTTGAAGTTGTTGAAGTTCAGGATGATTGTAGAAGATTATTTAGTATGTGCAGTATAAATGATGCAACCAAACCGTTGGCCAGTAATGTGATGCCTTGCTTCTTTTTGTTTTGTAAGCTGCTGTCTTCTGTACTGCAGGTGTAACACAAGAAAGGACGTATTTTTGTGTTATTTTGTATTACTGGTTTTGCCTTTTTTTTGTACGTCAGGGTTTGCGTTGTGGGATTAAAACAAATAGCTAAAAATGTTATAGCTCATAGCACATAAACAGGTGGAAGTGCAACTGCAAAGTAAAAGAAAAAAGCACCTACACATACACTACTCAAAATTAGTTAGGGATATTGGGATATCAGTATATTTGTTGCTTCAGTGGTTTCAGAGTCATGTATCCAAATCCTAAAAGAAAGTTTTGTTTGTTTGTGGAACAGCCTCAGCTCAGTTGTGGGACCATAATTCAAATGAGGGGTCAAACTCAAAACTCACAAAAATGTGTTCGGGGGCTATAAAAGACACTGGATAATGAGTGAGTGTTCATTGTGGCCATTCTTAATAGTCATTGGCAACTGATGGAAGCTGACTGACCACCTGGCTTTGGCCCGTATCCCAGCAGGGAGTAGGCAAATTGATGTTGCTAATGAACTCCAAGTGTCTCAGAGTGTCATTAGCAGGCTGGTCTCTCTACATCAGAACACCACAGTGCTAGAAAACACAAGCAAACTGTTTTGTGTTGTGATCACACCTGGTTGTGACAATCAGTGGTCCGATCCACTCCTTCATTTTTCCCTTCTTAATGTCAATTATTTTCCCAAATATTGTCAATTTTGGTGAACTCCTCCCTTTTGAGACTGCATCCATTGTTTATTGACCCTAGATCCCCGGGTGGTGCTCTGTGATTATTAATTTATATAAATAACTTATTAACCTAATGCAGCAGCAAGCGTTGTTGTCGTTTTAGCTAACTTCCTGTCTGTGTTGCAGTTATTGATCCCCTCCCTCCTCTCTACACCAGCACATGAACGTGCAGCGGTAATCACCAGACATGGCAGCAGTGTGCTGCATGTTCTCATCCAGGCAAGTACGTAAATGCTTTCGGAAAGCACAAACAGGGAGAGTTTGGTACTCAACACACTGTTAAAAAAAAAAAAAAACCTTTGCAAAAAGGTTCCATACAAAAATGTCTAGTTGCGTGCAGAATGTACAGGAGAAATGATGACAGTGACCAGTTAAACTAAATCATTTTGGTCAGTTCATACACTGAGCATCAGGACTGTCTCACTCTGGCTACAGATTTATTATCACTACCGGTGTAATCCATTACAGTCATAATTGTAAAACATAATCTGTTTTCTTAGACAGCCCAAAAGTCAACATCTTAGTCCAAGTCAAGAAATCAGCTGTGGTAAGAAACATACAGAAACAAATAAGAACCTGAAAAGGGTTGTGTTATGTAATGAGTGTACCCCACTTCAATCAAGCAATCAATTGTATTCATTATATTTCACAAAGTAAGAGTAATCACATGTAGTTCACACAAAAATCAGAAAAATATGATGAGATACTAAAATGTTATCAGTCCTCCACACTGGTACGACAGCAGCAACAAAGAAAACTGAAGAATTTACGAATCCTCCTCAGCAGCTTTTTAGTGCGACCAGAAGAGGCTGAGGCTGCCGCAGTGAGGTCTCTTGGTATACCTTCATCAGAAGACCAGTCAGCTGGATCTTTGTCATAGAAGACAGACTGTGGTTCTCCATCAGAAGACCAGGCAGCTGGATCTTCGTCATAGAAGACAGACTTTGGTTCTCCATCAGAAGACCAGGCAGCTGGATCTTTGTCATAGAAGACAGATGGTAGTTGTCCATGCGAAGACCAGGCAGCTGGATCTTTGTCATAGGAACAAGTGACTGCAACTTCATCAGATGACCCTGTGGTGGGACCATCGTCACTGACTCCATTTCCATGAATATACCTGGTGGCTGTCAGGTGTGACATTGTGATGAACGGGCGCTGCAGAGCTTGATAAGGAGAGATTCTCTGATCCCCATCAAGATGCAGCAGCTGTTTCATGAGGTCCACAAAAGCCCCCCTGTCCGCAAATTCAGCAGCCTCCATTTCTGGATAGATCTGTGTTCAGAAAAAGATTCACATCAGCTGATCCAGCCCATACCTCTCAGAGACAGATCATTTAGTGCTTCTTATTGAGGCTTTACTTAAACAACAGAGTAAACTTACATTAACCAGGTCATCCAGAGAGCTGGGCAGGTCCATGAAGCTGTTCTGTTCTTCTGTCTCCATGTTGTTGGCCACTGTGTATTCTTCTGGCGTCTGAAAGAACAAAATATGTATGAGAATATTTCAAGCATTCAAATAAAATGATTAAATTAACTCAAACAAAAAAGAGCTTGGATATTCTACCATCAGCCTCCATGTTGGACCATCGGCAGCTTCCTCCTCACTGAAAAAGTACTGGTTGTGTTCGCCAGCACAGAGCAGGTGGTCCTCCGGCTGACCCAGGACCTCAACCATGCACTTCATCTGCAGACAAAAAATACAGAATTACACCAGTTGACATTCTGCATAAAGTCTCCACTTGGTTGTATACATTTGCCTGAGGCAGATGACCTACCATCTGATAGTCACAGTCGACAGGGAAGAGGTTTTCAGCCAGGTAGAGGAAGGCTAGGACACAGCCGACTCCCCACAAGTCGATCGCTTCAGTGATGGGTAAGCCGAGGGCAACTTCTGGAGCCCTAAGGAGGAGAGACAAGGCAAGCTGTGAGGACCAAGAGAATTTGAATGTTTAGCAGAATGACACAAGCTCAGATTAACAGCTGAGCCGTGGAGCATGAAGACACCTGTATCCAATTGGCTGAAGGTCCATCCCAGCCCAGACCTTGGATGCTGGAATTGCTTCACCGAAGTCAATTAATTTTACCCTCAAAGGCTGGTCCTGCTTGTTGACACACATGATGTTGTCAGGTTTTATGTCAGCATGCAGGATACCGAGAGCCTTGAGGGCATCCAAAGCCACCAACAACTGCAGGGACAAAAGAAGAAAGGATAAGTTTGAGAGATGGTTAGGGTTAGGGATTTCTTCATTGAAGAGATCTGTCGAACAATAGACAATTGGTTCCATCTTACAATAATACATACCTGTTTTGACCTGCCTGAACCTCAGGTGCTGACAGTGTGACTGTGAGGAGAGATGGTGAATAAGGACAGAAAACATGACAAGTCTCTATATTAAGTCTGTAAGGTTCTTTCAATAAAGAGATGTAAGAAGACTGAGACAAAAGTATTCGCAAAACCAACACTTGCTTTGACTAAGAAAGGTATAACAATATTTGAAGTATCCTTCCTTAAAACAAAGAGCTGCTCTGTTCTGTATCACATTTAAGGACCAGTTTAGGCTTGCTGGGAACAAATTGGTGTCCTCACTGTGTTTTCAAAGCAGATACATTTAGCATCATGTACAGTTTTGTGTGAGTCTTCTTACCTGTTGCACCAGAGGCGGCCGAGCTGGACCACGATGACATTTTTCAGAGTGGAATCTTCTCAGTTGAGTAAATCCAAGGTTGAGAATGAACCTTCAAGCTTGTTACAAAGATGGTGAGACTGTTGTCAACAAATGCTTTTCTCGCTCTTGCTTTCTCTGTCTTCTACAAACAACTCTCAAATGTGTGTTTCTCTCTCTCAATATTCTAATGATAAAAGTGTTCTGTTACTGTTACGTCTGTTTCCATTGGTTTGAGAACGGACTGACACGCAGTTTAAAAAACAGTAGTTACATTAAAGAATGTTAACTTCCTTTGAAACCACAAGTTTTTTAAATTGATTTCTTTTGCTTGTGTAGATTTAACAAACAAGGGCAACACATCATTTGAAAGGTGTACAGGAGACTGACATGATATACCATCATATTACGACATGACTTCTGACATCTTCATGAACATGAAGGGGTCTTTATAATTGTTTATGACTGCTGTCATCAAGTGTCATTTGTCACTTATAGAGATATCTTTGTGATGACAATTTGACATTAAACAGGACAACACAACC
Organism: Pagrus pagrus; assembly: GCF_965226575.1. Taxonomy (NCBI): domain Eukaryota; kingdom Metazoa; phylum Chordata; class Actinopteri; order Spariformes; family Sparidae; genus Pagrus; species Pagrus pagrus. The sequence continues at coordinate 7,946,593 of NC_140197.1, forward strand.
TGTCACAGCAGGTGTCATTTTTAAACTGAAATGAACTCTTTATGTGTTAGCATTACATTAAACTGTCATGTGTGGTTGGTTTTGACTTTGGCTGGTATGAGACCATTTTTATTGTGTCATTAACATTTGTCTTGACCTCAATTACAATTGGACTTGTCATAATAATAATAATGATGATAATAATAATAATAATGCATTTTATTTAAAGGCACCTTTCAAAGCACTCAAGGACACCTTACAAGACACACATAACACAACAGTAATCAAATAAAATAAAAATGCGATTACATAGTGAATAGTACAGAAAATAGACAAGAATGTGATTTGCATAGTTAGTGTAAAACAGAGTATGCCATTCGGAATAAGTGTGTTTTCAGGCGGGATTTAAAGGTGGGGACAGTGTCGGAAGTGCGAATGTGTGGTGGGACAGAGTTCTAAAGGCGGGGGGCAGATCGGCTGAAAGCTCTTGACCCCATGGTAGTTAGGTTGGCAGATGGGGCAAAGAGCTGGATGAAGAGAGAATTGCAATGGTCCAGACGGGATGTAATCAGTGTGTTTACAAGGATAGCGGTGCAGGTTGGTGTGAGGCAGAAAATAAATACAAAAAATATAAGAATAAGTTAACTCATATTATAAGGAGATGTAGAAAGGACTACTACAGTAACATATTAGATGATGATAAAATAATGTTAAAGGAATATGGAATATATTAAATAGTGTTATTAGAAATGGTTCTAAACAAATAAGTTATCCTCAGTATTTTATTGATGATGATAATGAAAATCATAATATGGACGATGTGGTAAATGGCTTTAATACATTTTTGTGAGTGTTGCACCAAACTGATCCACCGGTGCCAACTGAAGAAATTAATGATAATTCTATAGAAACGAATCCCATCTCTATGTTCCTTACAGCAGTGGAAGAGAAATCATTTTTCATAGATATTGGTAATAAATGTAAAAACAAGACGTCTACTGACTTTGATGAAACAGACTTGACAGTAGTGAAAAGGGTTATTAATGGGATTTCAAAACCACTAACAGACATCTGCAGCTCGTCTTTCCAAACCGGTACATTTCCAAACCAAATGAAAATAGCTAAAGTAAAGGGTTAGTTATTTTTCATTTTAGGTGTCAGATTGGATTTAAAAACAGAAATCACTCATTCGCTTGTGAGCTAATTGATACTATGAGCTAAGGAGATTTACAAGGACAACTAGTTTTTGACTCTGTGTGGGTCATACACACTACACTTCTTTTTTATCTGTTTCAAAGATGTCAAGGAAGAAGAAAGACCTGCTTTCATTCTGGGCAGTGATAATTTGTCAGAATTTCTTGCTTTAACAGATTTTACAATTATTTTCTACAGATGCTGCTCCATTATGAACAATATGTCAAATTGCAGGAAACTGTTTTTTAAGTTGCAAAAAGTATTGGGTGGGGGAGAGGGGCTGCCTGAGTAATGACATAATAAGACTGAATAATGACATCACAACAGTCTAATCTTAATGTAGACTGTGTGTATGAACATCTTTCTGGTCACTAATTTACTGATAATATAATATATAATAATATTTCTTGCATGTTCACTGGTATATTCAGAGTAAGGACAGAGAGGCAGAGAGCATGCAGAGGCCAGCAGGGCAGGAAGAGTAGCTGGCATGGAGGTGAATGAGAAATTAGCAAATATTGATGGTTAAGACCAAATAATGACATCACAACAGTCTAATCGTAATGTTAATTTAAATTGACTGGCTTCACACAGCTCCAGCCAGCGACAGAAGGTCCCTTCCCCCAAAGTGTCACTCCAAACTTTTGGTGAAACTTGGCAGCACTGATTTTAGTCATTTTTTGAAATGATGCAACTGAAATTCTTACATATTGCACCTGCACCTGCATAAGAATCCTGCCTCATAATATCATATTGTTTTAAGTTTTGTAAAGTTTTGTTCATGAATAAGAATTGGTGGGAAATCACTTAATGTTCCACACATAGTGGTTTTCATTCATTCAGATTTATTTGTGCAACGTCTGCCCAGCTCCTGCCTCGTACACACACACAAAGATAAACACACACTGCTGTCCCTCCCCTTAGCCTTTGCTCTTTAGGCGCTTCTTTGCACAGTCAGGCAGAAATGCTGTCTCTCCTCCCTCCTCAGTGGAATCTCCCTCAGGCATCCAGCCCGACACCCCTCTGAAGTGGTTGGACAGGGTATATCTGATGTCAAGTGCAAAGTAGTGCAGTTTGTCACTGATCATGTAACTGTAGCACGTGCTGCCATGTGTAGTATCGTGTAAAGTGTCTGTGTGTCTGTATGTGCCGATCAACGATTGATGCTACTGTTTCATATGTTCAACAGGAGTCCTCATAAAGATAAGACTGAAGATTACAGTTTCTTGGAATTTAATTGTTCTGAGTCAAAGTGTGTGTATGTGTGTGTGTGTGTGTGTGTGTGTGTGTGTGTGTGTGTTGGAATGTCGGATTTGTCGGTTTGTTCTTTCACATGTTGATACCAGGGGAACATTCCTGGAAAACTGTGCACACCTGTTTACATAGGTTACATACTCTATGCTGTGTACACACATGCACAGGGTTACATCACATGTGCACACCTGGACTGTTTAGGAGACACCATACTGGTCATATCTTGTGCAACGCATGTTATTATAACTGTATAATTTGACAGTAAAAGGAGACGACACAGTGAGTGGTGTTGGTGGGGCTCCCTCTCTGTTCACTATTGGGTATTTAATAACTAATCAATCAATCTATCTATCTTTATTTGTATAGCGCCAATTCCCAACAGAAGTCATCTCATGACACTTTCCAAATTGAGCAGGTCTAGACCATACTCCTTGATTGATTTGATTAAATAAAAGAAATCATACCTAAAACCATGACAGCTTTTAATATGGAGATATATGTTAACTAATAAACCTGATGAAGGTCTGTGTACTGAAACATTATTATATATATCTCACTGCAAGTGAAGCGGAGAGTGTGTGGGAGTCTTTCGCTCTGACTGCGTTGACCCACAGTATTCTCCTACACACCTCTACAGGTGTACAAGTATTACAAAACGTGCATATACTGCAGTGTCTTTAAATCTACAACCCTGACAGCGAGGCTCTGACAGCGAGCTAATCTGGGAAATGTGTGGGTGTGATGCCAAAAGGAGTTCGAATTTACCCCATGGGGCTGGATTAGGACAGCCAAACAGACAGCTGACAGTATTGATGTCTGTGAGTTTGTGTGCTTGAGGCCAGAGCATTGCCTCTTACTTGGTTTCTTTAGGCAGTGTTCAGTTAAATACCTTTCAGCAGTGTTTCTGTGAAGTGCACACTGTGGAATTACCTTTCTTTCCCCAAGTTACAATTGACTGATTTACACTGTGATCATGTATGTGCAAAAGGTTAGAGAGAGTAGAAAATGTGTTTGAACGAGTTATCCAATAGAATAATTTACTTTTACATACACTTAGACTCTATTAAAAAATGTCATAACAAAAACTAAACAGCATGGTACCAGCATTGAGTCAATAATTACAGTGGAGAAAAATTTCAGCAGCCTGATTAGATGTATACCACTATGGTTTAATACTGTATCAAGTGGAGAATAGGAAAAATATATTATTAAGAGAGTAAATTAGTGTTGGGGCGCCACAGTGACCTTTATCTACAACAGACACCCCAAATATTTACTAAACAAATTATAGGAATTAATGTACAAAGCTTGTAAAACCATGGTTTTTAAGTTATTTTGTATTGATTTCCTTAATTTACGTCATGAGTGTACATTCACTCAAGAAAATAATATGCCTAAAATAGTGGCTTTACGTATTTTAATGGCACTCATGCAGTGCCTGTTGAAAACATGCTGTCTAGCACAGATTATCTGGTAATGTGAGGGGTGTACAGATCTTAAGCCTCCTGAACTGCTCATAGACTCATCGGTGCCATCCCGATAATATCAAACATGTCTGATATTTTTAAGCTAAAATCTGGATGATAACATCAGTACTTTCTGAGCTGGACCCCAACAAACACTGAGAAAAGCGTCCTAGAGCAGCGGACAGTGCTGCCAAGCAGCAGTAAACATTCTAACTTTTGAGGCCAATGCTAGTTAGCATACTACTGTTGACAGAAACTTAAAATCTCACCTCCAGTTCTCGCTGAAGAATAGTAATGTCCTGCTTTTGATTTTTCTCACCGCAACACGTTGCTACAGAAAGTTGTTGCACCATGCCATTCTCCATTTTGTTTATGTCTGCTTCCCCATGAAATCACTTGAGAGCCCAGCCCTTAAGTTCAATGTAAAGGGTCAAAATTGATACAAAGTTTTTCTATCACGTTGAGTTCATGTGTATAAATTCAATAACTAGATGTGTGATCCATTACACAAGACAGAATAAACAATTTGAAATGCTTTACATTCATCTATACTTTATGTATTCTATTTAAAAACACTTTATGTAGAAGTTCTACTTAACTTCAGATGCAATAATTGAAGAAGCACATAAGATCTATGTGTAAATCTGCAATGGTTTAAAGCTATAGTGCGTAACTTCTACGTGTCTGTAAATATCCATTTCACCCAAGCCACTATAAGAGGAGATGATACAAGACTGATTAAGCCATTCGGCTCCTCTAACATCTCGCGGTACTTTTCAGTATTTGCTCTTTTTGTATTTACTGTCTTGGAGCGACATTCCGGCGCTGGCGCACAGGAAATGACGCGTTCTACTCTTTACCTGACAACGAGAAGGGAGGGGGGAGGAGAGCGCTGCTAGCAGCAACATGGCGGAGAACCCGAAGAAGCGAGCAAGAGGTGGATCCGAAGTGGTGGATCCTACTAAAAAGCCTAAAAAACCTTCACGTTCGGCAGAAGGTATCTTGGCAAAGAAAGAGAGTGACAAAAGGAGAAGACAAACGCGGGTTATCATCGGTGTCGCTTTTCCTCGATGGAGAGCCCTGAAGGAGGAGATTGGACTGAGGTCCGACACGGATCTTGCCCTGTTACTGCTGGATAAGTAAGTGACTCTGTTTATTACGAGCAGGATGTGTTGCTGTTACATGTACTGGACCGAGTACTTTATTATTTTTCTTGGAAATGGTGCTATGAATGTAATGTATTGTTAGCAGCCTGGTGTTAGCCACATCGTTAGCCTAACGAGCAGTAAGTTACCAGGTGTGTAGCCTGTGTTGCTGTGTGTAACTTACTGGGGGGGGTCTGTGTGCTGTGACGAGTAACTTTAGTAGCCTACACGTTGTGTGGACAGTTACAGTCCGTGTGTACCGTGACGAGAAGTACACGTTGTGTGGACAGTTATAGTCCGTGTACGTGGTCCGTGACCAATAGCATGCGGTGTGTTGCGAGTGTTACTCCGTGTACGTGACGAGCAGTAAACATTTTGTAGCCAGTGTTACTTTGTGTACCGATACAAACAGTATGCTGTGTCTGGTGAGTGTTACTGTGTGTGATGTGCATTACACGGTACCGTGGAGAGCTCCACTCTAACACAGAATTTACACAATAATTACCTCTTCTGAAGAGTCAATTTTTCATTTTTTGCATCGGCTGTTCTTCAAAAATGTTGTTTAATCGCATACGGTGGTGGAGGGGTAGCGGTGGGGAGGGGAGGAGTAGCGGTGAGGATCTCCATGGTTACACCGGGGCCATACGTCATATTGAGGCGCCGGCCGTGTCATTGTAATAACGCAGAATTCCTTTAGGGGGCGGTAGAAGTTACGCACTATAACTTTAAGTTAATTAAGTAGCTATGAGTCAACAAGACATTGAAATTATTATTATAATTCAAGGCAAAACTATGTTCAGGGTTCAAACATCCATATTGCAAGAAAACAGACCAAATGGTGAAACACACAATCACAATTTGCTTTTATACCAAGTATTTTTATACTTTTATTTCCATTTATAAGTATTCATCTCAAGTCGACAATTTACATCACAGCCCATCAGCTCTCTGGAATTGTCTACAAGTCGATGCGCTGTATGTCAGCCATAGAGGGAGAGGGGGAATGGTGGTAAGACTGAGGGACACCAGATATGGCTAAAACAGGGGGGGAGGACAGGGGGGAGGAACTGTGGTTACTGCCGCCAGATCCCAAACTCAGCCCGAATCAACACAAGGTTTGTCACGCCGCCATCATCATCATCATCATCATCATCATCATAAATGTCATCATTCAGTTCAGTGCTGTTGTGCAGAAGGGAATGCTGGGAACTCGGAGGACTCAGTGCAGTGGACCTGGAAGAGAAGAGAGAGAGGAGATTGAGGAAGGCATTCACAACATATTAACATGTGATCTGGATGTGGTTTATAATCTGGATTACAACTGAAACCAAGGTGGTCAATTAGTAAATCTTTAGAATGTAATCATATACTTATTTAGACAAAGCGATTTGCTGATGAATCAATGATTGATAAAATAATCATTAGATTAATTGATACTGAAAATAGCAATAATCTGGATAATCTCAACCGTTTTTAAAAAATATTTTTTCTTTTCTAACACAGCTGTTTGCAGCAGTATGAAGCTACAAGTAACCCGATACATTGCCTCCAGTGATGACACACAGTGGCAGTGATTACCCACAATGCAACTGAGTCACTGAGTGACATCTCTGAAGGCAATTTATCAGATTACATACAGCTTCCTCTGATGCCACAAAAGGCTTTATATTACTTTTTTGTTGTTTTTTAATTATTATTATTTTTTTTTACACCTACAGTAGTACTCCCTGTGACCTGTAAACACACTTCATGTGTCAAATTGGTGGAGTTACCCTTTTAGGGAGTTCATCCACTCAAATGTTGCACTGCAGCCCTGTAAATGCTCATCTTTATCAAGAGCTATTCACAAGCCATTACAGGATTAGAATTGAGCAATAAAGGGTAAATTCATTAAAAAGAACATTGAATGCAACTGCAATGGTCCAGCCACACAGTCAGTTTCAGTGTTATGGTTTTGGTTTACCTCCACTCCAACACAACTGAGGTGACTGGATTTTCATTTATAGAGCACAAAGCATTGGAAAAGGAAGAGACTGCAGCCCTGATGGATAATCCACTGACTTTTCTGACAGTTTTTCGAGCTACTTTCTATTACTATGAAGGAATCAGCAAAGTTAACATTCTTACATTTGAGGTTGGAGGGCGGCTCCTCATGACGTCCCCTCAGCTGCGCTCTTCACACAAGCAGCAAAGGCCTCCATCAGATCTTTGCAGCCCTCGGCTCCTTTCTCTGCCACACTGGAAGAAAGATTAATGACAATTAGACCACAATCAAGATAACACACATTTCAATACCCTAGCATTTCGGTTCACAAACAGTTGCTGCATTGAAATGTCACCATCTCACACAGATGCTGCGTGAGTTGGAAACAGAGTTGTCAGCAGTAGTGGACTCGAAGTCCCTGTCCAACTAAATCTGTTGACAAAACAGTTGCTTGTTTCTTGTGCTAACAGAGCAGAAACAACATCATGCAAGTCACAGTGACAAAAGTGCAGTCTCACTGCTGTCCCTTCATTGGATGTGGATAGATACAATAAATAAAAGGGGGGATGTTTGGAGATCACTTGAAATGAGACATGGAAAGTGGCTAATGCTGCGGGGTGCCAAGTGTCCCCCCCCCCCTTCAATGCAAGCTCAACTAATTTACAAAGTTCGATCGCAATCACTTTAAGCACCAAAATTAATTGATATCCAATGACATTTTACCCAAATGACTTGTTCTTTACATATGAAATGCAATGGCTGACAAAGACAGAAAAAAAACAAGAATGAATGAGTGAAGGATGAGACAAAAAGAGGATGAACGTGTGAGAGATAGAGGGAGAGAATGCCGGCTAACAGATTATTTCAGGCTCCCATGCAGGAGCAAACACAGCAGCCGACACTGCCACAAAGCATTAGGGTGATGGAGCGAGAGGAAGAGGAGGGAGAGAGGGGGTAGAGGGAGGAGAGAAAAGCCATGTGGATGAACCCATCTGTTTGATAGGACACCAGAGAGGGAGGCAGGGAGGTTGCGTGATCATGCAGAGATGACAGGACACGGGGGTAAGACGGTGGAGCATACGGGGGGAGGAGGAGGGGTTTTGTGATACATGAATGTGAACCCATCCTTTGGCTCCTCCCATCGCTTCATGGAGGTCTGATCATCCCTCTGTTCTGCTGTTGTCCAATCACTCAACACATTGGAGAGCAGTGGTTTAGAATCCTCATCTCCTTAACATCAATCCCTAAATTCCTGCTTCAACTTCACTGTAAAGCAGCAAAAATAGAATAACTTTTGCTACTGATCCAATATCTGGTCATTCTAATTTAAAGAATAATGCCTGTGATATGCTCCTTTTGGTATTAACATTAGCTATTTATGCACAATAATTAAAATGTATGTAAATAAACAATTAACTCTGTAGCACTGTGTGTACTGGGGGAGTCCGCCGGTCTTGTGAAAGATTTAGGCTACATGTATGCACACAGGACATCATAGGAAACAATGGGTGCAAGCAATCCAGGATAACTGTTTTTAAATTGTATCTCATTGATATTACTGTTCAGTCTAGTGGAGCTGTATCAAGTTTCTGCTAAAGCTAATCCAACAGATATCACCTTTTTCATTCTACACATTCTTCTTCCTTTTCAAAACCTACCACCTACATTATCCACAATGCAACTGAGCCACTAATCCTTATTAGGTCTTATGAGTCCCCCAACTTTATGAAAGTGTAACACTAAATCACTGATGTACTCCCCAATACCTGTAAACACACACAAACAGGGCAAACTGTTATTCATGTTTTTGCCAAGAGTTGGAGAAGTTTGATACCACTCACTGACACTGGAGCCGGTCCATAATGAAATAACCGTCCACTCTCTAAACAGTCAGTTTCATTTTCAGTTGTGTGATCAACTAAAATCAGACCACAGAGTCAGCCAAATCTAAAAAAGCATAGACCATCACATTACAGCCTCACAACCATTTTAATATACTAGCTCGGCGACACAGTGCCATTTCCGCTGCTTTATCTCTTTATATTGTGGCTGTGTGCCTGTTAGTGATGTAACACACAGCTGGCTGCTACAGATTATCATTCAGTGCTTTACTTTGCCAGGAGGAGTGTGTGAGGCAATGTGAGCCATTAAGAGCCATTGACTTTATGTCGCTGCAAGCATGCATTTCTGGTGCTGTGTTAATATGTGCGTGTGCGTGCGTGTGTGTGTGTGCATGCCTGGACAGAGTCAATGAGCGCTTATGTTTGACGCACTGCACCGATGACCCAACATCAGTTCGGCAGAGAGTCTAACTCGGGGGTGTGTCATAAGATAATCCTGCCACAGCATCATTGGTCCACCACAGCACACATACACAAGAGGAGCTGACTGAACTGAGGTAGATGGAGGAATCATATTGGCAAAGTGGTCGCCACGCTGGAGTAGTTTAAAGAAACCGATATTCAAATGTCACCTAAACCAGCTGATGCTTTTTTGTGCAACATTGGAAATAGAAGCCCCCTGTTTCAGTACTATCAAGTTCTGAAGAAAAACAGAAGATGCTCATAGGTGCTGCAAATGTGGGCTCTCCTCAAATTCTCTTTTTTCAAAATAAAGGCAAGATTCTTCCGTTTACATCCTCATTTCCTTAATTTTAAATGCAGTATCACTTACCTTGACTAATTGACTATGTTGCAGATTATCTCGTGTGATTCTTAAGGTTTAAATCTGCACAGTCCTGATATGAATGCATACACGTATATTAGTGCACACAGGGGGATTAGAGAAGCATCAGAGCAGGGCGGTCACATGCACAAGCGGAGGAGGCAAAGGGATCCTATGACATCATCACAAAACCACAGCCATCACGCAATCTTCTGAGAGAAATTGCGACTGAGTGAGGTCATGTTGCAGGGTCATGGAGCAAAGCTGGGTTGTCATGGTGACAATTTTAGGCCCGAACATTTTGGCTAGTACAGACTATTAAATTACATGAAACAAAGCTTCTAATATTCAGATGTAAAATCTTGCAGGGAATTCATACAAACCAGCTTCATGCTATTTATGCCACTACTGTAGCTGCATCCTGATGCAGTGATGTCAGCACGTCCAGGTCAGACTGATCATCATGGACGCTTGGTCCAAGAGTGACGAAGTCCGCCTGTCTGCACAATCAGGAAATGAAGGCTGAATTATTTAGACCGGGCTAGCCGTGGTCTGTCCTCTGGGATAAACATGCATAATAGATCACTGAGCAGGTGCAGTGGGAAGACATGATGTAGAGGCCAAACATTAGTCAACAGAAAGCCACTGCCTCCGGATGTCTACCTAACCCCAGTTTGTTCCTCTCATGTACTGTTACCATTATATTCAATTCACAGAGATGAGCTTTTTTGGTTTGTTACTTGGATTTCCCAATCCAGTAACATGAATTAATCCATCTCCTTTCTGATTTGGTCAAAGGTTCTAAGAAAACATATAAAATACTGTAAGTACAATATAAACATGTTTTGTATGAAAATATACTAAAAGAAAATGCAACAACAATAGATATAACTTACAATTTTACAGCCCTGATTCCAAAAAAAGTTGGGACACGGGTTCTACCTTTCTGTGTTCTAGTCTTAAAATTTAGTAAAGTGTACATTTACAAAAACAATTTAGTTCATCAGTTAGAACACTGAACGTCTTGTCTATAAACTGTACTCAATTGAATAAAAAGGTCAAAAAGCATTTGCATCTCTTTGCATTCTGTTTTTATTTAAGTTTCATACAGTTTCCCATTTTTTTGGGAGTCGGGGTTGTATTTCTCATTGCACAAATTGAGCACATCTGTCACTTCCATCGACCATCTTTGTTTGGATTAGGAAACAGTGGTGTAATTTTAAAAATCAGGTTCAATCTGTTTTATGAGTCTTCAGGAAAAGCCTCCAGAAAGTTTTTTCAAAGACCACAGGACAGAATGTAAATGGGACTAAATGTAATGTAAATTCGGCATTGGTGTGACACAGTTACAACACAGCACTCAGATTACTGACTTCTGCCGCGTCACCGAATTCCATAATGAAAACCAGCACGGTTTCCACTGGCAAGAATGTACATGCATGTCTACACATAAAACTGCAGGCAATCAGTAACAGAGAGGCAGTGTGTGTGTGTTTGTGTGTGTGTGTGTGTGTGTGTGCGTGTGTGCGCGTGTGTGTGTGTAGGGCAAAGTTCTTGTGTCCAACTCTTGTGAAAGAGCCTGAAGTCTCAAAGTACAAACATGTAGCACAGACCAACATGTTAGCTACAGGAGTTTGTAACACACTGAACATGACAAATATTAACAAGAAATAACAGCTCAACAAGTCACATACTGTACTGTATGTGAGCACAGATCTATACTCTGTGTGTGTGAATGCACACATTGATTTTCCTGGCCCTACACACAAGTTCCCAACTTCCGGCAAAATAAATCTGATACTGAGAATACTTACTTTTTAAGAGTTTTGTTGAAATAAATGTCTGTATCATGAAACAATAAGTCTTTGCATTAGTCAAGAAAAAAAATTACATTTGAAAATACATAAAACAAGTTGACTTGTGTTAAATATTCAGACTGTGCAGCACTCTTTAACTTAAAGACTGAATTACAAACAAAAATGACTTAAGATTAAGATTTCTGGAGTGCATAAATAAAGTAGTAACAGAGTGTCACCAATGTTTAAAGAGAAAAATACATCTTAATAAATGCTTTATTATCTCATAAAGCCCGTTTCTCACGCTTCACCTCTGTGTGACTTTGCCTGTGTGACCTTTACAAGGTCATGACTACTGCTACTATTGTCCAGAAAAGTAGAGTTATTAATCCACATGAATACCCTGTCCCATAACTGTAGGAAAATCATCAATTCAGAGCAGGTGCCTGTATAAAAAGATGCTTAACACCTTAGCATGAGGGCCATATTCCAACATGGCCGCCTCCATGTGTCTGAGCATGAATGCAAGGTTTTGCTTATTTGACTGGCCTAGTTAAAAGAAGCAGGTGTCATTTGGAGCAGTAACGCGATCTATGGCTGGGAACATGTCAAGGTATCCTGCACACACAGTCTCGCTCGTACACATGTCTATAAATACATAGGGGTTATGGTATTTATTACACACAGTCAGCCACGTTGAATTTACAGCAGGCTTGCTGCGTGGAGTGAAATGAAAGACCCAGACGGACTGCGTCTCCACTCCCATTCAGCACATATTAATATGTAGGAGCACTCGACACATAATTGGCCACATGCTGAGCGGTGGCGCAGGTCTAGGGCGAAGCTGAGTATTCGATATTGGAATACACTTTGCCTCAAGTAGATCTAATAATAGAGTATAAATTATGGGTTTAAAATATTCTAAACAAGTTACACAAGTACCTTCAAGGAGACCACCTTCAGCCTTAATGGATGTCAAACTGTTACCTCACCCTAGTGCCAGCAGAGGTCAAAAGACACTCATTTGCACTAAAAATGGCCGTGACCAGAGCAGAGGCCAATGACAGCACATTCAATGTCCAACTGGTCCAATGAGACAGAGGAACTTGGGAGCATGGTTAACTTGCAAAGTTGAGTGGAGAAGTGGTTCTTAACAGTCAAGGTATTTCTAGCTCACAGATTAGTCAAGGGTTGTGTTCAAAAACCCTTAAAGGGAACTCCATTATTTTTTTTTTAACTGTGCATCCAGGTACATTGAACTCTTTCAAACAACAAGAACCTATTTGGTCAAACATCAATCTTTAAACCTAAAAAGGATAAGTCCCAAACTGAAGACGTTAGTTACAGCAATTATTAAACTGAAATCCTCACTGAAGCTGTATAGTTAAAATGTTTGCATGCACTCCATCTATAGTTCGGTTCATGAGCTCGACCACAAATCAGGGGTGTAAATAACAATCATTTGAAATCAGTTTGGGTGCTCTGGGCTTCTAGGGACTTTGATTACACTGGATGAGCTGTAGGGAGTAATTGAATTTATTTCATGTAGTTTTAAAACAAGTCTCCATCTACTTCAGTTGTTTCGGAGAATGCTACAATGCTGTGAAGCTCCAGAAATGGACTGTAACCTTCATCCAACTTTCCATCGGCATGGGGGTGCGAGGTCATTTTTGGGTGAAGTTATCCTTTAACAGTAGAGTTGTGGCAAGCCAGCAGGTAACCTTGGTTATTTAGCCACATCATCTTTTACATTGACATGGAGAACCTGTTAGCAGGCAGCTGCTCCTTTACACATCCACATTGTGTTTCTGGCAACTTGACAAATCTTAGTCCAATATTCACTCTTTTAGCTCTGCTCTTAGTCTCCACCAACTCCTGAGGGGACATATCTGCAGTGTGAGCAGGGTCAAGGATCCAGTTGTATACTGTGAGGGGCCAATGCAGCCCTCAGATTAACACTGTCAGCTTAAGGCCCCACTCGCTAATGCAGGTGCTAATGACCTTTCACCTTTCAAGGTCATGTTCTGCGTGGTTAGCACACAATAGTTACTTAAAACCGTGATTATGAAGCATGAGCGACAGAACGCCCTATCACTGTAAACTGACTGGATTGTGCTTTTAACACCTATAGAGTGCAGACCTTGCCCACATGAGTTCCCACTATAAGCTTACTTTACTGCACTTTAACAAGTTGCAGTGAATGGCATTAGCCCTAACCATGACTACCCTGGGACTGACGACAGGGAAGAATCACATCTGCAGCTTTAACACAAGAGCAACTTTTACACATGATTAGTCAGCTATCAACACTTTGCAGTGCCGGCCCTCCCTCCACCACCTCGACCTGCTGTCTTATCTCAAAACTTCACACACCCACTGCCACCTTATCAAGTCCCGACGGTCTGGCTGGACCAGACTTGACAGCCTTTGCTATGAAAAAAAATTGTGTATTCTGCACACACATGAACACAAAAGGGCACATTTACAGAATCCAATTATGCCTCAAGTGTAAGAGTGTGAAAGAATGCAGAGATACATCTTCACTGTTGATGATAATCCATTCAATCAATCAGATCTTAAGCTAACGCTCATCCACCAAAAAACTGTCAAAATGGACTGTTCCAGAGAAGGAGGGGGGGGATGGTTGATGTGCAGAAGCCAAGATGACGTGCACCAAGGTGTTATGTCATTGCACTCACACACAGAACAGAAAATATCCCCCAGTTGGTGTCCCTAACCGTTGACACAGCAAGTGGCAGAAGGAGACGACAGGGGACAAACGGAACGAGCCAACGCAGGGTATTCTGGGGAAAGGGAGGCTAGTGATGTAAGCAGATTCCCAGCCTTCATCCATGCGTGCTGATGAACATCAAACATCAATGCGCTGCCACACATTATTAACCCCCAAATCAGTCACCCTACAGAGGGAACCCCACGTTTTCATAACCCTTCCTCCCTGATGTCAAATTCAGTCACATTTCAACGTGCAGGGCTTCATTCTCTCTCAGTCGTTTTTCGCCGCTTACCACAGCCTCTTCCGAGGGGACTCCATTTTAGCATGGCGCATTTTAGGATGCGGCGGTCTTTTCATTCAATAGTTTGAATTGTGCAACGATAAAATCAGCTTGCAATTCTGGAAATATTTGCTCTGAGCTTAGATGCGATGCTCCCTTTCTGTGGAGCCGCCGGAGAGCTTGTTAGACGACATTCAAGCCCGACGATTCAAACTATTCAAATTGTCGGGTTTTTGCTCAAGGTTGTTTCACCTTCAGCAAATATGAACATTTGACGCATTTCTTACAGCCAGCGGAGAACTTGTGGTATGTTCAGAGGCCAGAGACAGCAAGAGCTTCCAATGTGCTCACAGAGTTTAGTGTCATGATGGACTGTCCTTCAGTGAAGGTAGAAGAAACACATTTACACTTTCTCAAGAATACATCTCTGCAACATGCACACAATCACCTACCATTTGTCCAGGTCAGCCTTGATGCTGGCGCAAGCAGCGGGGACGGGGGCCTCGGCGGGGGCAGCGGCGGTCTCGGAGTCTGACATGTCTGTGGTGCTGCTGTGGGGTGTCGTGGGTGCCTGTCCTGTCCTGTTCCTGTCCTCCAAACGCCTACGGATCCCAGAACCAACAAGAGAAACAGAGAGAGAGAGAGAGAGAGAGAGAGACAGAGAAACAGTGGGGTTGAGAGAGCGTTGGTGGAAGGGGAGGGCACACGAGAGGTGGTGGGAGGAGATAACATGTAAGAGGGCAGCACACGTGTGCACAGCCGTCAAGGGGAGGGGGCAAGGGTGAAGGGGCAGTGACCTCGAGTGGAGTACAAAGGCAGGCGACTGGGCAACAAGGACAAAAGGGGAAGTGATTCATTGAGGTTCCTTGCAGATGACAGGGTCATTATGTGGTGTGATACCTTCAGGAGGAACAGTGGGGTTCCTACCCAACTGTACAGCTCACGGTTGAAGTAAAAAGCTCAAATAGTCATGTCATAATGTCAATAGTAATGGATAAAAAAACTCTAGAAAAAGACATTAATGTAATTCACATCCCATGTAGATGTGATGGAGCACAGTAACTGGTCTGTGTGTGTGTGTTGGTGCTGTTGGAACATGTCCAGGATGTTAGCCCAGTCTGTCCATTGAATTGTGACACCTAGTGGCAGATCTGTGCAACAGGTTACAGCATCCTGCTGCTCCTGCAGTTTTCACTGCACATGGCAGCCATGCTGCAAAGGTCAGAGGATGTAATGCAGCAAAATGTTTTAAACAAAATGAAAGGACACTTGACTTTAATGAGTGTATTTTATGATCAACAGCCAATGTAGTTTTATATATTAAGTATTTTTTTTTTTTATTGGCATCTATTCAACACTAAGTGGGAGCGGTGGCCATATTGAGTCAAGTGTCCTTGTTCAAACTCAAGTTTTCTCAAGGTCACAGTCAGAGCTTCCCCTGGAAAAGTTTCAACTCTGGCTGCAACTAGTGATCTTTTTCACTGGGCTATCAATTCATCTGCAGGCTAGTGTTGGGATTTAACGATTAATCACCAGCCTACAAATGTCTCCCCAGAAATATTCAGCTTAAAGATCAGAAACTGACAGTCTTTTCCACTCATTTTGCTTGAAAAACTACTGAAACAATCAGCCTATCAAATTATGTTTGTTTTTTTTCAAGTCAATCAACTTATGTTTATGTTTTATATGAGCTCACCACCACTTTCAGAGCAGACACAGCCGTTTTGAACAGTTTTGAACAGTTTCTACCCTCACATGAAAATTACTATGAAAACTTATAATGATCACAGGGTTGCTTGAATAACTGACACTGTGTGCTAAAGATGCGCTGTTTATATTCGTTTCAAATATCACAATTTTTTTTTTTGTATGTTTTACAAGTGGAATTAGTTTACCTCAGCGTTATCGGGGGATGGCATAAGTTTATGCCATCCCCCTGAGCCATCCCCCTAAGCCTCCATGGCTACTAATAAGTGAGAAAATGTGTTCCTTTATACTTAGGGGGACCGACCCTTTAACGGGATAAAGACCCAATTATGACCGAAGATTATCAGCCATTATCACTGCGACACATTACGGACACTTGTGTAATGTTACATCAGCGCTCCTCAGATGTTATGCAACAACCTGCACAAGCGCAGCTCTACAGAAAGACCGCTAGGACTGCTTTTGTGCGCAAAACGCGCAAAACTCGGTCACTCCTGTGCAAGTTTTGCATTCTGACAGCATCAGTCTTCTCTTATTCTAAAAAACATAAATCACGTCTTAATTTCTTTGTGTCGTTCATCTACCAAACATTCCTTCGTGTCTCACCTGACCCGTACGCGTACTGTATCTACACCTCTTTGTTGCTTATGACCTGCACACCTGGCAAAGCCCCTTAAATTTTAAACAAGCCTATGAATTATGGGATATGTAGTCAGAGCTTCACAGCCTCAGGCTGCTCCAAAGACATGTTGCTGAATAGTTGCAGCCAAGGCAAAAGGGGAACAGCAGGAGCCCCCCCCCCCCCCCCCCCTTCTCTTTTTAAAACTATTTTCAACCTCTGCTCAACATGTATGTTACACTGAGCACAGTCCTCATTAACTCTGCTGTTTCTTGAACCAGTACTTATTCATATTCCACAAAGAGCGCAGTGCCCAAATTACATTAGCATTAAATGTCATCCAATTATCTCCCTGCATGGAAAAACCTCCTCTCCTCACCTTCCTCTCACAGAAATAATGCTCTCTCATGCATACATTCCCTGACATGAGGACACAAGTTAAAGCAGATGCAACTCACCACAAAACAGGGATAAAAAGAAGTGTAAAAGTGATACTTTAACTTTGTAATATTATATTATGAAGCACTGGATTTTTCACCAAAGTACATGGTCTTTAAATCTTATAGGTTCTGTAAAAATAGAAGTTTTTGAGCTCCTCTGTGAAGCATGTAGAAATGTGCTTCACTGTGAGGCTCATACCACACCTCCCTGTGAGTCCATGTGCAGAGACACAATTGGGTACACCATGTACTTTAAGTAACACAAGTGGCTTCCAGTGAAGAAACCCACCGTATGAAATTGAATTCATAAAGCAATGGCATTAATACCTACCTATCTGCAGATGGGATGTCCTGGTCCTGAGTTAGACAGCTCAAAAAGTGTGTAAGTGTGTGCAGGAAGCAGCAGAAAATGCCACGGGGGGCTGCAACTGCTCTGTAGCCAGTATGATCTCACAGAAAGGGGGTGTGTAGCTCTGCTTTACGACCATGTGTGCATGTGTGTGCATGTGTGTGCTCATGATATCTGCCAGGAGCTAAAAGACAAAGTGGGGGGGGGGGGGGGGGGGGGGGGGGGGAATAAAGAAAGAGCTGGAAGGAGGCTTGTGGGACTAAAAGAGACAATGTGCCTGTTTGATATTCTATGGGAGTTAAACAGTCCTATAGGGGGAGGGGAGGGGCAGAGCTGTGCACATGTGTAACATATACATGTATGTCTGCCTGGCTGTGGCGTACTGCGGCAAGGTCGACTACTCAGCCACTATAAAGTTAAATATGGCTCCTGTGGTTCTCACGTTTCTCCACAGTCTTCTCCTCATTTCAGCCTGCATTTCCTTATGATCTCTTATTATGTGCAGGTTCATTACACACATACACATGGACATCACAAGCTCAGACTTCAGGCTAACTCGGTACAATTTACACCATATACATGTTCAAACACTCTAAACACACAGACAGACACCCTATGTGCACAGCCAATACAATAAACCTGTTGTGTGAAGTGAATATTTGTCTGTAGCAGTTGCTGATCTGAGTATGTAAAATGTGTGTGTGTGTGTGTGTGTTTGTGTGTGTTATTGGAGGTGGTGCCTTGCAAGTGATAAAATCAGAGCCTTCAAAGTCAGTCTGTAGGTCACACATGGGACTCCTGCTGCGCATGTGCATGTTTACACATGTACAATATATCATGTGTGGTGCTGTCGGTTGAACTGAGCAGGCTCCAGGACAGCAGAACGGAAATATACAGAATAAAGGTCACCTGTTGGCTGCGGAGCATGAAGAACTGTGTCCATGCATGAAGCAGGAGGCTGACACAGTCTGGTGAAGGAACATGTAGATAGTTCCTGTGTAATATCTGTGAAATGAGTGTTGATAAGTAACTTTCTGTACTGGTTTCTGGAAAAGGTTCAATAAATTATGACCTCAACCCAAGTGTTCTGTTTGATGTCCTCTTAAACAGCTCAAAAACTCATAAACTCAAAACAGATTTGAATTGATGATGTTTTCTTTCAGACCTGTTTAAATTAAACTGGTCTTTATTTATCCTAGATCTGTGACTGGTGTGAACAGGAGTATTTATTCAGCACTACAGTACATCTCCTAAATAAAAAAAAAACAACTTTATTTAGATTTGTGTTATCGTTGTTTTACCATAGTATGTTTTTTTCACCAGAGGACTACTGTATATTCATTTGTGTGTGAATCAGGCCAAACCAAGGGAATCTATATATTGCTTCATGCACAGTGCATGTACATGTAACATTTAAAACCTTAAATTATTTCCTTGTTTGGTTTAATACGAATGCTTTCTGGTCATTACTGTATTTTCATCAAATGTCCATGTTCAGTTTGTGGCTTCAGTGCTTTTTTACATATCACAGCAAATCTTCATAAGAAGAAAAAAAGTGAAAAATGTTTTTCTGTTCTTTTACATAAACACATGTGTGTTTGGGTCAGCATGCCTCCGAACAATAAAGAATGAATCCCAATGTCAACAAAATATAAGAATTAAATATGGAAAAGTTGAGACAGAACTACTTTTCTAAAAAAAGTACACACTGATTAAAATACTGATATACTGGATAATATATTACTGGTGACACTGGTTTATTCACTACCTGGAGGGAAAAACAACCTCATGAAGTTGTTTGTCTAACCTTTAGGATGTGCTACAGTGGATTTAAACAGAGTTAAAACAAGTTCACGCCCCTGTCTTTCTTTGTTTACTCTTATTCTTTCTCTCTACATCATACATCACCCTTTTTTTTTTTTACAGCCATTAGCTTTAATAAGACATAAGTATTCAACCCCTAAATAATCAAATGAGCTTCGACCCGGTGTCTCTGTCACTATGTCAACACATTATATACAGCACATGGTATCAGGTAATCACTTAAACTGTTAATTTTATCAGTCAAAAATGTTCTTATTGCTAAATTGACCAGATCGTTTTATTTCATTTCATTGATCAGACCCAAAAAAACACATTTTCTATGTGCAGTGTCACATTAATGTACAAGTGCAGTTTGTGTCTCCTCCTCATCCTCTGTTTTGCTGTTTCATCAGTCTTGCAGTGTCATTTTGGACCTGCTATTCCAAACCTGTCCCTCAGATGTCACCATTGAGTTTCTCACTCTGTCCGCCACTCTGCACAACTGTAAACGGTTTGTTTTACCAGAACTGATGTCTGCAATAAATACAATATAAATTGTATGCATGGGATTAAAATGGATTCGATGAAAGTCATTCCACCATACCATGAAACCTTTAAAGAGGCAGTTGATCATTAACTTAAATATTCTGTTTGATTCTTGAGGTTTGTGGAAGCCTGAGTGCAGAAGAGATCGTCTGAATATTGACAACTGATTCACAAAAAGACTCAAAGCTTTATTTCAAGTTCTCTTGTTCCCATGAATGTTTTATCTTTCTCATAGATAGACCAGCAGTTCCTCTGTCTGATACATCCATCTGTTCCTTCTGAAAATACACAACAAAAAAGCGAGATGAATAATCCTTGCATTGAGGGTAAGACTTTTGTTGATTATAATCTAACCTGTGTGTCATACACACATCTATACATCTGGGAAAAAATACATAAAAAAATATAACAGATTGAGTAAAATCATCATTTAACATGAATTAAGTGAAAGTAAAAGTTGTCGTAGATATTTCTTAACGTTGACATTAACAAACTAACCTCTGGGAGCTCTACAGAAATCTACACGTTATGGAGGAATAATATATTTGTTGATGAAGGTTCTCAGTCCTCCAGGTCGTGGTAATTCTAAGTGTTTCCTGTAGATGTTTCACCTCTCATCAAAGAGGCTTCAGTTCTGAAGAAGCCTCAGGGCTGATGTGCCAAACTTTAAGAAATGTCCTCCTGGTGTTCCTGAAATATTCCGGTTATGAAAATGGGACAGCCTTACATCATTATATGATGTAATAAACTCATGTTTTGTCCTGTGTTGTATTTACTATCCAGACAATACATATTATCATCCAGTTGTCTTTGCAAAATAGGTGCCAACAAACCACTTGGAAGGCAGGGTGGAAAAGTTGTCTCTTGCCGCATTAAGTAAAATTTCAAATGTAGGTTTTCTTACTTGGACCAGAGGATTTCTACATTTCTATTGTCGCTTTTACCTCGGTAAATGATCTGAGTTGTTCTTTCATTACTGATTGCAAATTAAAAAAGATCAGTTGAGTTATGGACCGTGATGGTCATCAGTAAATTATGGTTAATTTACTGATGAATTAAAAGAAATAAAACCCATGTCACAGTAAACATCAATGGTTTTATTCATCCATCCAATTAAGATGGAAGAATCTTTTTCCACATCTATGTCCCTCGCACACACACACACACACACACACACACACACACACACACACACACACACACACACACACACACGCACTTACCAACCTGTTACATCCATTCAAGACTCCTTGACCATGTTTCTCATTATAAAGTGGACCAAACAGGTTTCAAGCAATCAGCACACACTGACCCAGCTGCTGCATAACCAAACAGTTGAAGCCAAGGAACTATAAAATGGAGGGAACACGGAGAAAGAGAAAGAAAGAGCGACGGGGTAAAGACGCCAAAGCCAGCAAAAGAAGTGAGATGGCTCACAGAGGAACCAATGGAAGCAAAATCTTCATTACGGGTGAGATGAGCTCTGCTTGGCTGTTTAATCTATCTATGAAATCATTTTTTGTCTGGGAACTATACAAGACTATGTATTGCATTGAACTAATAAGAAATGCATCTATTCCACAATGTAGATTTCTTAAAAAGAAAGAAAGGTTTTTAATCAGAATTGATATGTCCTGCTGTTAAAACCAGAGATTGCTGTTACGAATATTGGCTCATCACAGATCTCAGTATTTAGTAAAAGTGTGAAGCACTTCAGAAGTGTGTATGCTTGAGGTCATTTAGAAACTGTGTTACAGAGCACTGACACGTTTATTTTTTACACTTTAAAATGTTCTGCTTTGACATACTGTACATTGAACTCTAAAATATTGGTATCTTTACCAGCCTCATATACAGTATCAGTCGGGCTGCTTTACAGCCAAAAGTGGATTAATGCAGAGTGTATGTTTTTTTTTTTTTTTAAATATATGTAATGTGTCTTTGAGTACCATTTAAAGTGCTATATATGTTTAAAATATTATAAGCGATTCAGGTTTTTTTTGTACAAAATCATTCATTCTTTCATCAATGGTCAGTAATTCATTACATCATATAGAACACTTTTATTTTGAGAAGAGATCTCAAATATGCTGCATGATATCAGGCTGGAAAGCCTTCACATCTGCTGTTTATAATAACTCACCTACTATCAAGGCATATGTTAACATTTAACAAAATGACCACTTGTAATGTAACGTGTGCTGGTATTGCTGAAACAAAGGATAATGAACTTTGACTTTCTCAGCTCATCGGTGTGTTTCAGTTCTGTTGGTGTGACATCAGGCTTTGCAAATACGGTTGACTTGAGTGTCATGAAAAGAAAAAATAACCTCCATCATTTCTGTCATGTTGATTCATGATCCTCAGTGTTGTATATGGTGGCAGCATGCAGTGCTGTCCCCATCAATGACCTGCTTGATCGAGCCTCTCAGCGCTCTGACACACTGCACTCCCTCAGCACGACACTCACCCAAGATCTGGTCAGTGCCTGTGTGTGTGTGTGTGTGTGTGTCTGCTCTGTCTTGGGGTGTCCAAGCTCTTCCAAACACACATGTTTAACCTTCTGTTGAAAAACCTTCTCAGCTGTGCTCTTGGCATGCAGGTTGCCTTTGCGTGGGATGCTTAGATCTCATTATAATCTAGTATTGTCATGTCTTCAGAATGAACAAAAATACTACATGAGGCCAAATAATGCAATTACTGTTAATTATCTGAGATGTCAGATTTGTTTAAGCTCTTAATTTTAGCATGTTAAACCTTCATGTAGGCATTTTTCCAACTTGGTTTCCATCACAGTGAAACATTTATTTGCCAGGGAATCAGTCAATTTTGATACAATATAATAATCATCCCTTCCAGAACAATCATGTCCCACCTATAGGCTGGATGATGATGCCTCGCCCCTCACTGTGCCACACCTCCTCTCTACAGACACCCAATGACAAAGAGCAAACACTGCAATTATCAGTAAGTGACTGTGTCTCTTTATGTTCTTCCTTTCATTTTGTATTCTCTGCTTTCATTTTTTCCCCACAGATGTCCTTATTAAAGGTCCCATATTGTAGAACAGGTAGAAGTGCGATAAGAAATTATAACGTTTGATTTTGAGATTGGTGGGGACACAAAAGTGCTCCAAGGCAGCACTCCTGAAAGTTGACGTTTTTTTGCATTAGCAATCATAATTTCACATCATGCAGATGTTATAGGTTAAATAAGGAACATACGAGGAATAAACCACAATATACATTTCACAACTGTATAGTAACTACTGTAAACACATACACACTAGTAATACATGATGAGGCCTCTTTGAACACCAGACTTGATATAAAGTTCTGATTTTAAAGCCACATGGGTGAAACATTGCTATTCAGATCATCATCACACTAACATTTGTCACAGTGCTGAATCTCATGACTAACATATCCATCATTATTTAACCTCACCTGTGAATTTCCAGCCTCTCTTTCAGCTTCTCCTCCTCCATCTCCTCCAGCTTCTCCTCCTCTATCTCCTCCAGTCTCTCCTTCTCTACCTCCTCCAGCCTCTCTGCTGTCTGTCACCTTACAAAAATATGTTGATGCATGACATGAACAGATACATTAGGGATAAAATGATCATAGTTTATATTTTATAATTATAAAATCACATGATCATCTAGAATCTGAGGTTTTATTGTATTTCCACCACACATTTTCTTTATTTGTGTATTTAAACCGTTACTCTCTTCTACACAAATACATGAAAATAAGAATTAAAAATAACTTTAAAAAAGTGCATCTCTTTGGCATTTAATATTCTCTTTTATTCAATATCTGTATTGTTGAGCCTCTATACACCCTTGAAGTAACTTACACTTTGACTCCTAAAGAAGTCTCTTATATCCAGTTTTCTTTTCTTTGACATCCTTCAAATCCTATACAGCACACACGCACGCACGCACACACGTACGTACACGCACGCACGCACGCAAACAGACACAAACACAAATGTAAATGACACCACTGATATTAAAATCCAAATAGCTGACGTGTATGGGGTTATTTTTGTCTCATATATATTTGTAAACGCACAGAGGGTGATCTACAAATATTCCTTGGTTTGCACACGTGTTTTGCTATCCACAAATACAAATTTCTAATTTGTAACTTGTATTTTGGTTTTTACAAATACATGTGTATTTGTAAATAAAATGTGTATTTGTAAATATATAATTTTCCATTTGTGAAACGGAAAATTCTGCTTGTGAAGTGTGATTCATCATTTGTGGATCACCAATCGCACACACGCATCTCTAGCCAAAGATATGGTGGGGGAGACATATTAACCAGGGATGGAAATTAGCAAAGTGAATTCAATCAGTTTACCAGCCACTGTGGCGGGTTCATTCCGATCACTGGTCACAGTCTACAGATTACCTCCGCTCTCCTGCACAGTTATACACGGGCTTGTGGTATTTCAAGTGTCCGACGTTTGGCTCCGTTTGCAGCTCTTTCGGACCGGCACTGCCTCCAGTTCTGTCTGCTGCTGCTGCTGCTGTTGCGGTGGCTGCTTCCGCTGCTGCCACCTTGTGCCGACTGCCGCGGCCCCTTTCCCCATGTATTCTGCCCTCAGCTTCTCTGCCGGCTGCTGCAGGACTTTCCTCGGGCTCTCCTGCTGCTGGTGCTCCTTGAAAAAG
The DNA here is from genome assembly GCF_965226575.1 of Pagrus pagrus. Classification (NCBI taxonomy): domain Eukaryota; kingdom Metazoa; phylum Chordata; class Actinopteri; order Spariformes; family Sparidae; genus Pagrus; species Pagrus pagrus. The sequence goes on from NC_140197.1 coordinate 7,971,231, forward strand.
ATGCGGGCATTGATCACACCAGGTCGAGGATGTTATAGAAGACCGCCACTGGCCATCTTCCGTACCGCCTCTGACGGAGTAGGCTACGTCCTCGCCATCTGGTCCAGGACGTCCACGCCGTACTCGGTGTTGTTGTACATCACAGACTCTGGTTTTGCCTTCGCCCCACTAAAGGTGCCCACACCTGTGTGCACGGTGCTCGGGATGCAGACATTCTTCCTCGGCTTTCCCTGGTACACAGTCAGAGTCGCACCGAACAGCTCCGCTCGCTGTTTCACGGAAGAGGAACTCCCGTTTTTGTTTGCCCATGGTGCCAACCAGGCGATATAATACAACTAGCTATATAATCATTAACTTACAAGTTAAGTCGCAAAGAAGCACAAACAATGAAACCCCGTGAAATAATGTGCGGTCAATATGACCGCTTATGGCCGAAATAGGTAAAACATATCATATTGTCTTTGTCTGTTGTGTAATTTATATGAAAACTATTCTAAATTGAAATACAGACAAAGTTATTGCACATATTTGAAAACGGCCGAAATGACCATCTTGGCCGTTCTACTGCTAGCAAGCCTTCACTTGAACTCTTTACTGCTACTAATTATTACTCCGCGCTCCGGTCAGCTGAGCTGGCTACTCTTTTGTCTGAGTTTACAAGAACGGAAGTAAATAAAAATGTGGCGTTACATAACGGTTAAACATAGGTAATAATTGAGTACAGTAAATTCTTTAGTTGCAAGTAGATATTGCTAGCCTCCTAATCACCTAATGATGCAACTTCCACTTCCTTTGTGTAGGTCCAGTGCAGTTGAATATATGAAATAAGTTGAAAGTTGTAAATTCCTGTAAGTTGCAGGGAAATATTGATAGAGATTTCTAGCCATCTGTTACTCCCACTGCGCCACCTGCCACACATCTAACCTTCATTTTGAACCACTTTGTCTATTCAGACTTCATTTCCTGTTATTTCACGGCTTAGTAGATGACCCTTGAATAGATACTAGGCCCTATACTCTCTCTGTGATTATGAACAAGTTTCCTCACTTCAAGCCAAATATATGGGGGGATACAAATTCTGGCAGACAGGTTGACAGTCTGAAATAATATGTCTCCCCCCATAAGAGAAGAAACGTGTTCATAATCACAGAGGTTATAGAGTAGTATCTGAAGTACACATAAAATAGCCTAAATCGTTCAAAGGTCAGGCTTCATCTGTCCATTATAGTACATTTCGAGCGAAGTAGATTTAATAGACGTAACTGAAGCCAGAAAACAATCACAGTGATCTTGATTTTGGATATTGACGTTTATTTAGTTCGACAATTTCCATATCAGGACTTGAATTACAGCGTGTTATATGTCAATCGTTTTTCCGTTCAGTAGGTAGTACGACGTTACGACATACAAAAGAATAAAAGCATTTATTTTGATGGGTGGGACATGTTGCAAAACCTCGTAGATAATTACAACACCAGAACAGTGAATTAAACAATGCAATTGTTGTTAGTTTTAGCGCTGTTTCCGTCTTCGCTGAATGAATGCGTGCTCCCCGGCCAGGGGAAACAGTTTCTGTCGGGGATACTTATCATTGTTATGTTGTTGTCATAAGCTAGCGGGCAGGCAGCAGGCTGTATTGTTTTGCCCATAGACTTGCTCTCCAAGTGGGGCGTTAAACCATTCAGCTACTAGAAAACACTGCCACCTAGTGGTAGTGTTGTGTCGTTCGCGAACGTTTCGTTTGAACGAACGAATCTTTTGAGTGAACGTACTGAACCGAATCACTTCATGACCTGAATCGTTCCTTTCTCAGTTCAGTTGAGCTCAGCCGCGACCGTGCCGGTGGGAGTGGAACTGGCGCGTTCTGTGACTCACTGAACCCTCGAACTGACTGGTTGTCGCTGAGGACGTGATTCAGGTTCGCGCTGCACTCACTTTACTCATTCAGGACTCGCGAACCCATAGTCGCGACTCGCGAACCTACTGTGACACAGAGAACTGACTGTGTCGCGGAGGAGGACGTTACGTCTGGGCTCCCGTTCACTCACTGTGCGCGTCATTCACTGGGTGCTGAGGGCTTGTGTCGTTCGCGAACTGACAAGGTGATTCACGTTAGGCTGCCACTCACTCGCAAACCTACTGCAGTGAATGCACACACCGAGATCTGCCGCTGGGGAAGCTGTTACTCACTCACTCACTCATGATTCGCCAACCTGCACCTGACCTGCACACAGAACTGCTGCTGCAGACGTGATTCAGGTACTGTGGCGCTGTGTCACTCACTGCCTGGCGTTCTGCATGCACAGAGCAGAGGACTTGATTCACAATCAGTAACCTTACTGCTAAACTAAGCACATCTGTGTATGTTAAGTGACTGTACTGTGCACGGAGGACTCCCGTTCACCGTGTAGTAATATTTGAATATTTGCTGCATTTCCCGCGAATGTCTGTGTACTGGTCCTTGTCCGTGAACGCACCGGGCGTCCTTTTTTTTTTTTGCACTGTCCCTCAAGTGCAGTGAACGTGTTACAGAGTGAATGTGAACCTCGGGGCTGAATCATGACCTAGTAACGGATTGTTTGGCTGTGTATCAGTTCAGGAAGTTGGAGAATAATGCACTTTGCAGTCAGGGCTCCATAAGCACTGAGTGATTCGGTGAATGAATTTTTTGAACGACTCATTTTAATGAACTGATTCTAGTGATTCAGTACAGTCAAAAGAACTGCCGATCCCATCACTACCTAGTGGTGGGGAGGGCGGGCCATTTGTGAATCACGACTTATTTGTTTGTGGATCTGTGTGAATCTCGACAAGAACATCTCAGAAATACGTCATCGAGGAAAGAGATGCGTGTGTGTGATTGGTGATCCACAAATGCTGAATCACACTTCACAAGCAGAATTTTCCATTTTTGCAAATGTCCTTTTTTTTACGAATGAAAAAATAATATTTACAAATACACATTTATTTGTAAAAACCAACACACAAGTTACACATCCTAACTTTGTGTTTGTGGAGGGTATATTTACATGCATAGAACAACACTGCCACGTAGTGGTGAGGAGGGCGGGCCATTTGTGAATCAAGACCTATTTGTTTGTGGATCTGTGTGAATCTTGACAAGAACGTCTCAGAAATACGTCATTGAGGTGCGATTGGTGATCCACAAATGATGAATCACACTTCACAAGCAGAATTTTCCGTTTCACTAATGGAAAATGATATATTTACAAATACACATTTTATTTACAAATACACATGTATTTGACCTGACCCAGGAAGAACAAATGCCGAACATGTTGACAACTTACACTCGCAGAAACATGCGCTGCCTCTCGTCCGGTCCAACTAGCACTTTGCAGGTAGTTTTGACAAGCAGAAGGAGTGACAGTGGGGACAGCCAATCACATGTTAGTTAGCGAGAAACCGGCAGCCGATCAGGGAGCGGTATTTAGGTTAGAGGCGGGACTTCTAGCAGACACCGACATTTAACCCTTTGTGTGCCATAATCATTGCCTAAACACTACGGACAGCGGTTGTATTGATAGTGACTACACAGTAGCGGCCGAATATTGGTAGGCACGTGTCCCTAGCGTCCCTACCCAATTCTACGCCCTTGATTGTGTGTATGGTCTTGCATTATATATTATCATATTATGACAGCAGAAAGCTAAGTATATGTTTTGCTGTCTCAAATAAAGATTAAAAAGAAAGTAAAAAAAATAAATAAAAAACAAGCATAATATGTCCTGTTTAAAAGATGATCATCAAATCACTGGGTTTTTTAATGAGCTGTCTCAGCCTTCACCTACAAAACACTAAAAAGTTCTAATCAAAGCAATTTGCAACAGAGGCACAAGCCACAAGAGAGCCTGTTTTAATTAATCAGTAGTTTGAAAGGAAAATTGACCTGATTTAATGATAAAAACAGGAGAATATATTGGCATTTATTTGGTAGATATGACTTGAAAATAAGCTCACAGCGGGGAAGGCATTAAAAACTCTCTGTGACATAAACTTTGCAAATCTGACTATTTATTGACCTCTGCAGGTGAACGATGGGAATGACATTTTGGAAGTTGACTTTTGCAATTGATTACACCAGTGTAGTAAAAATACCATTTCACTACAGCTTTTGCATATCACATCTTTTTGATCTTTAGTTTTTTCCATTTGCCCTTCAACTTATCATGTTATTATCTCTTTTACTTCTTCTGCAGGAGTCAGACCTGTTGTCATTGGCTCGCTCCCTGCTCCAAGCCTGGCAAGACCCCCTGGTAGACCTGTCCACCTCCGCTTACAGCCTGCTTCACCCATCCCAAAGCAGCATTTCCAACAAGATCCGGGAGCTGCAGGAGCACTCCAAGAACCTGGGAGATGGCCTGGATATTCTATCTGGCAGGGTGTGAAGACAAACCATTGAAGGAATACTTATTTGCTTTTGCACTGATTTAAAATGTTACTATAAAATGTGTTTTAAAAACAGCTTTTTACCCTTTCCCTTTTCCCACTCACTTTACCTGTCTCCTCTTTGTCCCAGATGGGTCCAGCAGCTCAGGCCATCTCCTCACTGCCCTACAGAGGGGGCAATGACATCGGCGAGGACAAGATTTCCCAACTGACCAACTTCCATTTCCTGTTGTCCTGCTTCCGCCGCGACTCTCACAAGATTGACAGCTTCCTGAAAGTCCTCCGCTGCCGGGCTGCAAAAGTGCAACCCGAAATGTGCTAAAGAGTGAGGCAGCCTGCTTGACTCCGAGGGGAGATTTCTTTCAAAGGTTGTACTGTCTACCAACTATAGATTAGCTTGTACTAGAAATCTGCTATCTGAGCTAATATAATAACTGCTAAGATGTTGGCATTATGATCTTAGAGAAGGCAGAGATAAGGAGGAGTGACACACAAGAAATCATCTTTTGTTTGAAGTGATACCTTTAAGCAATAAATGGGCGAAAAACTTTGACTTCAATGATCCAAATTCTCAATGTAAATCTGAAGAAGCTACTTTTATACTTACAAACATTCAAATTGATGGTTTTGGCTCTTGATTTTGAAACAAACATTTAAAGTATTACTTTAAACAGCATCCTTATTGAGGTTAAAACACTTCAAGTAGGGGAGCAGCCCACAAAACCTAAAGGTTTATACTGTTGTCCAGTCTTGCTAATGGGTCATTGGAGGACAAAGCATGGCTCATACACTTCCCCAGATGTTTCCAGCTGGTCTGGCATTATGATCCGACCATATTGTGGTTAAAAAACAGAGGTAGATCTGTGTGTGATCTCTCCTGTGTCTCCTCCTTGTCTTTTCCTTCTACTAAAGCTTTATATCCTCAAAGTCAAGCTGCTGCAGAAGCATTGCATTGGCAGACAGGGTGTGATGTATCAAATCACCCTAGCAGCGTCTGCAGGGCTTTAATGGAGAATACTATTTCTCTCTCTTTCTTTCTAATGCTTGTCTGATGACAAACTGCAGCATTTGCACTTTAGATCTGAATAAACTTGCATGAAAAGCATCTTGCATTTGATGCCCATACTTTCAAATGTTTCTTTAAAATCAATAAAAATAATTTCTCGCATAATAAAACTATTTTTGTGGTTATTTTTTTAAAGCAATCCAGCAAGAGCGTCTCCCCAAGAAAAGCAAAAAACAAGCATGATGTGATCAAGAGTAAAACATCAGACTTGAACGTGGGAGACCAACATTTCACAATGTGACTTTCCAATGTGCTCAGTAATGAGATAGTCACTCTAAACAGATAGTCACTCTAAACAGAGCTCAAGAAATGATGATACATTTCGGCCCGCGACAGAATTTGAGATGACCAAAAGAACTCAAATCAAACTATAGTGAACGGTACCTGGCTGATGGCTTTTTGTGGAGAGGTGAAAGCTGGCTGTCCCACAACTGAATTCCTCTCAGCAGCATACATCATGTATGACGCTCATATTGTCCAATGAGATCAAAAGACATCTCAAGAGAAACGCTATATGGGATGCTGAATGCTAATGGTAGGTGCAGACCAATTTTTGTGATCGTTCGTGCACTGGGCCATTTGTGTTTACTTGCCTCAAACAGCCAAAGTACAAACTGAACAGACGTTAGCTGCAAGCTAACACACCGTGTCTGTGGGAGTGGGTTTGTGTTCAGCCAAGTTTCCGACTGAACCTCGAGTTCCTTCTGTTACTTCTCACTCGTCTCTCGCTTTTTATCATGTCTACTTGTTTACAGAGCAATTTCAAAATGCCACAGAATGCATGCACATTTTAAATTCACGTTGATGCATCTCTAATCACGCTGTCTGAGATGAATCACATTTTTCCATTGACTTGCTTTTTTCTGAACTGTGAAAGAAAATTGCTTACGTTTTTATAAATGAGCATAGGCTACTTAATGTTTATCCATTGCTTCTATTAGTTCATATGCATATGACATGTGGAGCCAACATCAGGGGTGACACTTTTTTATTTTATACATAATTAAACTTTGGCTAATGAAATGCTTTATAAAACATTTGTTAAGCAATTGTGAAGGTTTATAAACACATCATTTGAAACTTTATAATGGCCATATAAATCATGTTTATAGATGAACTACATGGTATTTATTAACTATTTATTTGTGTATAAAAATTCAGTTGCAATTCTAGTCTAATTGGTTATAAAGCATTTCATTGTTTTTAACAGTGAAATAACAATAATAAATAACAGTGAAATAATAATAATTTACTTTGATGAGGATGGTTATTATTAAATGACCTGAACAAGGACCAAAAAAGTAGATCACATCACTCCAGTTCTCAGATCTTTACACTGGCTTCCTGTCTGTCAGAGAATAGATTTCTACATCCTGCTGTTGGTTTATAAAGAACTGAATGGTTTCGGGCCAAAATACATTTCTGATCTGCTGCTACGTTATGAACCATCCAGACCTCTGAGGTCTTCAGGTAAAGATCTGCTTTCAGTCCCTAGAGTCAAAACTAAACATGGAGAAGCAGCGTTCAGTCATTATGCACCACATATCTGGAACAAACTCCCAGAAAACTGCAAGTCTGCTCCAACTCTCACCTCTTTTAAATCAAGGCTGAAAGAAGAAATTTTAAGGCTTTGAACTGCGCTGTGACTTCTACTCTTTAGTCTCGTCTCTTCTAAACCTATTCTATTTTAGCCTACTTTCCTATTTCTTAACTTGTTTTAATGTTTTGTTCCTTGATGTCTTCCTACTTGTTTTTAATGTATTTTAAATTAATTTGGAATGCCTTTTAATGTCATTTTTATGTCCCTGTAAAGCACTTTGCCTTGTGTCTGAGTTTTTCTTTGGCATCACCTTATTTACCTTGGGGCCCCTTGATTGGGAACCACAGACCCCGGGCCACCAAAAACCCGAGGCCGGCCCTGCATGTGTGCTCCGTCCCCACAGCACCGAGCAGCCTCCACAGCAGAGCCGCACTGGAGGCGCGCGGAGAGCGGCGGCGCATCGTGCTCTTCACCGGCCCGGTAAACCGACACCTGCCCGCCACCTTCGCCACCTTCCTCCCCCTCTTTCTGCGTGTGCCTGGCGGAGGCGCCGCCTCGGATCCTCCGGGTATGAAGAATAAACACAACCAACAGGTGAAGACAGCGGCTCCGGACCGACTCGACATGTCGGGCTTCGAGGTGACTCTACAGCAGCTGAACGACCTGCTGACAGACGACAGCGGCTTCTACAGCTGGCCCACCAAACACTTCCATGAGGTCTACCCGAGGATCTACGTGGGCAATGCGTGAGTCATTGTTGTGATCATATGGAGAACTCCTCAGGGCTTTGTTTTTCTTTTGTTTCTTCCACCTACAGATTATAGGCTACATGACGTTGAACGCGTCGCCCTTATATTCAGGTCACACAGTATAAACAGTCCCAATCAATCAGTTGGCATTCAATCAGTCCTTATCGCTCTAATTATCTTATCAGGATACCCTCTGCTGTATTAATAGGTCTATTATACCACAATTGCAGCAAAATTATGTGTCCGAATATTTAAATTATTATTTTATAACGAGAAAGGTTAAAAATAGAAGGAGCTACAGGAGAGGAAATCATTAAAGCAAACGCATTGTGTCAGAAGAACATCACAGGGTTTCAGATATGCTCCAGAATAATCTGTATCCTGCAGCAAATCTAAAACCCTGTGATGTTCTTGTATGTTAGACACAATGCGTTGGCTTTAAATGTAGTCAAATTGTAGTTAAATCTAGATTCCAGTCAGGTCATGAGGTACCTATGGATGTAACATAATTAGTCACTGTTTTTATAATGAGGATTAAGTGTTTTATTGAGGCTATATGTCGAAAGTGTATCAGTATGTTCCTGTCATAGACACACAGTCTGCTCAGAGAGCTATGAGGGCTGTATCAGACAGAAGCTTGTTTAATTTTTGAAGAGGTGGAGGAGTGTTATAAAAAGGCAAAATGGAGCAGCGACCCAGAGCTGGCAGGATGAGGGTTTGAAAATAGCTTGCCTGCCGCACCTGTTAATCCCCTGTTCAATTCAGATGTTCAGATTGCTCTGAACTTCAATCTCTCTAATTAACATCACTGACCTCTCTGTCTCTGTTGGGGTTAGCTCGAAAGGAAACGCACACACTCAGGCCTGTAGTCTAATGAATCTATATACTGTAACACAAGAGCATATACAATATACCAGCTGTTCATCTTTTCACTGTGTCAAATTAAACTAATTCACATTTTCACTTGAGCCTTGTGTTGATAATGAAAAATTGTCATATGTTTTCAGTCAACTTTTCCCAATGTACAGACAGAGAACACAATTGAAAGCCTGCGTTACAAGCTGGAAATGCAGAGTTAAAAAAAAGCTTAAGTGGAAAACTATATCAAGTTGCATTATGGAAAGTGTGATCCAAGGTATTTGGCCCCTAAAGACTAAAAGTCAGGATGTCTGAGGCTATGACGCTTTAATTTTGACAATTTTTTTCTGCCTATTTCGAGTCTCCGGCCTTTGAGGTGCGATTGAATAGGATGGAACAATAACAGTTCACACCTCTAACAGCAGCTGCTAGCCTTGCTCTATCTAAAACTAACAAAATTGGTGAATATGGTTAAGCAAGCTTGTTTTAACATGCTGTTAATCGCAGTTTTTGCACAGATTACCCCAAAAATATATGATGTGTTCATTTGTGAGAGGAGGAGGTGCACGTACGTGGGTTTTGTTACCTTTGGACAGAGCCAAGCTAGCTGTTTCTCCCTGTTTGTCGTCTTTACTTTAAACTAAGCTAACTGGCTGCTGATGTTGGTTATGCAGATATGATAGTTGAATCAATCTTCTCATCAATTCTCATTTAATTCAATTCTATTTTGTGATGTGGAAATCATAAGAAGAATGTTGCCAAAGCATGAAAATAAGACACAGCGCGCTCGAATCACGTAATAACTTGAATGCAGGGTGCTGAATCCTTCTTGTAGTGAATTAGCAAAAAGAAAAATCGAGGACAGCACTCCCATTAAAGTGTTTAAATTATGATTTTACAACAGCTACAAACGGCTTCAATCGGCTTCAAAGCCTGATGCTCCTCCTGGGGTCCGTTTCACAAAGCAGGTTCAACAAACTCTGAGTCTAACCTTGAACTCTGAGTTGATCTACTCTGAGATAGGAAACTCTGAGTTTTCGGTTCCAGAACAGCTGATTTGAGTTAGTTTGATCAACTCGGAGTAGTTTCACCTGGAGTTAAGCGCGTGCGCCACAAGTATAAAAAGACAGCGTCAATGGAGCCCCGAGTCGACGAGTCACCATGGCAACAGGGAAGAGGAGGGCTACGTTTTTCACCCCACTGGGCGTTTCAGGGCGAGGCACACTTTTCTGACCGCTCTGCATACAGTTGCCTTGCTCAAGTGCTCTGCATCTCCGACATTGTATAAAAAAAACAACCTATTAAAAAAATTTTAAAAAACGCAGCGCAATATCTACTGGGATGAGAGAGCATGACTTCGGTTGGTAATGTTGGAAATGTAAGGACGGATTAGGTTGTGTATGTAAATGATGATAATTGTCTGGAAATGCAAGAACATCTATGCTCGGCCTGATAATCATCTCCCAACGAATATTTAAATCTCTGCGCAGTAATGCTGCACCTTCATCCACGGGATCATTATCAAAAGGACATGCCATGGTAGTGAAAATAGTCGCCACCTAATGTAACTTCTAATGTAGGCCTACTGACTGATTTTGCAATGATTTTCTCAAAAAACAGACGGCAGAACTATATTATGCCAAAACTCGCCTGCTGACTGAATGAATGAGGAAATCAAATATCGTGTGTGGCTGAAAGAGGGCGGAGACAGAGAGAAACTCGAGGTTTGTTGAGAAAAACCTGGTCCCGACCAGGTTAGGTTCATAGAGTATGTTACCATGGTAACTGACCGAGAGCTTAAGTTACCTCTCTCTGTGAAACAGGCTAGAGTTACCCCTCTTTCTCTGGTTTGAGTTACCTCCCTTTGTGAAACGGAAAACTCAGAGTTTCCCTCATTTCAGGGTTAACAGACTCAGAGTTTTCACTAAACCTGCTTTGTGAAACGGACCCCTGGAGTCTTGGAAGCTACTCACATCAAGGCCCCTTCGGTGGGGTCTGCCATGTTACAAGGCCATGTTTTACACGAGCCCAGAATGGACTAAACAAACACCGACTATGAAGCAGTCTCCATAGAGGATGGTGAGGTGAGGGGCTTTCAGTTGATGCAATCTGCAACCTCACCGCTAGATGCCACTAAATCCTACACATTGGACCTTTAAAATACAATAATTTATCTATATGTCGCCTATGGTCGTGCAAATTGTCTTACATTACAGGAAAGTATGGCACTTCATATGCAGTATGTGTGACTGAAAAGAGAAAAACATACCTTTATATGGACACACATATTCTCTAATATGAGGAGATATTGCAATATATATGTTATAGCAATCCTAAAATCACCAGAAGCTTGTTGTACAATGCAGATTACTGCACATAAGATCATTTTATTTCACAGTACATCAGCTGGGAAGAGTATAGTCCAGACTTACAATCAAATATGTGTTCTAAATTTTAAATAGCCTGATCTTAAAGCTTTAACACAGAAACTCTTAGATGTGTTTTCTTCCTACACAGTGAGTCATGCCAGTGTATTTCAGGAGTGCAAACCTCTTTAGTGCCTCCTTTATTGTGCCTGTGCTCCTAAAGGAGCCATAATGGACAGAGCAGAAACACATGTTACTGGAGCAAAACTCCTAACAAATATAGGCTCGAACACACAGATGCATGAACACAGCTCTGTGAAGCCAAGTGAAGAGGGAACATGCACCCACGCTTCGTTCTGTCTCAGTGGGTGTTTTCTGTTTTGATGTATCTGTCCTGGTTCCACTGTGGAATCTGAAAGCATGGCAGACTGTTTTTTTTGTGGAGGCATGACGCTGCCTTCAGTAAAAGCGCAAGAGTGCATCGAGTCTGTTTTTAGCTCTCTACATCTAAAAGGCAGGAGGTGCCAAGTGGTACAGCAATCCCAGAGGTTCTGAGCAAGAAGCAGCAGCAGGCAGTCCACTCTGTCAGTCCATGGCAGACTAAAACTAACACTGCAAATGACTGTTTTCAAAAGTCTGTTTTTATTTTATAATGACATTAATTACAGTTTTATGTTTTGCCATTGTGTACTTCACACTTTATTCAATAATGTCACTCTTCGTTGCAATTGTGTCTACCAGCCTCTCACCTTTCAGCCTCTGCCCCCTGCTGCTAAAGCTACAAAAACAAAAACTGCTACCAGATTTAGCCTGTCAGCTCCTGTTAGCTAGAGCAACAACAATACTGAACCCACTGAGGCTGCTGCTGTAAATAAACACAGTATATAGACTAACATCTACCTTTGATTGATTTAGCTTAAAAAGGCGACATATGCTACCGTAGACAGTACAGGAGGTGGATGAGCATAGCTTCTTGGTCTGAAAAGCGAAGCCAATGTGGAAGTGGCTTGAACCTGCATTCCTTCTAATGGCCAGCAGGGGGTAACTCCACTGGTTTCAAAAAGAGGTCTGATTGTATGTAAGCTTATGAGAAAATGGTGCTACTTCTACCATTTAGAGTAAAATAGACAATAAAGCAGGGTACGCTTTAGGGCGTGGCTACCTCGTAGAAGTTACTTTCACAGTGTGTCCTCAGGTTCTCTGTCAGATCCATTAGGGATATCCTTCCCAGTTCTAAAATATGCCCAAATATGGTCATTTCTGTCTCCAAGAGAATCCCAAAACAAACAAAAGAAATCACAATGCCAAAAGCCATAATGCCACACCTGAGGCTTCAAAACAGTATTTCGAACCATGCTGCATGCTACCTACCGACTACCTGACTAACTCACTCAGTCACTCAGTAATATTACTCATCAGTTTCTCATTTGTTTTGCTGAACAATCTGATGCAGGTTTGTAGCAATGAACGTGATGCGTCTAAAGCGTCCGGGCATCACCCACATCCTGAACGCTGCGGAGGGAAACTCCTTCATGCACGTCAACACCAACGCTGAGTTCTATGCCGGCACAGGCATCGTTTACCACGGCATACCAGCCAGTGACACGGACCACTTCGACATAAGTGTTTACTTTGAGGAGGCTGCAGACTTCATCGAGAAGGCACTGGCATACAAAAACGGAAAAGGTCAGAAGATAACAGAGCTGAGATTAACTGAAACTGAAATGCAGTTTTTTTGTGTGTGTAAACGTTGGCGCTGTGGGGATCTGACTGCTTATTCTTATATTTCTTGATATTTGAAAAACTGACATTTGCTGAATTCTTTGATTTTCTGAGAAGCAAAAACAAACTAAAGACTTCAACACAGGTTAAAAAGCATGTTTGTCATGTCAAATACCACTTTAGCAAAACATAGAGGACTAATTCTGTACTGTACATTTTGCGTATGTTACGTGTTCACACTGGAAATGGAACTAGGCTTGAAAAAGTCAGTATACAAAGAAAAAAAACCTAGACTTTTGCGTGCGCTTCTGGAAGACGTCATTGGACTCCAACACATTCTCAACTCCCTTGCTCCGCTAAAAACCAGATCTGTCTCCTTCTCCCTTTCCGCTCCCTGGTTTACCCCCGAACTTCGACTCATGAAAGCTAAAGGACGACAACTCGAGCGGCTATACAGGAAAACTGGACTTCATGTTCACAAAGACATTTACAAAAATCATATGTTACATTACAAGAACTGCATTACCCAAACCAAATCAAATTATTACACTGGCATAATCTGTTCCAACAAAGGTAACACCAAATCACTGTTCTCACTGTACAAGAATATCACCCAAGCCCCGGAATCTCTACCATCTCACCTCTGTTCAACTGCTTTCTGTAACTCCATCATGTCATTCCTCAGTCAGAAAATCCAGATGATTCACCAACATCTCAGCTCACAAACCACCCTCAATGTCGTATCCGAACTTCCTCCTCCTACCCACTCTTTCTCCTCCTTCCAGCTCCCCACCACCTCAGAAATTTCAGATCTTATCCGCAAGTCCAAGCCATCCACCTGTCAGCTCGACCCTCTCCCTTCCAAGATTCTTGAAAAAACAGTAGCAATTCAACTCCATTCTCATTTATCCAACAACAACCTGTACGAACAGTTCCAGTCTGGTTTCCGCCCTCTCCATAGCACAGAGACTGCACCCATTAAAATAACCAACGACCTCCTCATGGCAGCTGATTCTGGTTTACTCTCCATTCTCATCCTCCTCGACCTCAGTGCAGCCTTCGATACCATCTGTCACACCACCCTCCTCAAGAGACTATCCTCCCTCGGCATCACTCATACTCCTCTAAACTGGTTCAAATCATATCTCTCCTGCCGCACTCAGTTCATCCAGCTAAAAACCTTCACATCCCAACCTTCCCCTGTCATCTCAGGTGTGCCTCAGGGCTCTGTCCTGGGGCCCCTCCTCTTTATCATTTATCTCCTTCCCCTTGGCAATATCTTCCGCAAACATAACATCACTTTTCACTGCTATGCAGATGACACCCAGCTCTACTTCGCCAGCAAGCCCACTTCCAACCTCCCGCCCTCCTCCCTTACCGACTGCTTAACTGAAATAAAATCCTGGTTCACTTCAAATCTACTAAAACTCAACTCTGACAAAACTGAGATTCTTCTCATTGGCACACAATCAATACTCTCCAAAACCAACAATTTCCCCCTCATCATTGATAACTGCTCCGTTTCCCCCTCCCCACAGGTTAAGAGTCTGGGTGTCATCCTCGACAGCACACTTTTCTTCCAATCTCACATCAACAACATCACCCGGTCTACTTACTTCCACCTACGCAACATCAACCGCCTCCGCCCCTCCCTTACTCCCCATACCACTGCTATCCTTGTCCATAGTCTCATCACTTCCCGCCTGGATTACTGCAACTCCCTCCTCTCCGGTCTCACCCACAAATCCCTGCACAAACTTCAACTGGTCCAGAATTCAGCTGCCTGTGTCATTACCAGAACCCCCTCCATCCACCACATCACTCCCGTCCTACAGCAGCTCCACTGGCTCCCGGTCCAGTCCTGCATTGACTTCAAAATCCTTCTGCTAACATTCAAGGCCATTCACAATCTTGCCCCCCGATATCTTTCCAATCTTCTCCATATTGCCATTCCCTCTCGCAGCCTCCATTCATCCTGACCATTCTGCTGACTGTCCCCCCGGCCCGTCTCACCACCATGGGGAGCAGAGCTTTCGGGTGCTCTGCTCCTCGGCTCTGAACCTCTCTGCCACCCGAAATAAGGAACATCAGTACACTATCACATTTCAAGTCCCGACTCAAAACACACCTGTTTAAGATTGCCTTTTCCCTCTAACTGACCTTCCTGTCCATTTTACCTGTTTTTACTCTTGTGTACTTTTGTGGCTTTCTTTTTTATTTTATTATTTTAATTTTATTTTTAACTTATTTATTCTATTGTGTACTGTGCATTGTCTTTTATTTACTGTAAGGTGACCTTGAGTGATAGAAAGGCGCCTATGAAATAAAATGTATTATTATTGTGAGAGAGCTCAACAATGATCTTGGAAACAAAAAATACAAAAATGAATTGGTACACATTATTCATGTTCTGACTTTTAGGATTATTGCATTTACAGTCTTGATGGGGAGCTGCAATTAATGGTCAATACTAAAGCTGCACTAATCAATACTATTATATAAACAACAGATCACATGACTGTGTAATGTGAGAGGATCAACTCAAGGTTAGAAACCCACACATAATTATCTATTGAGTCTGCTGTTCTCTTTAGCTCTACAGCACTTTCAGCCTGTTGTAGCTCATTGTTTTGGTTTCCAAAAAAACCTTTGTTTCCAGCTGCAACAAGAGGCAATTACTAATAGAGAAGCTCTGATAATCCTGAAAATGTGTTTCCAGTTGGTGGAGACCAAAACAGAGCTGAAAGAAAAGTGAATATTGGTGTTAAATGTTGTTAGGCGGCCAGAAACTTAATTCCAAATAATTACTAATGTTGCTCTGTGTTTGTTTGACGTAAATAAGTGCTTGGATACAGATTAGCCCTTGATTTCAATGGCGATAAATTGTCAAAGTTGTGCTTTTATCCTTTATCTCAGGTAGTACTGTTTTAAATGCGGTCAAACTAAAACTCCTCTTTTGTTCCGCAGGTAAAGTGTACGTTCACTGTAGGGAAGGCTACAGCCGCTCGCCTACCTTAGTCATAGCCTACCTGATGCTTCGCCAAAACATGGATGTCCACACCGCTCTGGCCATGGTGCGTCAGAAAAGAGAGATCGGACCCAACGACGGCTTTCTTCGGCAGCTCTGTCGGCTCAACCAGAGGCTGGATGCTGAGGGAAAGTTCTGGAGCAAATGAGGCAGACAAGAAAGTAGAAATACGGTCTGTAAGACAGAGCAAAAGCTTGCTTAAGGGCACATCACCTTCTTTCACTTGTTCTACAGCTTTAACAAGCAGCAGATATGTGAGATGTGAGGATAGTGGATGATGACAGACATGATCCCCTAGGCTAGGGCTGAAAGCACTGAGTGTATGTATAGTACAACTTACACACAAACGTTTGACATGTACAGTATCTTATTGTGCCCATACAAACACCAGTGATACCATGTGCTGATCATACGATGTAATGTGTAAATCCAGGTTCACTGTGTTTGCTGATGTATATTCTGAATATTAGATTTATCTTGGTTGTGACAATGAAAAAGGCTAACCACTAAGCATACTTTACATGTCCCCTAGAGTTTGTTGTGCTTTCCTGCTGCTCGTTATTCCAGAGACAAACATCGAGGTATAAAGGGAATGTTAATATGCATTTAAATGCACTCCCACTTTCTTGCCATTGTGTCCTCCGTGTCAGCCTCACACACACAAACACTGCCAAATGTCTCGGTCCCAGCAGCTCCCAGAGGGGATATCAAGCGGACACTGTGATTTTTCGTATTGAGTCATATTTTCAGGGTACTAGAGGATGATATTAAAGCAGTTTTTGTCTAATATCCTTAGTGAACTGCACAATCTTTGACTTATATTGTACTCACTTCTAGAAGCCTGCCTCAGAAGTACGTCTCAGTCAGAAGTTTGTCTTGCTGTTATGGTGCTTTATAGCTGCTTTGTTGACACTATTTCATACTCCAAGAAAATTACATTTTTAATAGTTAGATAATGCTGGTCTGATGTTATTGGAGAAACAAAGGAATAGTTTCAACCCACTATTATAGAGAATAATTGTTGGCAGTGTATAAATGTTGGCAGTGTACATTTCTGCAAACCACAGATACGTTGAACCTTTAAGTTATTATTTAGGTTAAATCTTGATAACGCTGTGCTTATGATCTTGTTAAGGTACAAAAACCTTTTGGTTAGGGTTTTGTTGCCAGAAACACGGCTGGAAGGTGTCCCGAGGACTGGTTAAAACAATATTCAGTGGTTTCACACGTACAAATGTTGAAACTTCATATACATGAAATGTGAATGTGATATGACACATAAAGTAGAAATGGCAATATGGTTTGACGCGTGCAAATTTGAACGTACCTTTGGTTTGCAGAAATGTTAACTGCCAATGTATCCTGGCTTTGTGCTAAGCTAAGCTAACCAGCTACTGGCTGTAGGTTCATTTTTACTCCACAGACATGGGAGTGGTATCAAGACAGCAAATACGTGTATTTCCCAAATCGGCAAAGTATTCCTTCATTGTCAGCTTTGGGATATAATGTGTCTCGCATTCTTACATCAAACAATTAATTCTATACACAAGCCCTGTCTGGTTGCTTAGGGTGTATGTCCTGTAACTTTATGCCAAAGGGTCCAGTGAGTGAAACCAAGCCACTTAAGTCTCTGATTTTAACTTAAACACTGCCAGAATGTGAGATATGTAACTTTAATATTATCGGATAACTTCTCAGATAACACCTTTTGCACAGTAGTGTGTGTTTATGCAGTTTTATATTGTACAGCAGCATGCTTTCATACGTGTGGGCCAAAGTGTTGTTTATATTCCCTTGTTAGCACAGCCGTGTATCTGTGTATATTTATTGAGTCATAGTGTGCATTGAGTGTACATTATTCGTCACAATGTGCATTATTAAGCCTGTAACTTGTGAGTCATCATGTGCATTACCGAGTAGGATGTGATGTAATTGGTCATGTCAGTAGGCTTTCATCGAGTCTCACAGATTATGACACCGCTTACATGAAGTGCACTTTATCTAATGACACTTGTGATTGTTGTCGCTCTCTTTTCTTACGTTAAGTAATAAACAGAAAACAACACGTGTGGTTTTCTTTAAGAGTATCTTATAACAAACCGTTGATTACTATTACTATATTATCCTGTCTGATGTGATTTCACTAAACAGCACTTCTGTAATTCTGAAGATGTGACACTACAAGATTAGAAGGGCTTTACATTTTTTGGTGTAAGTGTAACAGATGGCTAAAATACAATATCTTCATTTTATGCATCTTTAGATATTAAATGTGTTCTTTTACCATTTGTTAGTAATTACTATGAAATGAATATTTATAAAAGATTTACACTGTATTAATACAATGTGATACTGATAAAAATAAAAGTAACATAACCACACCAAATCATGAATTCAACTTAAGTCAAAAACTGACATGGCAATACTCTGCTAAGCTAGGCTAACCCTAACCCTGACCCTAGACCTGTTTAGCAGCATTTAGCTGCTGCCTTAAGGATATAAAGCTAAATGAGCCAGATGTTAGTCTCTCAAAATATATATTTTTTGAGTACAGGTAACATCAGTCAAGGCTAGCCATGACCATCTCTCATGCTCGGCCTCTCGCCTCCTAAGTACAGTACTTGAGTAAATGTACTTAGCTACATTCCATCACTTCCTATAAATAAGTGTACAATCTATTACTCGCTGCATGTTGGCCTGTAGATGATGGACTGCTGGTTAGTAGTCACTTCATCCTGTAGAGGGAGCAGTAGGACTACTGTTGCAGTGCCAGTGATCAACAGGGTCACCAGCTCATACTGCAAGATTTCGGCATCACATTATAGTAAAACTATGGAAAGCTTTAACAACTGTTAAAGCTACAGCTCTGAAAAACTGATCAACACTTATAAAATAAACATCATTTTTATGCTGATGCAGCTTTACCGGAGTAGTTTATGTATTAGACAACAATTTAATATACATTTGTTGGAAGAAAGAAAAGAACAGCCTCCACAAATAGGATTCAAAGGAGCAGTCCAACCAAAGGTCAGTTGATGCATCGGAAAAGAGTTGTATGATGTTGTCTGTGGTTGTGAAGAACCACAGTTATAGAACATTATATCTCCCTGATGATATAATCAGGGTTATCTTGACTTGAGCATGAAGACTACACATGTATAATGGAGGATCAGGCTTCATCATTAGGCTCATTTCATAAACTGAACAAAGAACTTATAGGCTCGGCTGTATTAAACACACAAAGCTTATATTAATATGGTCATGTTGGTGGGGATGGGTTCAATAAACTCTTCACTTCGGTCAGTAACATGGATCGTAAAGCGTTACATGACATAACTGTAGTTATATATTACTGAAATATTATTAGTAATGTGTTTTATTACTCCGTTAGCGCTACAAGAAATATCTTACTGTAACGCATTGTTTTTGTAATGCGTTACCCCCAACACTGTTTACTAGGCAGGGTAATTCCAGAGATATATGCTCCTGACTTACATAATTGGATGCACATGAGCTTGTATTTATAGAGCTTAACCCAAGGGGCCAAAAGTCAGGATATCTCAGCCTCTGTTACATCCAATGAGAGTCATACCCTCTGTGCAAGTGCAATACTAAATCACTGCAGTAGCCCTTCACACAAATGTTAGAACATCTATTTCAATAAAAGGCCATGAAAAACTATGTTCTTCTTAAACGGTTATGATTAAAAGAGATTTCTCTGTTGTTGGCAGGGCCCTTTTGGAAAAAACAAGATGTCCCATAATTTCATGCAACATTCAGCATTTCACAACATCTGAGGCAAAATGTGGTGACAGTTGTGAGATTGTCTGCTTCTGTTGCCAAATGTCAATCAAACCACACACACACACACACACACACACACACACACACACACACACAGTCCTGATGAAGCAGATGAGTGTTAAAATGTAATAAGTGAGGATGTTTTTAGATTTTAAACCATGTTTTAAGGGGTTTTCATTTTGATATTTATAAAGTATTGAAATTTATATGTTTTAATAAGAATGTCAATATATCACTACACACTATGATGATACATATAAAATTCTAACAAAAGGTTTCTCAGTGGTTTACAGTAGTATCAGATGTACTTAAAAACATACTAAAAGTTTACCAAAGTTTGACTCCAAGAAAGGCCCCATTTTCAAAATGGCGGCCGTCAGGTCCTTAAAATGACCATTACACCTTTGTATTCCTCCTAGACCAAGAACATTGGTGCCTGATACATGTTTTGGGCATGTAATATTCTAAATAGCATATTTGCATGATAGATAAGTGATAACAAGTACAATAATATATTAAAGCAATTGGCTACAAGCATATTTATGCGAAAAATAAGTACACTTTCCCTTAAGTAATTGCATATTTCTCCTTTCTCATATCGTTTTGCCTAGTGTTTGTGGTTTCTGTGGTTCATAACCATTCTTTTGATTCCAATAATGAATAAATTCATTAGAACTGTATGGTACTGTAAAATTAGTCAAAACAGGGCTGCCACCCAATCATGATGATCCTCTTTTTTTAATGAACTACTCCTAAGGATTGCTGCAGCTCAGGGACACTGCCTTATTGGTGGCGATTTTAACTTGGTCTTTAATCCAACTATGGCCCGTTCCTTGCCTAAATCACCCACACCATCAAAGGCAGCCGTGATTTTGAACCATGGCATAAAAGAGTTGGGGCTATGTGATGTCTGGCGCACTCTCAATCCTAATAAGAAAGATTTCTCCTTTTTCTCTAACGTTCATAAATCTTATTCCAACGTGAACTCTGCCTCCAATGCAATTATATGGGATGCCTTAAGACCTTCATGAGGGGATGTATTTTGTCCTACAGTTCATATAAATCAAGGGAAAGGAGAAAAGAATTGACAAAATTAGATGAAGAAATTAGAATACTTGAACAAAAACATTCTGAAACCAAAAAAATGGACATTTTAAATTCTTTGACTGTGAAACAAATACAGTATAATAATTTATGTACTACCAAGGCCGAAGCAGCTTCAGCTTCACTATTATGGGTGCGGCAATAAAACTGGTAAATTACTAGCATGGCAAATCAAGAAGGGGGAATCAGATGAAATAATTCATTCAATAATTATTGATGATGGCAGGTCTCTGACTGACCCATCCAGCTCTCTCGAATTAGCTACCACTACACTATTACCAAAACCTGACAAGGATAGACAAAAATGTAGCTCCTACAGGCCCTTAAGTCTTATAAACGCTGATTACAAGGTTATCTCTGAATTGCTTGCTACTAGATAAGAAGACATTATGCCAAAAATAATACACCCAGATCAAACTGGGTTCATCAGGAATAGGCAAGGGTCAGATAATGTCCGCCATTTATTTCATATAATTGATTCTGCATAGATGACAAAAGAGCCTAGGCTGATAATATCAATGGATGTTGAGAAGGCGTTTGACAGGATCGAACCTACCTTTCTATTTCAAATGAATGTTGGTGTAAAATTCATTCACTATCTTAAAACACTTTTCAAGGCACCTAAAGCACAAATATAAATTAATGGAGTCCTGTCGGTCGCTTCTCACTTTTTAGAGGGGTCCGACAGGGCTGTTGTGTCTCTCCGTTATTAATCTCGCTTGCCATCGAACCATTTGCTCATGCCAATCCAAGTTAATGCTGCCATCTCTGGTGTCAAATTTGGTACCTCTGAGCATAAAATTACACTCTGAGGGCCGGATCTACTAAGGTTTGCGTGTATTAAAATGTGTGCAAACTGCTTGCACACGCAAAAAAAGGTGCAAACTGATTTACTAACAGTGCGCAAAAAGGGTTGCGTCTGTCAAAGGTGCAAAATAGCGCGTCTGCATTCAGTTAGTACGTTTGCAGCAATGAATATGCAACATGGGGCGTTTACACGCAATTGTGCGTGTTGTGGGTGGAGAAAATGGAAATATATTAATTTAGCACACGCAAAGTGATTTATCAAACCGGAAAGCAATTTTGCTCATAGAAACTGCGTCTATATTTACCACGTCTCAAAGGGAGGTGCAAACGGTTTGTATGCGTAATTGCGCACACATGGCTGCGGTTATTGTTGCAAGAAGGAGACGCCGAGAACGCATTTTTCACCCTCGTGTGAACATTTTTGGGATGAATGAGGAAACTATCATTAGAACATATCGCCTATCCAGCCTTGCCATTTTGGAGCTGTTGGAGGAACTCAGAGCGGATTTGGACCCAGCTACGAGGAGTCACGCAATACCTGCAATAACAAAACTCCTCACAAGTTTACTAATATTTATATTATTTTACGCCTTTTTTTCTTTTGTTCTTCTTCTGATGTCTTGGTATCTCCTCTTCACTTCATCCACTGTTCGCCTTTTTTTCCAACAGCATTAACTTTTTCACTGATTTTCTCCCACACAGCGTTCCTTTGCGCGACCGTCAGATTCCTTTGCTGCAGCTCATTGAAATGTTTATTCGCTTCCTCTACCAACATTTCTTTTCCAAAGGGTCCAATTTCACTTCGCGCTTTCGCTCTCAAACTTGCCATGCTGAAAACCATGAAACACACTAAACCCTCATTTAAATAGGCGTGTCTCCAACACGTTTGCACCTGTTGTCATTAACGCAATCACTCTTAGTAAATCGCCCGCAAACCGCGGTTCAACCCCACACGCAAATTTCTAGATTGCCCACGCAGATTAGTACAAGCAATTTGGGATCTTAGTAGATCCGGCCCTGAGAGTAGTGACATCAGATGGCTCTCTATAGAACGACATATATTGAAAGCTACCCCATTAAAAAATATCCCCTTGTTGGGATCAAAGAAAAACCTTTCTTTAATAACAAAAAACCCATAATCTTGAGCACTTTTTGTGCATGGCAGGAAACTCATGCAAGTTCCTTCAAGTTAGACACTGACTCCAAGATAACTCTGCTGACTTTCCAAATTTGCCAGTGAGTCCCCCTTTGAGAAGCATCTGCTTGATACATGACTCTCCTCCACAAGAGGACTGATATCCTCTATATACAACATCTTGAACAGAAACTTGCCAATTTCTGATAGACTATCGATTAAAAACAAGTGGGAGACAGACCTAGGTTGTAATTATGAAGATGCCGACTGACGAAACACATTGGAAAGATCCCCAACGGTACTAATTTCCACTAAACATAGACAAATACAATTTAAGATCTTTCATAGAATTTATCTCACCCCACACAGACTTCATAAGATTGATAGGAATGTCTCTGCCATGTGCCTAAGGTGTAAGGTGAATGAAGGAAAGTTACTCCATATGCTCTGGACCGAAATTCCAAGAGATCAGAAATTTTGGCTTTTGGGAGATGTCAACATGCTTAAGATAACTAAACATAAGAAATATTTTGTGTCATTAGCCAGCACAGCTGGGAAAAAAATTATACTAGTGAACTGGAAATCAGAAAACCCACCCTCACAAAAGCACTGGCTGAACAAACTTTCATCATACTGCACGCCAGAGAAAATTCTGTACAATGTCAGGAAAAAACCTGAAACACAATAGAATATGGGACTCATTTTTAGCACTTCTCCCTTCAATTAACCCTCTCAGTTAAGTATGCATATCTACTTCTTGTATCCGTCTCTTTTTTTGGCCTTTTCTTTATCTCTAATAAGGACCGAGTGTTGTGAACTGTGCCAATCTATGGCTGGGGTGGGGGGGTGGGGTGTTTAAATTGCAAGAGTGAAGTTACTGTGTTATGTGTTTTTGTATTTTTTTTGTATTTTTTGTATTTTTTCTCTTTGTCTTTGTTATTTTATCTTTTACACTGTATAAAAAATGACCAATGTACCTTGTGCATTGTCAATAAATAAATCTTAAAAAAAAAAAAAACAGGGCTGCCACGTGAAGGCTCAGTACTGCTAACCCCTTTTATTTTTTTGTGTTTTATTTTTTATATATACGTTTATATTTTTTATAATGCGTTTTGATTTTTTTTTTTTGCGTTTTGTTTTTTATATTTTTTTAATACTTTTCTTATTTATACATAACTTTTTCTATTTTCTTCACTTGTTTCCTCTAAATTTTGGTTTATTTTTTTTTATACTTTTTTGCACTGTGACCTTCACTAGATTTACCATTAGTCGTCACACTCTTCCTCCCATAGAGGTTGATTATAGTGATTCTCACAATAATAGGCTAAATCGTTTACATCTCTGGTTCACCCCAAACAAAGATAAAACCTTACAGTAATTTCACAAAATCATATATTCCATAAGTGTGTAATCATGCCAGTGCAATTTAGACAAGTCCAATGGATTCATAGACCCAGAAAACATGGGGTTAGACACCAAGATTACTTGGCTAGGTCAAATAATGAAGGAGTTAGGATATTTTAAAGGCTTCGTGCCCATCTTGGACGCCATCTTGAAAATTACACCTTTCTAGTGGTCAAACTTTGGTAAACTTTTAGTATGTTATTAAGGACACCTAATACTACAAAAAACTGCTGAGAAACCTTTTGCTAGAATTTTTTCAGGGTTAGGTGTTTTTTTTCCATATATGCAGCCACCTAATATAAATGTGAAGCAATTCAAAATGAATAACTAGGGACATAGAGCTGAGTTACATTAAAATATGAGTAAAAATATGATTATACATGGTGAATCATAACAGTGTTTTTCTATCTGCCATCACATCTGTTACAAACATTAAACCCAATAAAAGCCTATTCATCATATTCACCCTATCCACCATTTTGTTTCCTTATGGTTGTACATTTGTTTTCTAAAGATTATTCCCACGACATTCATCATGTCAATCACACTTCATGTAGATAATATTACCATAAAATATATTTCATTCTAAAATTGTTTTCTAATGATAATTATCATAATAACAATAATTAACAATCTGGGCTTTAGTATAACACTCCCTCCTGTCCACACTGTACACCCATGACTGCACTCCAAGACATCAAGAGAACTCTGTTGTGACGTATGTGGACGACACCACCATCACCTGCCACATTGTAAACAACGATGAGAGTTCATAGCGGGAGGAAATCAACAGTCTTGCTGAGTAGTGCACAGAGAACAGTCTACTGCTCAATATCAGCAAAAAGGAGGCAGAAGACACACAACCCTGTCTACATCAGTGGAGCTGAGGTGGAGCAGGTAAACAGTTGTATGTTCCTTGGAATTACCATCCATCACTGAGAACCTATCTCACTCATCACATCACCGCCCTGGTTAAAAAAGCACAGAAAGGGCTTTACTTCCTATGAAAACTGAGGAAAGATAAATTCTGGAGCAAGATGCTGGTCAACTTTTTCCCGACTGGAACGCTGACTGGAAGCATCACAATCTGGCATGGATCGTGCACGGTCCCAGGAGTGGGTGATTAAAACTGCCCAGAAACATCACTGGTACCCATCGACAGAACATCAGTGACATTAGTGAAGTGAGATGTCTGCACAGAGCCCAAAGATACTAAAAGACAACACCCACCCAGCCAGTCTGTTCACCCTGCTGCCATCTGACAGATACAACACAGAAACAGATACAGACCAGACCATACCAGACTACAGAGCAGCTCCTCTCCTCAGGCTGAGACTTCATCTTGATGATGAATTTTCTGTAATAGATAAAAATTACATTGTGATTTAAAGAATGACAATACATTTTCCTTGTAGCCTTAATGTCTGAGCTGCTGCCATGAAAGCACATGAAAGCTAAAACCATACAACCACTGTCATCTTCATGAAATACACAAAGCAAGTTTTGTTAAAATGTACAACTTAATCTCTTCAAAATTGTCAACATTTTCAACATGTAGACGGTTCACCATCACACACACACACACACACACACACACACACACACACACACATACACAAACATCCCTCACAAATACTCTTCCACCCCCTGTTGCTTCCTTCTGCTTCCCTCTAAATCCCTATCATCCTGCCAGTGGCCTTTTAATGGGCACCTCCTCCTCTCCTATGAAGCATGTGTGTGTGTGTGTGTGTGTGTGTGTTATTGCATTCCACAGGCTTTGTAGGTTGAGCTCCACGGTGGGGCCTCTCTCTCCCTCCATATAGTCTTCACTTCTATTTGTCTTTTTCTGTCTCTTCTGCCCTCTCATCTGTTTTCACACATGCTTAGTCACTCTTTCTCCTTTCCCTCTCTCTCTGCATCTGTCTCTCTCGTTCTCTCCTCTGTCCTGGTCTGACACATGGAGTTGACACAAGGACATGTCTTTTAGGAGAGGATGGTAACTCTCTTACATAACACCAGTCTGCATGAATGAATCCATGGGGGTGGGGCAGCCATGTGTTTTTAAGTGTGTGTGTGCGTGTGTGTGTGTGTGTGTGTGTGTGTGTGTGTGTGTGTGTGTGTGTGTGTGTGCGTGTGTGTGTGTGTGTGTGTGTGTGTGTGTGTGAGTTTTGAGGAGTCAGGTGGATGTGTGTAGTCAAGTGTGACTGTACCATGTAGATCCTCGGTATTTAAAACAATTTATTTCTCACTGGTTGATCCATTTTCATCCTCTTAGACCTAAGTGACCCCAAAGTCATGCTGTGCAGCCAGACTTCATTCAAACTGACAGAAATTAATTTTAAATTCTAGTGAAGATCCCAAATTTTCATTCCAAATATGCCAGGCTGAAAAAATATGTATGGTAGTTAAAGTGAAACTCTCGCCAAAAAGCAACCGAGGCTTTATTTACGATTGGGTATGAGTCAAACCTTCACGTACAAGCACACTCATGACCAAAGAGGCACTTTTAAGATTTACCGTAGTTTCGTTTTGGGGCAAGCTCATTTTGAACGGGAGTACATAGGGCATACCACGACGGCATCAAAATGTCTATTTTTAGACCACTAAGAAGGCTCCACACATCATGAAACTTTACTGGTAGCATCACCAGGGTCTCTACTCATGACACGAACAGTAAGAACATTGTTTGTGTACACAAAGTGTGTGAAAAAGACGGTTTTGAACTACTTACGCTTAGCTACTGGGACTCCGGCGCGCCGCCGCCATTCCAGGCAAAAAGTGTCGATCTCCGAGTGCGGCCATCATGGCCATCAAAAGCAACACTGACGTCCATGTTGTTGCTTTTGACTAACGACAGAACAACGAATTATCCGCGAATTCATCTGGAAATAAGCCCGAGGAGCGTCCCACCGTTACTCTCCGTCATGATGGCCGCACTCGGAGATCGACACTTTTTGCCTGGAATGGCGGCGGCGCGCCGGAGTCCCAGTAGCTAAGCGTAAGTACTTCAAAACCGTCTTTTTCACACACTTTGTGTACACAAACAATGTTCTTACTGCTCGTGTCATGAGTAGAGACCCTGGTGATGCTACCAGTAAAGTTTCATGATGTGTGGAGCCTTCTTAGTGGTCTAAAAATAGACATTTTGATGCCTTCGTGGTATGCCCTATGTACTCCCGTTCAAAATGAGTTTGCCCTAAAACGAAACTACGGTAAATCTTAAAAGTGCCTCTTTGGTCATGAGTGTGCTTGTACGTGAAGGTTTGACTCATACCCAATCATAAATAAAGCCTCGGTTGCTTTTTGGCGAGAGTTTCACTTTAATGGAGAGACAAATAATTTTTTGGTCACGTTTGAATTGTGCCATGAATAACGTTGAATTGTCATTAAACTAATAAAGTACAGTATCTGTGAAAGTTCGTGATTAAAAAATTCCCTGCTCGTTTGATTTGTCTCTCGTCATTGACTACTGTACAAATTGTTTCCGAATTGAGGTCCCATGGGGTTCACCAGAGGGGGCGGGACTTTGCCTTTTTATAGTGGTCGACCTAGAAGAACTTATCACATCTGGCGTCGCGTCCACCTCTGCTCCACTCATCATGTACATTTCTAAAGTCAAATGGAACCAATAAATACGCCAATTATAATGTACACCATCTTGATACTTTAAGTCTATAATTACACCATCACTTAGTGTAGTTGTACAGTTTGTTAAAGCACACTTCCTGATGTCTTGTGTTTGTGAGGTTGCCCAGCAACCAGCAGAGACTTCAACTAAATTAGGGAGTTTTAGTCACATTGGCTCACATTGGCACATCGGCTAGGCTAGCTGTTTTCCCTCCTTTCTGGTCTATATATGGCTTAAATATCTAGTTTCTTAATGAGGCTTTATATTTACTGTGTGGACATGAGTGTGGCATCAATTATTTTATTTTGGTAGATAATGGTTGTTATTCAAATGTGGATCTGACCTCAGAAAATATCTAATTCCAATGATGGACACATCTTTTTATTTTTGGTTTTGCCAACTATTATGATAAAATATGAAATCAAATCATATGTGCTTCGTTCAGCCGTGAATTAGATGCATGCATGATTGTAAACATGAGCGTGTGCTTTTCTTAGAATCTGCAAAATTATCAAAATGACATGCAAAGTCAGTGAATATGAGAATTATCATCAAAACACACTGTTTTATTTTTAGAGCCTTGCTGGAAGCACTTTTCCCTTGGTCGAGGGGAAAAATCTGTAATGGATGTCCGGCTCTCTCAATCTGTGTCTGTGTAAGAGGGTTACACACACACACAAACACACACACACACACACATACACAAACACACGCACTACACAGTAGTACACACTATCCATGCCAATCTGCACAGATAGTACCAGCTGTGCCCCTCTGTGTTTTTTTTGGAGGGAGGTGTGTGTGTGTGTGTGTGTGTGTGTGTCTTGGGGGTTTTGGCAGTGAAGGATTTTTGATTGGTGGAGAGCAAAGCTGCTCATTGTTACATCATCTCCTCCACAACAACCCTAAAACAAATTTGACATCGTCTGACTCTCATGCGTCTCAGAGTTTGTAATTATTTAGTAGTCTGTTTCCAAATTTAGCGAAGGTGCACCATGGATAACCAATTGCTGTGCATATACAACACGATAACAGGGAGCATTACATTCAATCATGTCTCTTAATTCTATAGATGAAGAACATACATGATTATTATGGGTATGTTTCAATTCAATATATCCCTCTGTACAGTCTCACTAAGACACCAGCAGTGTAATAATAAACAATCTTATAACTAGACTGACATAAGGTGCTTTTGCAAGACAGGGTGTAAAATAAGGTAACAATGCATGACCTACCCTTATTGATACATATTCCTGGTATTTCCAGGGACCAATCAAATTACCAAAGTCAGCTGACATGGGGGACTTTGTGTCTTCTGGGGCCACAGGAGATTTCCATTCTTCACCTGGTTATCAATCCATCCTTAGTGCTGAGGAAAGTGGTTTGGTGTTCAGTCAGGAGGGACACATGGGCCTGTGATGCTGAATGTGGATTTGTTGGAGCTCTGCATCAGACAGACTGCAGCTGTTGGAGGCTACAGTACTAACAGAGCTGCTGTCAGCATCCACGATCTGTACATTTATTGACTGAGGTGTTGTCAGACTATTGTACTGTAGGTCTGTGCTGATGTATTATATGTTATACAGTATACTTGTGGGTCACCAGTAGCCTCTTCAGAACTCAACATGTCAGACGCAGATGTTATACCTTGATTTATAGACAGGGACATACAGTAAGAGTCTGTTCAGTGCAGAGTTTTTACTGTGACACACACGTGCTGTGTGCTGTCATTTGCGTCTGTGTAAGTGCATAGACTGGTAACAGAACTTTATTAGCTTGCATGATTTTAAAGTTTTTGTCAATATGAGGGTCAATAGTACTGGAACTCTTTAATGGGTTGACTGATGATAGTCAAATGTGACATACTGTTCCTGACAGAGTCCATAGACAGCTACAGTCCTGTCCTGTGGGGCTGATGTACTGTTAGGGTTTCTAACATCACTCTCTCTGAAATGCTGAAATATACTGTGTTTGGTGTTCTGGTTCTACAGCAAAGAAATATAGTATGTTTTATAAAATAGTTAGAAATGTAACACTTTTTAGTCAGAACACAATGTCTAAACTCAACAAAGATGATTTGATTGTGCACAGTTACTGCTGATATACTTAGCTAATATATTTAAGCGAATATAGCATATAGATATTATTACAGAAACCTTGTTTTAGTTTCTTTAAACTATTAATCAACTACTCTCAGGTTTTTGTACAAATACACTATAACACTAAATATTATGTGGACACAGTGTCCATATACTTTTGATGCGGGGGTGGTTTTAATGGTTTAGGCCAGGGGTCAGCAACCTTTACTATCAAAAGAGCCATTCTCGCCCCCTGCCTCACCAGAAAATCTGTCTGTAGCAGCAAAACACATGTTAAAATGTCTAAATTGGCCCATCAAGATTATCAATAGGCCCTAATGAGCATTCATTAATATGTTCACATGTGGCTACTCTGGAGTGGGCTATTTATTCACATTACGTACTTGGCCAATATAATAATACCAACTTTTGGTGTTTTGGTGCAAATGTTGTTCTTTATATTGGGGGATGCTATTACCAACAAAACACAAAACTGAACACCGTGACTTGAATCCATCCTGTGTTTGTGAAAATGAATAAAATAAAAAAGTAGCATACTTTTAAAATAAATAAAACATATAGCAGCATCCTAGCCATAAAACAGCATGTTTAATTTTGACTAAAGTCCATCTCAATGTGAGATAATCCTCTTGTCTTTTTTCCTCAGCCACAGACAGCATTCAACCCTCAGGCCTGAGCATAAAGCACAACAAGATCAGTTCAGGGTCATTCAATTCACGGACCAAAATCGCAACTTGCTAGAACAGATAGTATTCTGTGTGTAGGCTACGCATTTTTCACAATCAATGAATGTACGAATCACTCCTGCAGAAAAATATCCATCATCATTCATTTTCATGGCAGTTACTGGCAAAAGTCACAGGGAGCTGCTGCTGCAGAGGAGCAAAACAGCCACATGTGGCTCCAGGGCCGCAGGTTGCTGACCCCTGGTTCAGGCCAACAGAACACCTTTGGGATTCACTGAAAATGTAAGACCATCAAAGTGTTTTGTTGCCACACTGGAAAAAAGAAAAGGGATCAGTAATATGTTATGATTTCAAATGTTTGTTATAACAAGATGGTTTCACATTATAGCAAGATATTTTCACGTTATTATGAAATACAAACTTATCATGTCATAACAACACACTTTTTTGTTAAGACAATAAACTATTGATCTTGTTATAGCATAAACGTTTCACACTATGACTTGATCACTAATTGTTGTAACATAAAACAGTTCATGCTATAAAAAATGTTTGATGTTATAACATTATCTTGTTTGTTTGTAAAAAGCTTTTACACATTACACGTTGTAATAAGATACATGTATATTAAAAAACACCCACCAAAAACAAAACCACTTTCCTCTGACCAATCAGACACAGTGTGCTGATTTATTTTTTCTACTAATGAAACCAGACATTGATGTTGTTGCACCTATGATGTCATCCAAAAGGAAAGTTTGAAGTCCCTTTAAAGGAATCAATCAATTAGTCAATCATCTCATGACACTTTCCAAATTGAGCAGGTCTAGACCACACTCCTTGATTAAAACAATTTACAGACACCCAACATTTACCCCAGGAGCAAGCACTTGGTGACAGTGGTGAGAAAAAAACCTGCCTCTTGACAGGCAGAAACCTCGGAGCAGAACCGGACTCAATGGGGGCGGCCATCTGCCTCGACAGGTCAATGAAATCAATGACAGCTGGTAGAGGTCAGTGACATAAGACTGATCTCATAACACTGTCCAAAGTCATTTGGGTGGAAAACTACAGCCTTACCAACACAATATATATACTGTATATTCACAATCATTCATATAAGTCAAAACAAAAAACCCTTTAAACATCAGCTTTGTAATCCTCTTGACAAAGACAAAGCAGGCAAATTGATATCAAATAATTTTTAATGTTGAAAATGAACGTCACATAGCCACAAACACAAACAGCTTTGAGCCATTGAGATGCCATTCTCTGATTGTGCCATGAATGATTTGTCACAGAAAACAAGACAGACAACAACCGTGCCCATTACAAACCCACAACCAGCATTATAAAATACACCAGCAAACTCTCATCTGGGGCGCTTCCACCCCACGTCTCATTCAGATTTACATTCAACACTGTGCTGTGCCAAAAAATTATGGCTGCTTCTCTAACAGGAAATAGTCTCCTGCTTGTGCATGGCCTCACATGATGTCTCTCAGATACGCTAATTAGGGCCGGGTTGTGTGCTACTGCATAAAGTCACTGTGAAGGGGAGCTGCAGGGAGCGACCAACAAAAACAAGAGAGGACATTGTTATCATGGGAATAGTAGGCTGGGACTTGGGGTCCTAAACCTTTTTCTTGTTCAAGGCACAATTGACTGGCCTGTATTAAAGTTCACTGGTTACAAATAGAAATGTCTAACTGCATGTTTGCACTTGTGAAGATCTGAAGGCCTGAAGAGGACACAGTGTCTCTTCAAAGCTGTTTTTTTTGGGGGGGGACAGGAGCAGCATCTTTGATTTCTTTGCCCCTGCCGACTATTTTTTTACTATTTGCATTTAAAGATTCTACTACTCAATGTCCTGATAAAACATCAGTCCTCTCTTGGTTTGTCAGGGCAGAACACACGTACAGAAGGAATAAACATCTGCCAGCCGAAGATAAATACTCAAAGCATGGCTTCGTATCTCATGCTATCAGTTCCGTAAGAACAAAACAAAGTAAGTGCAGTCATTTTCAAACTTTTTTTTTCTTCTAGAGCCACACCATTGTCACCATGGTGTATCTTACAACCCGAACTGATCCTGTAAGCATTTTTACTAAATTCATTCACCCTCTTCAACACGTTTTGAGTGGTTGCTTTTTCTAAGTCTGGCTTACATTTCCAGGACGTGGCCAGGAGCTCCGAACTAAACTGTCCTGCCTAAAAACTATTCAAGCCACCAAGTTTTATTCAAAAACATTTGGGGCTACATTTTAGGACCACTGTTGGGTCTTGTTTCATATTCTGACAACCACTGATGATTTTCCTTGCTTGAGACTGATCACTCCCCCTCCTTTACTCTGGCACATGGCAGTACAATGAGGTATGAACAGTTGTATAAATCTCTGTTTTTTTTTTGGTTCGTATTTTGTGATTTTTTTTCTTTGTCGCTTTCCTTTTTTGTATGTGAGGCTTTATTCCATCAAATCCAATATTCTTGTCACAACATTGAGATTAATACATAGCAGATTTATACATTGTAAGATGAGCCCTGGTCTAAGGTCAGATTCATTTTGAGCAATCTAAAGGCTAAGATCAGGATGTGGCTGTTGTTTTTTTTAAATTTTAAATCGACTTAGATCAGGGATATTAGCAAATACTCAGCTTAGCGAGTGATACAGCTCAAGCAACTGTGGAAAGCAGGATTCAGGTTCATTCACTTTCAGTTCAGCTAACTGGGTAAAAGATTTGGCATGACCGAAGTTTACTGTAAAATGAAACATCTTCCCAAAACAACTTCAAGGGACTGTATGAAAATTATTAGGAAGGGGTTATTTAATCATTCTTTTCGTTGAAGGAAGAGCAGGAAAATATTCTTCAAATCTTTTAAATGTTGTACCAATACTTTTCCATTAAATAAAATGTCAATACCGCTGAAGAGGGTCTCGAAATGTGAGGGTTCAACTCCCTTTCCTTCACTAATAAGTTTTGTACAGTCCCTACGATATATAAATACATTAATTGTACGAAGTATGAAGTGAAACTGATCTTCAAATGTGTTGTTAGCTGTTATGTTAGCTAGAGTTTCCCATTGGTCCACCTTACCCAATGTGAGAGTGGAAATAGACGCAGATAGGTTTAGAGCTAACCACTGTGCATGCTAAGGGTTTGGGAAACAGTTTTTGACTTGTCATATAGGTAATTACTTTATTATGGGATATGAGAAAACATGCAGTTCCCAATTAGTTTCTAATTCAGTTACAGCCAATAATATAACAAGAGCAATGTGGCCCGAGCATTAAACTCCACATGATAGTGTGTGTAAGTTCTGTTTGTGTTTCAGGTTGTCTGCTTTCTCAGCAACTCGTTAGCTATCGAGCTGTGACTCCTCTAATGGCTGACAGAAGCTATAATCAAGAAAACTCTTGTGTCCTAATGAAAAAATATGATTACCATTTCTTCATTAAGTGGGTTTTAAGATTAAAAAATGTATGTACTCAGGTATCTTGACAGTGTCTCGGCCTGTCATGGCAGCAATGGTGGTAAGTGACAAAAAAGGCGGGAAAATCCAATTGTGGGCATCAAAACTATAGAATCTGCTTAAAATCATTATGAATCCAAACCAGAACTAAGTTTGTGTTACTTAAAGATTATACTTGGAGTAACACAAGTCACCTATGATTAAAGGTGCATATTAAGGTGCAATGTGACCAATGGACCTATGGATGTGTTTTGTTTTGTTATTCTGAATATGTAACTGCATTACTTGCAGATTATAACACCAAAATAAGGCAACTACAAAGTATAAATGCTAAATCTGATTACACATGTGAATAGCAGGCTGTTTTGAAGAGCCATGCAAACTTCTTTTTCAATCAGCTAAACTGAAGGTGATTTGAACCCTGGCCCTTGGGTGATGTTCGAGCACTAGCTACCACTACACCAATGATGGTCTAAAAGTGCATACACAGCCATTTTTCTCACAGTAAAGCATCAACACAGATAGACAGACATTCACTTACCAAGAAAATCAGATGCAAAGTAATATCAACATGAAAGAATACTCATAAAAAACATTTTTTTCCTCTATCCAAAATAAAGTCACTTCATCTCTTGCTTTACAACACTCCAAATCTTTTATAAACATACTATATTAAAAAAAAAAGGACTTATCAGTAGCAGTCTGTCACACGATCAAGGTTTTAAACCCACCTACGAACTCATCCACCCCAGAATAAGCATAACAACGAACACTTGGTGCACAACGAAAGCAACATCAACAACATCAAAAACAACATGAGTGTGGGACTTCACACCGTGTCTTTAATCGTACAATTTCAGTATTTTACATTCCACATGTGGACATATTCCTGCAGGGATTGTCATCTTTCTCAACCAGAGTGCTAGTATGAGTTGGGGTAGGTTTATGTGAGTGCGCATGTGCTCGGGAAGGAAAGAGGACAGAGTGAAATAAATAGAGAAAGGGGGCGGGGATGAGGATTTTGGGAGAAGACTGAGATAAACAGGAACTACTGAATGGGAACGCTGGGTATTGGAGATGGAAGGACAGGAAACGACAGATGTTAGGAAGATAGAAAGGATGTTATTGACTTACTTATGTTTTCCCTGGGTAAGTAATAAAAGTAGTAGAAGTATTTATTTGTGGGAAACAAATGACATGAGAGTTGAACTGTTTCAGAGTGGTTTGTTATAGTTTTATGCCATGCTGCAGTGACAGAGCTTTTACATCTTCACATTTTTAGTTGAGTGTAAACAAACATTAAACTGAACCCTAACTTTATTCTTAGAGACAGAAGAGAGAGAAACACAATTCTGTGGTCACTGTGCGGAAAAGACAGAGGTTTTTTTTGATTTGCAGCTTGGCTAGGAAGTGCAGAAAGTAATACAGGGTGCAACTTTTGGGGCAACTAACATGGCTGCTTTTGTCAAACCGTGTTTTACTCTTAGAGGGAAACACATTTCTGACTCTGTGGCTCTTATAATGGAAGGCTTTTCCATTTAGCTTTGCCTGCAAAATTGCCTCGTGTGCCACCACCCTGGCCATGTCCAAACACGCAGAGCAAATCCATGAAACTTTCAGAAGCTTCATGCCTTTCCCTTGTGAATGCACTGCAAGGGGGGTAATGAAGCCATAAAAGTTAGAATAAGCACCCCGTGTCATCGGTTTGTTGCAGCGTCTCGAGTTGTCGGTCATGCGCAAAAACATGTTCCTCATCACTGTGTGCCTGGCTGCCCTGCCACTATGACGACCAAGGTCATACAGACAACAAATAAATATACTGTTCAAACTCAAATTTGACTTTTCCGAAAAAAAAAAAAAGATAGTATTAACAGATCAGATTTGAACAACTAATCAATTTGCCTGCTGTGTGAACGTAGCGCTATCATAGCGAGCAGTGATGTCCAGGTAAAAATGGCTTTTTGGTGAGGAGGATGGTTGCTGACTATTAGTCTGTCTCTCTGCTATGCTGGTGCAACTGATCATGGCTGAAGGCAGTGTGCTCTGTGGTGCTGGTGTGGTTTTTCTTTAAGAGGACGGGGTGAGGATTTCTCCAATGATCATTTGGCTGAGAGAGACAGAGAGAGAAGAGAGAGACAGACAGACGAGAGCGGCGGTGCTGCCAGCTCAAATCCTAACCTGAACTTGCCGGGTTATGTGGACCAGACCTGATCTCATGTTTGTCGTCCTGAAGCAGGAACAAACAAACAGAGCTGCTTAAGGTACTCGCTGTGCTAAGTGACGTGATTTAGAGGTATGCGAAAGGCGGGTAAACTATGAGAGTTAGTTGGTGATCACCACAAGGCAAACAAGCATCATAATGCAATATGACGTTAACTGCAAACAATGCATAAATATTACTTTGAAGATATTAATACAGTTGGGTAAACTGAGTACTGACGCCCCCTGCTACATGACTGGTCAGACAGATTCGTGATCTGATTTGAGCTGGCAGCAGAAATTCACAAACTGATAGCTCTAATGCCACAAACAATAACTGTAACATTTATACATATCTATATATATCCATAAATATATGCTTCTGTATACTGTATAATGTATATTTGTATTACCGACCTCTGTGAGGCACATTAACATCGGAAATCAGAATTACTAAGCCAGCGTTTTCCCTGTCTGAGCCATGACCCGGTTGCAGCATGGCTTTCATTCACAGTGATAGTGAGCAAAGTACGGTACAAACACACAAGGCCGGGAGATGGCGGGTATGAAACTGTACTGCTTGATCATCCTATTGCTGTGTGTGTGTGTGTGTGTGTGCTGCTGCTGCTGTGTGTGTGTGTATCCCTGTATAATCAGCGCTTACGGTTCTATTTTAATACCCTGCACCATAGATTAGTAACACTGAGAGTGGCGGCGCCTGAAGGCCATGTCACAGTCCTTGTTGGTTTCAACAGGTAATCGAGAGATAAAACGAAATGCGTGTGTTCTTATGCGTGTGTCAGAGAATACTGTTAAGACTGCTAAATACAGGCAGGAACAGGAGAGATGTGGTGGGGAGGGGAGAAAGGAAGGAGGTTCAGGGCTACTAAGGGATACAGACATTGTGGTTTTAGTGCAACAGAAAAAAACCTGATAGTTATTTGTAGTGGATGGCAATTCGGGATATGGTTGGTGGAGCTTATTTCAGCAGTGTTTAATTCATATTCCAAGTGTCTGGGATAGGACAGTCGCTCAGAAAGTCTTTAAAGTTGCTTGGTGTCCATTTCTGCTGCGACGGCGAGGGAAGGATCTGGAGATGTACTGCAGGTGCGAGGACAAGGGTCCATTTTCGTGTGGCGGTCTGCTATTGGCTTGGCCTGAGTCACATCGCTACCTGCCAAAGTCGCTCACTCACCGTGTCCCTCCCCTCGGCTGGGATGAAATCGTATCCACAGGCGAATACTGCTGACTCACTTGCTGCTTATTTACCTCCCAGTCACCACCCACAAAAGTCTGTTGGCCTGACCCAATTGGGCCCAAAATGGCTTCCACTGGAGTCTAAGCTTCCAGCAGTCGTTGTCCTCTGACAGTCTCCTTTGAGTTCAATCGGCACACTGTATTGTCATATATTCACCCCTGCCCTTGGTGTTGGTTTGGGTTGTGAAATGAAAACTGAATCCAGAGTGACTGTTGGTCCCACGTGGTGTGTGATAAAAATGAAAAAAATGGGAAAAAAAGTCAAATGTTGATCCACGGAGCGGCTGAAAGACCTGCTGTACACTGTCAGTGGAGCAGCACACCCAACGGGTCCATGTTGGCAACTCATTTGTGCGCTGTATAGATATTTATATATGTGTGCATGCATGTCAGTGTGTTGCAGACAGAGGGGCAGCTGCACTGAGATGAGAGGTGAGGTAGAATCTGTCGGTTCAGGCTGGACTTGAAAAGGGTACAGGTGTGCAGAGGTAAGTGACACTATCCCCTCCCATCACCACCACCACCACCACCACCACTACCATCTGCCAGCGCTGGACCTATCACAAGACAGCGGGGAGGTGAGGAGGCGGGGCAGTGGTGCGATTAACAGGGGGAGGGCTCCGATGAGAAGACGCACTCATGTATGCACACAGAGACAGAAGTGTGGTGCAGCCCAGGAGTTATTCAGGATGAGGAGGAGAGGAGCAACACAACAACTGAGGTAATACATCAGAAAACAACTGCATGGGTGTGTGTAATGTGTGTGTGTGTGTGTGTGTGAGGTAACAAAAACAGGAGGTATGTGTCGGAGAGGTATTGTAGATATATATATATATACACACATATATATATATATATAGATGTATATACGTATGTAAGTACAGTAGATTACTTGTCAGTATTAATGAGTAACATGAATTTTCAAGTCATATTGCACCTACATGTATTGTGATTTTAAAATGTGTTTTCTTTTAATAAAGTAAATTTGTTACCTAACTATTTTCTTTTGTTTCCTACGTAACACTGTATTATAAAGTAGTGGAAACAATTTCCATGTAGCCTATAGCTACAATACACCTTTGTATCATAACAATACACTTAATTTTATCAATTAGCATGAAAAGGTCTAATGTATTATGAATGAAACTGTACTTCCTGTAAACATATTGAATGATTGTAGCAGGTAATGTTCCTTTCTTACGCCTCACTGTTTACAGCAAGTACAGTAAGGATCGACTGATCCCGAGCAAACACACTTTAATTATCCATAGCCATAGGGATGAATGTAAGAATGGAAGTGGTTGTTATGCTAACGTGCCATGGATCTACTAAAGGAAATCTGGATACAACGTAGGAGGCAGAACCCCATTTATTCCTATGAAACCAAACAGTCTGGCTGCAGGACGGAAAACAAAACCAATGAGCTGAAATATACTATAAAGCTGCAGCTACTGTTGATTTAGAAATGTTGATTTTAGCCTATATGTATAGATATATAGGCTATAACAATAATAATAATAATAATAATTTAATAATTTAGATATTAACTTGCTGAGGTAAGTTGTATTTGCTGTACTCACAATCTTAGTTTAGCATGCTAACATTTGCTGTAATTGGCACGGAACACAAAGTACAGCCAAGGCTGATGATTATTATGTTATTAGCGTCGACGTTTCTGAAAATTTGACCTGATGAAAAGACATTACAAGTCATACTCTGGGGAGATTCCCTTAATGGTAATTAATCTAACAGTTGTAATTCTGATTCTGGAAGCTACGATGCGATGATGAACGACTATCAGATGTTCATAACACATTACAACTTTTAATGCATTAAAACTTACCAATGTGTTGTGACCGCAGTTTTAAGACATAATAATGCACATAGCAAATGTGATAATGCATTATTATGTGTCACACAGGTCTATGTATAAATAATAATTACATTATAGATAAGGGCTTCATACAATTTGTTCCCACTGTAACTTATCCTAACACTAACAGAGAGGTTCATGGGTAGCTGAGGACTGCATGGCTCCATGTTTTCTCAATAAACTACCACCACCCACATAATAAATGAGGAAATACATTATATAAGCTATGAGGTAACAGTGTCGGGGTGTGTTTTGTGCACGTTCACAACGTGTGTGTGTGTCTCTGTGTGTACGTGAGACAGTGAGAGATAGAGAGGTCAGTACGTGAGGGAGGTAGGCCGACAAAGACTCACAGAGCCTCGGAGGACTGAGGGGTGGGCTGCACCTGCGGACAGAGAGTGCCATTGCAGTTAAGGAAATGCATGGGAGACGGGTGTCTGGCGGGGGGTGGGGGTTGTCTGAGAAGCTAATGGTCAAGTCCCGAAGAAAAATAAAAAATATTACAGTTTCTGTGGTGTGGGGTGGTTGTGGGGGGAGTAGAGACATGACGGAGCCCCTCAGTTTGCATTAGTGTAGGAACAGAGTACAGTTGTTTGTCCAACAGGTGCAAGAGGAGTTAATTGCTGAGATTTGCATAAAGGTCTTCTGTACTGTACGTTCATGGCAGTGTGTCTGGAATTTATATATGTGAATAACTAACTGCTTACAACTTTGTACTGTTTGTGTGTGTGTGTGTGTACCTTTAAGAAATGACAATACACAAATCCAGATTGTCAGTGTGTTTCTCTGGTGTGTTTGCTGGTGGCAGGAGGTGGATCTTGTGGGTGTTTGACAAAAAAAACCAACAAAATTTACAGGGCACGTTCCCACTGAAGAAAAAAAACAAAAATATAGACTTTCTTCGCCTCTTGTCCTTCCCCCACGCTTCCTCTTCCACTTAAGCCACCCCATTTATTTCCTTCTGTGTCCAGGGTTCTTTTAGGGGGACTAGGCGCTCCATAAGTCACACTTCCTGATCCTCGAAGACCTCCAGGAAGAGCGGGGGAAAGAGTTCGTTAGGACACTCCACCTTCATATGGAGGAAGCGGCTGGCGTGGCAGGCTCCGATCATGCGCAGGTCCGTCACCTTCATCAGCAGCTTGGGCCAGAAGTGGGGAATGTTGTGCTTGCGGTAGTTGATGTAGTGCTCGAACGCCAGCAGGTAAGCCTCTTGGCACTGCTCGATTTTCTCCACACTGGTCAGCCCTGAACGGTCTGGGGTGATACGGAAGAGATAAAAAATTACATTTGTTACTTTTAGGAAACATTTCCACCTCATCCTGAAGCAGAAAGTACATTTCCAAAATAGTAGAATACGTTTTAGTCTTGTCTTATGATGACATCATCTAACAGCCAAAAGAAGATATGAAAAATAGCATTTTCTGGGCATTTCATTACCGTTTGGCAGAGAGAAGAGAGACGGCAGCAAATTAGGGAGAGAGTAAGCAAATGCAACAAATGCTGGAGTTCAGCCAAACGGGAACCGGGGACAATGCAGGTCATAAGTGCGCTATCAACTGTTTTTAAGCACCGTATTCAATACAAAAACAGATCTGTGTGTAACCTTCCTCAAATGAAACAACATTAAACAATCAGATGTCATCTTGTTGTGCATTGTTCTTCTGCAATGGTTTAATAGGATCTGCCTAGAGAACTAGTGCAACCAACTACTGTATTTATGAACCAACTCACCAACTCATTTGCATTTTCATTGTGTTCAAATTTATGCTAAACTGGATTATATCCAGCATATTAACCTCTTAGGGTTATCTGGAAAATTGATTTTTAAATTGATCTGGCTTTATTTAGCTGATACCATTCCCTTAACGAATGCCTGTATTGGGCACAATCCCAATCATGATGCTCATGCGGTTAAGCTTTGAAACACTTAGCTGTAAATAGACCCATGGAAAACCTGTCTGAACTCAAAGTGAGTAACTTATAATAATATACAGACAATACTGGCAGCAGCATGCCAGTAAAGAGCAGTAACAGTCAGTCAAAAAGCTGGTAGAGGTGACAATGAGCCCGACCTGCAACAATAGGACGGAAACCCCATCGTGATTAGACTAAAAATAATATGCACCCAGATAGGACCTCAAATCCCTCTAATTTTTATAGGAAAATTCTGCAGGATTTGTGTTTTTCCACTTTTGGTAATGTTTGTGGCGACATTTACCTATGATTGCCTTTCACTCGTGTCATGAACTGTGCTCTTGTCCCAGACTTTGTTCCAAGCACACTGCTTGCATTATTCCAACTGACAAGAGAGATAATTAAACTTTATGTAAAAAAAATGTGGTAACTTTTTTTGCGGTGGAATTAATTTTTCTCTTAAATGTCAAATCTGGAGTCTATATTACTCAGGAGGCATCAGACTATTTGCTCCAGTTTACATAAAACGGTGACTGCCTACAAACTTGTCAGTGATGGGATTGAAGGCAGATCAGACGAGATTACTCTTATTCAGATTGTTTAGGAGGTGTGGGAATTCATCTGAGATGACGAGATATGTGGGTATTGGTAATTCCCAAATTTTTAACAACTTTCAAAGTAGACTGAAAATTGATGTGATACTTATATAACTAATTATATGACTATGTATAATTACCTAATATATAACTATAGTTATTTTCTGAGACTTGACAAAGTTCCTTCACAAAAAAGAGAGCGATGAACTCAAAATGACTAGTCCAATCATCTGGGTGTGTGAAACTGGTGAAGTTCTCCTTTGATGTAGCGAGAGACACGACTCCTTGTTCTTACAGAAGTAACGATGTCAGTGTCTTGTTTTGAAGTGAAAAGCTAAAAAGTGAAATCTATGAACCAGTTAAATGATCTGAGCTCAGAAACAGCAAAACCTTCACTCCTTGTATTATTAATGTGCCAGTTATTAAATATTTAATTCTGTTTTTACCAGAATCTTTTATTTTAAGCTGAAGGAAAACTCTGGTCATTGCAAAAGAAGGCAGGTGAGAGTCAGAAAACCAAAACACTACATTTAAAACTACTCTGTCTGTAACAACAGCAGAAGTAGTACACAGAGTTTAAAAGACTGCAACTTCCCTCCAGTTAGTTAGAACTGAAGAAGCCTCTTGGATGAGAGGTGACGATGCAGCACTTAGAATTCAAAGTGTGTACATGCACCAACATGACTTATTCCTCACCTGAGCTCATGAGCAGCACGGCCTGCATCAGAGCCACCTCTGAGTCATCCAGGTTGAACTGAGCCAGGCTCTTGCCCAAATCAAAGATGGCGTCCGACACCACGCCCAACCCGCCATTCTTCAGCTGCTCACGTTTCACGGCCATCTCGCCGTTTAGTGTCAGCGTCTCGCTTTCCGGATCGTAGCGTACGGCGGCCCGCAGCGACATGATCTCCATGCAGCAGCCCTTCAGCAAGATGATCTGGTCTTCACAAGGCAGCTGCGAAACATCAAGGAATGATATGACAGGAAATTTAATGAACGTAAGAGTTTCAATCTAAATGGCCACAATAATATGAAAACTGTTCTAATAATTATGGCTTATAAAAGACGTTTAGATTCAACACAAACTCTGAAGTATTCTAGATAAGTACAGAATTGTTTGTGTTGTAGGAATGAATGGATGAACCAATACAGTTATTGTAATGGCTGGCAACATATTACAATTTTTTTTTACTTCAAAAAAGCTTCAATATAAGTGTTTATATAATAGCTTATATTATATATGATGGAAATGTATTTTATTTATTCATATATACTGGAGAAAGGTACTTTGGCTTCTTTTTTAATATTCATTTTCACTGATGGACTGTATGGATTTGTCAAAATCAACCTTTGAAATGCACTGTAAAATGCTATGTCATAGCTTTTCTTCAACCCTGATAATAATTATCTTGGAGTGCTTCCTTGCAGAGAAGGGCTATCGTTTTCTTTTCACAAACAAATCCGCTGCCAAGCATTATGTAACCGGGAGGCCCCTACAATATACATGATGACCGTGCTCAGTAAGGTGGAACTCAGGCGAGGACACTCAAACTCTCACGCATATCATTTCTGTCGAGAGCAGAGCGAAATCAGAGAGTGGTGAGTCATCACATCCTCAAGAGAGAGAGAG
The DNA here is from genome assembly GCF_965226575.1 of Pagrus pagrus. NCBI lineage: Eukaryota > Metazoa > Chordata > Actinopteri > Spariformes > Sparidae > Pagrus > Pagrus pagrus. Next base: position 8,014,581 of record NC_140197.1, read on the forward strand.
AGGTGGGAGGATGACAGGCAGCATGACAAAGGCTGCAGATAGGGGAAGTTCTCAATCAACAGACCTCATTACAGTTAATAAGCGCGTTAGTGGGTTAACAGTGTTCATGAGACGGGTCTTGAGTTAATGAGGAGAAGCAATTACATGTCAGTGAAACTTCAAAAAGAGGCTGTGTTCAAAGGCACAACCTGTTCTATCCAAGCTTACTGCTTTCTGTCTCTTATTTACATCCTCACCATGTACTGTATAATAAATGGAAAATTACTTGTTAGCTTACAAAACAGGACAAGCAAGACAGAGGCTTGTGTGGGACTATAAACTTCCCATAGCTTAATGAAAAGCAGGACAGAGCTGTTAGTTATACTCTACACTGTGATATAGTAGCATCCAGGATTAGCTTCCACACTAACAGGAAATACTACACATTGGATGCGCCAATAATTAACAGGGAGTTTGTTTTTTTAACTTAACCTGTGAAGCAAATGAGTTTATGATGTGCTCCTTTCCCTGGAAGTAACACTAGGTAACGCTACTGTGGTAAGTTATTTAGCCAGGCATGCTAATGTTAGAGAAAACACACCGTTAACTATCGTCCTCATACTTTTCTCTTGATGAAAGCATTCACAAGTGTTTTTATATCACTGTGCTAAGGTTGATGATAGACAAAAACCCACAGATATGTTTGAGTGTGAGAACAGATTTAAACACACACCACCTGCTGAACCTACCTCCGAGAACATGGGCAATTTCTTGGCGAAGTCGACGACACGTGTGATCGCAGGAGTCATGATCTTGGTGAACTCGCTGAAGGCTTCCAGGTCCACCTTATCTCCGTCGGAGGTGGGCACCACTGGACCCTGGCCGATATCATCCGACTGGAGACAAGACATCATATATGTGAGGGAACCTTTCAGACTAAAATGTCAGAAGGAAATGATAATATTTCAAACAGTTCGCTTAAGAGAAGACTGTTCAAAAGGTCAGATGTCTTGTGAGTTGACCTTTGAGCTTTGATTATCTTTGGATGGGAACACTGACTAATAGAACCCTGGAAATGTTCTAAAAGGTTAACAGACTTATAAAAAGCCGAACATACAGACTGTTGCAATGTGGAGACTCATATGGAATCAATTTAAACACCACTGGTTTATAAAAGATACTGTCAGACTGTACTGTAGTGTAAAATACAGATTATATTTCTCATCTGTATTCGAGGAAAACCTCATGTGAGTTCAGCAGCTTAATGACAGGATGATTAGATGAGCCATGCTGCATTACAATATGGACAAATGGAGTCTGTAGTGATAATGGCATACTATATGACTATCAGTATGAATGCAAGACACATAGTTCATTGATTTAAATATTGCTGTGATGCATTTTTAGCCTTGCATGTACCAGCTTAATGTACTTGTGTGATCAGAAACACATGCGGATCATCCTCTGTCTAATTGAAAGGCAGTTGGCATCCTCCCATTAGATCAGCTTATCTGTGCTACAGTGGATTTGGCACCAGGGAGCGCTGAGGTAAGACGTTATCTAACAGACTGGGAGGTAGCACAGATAGTCACACAGCAGATCCCTATCCTGTTTTGATAACACAGGATCTTGAGTGCTTTAACAGACAGGAAACAGCTTCAGGCAACGCATCGTCAGGAATACTTGGGGGTCATCAGCAGGATGTTAGGATGAAACCTAATGAAATATTAAAGGAGGCATATCATGCTCATATTCAGGTAGATCATTTTAATTTGGGTTAGTACTAGAAGAGGTAGAGCTTCTCATTCTGTCCAGTAATGCAGCGCTGTCTGAAACGCTCTGTTTTAGCTCCCGTCTCTTTAAGGCCCCCCTCCCAAATACTTAGTCTCCTCTGATTGGTCAGCTCATAAATGCCTGACCCAGCATCTTTAACAACAACACAGCTGCTGTGTCAAGTTGGGTCGTATGTGCTAAACTAGCAGCTAGGCATGAATTATGCAAATATGTGACACGGTGACGTAGTGTGATGTCACAATGTTACAGAATAAGAGGCAGGACTACTGACGGGGCGTTTCGGGAGCAGTGTTTTCTGGGGAGAGAGGAGCTACTGTTGGTGTGGATTTTTAAAGGCTGATATAATACAAACAGTTGGTAGATTTGAGATATCAACCATCCAGCTGTTTCTGGATGACGTTCACATCTGTTTTGAGTGGCTGTATTGATAGTATGTAAGATGGCTAATCCAAAGTATGAAGCAGTGAAGTTGCTGTAACAACAGACAGACTCCGCTCTGATTGGCTTCGCCTGCTGTGTTCCCAAATACTGAATCTGTTATTTTCTTTTTGGGCATTCTTCTGTTCTCTTGTTCACCTTGGACAAGCTTCCCCACTGTGCAGTTTTTCAGCAGGGCCAGGCCTTCAAAACAGTATTTGACAATAAACCTGTCTTTGCCTTTATGGAACGGTTGCCTGGTAACTGTCATCTGACCTTTGCCTTGAGGTAACCATTGGCGCTGTAGACACATGCATCATGCACGTGCCACCGATCGCATACTGTAGGATGGCGGGGAGTGAAGTTGCTGATGAAAAGGCATGCTGTCAAAACATTTCTTTTGGAAAATGAAACAAAGTCGCTTTCTGATTTTGATTTTAACAACTTTAAACACACTGCTGGAGGAACAGGGATTTATGAGCCACATAAAAGAAAAAATAAACTACTTTGACAGGCTCAACGAGTGTGATTATGCCATAGAGTATCCCGATTTAGATACCCATTAATGAAAATGTGACATAATTGATAACATTTCCTTGGTTATGATTTATTGTAAGCTTTCATGGAATAGGGTAGAGGGCATTTTCACAGGAGCTAAAAAGAGAGTGGGGAGGTGAGCCTGCTGTATGTTTTTTACACCCCGGTGCTTTAGTTTCTGGTGTGTTAGCGTGTTAATAAGTCGGCCTGAGTTTTGGAAGTCACACTGTGGGCCTCCCCTCAAAGCAAAGAAGAGAATCATTCTAATCTACCATGAAAAAAGTTCATATTTTGGGGATAGTCATGCTCTAGGTCACACTGTGTGGGCTAAAACTAAAGCCCTTTTGTTTATTGTCTTTATTTTTTTTTACATTTTGGTAAACAGGCAGAACCAGAATAAAGCCGATTTAGCTATTAGCAGTTCCTGTGTGCAGTGTACTCATGGATGTACAGATCACTGGAAAGCTGATAGTAAAGAAAACACATGATATAAAGTTCTGCTCTTACAAGGAACGCCTTTCTTTCTATTTCCATGTGCTGCTGCAATTGTTGACCAAGTTGCTGAGTGGACCAAATCAGTAGGCCAAACCACAATAACTAACTCCCAGTAGCTTTTTCAAACATTAGAAGCATTTCACTTCATTGCTCTGTCTGCTCAAAACAAAAAGCTTACCAGGAACTTGCGCTTCTGTTTCCAGCTGGAGCCCTGGGCATTGGTGTGCCGGTGGGCCTCGGTTACCATCCTGATCAGCTCCCACTCTGCCGTGTTCGGCTCCGGCCTCGTCTGCAGCGTCCGCACCATCTCCTCCCTCTTCCTCCTCTGTCGATTCTCCTCGATCAGACGCCGCTTGGCCACACGCTTTGACTCGTCCAACACCACTGATAGGCGCGATGGAAGAGAACATTCAGGCGAGTTAATGCAGTGAGGCTACAACTGAGGCTAGCAGGTCTTCAACATAAACTGTAAAATGTTCTTTCTTTCTTTCTGGTTGTGAATCTGTTTTTGCTTTCTCTTTGCTGAGGGAAATTAAAAGGCTCTAGTTTGTCAGTGAGTTTGTGTCGTTCTCCTGATTGTGTTTTTGTCTCCGTTTGTCGCTTGTTGCTGAAAATGTTGCAAAAACAAAAGCCATACTAAGAGTCTAAAGCCGTACTTCCAGCTCTGTTGACATTTTGCTCAGCTGTTACTGTTAACATTATAGCTACAACCACTCAGAGTACCTGTTGTAAATGGACATATGATACTGAGACATTATCTAGCGTATACTGATGTCTAGCATCTCGATGCCTTCAGTGCACGGAAACCAAAATCAGAATGTATTCTGGGAAATGTAGTTTGTGGACAATGTTATTGTGCTATATCGTAGGCAACTGGACGTGTCTCAGTTTCTTGTAGACGTGTCACCTCTCATCCAAGAGCTTCTTCAGTTCTAACTAACTGGAGGGGAGTTGCAGGCTGTTAACCTCTGTGTGGGAGTGTCCTTACAGAGTCGTTAAGGACACCTGTGAGCTCTGAGTTTCAGAGTCGTTAGGGCCACTTGTGGGTCGTTGACCCAACAGGCCTTCATCTGGGTTGCTAAGGCTAGGTGAGCCCAGGTGTGAATGGTTGTTAAGCTGTCGGGGGAGAGAACTCAGTACAGCATTGTAGGTGGGTGATAAGTAATGTCTTAGGCCATCTCCTCTGTTCAAAGACGGTCATTCCAGTTTGACATAGATGGATTCTTTTACTCCTCTTTCGAACCATCAGTCTTCTCTGGCCAAGATGTTTACATTGTTGTCCTCAAAGGAATGATTGTTCTCCTTCAGATGTAAGAGTCTTGCCCTGAGGAGTTGGCCCTCCTGACTCTGTAAGGATACTCCCACACAGAGTTTAAAAGCCTGCAACTCCCCTCCAGTTAGTCAGAACTGAACGCAGAATAGAATTGTATTATGCAAAGTTTATTCTTTGCAATCACTCATGGGCCACATAAAATGAGGTGCCAGGGCCACCATCCTCTAGTTGTTGACGAACAAGCCATGCTAGCTTTGTGAGGGTTTGCTTAAAGACAGTGGGGCCTAGAGCTAAATGCTAACATCAGCATGCTTATATGCTAACTCTGACAATCACAAGGACACTCAGTAGAGCACATACCTCCACCAAGGTGCAATAGATAACAGATAGTTAACATTGCTGAAAAATCTATCACTTGAACCTCACATTTCTTGCAGGAACGTGGACTACACATGTGACTCTCTCTGAATTCGATCAAAATACGACCAAAGAGGAGCAGATAATTCTGAAAGAAATGTTACTAGGTATTCAACCTTATTAGAACTAAGCTGGGTGACATTCAAAACATCCAGTGAAATATTGAAAGGAAGTCAAAGCAAAATGTCAGATGCAACACTGAGTTCTAAGGACTCTGCTTTGTGGAGAGCTGTTATTTGTGTTGGTGGAGTTGGAACAGAATAAATGTAATAAAACCCAAGGTTTCTGTCTTGTATTGCTCAACAATCATTACTGTACAAATGTCAGAACACACTGTTGTGTGTATGGTGCTAAGCAGTATCACAGTGGTGCAACAGTACTGAATAGAGCTTCAGCCACATCACCAAAATCTTACTTAAGACATATGTAGTTTGTTGTATTATACTGTATGTCTTGTTACTATCTGTATATACTGTATTCTTCATCAGGTTCAACTGATAAGCAGAAACCATTTCCTTTATCCACAGGTGTGGCTAGATCGCTTAATTAACATCCTCCACTACATGAAATTACATGATCAGTTCAGTATATGTGTATGGGTATGTGTGTGTACTATGTTATGTTACTCCTTAAGTAGTTAGACCACAAGGTGGAGCAGAAATCTGTGTGTGTACATGTGAATACAAATGTGGGACACATGGATCTAAGTACCGAATCTCATGCCAATCCATCCAGTATCTGTCAGTGATCATTTATGTCTGGAGCAGAGTGGTGGACAGGCCATCCATGGATCCCTGTCCCTGAAATGGCTGAAAATATTTCTCTCTGCTCTGTGCTTTGAATACGTTTTCCACAGTTACACAGTGAGAGTAGCAGCCTCAGCCTCATGGATCTATTTGCAAACACTTTGATGATAAGAATACTAAGAATACACAAGCTTATAATAACTCACAGTCCATCGCCATGCCCACTGAGATGCACTTCTTAAAGCGGCACAGCTGGCACTGGTTGCGGGTGATCTTGTCGATGATGCAGCAGCCTTCATATTTACACGAGTAAGCTGGATGCAGGTTCTTCTGGATAGTCCTGCGGAAGAAGCCCTGCAGAGAGGAAGGGAAACAGGATGAGAAAAAAAACAAAGAGAGGGGCAGTAAAACGAAGAAAAAAAAAGGTAGCAAAAGTGGAACAGAGAAAGAGCATTCAGTTATTGAGAGAGACACGCAACTCCATAACCTCAATATTAAATCCACCAATTAAATGTTCTTGTGTCTTAATTAGCATAAAACAAGTGCATTAAATGGGTCATATCACATGGCAGGCTGATGATTGCATGACAGGATCTTGCTTGCCAAGAATGGCTAAGTAATGAAGTGATGGCAGACTGAATGTCTCTCAGTAAGAGCTTTGTACAAGACAGTCAGGGAACAGTTAGATTAGAATCCCACTGTGGTTTACATAAAACATGATTTGAAGCAGAGAAATATCAGGGTGGCAGGTAGAGAAGTTTTGTGAAATCCCCTCTGAGTCATATCAAAACAAGCTGACTGGTCACTCCCTAACCCAAAAAGCAGCTTCATTTATCATAATATTGTAAGTTCACAATGAAATCTTATTTGGGAACAAAGTTTATTTCTTTTAAGTGGGCAATATGTAAGAATTGTAGTCAAAAAAGTCCAAAAATGAAGAAAGTGAAGTGGTTTTGACATTATGATGTGTACATATGTTACTGCGGAGATATCTACTGATGTTAACCAGCTCGCCTCGGCCCATTCTGGTCCAAAGCTCTTGTCCTAGGGTTGTAAACACTAACACTCCCCTGGTCCCTGAGATCCTAGTCCAAGCTGCTAGCTGTATGGCTAACTAAGCTAAATAGCCATGGTTAGCTGAAGTTAGCAGCAGTTAGTAGTTAAGCCGGTGGTATGCTGGTCCTAACAGGTGGACAATTCTTGAATATTGCACCTTTAAGCCTTATTTCCTGGATGATTGTACATGATACAGACAATTGAGCAAATGCTTTGTGTCAGTCGTGAATTCTGTATTTCGTATTCGGTGTATTCGTTTTTAAGACTCCAGTATTTTTGCATTTTTTTGCGCTACTTTTTAAAAAATGACAAACCAGTGACCCTACAGAGCTCATCTGTGCACGATGCTCCTGACCATTTTTGCTTCCGTTTTCGAATCACCTTAGGTTAACTATAGCTTTATGCATGTGTCACTGAGAACAGGTTTGTCTTTTAATTTCCACTTAGTAAAACTATACACATTTTAAATACTTCTACTTCCTTCTTTTAATTACCATTAAAAGAAGGAATGTCACATGAGCTATGTTGGCATTTGGTTTCATAGTTTTTGGTGTCTAAAAAATGTGGCATATGATTATTAAGTTAGTGGGTTATTGTGCTGTGAAATGGTGAAATGAGTGTGGTTAAATGTGTGTGTGTGTGTGTTTGTGTGCGTGTGCAGGTGTGATGCTGTCCATAGTGCTGAAATGGAACGGAGGAGATCGAACAAAACAGAGATTGCTGCGAACAGCTGTTTCTGCGCATCCCCGCTGCTGATTCTCGTGATCATTGTGAACGCTATAATTAATACAAGTAAATAAATAATGCTGTTTGTGATGAAAGTTTCAGTTTTGTTTGGTTGTCCAGTGTGCACTGAGGATTTTTGATGCGTTCCGTGATTTATCTCTCCCCCCGTGACCTCTCTGTGTGACAAATTAAGCATTTCCCATGTTTGTACTGCAGATATAAATCTTTAATAAACGATTATGGAAAAGTTTAATTGGTGACCCAATAAAATCTTATGCAACCCACATGTGGGTCGCCACCCAGTCTATGGGAATTAATTTTAGCTCACTTAACATCCCTGCCAACAGTGATAAAAACATACCACTGATTTTTAGAGAACCGAGTACGTTTTCTCAACTTCTGGGCCACCGTTTTCTTCAGATCACATCTTTAAAGCGCTGCAGTAAAATTAGCTTATAGATGATTGAAATCTGTTCAGAAAGCAGACTTCTTGGCTTGGATCAATAATTTTCTGGAGTCTCTGCTGCCTGACTGCCAGCTGCTCAGATCTGAGTATTTGTGCTAAGCTAAGGTTTCTGGGTGCTGGCTCAGGCCTTATATTTTAAAGACAGTTATGAGAGTAGCATCCATCCTCTCAGCTTACTTTCTGCCAGAGAGCACATACCTAAGCATATTTCGCAAAACGTCAAACTCTATAGTTTAACAGCTGGCTACTAAACAGCACGAAACACACAGCTGTCTGCATATCAGTTCTGGGCAGGGGAACATACACATACATGAACTATTACACAATGCTGGTATGAATTGTGGTCTATTTTGATTCCAACCCACATATGTTCTATGGCACCAAATGTGTATTAATCTATGGCTGATGAAATTAACAATTCATTTCCGTTTGAAACACAGTTACTCAATAATATAGTGGCCAGCTGTTTAAGGGAATCATTGAGCTCCTATTTTAAAATTATTTATGAAAGTGTGACTCATACGACTCCACATCATATGAGTCATACTTTGGGCCTGAGTACCACAGACAGGCCGGGGAAGTCAGACAATGTAGACAGATGGACTCAGACATGTCAGTGAACTACCTGATTAAATATCCAAAACCAACACATTTAATTCAAGTGGACACAAAGGGCTGCGTCCTCTGAGCTCCACATATTAAAAACTTGCTCCGGGTCATATCCAGCCAGCTTTTATTCTAGCTTCTATACATGCCGCTTCATGGGTTTAACAAAGCCTGAATATATCAAATTCAGGAGGGATTTGAAGACTGTTCACATTTCTCTTCAGCTTTGACTATATATTGTGCTTAAACAATTGACATGGGCCTTGAACAGATAAGAGAATATTGTTGTGTGACGGCTGACTGAGGACTGTTTTGTGAGAAAAATGCTTTGGATGATTCTACCAGTGACGGCTAGCCTCAGGGCTCAAAGGGTGGTACTGTGACATCAGAATAAATCAAAATGTCAAGGATGTAATTCCAAATTACTTCTCATGCCAGCAGTTATTTTGAGCTGGAGCCACATTATTCAGACGATAGGGGCCTTTAATGATAAGAGATCTACAAGACCAAAAATCATGTCTGGCCAGGTCAGTTGGACAGGAGCTTCAGAAATCGGTTAAAAACAGTCTCCACTTTTTAATGGAGCATCGCTCTAACTACAGCCCCATGCACACTGCTTCAACATGTGGAGCGCTGCAGGGCTTGATAAGCCTGCTGTGCCTACAATGGTTGCTAATCTATGATAAGACGACCACTTGTTCCATTGAGGGGTTTAATGAACAGTCAGTTCAGCTCCCACTGGCTCTGCTCTCTTGTGTCAATGATCATTTATTAAGGAGATTGTCTACCGTACCTTGCAACCCTCACATGTGATGCAGCGGTAGTGGTAGCCAGTCGCTTTATCCCCACACACCACACATGGCTCATCCTTCTCCAGGTAGCTGGGGATGTACCCTGGAACAGAGACACTAAGAGCTATAGGAGAGGAGGAGGAGGAGGAGGAGTTTGAAAAGGAAGACAGGATGGAATGAGACAAGTGTGATCAATGAGTACAAGGGAGGTAGGTGAGGTGGAGTGGAGGATGAGGAGGTAAGGTGATGATTTTGAGGGATGGGGGGAGGGGGAGAAAAGAAGCGTGGTGGTGACGAGGGAAGGGAGGAAAAGATTAAGGGACAGAGGAGTGGAGGAGGAGAGGGAGGAGGGGGCTGAGTGTTATCACAGGGTCTCAAAGAAGCTCCAGTGCATAGGGCCTCAAGAGACTGTGGTACAGGATGGAGCGTACAGTATAAAACACTGGCAGGCTTTCCTGCAAACAGAGACCTGAAATCACACAGGCTTATGTTTACAGTCACATTCCCGCAATTCATAAAATATGCTTTTCATCTTGATTTTTGATTTAGATGAAAAGTTTCCCTCTGCTCCTCGATCCCTTTAACCAACACTCACAATATGAACAGTAGATCATCTTATTTTCTTCATCTTGCTATTACGTTGTATGCACGAGGACTGTAGAGGTCGTCTGGGAGCGCTTTCTCCTCAAACAGACTGCTAACCGTAGAGTTTTTTTTTTTTTAGAGCACATACATACATTTGCACACTTTCATTGAAATGCCCAGGCATCCCCCTCCACCTCTACACATACCTTGACACCCACACGACCCCGCAACCATGTCACAGTTGCTCGCAGTCGCACGAACACACACATGCTGAGGCGCTTTGAGTAAGCGAAAGTGCTAAGAGCTATTGAGCGGCTCTTCTCGTATTACTGAGGCCAATGACGGGTATTTGCAAGATAATTACAGTATAGGCTAATAAATGTTCACCCGACAAATCAGCTTGTGTTAAATAAATACATAAATATTAATACATTTTTCATTCCACATAAAATAAACCCCACTGTATTAATCAAGGAAATACATGCAACATAGTGTGTTGTATTTCACTTTGTCAATTTGTTTGACTGGTTTTAATTTAATCATTACTAATCGTCCATAAGTTGTTACTTAAAATGCAGAATTAAGTACCAACTCATGGATGATAAGAAATGATTAAATTAAAACCAGTTAAACAAATGAATGTGTTCTTTGGTGCACATCTTTAATGAGCAGCACGATTTCTTCTCTGCTCAAGTTTTTAAAAAGTTTTATTTTCCATTGCAGACAATTTTTATAATTTTACCCTTGATTCTAGTAGTTGGACACTACTTGAAGATATTCAGGATTAAAAAAATAATAATAATACACTTTTGCTGTAAAGAAGGGATACATTGCTTGATAATTGTCTTATTCTTCAATTATAGGGAATAACATTATTACTCCGAGGTTGACTCTTCTCCAGTAAAATAAACCTGTGAAAAGGGAACAAAACACTTATTTTTGGCTGACAATTAGGCAATGATTTTTTTCATCTTTGATTAAGCATGCAGTCTTGTACCTTAAGAGCTCTGTGTACAGCTCTACCCAAACAAATCTCTTTAGCCTATAGTATTTGGTCACCTAGGTGAGTGAATTTGTGTTCAACAAGGCCTCTGAAGGAAAAGAATATAAATATAACATGATGGGAAGGAGATTATCATAGTAATGACACAAAGGAAACCATTCAGAGCTCAGGAGAGCCAGCTATGAAGTGATGTGCACACTGAACACTGACTGAATCAACCGGCACATCAAAAGAATGAGCGTCTTAAAAGAAACCTGCTCTGAATTGAGTTCGCTCACTCGTTTGGAGGTGAAAACGACACGAGGAGGTGAAGGAGGAGATGACAGATCCTTACCAGACATACTCTTCACCGAACACTGCCCATTCTTGCTCTTTCTCTTCGGCACATTTGGCCACCTGGGAGGGGGGAGAGGAAGAAGATGGGGGAGGAAGAAAAGAAAGAACAATGTTACAACGTGAAAAACAACACTGTGATGAAAACACACTGCTTTTTTATTAATTAACTATTAATCCATCATCTTTGGTTGATTGGTTCCTTTCTAACTGTATATTCTACATACATTTAAATGGTAAAAAGTCTCAGAACCAAAGGTGGTCTTAACATTATAGCTTGGACCAAACAGTCAAAGTCCCAGAGATACTTACATGTCATTTGCTTAATGTGCGAATCTTCACATATGAGAAATTAGAAGCAAGAAACCTTTGGCCTTTTTGCTTGATGACTTTCACAGTTAATCTTTTATGAAAGCTTTGCAATAACTTATCTTGTGAACATTTAAGTTATTGGTTTCATCGTTCATTAATCTGTTGCTTTTTCAATTAATCAACAGTCTATAAAATGTTAGAAAACAGTAGAGATAAAGCCCAAAGTGACGTCTTCAAAGTGCTAGTTATGTCCAACCTGCAGCCCAAAACCCAGCTGAGACGTTTCAGTTGAAACTAGTGAATGTTTTATCACGGATCATGATAAAAACAGAAAAAAATGATTGTGGTGAATTTGTGTTATTGGGATAATCATGAATATCCTCACATGAGTGACTTAAAAAAAGCCGTTGAGCTCAATAACAAACAGCTCTCTTGATTTGAAGGAGGAGCCTGTACTTCTCCAGTCATTCCAAAAACCATAAGCCTGTCACCATGGCTGAAGGTTCAGTTCACCCATTATATCCCCCACCAAACAGTTAAATCAGATGTGTGTAGCTATGGTATCATAATATGGATTCCAGACTAAAGAACCACACAGTGGTCGGGTTAGAAAGCTACTGTGGCTAACGTGTTGTAACATGTTGGCCACAATAACAGCCACACATCCAGCAGACGTGGAGCAACATTATTATTCATTTAAAGTCATATTTTATTCTGACTGAATGCTTATAGACAATCTCAGTCCAAAGTTCAACCGCAGCCAACACTTACAAACGACAAAAAAGAGAATTATACGAGATAAATGAACTTGTGTCAGACGGCTTGTGGACTTGCTGGTGGCGTGGATGCTCAGCTGAGGAGGAATCAGCCTGGAGCGGCTCGACCCGAGACACGTCTGAGTCAATTTTCTCTTTCCTTATGATCTCTTTTTTTCTCTGCTGCCATCTTCCTGAATTCATTTCAACTTCTTACTTCAGCCTGAATAATATTTTCATTTTCAATCACATATCTAATTTAGAGGTAATTCAAAGCCGTGTACAGCCAGTGTCCATTTGGAACACTCAGAAATGAACAAATTACTATATATATACAGTATATGTATATAGAGACCGCACACACACACACACACACACACTCACACACACACACACATAGACTCCAGGATATGGATAATTCCTTCAGTCATCTGTTCCCCACCTCATATCTCTTTCTATTATTCCTTATCCTTCCTCTTGTCTCACTCTCACAGGATGGAATGAATTTGCTCCTGGCGGCAGATTTAGATTACCGTCTTCTCTCCCTCCCTTTTCTGTCTGACTATTTGCTTCCAAACCCCTCCCATTCCCATTTTCCCTCTCCTCTCCATAAAAATTTCTACATCGCTCTCTGTCCCTCCCACTTTTGGCTATTCTTTGGCATTTCTTTCTTTCTTCTCCCCTCGACCTTCCTTCTTCTTCGCTCCAAGTTGTTTCTGTTTTCCCCCTCTCCTTCACCCCAATCCCTCTCTTCTCCTCTCTAAACTTCCATCAGCAGTATTAGGTAACACCGCTCGTCTCTCTTGTTCCCCCTCGCTCCCTCCCTCCATTCCTCTCTGTGGCTGTCAAATCCACTTTCCTCTTCCAACCAATAAAAAAAAAAAAATCCTCTGACGCCTCTTTCTCGGCTCTTGCTGCTCTTCACGGTTGAGCAAACTTATTAATTTATTGCGGTGCACATGGCCAGGCAGTAACACTGTGGGAAACTGTCTACTCTGGTAGCTGCTCACTGTGAGGTGAGCTACCATAACAGAAACACCCACATTATCATTTCTGCATCTAAAAGAACTTCAATTAACGTCATTCTGTCGAACTCGTGACAGTGTTGACAGGTCTGTGTGTATTATCTGGATGTGGACCGTGAGTCAAAGCAGACATATACATACAAAACAACTCTAAAATACTAGACTACATCACAATATGTAAATAAAAACTGGCAGAAAACGTCCTCTGTGAAATTTAAAGCAGCAATTATTCATTTTTGGCCACTAAGGGGCAGCAAAACAATAAAAGAATTTAATTATTAAGGTGAATTTGTTAGCAAAAGTTCTCCTCGCTACACATCAGGAAGAAATACAAACATTATTGTGTGAATTTGCTCAATTTATTTGCACCTGATGCATTTAAAAACGGCTGCGAGTGACATCCTGATCGGATACAAATTTCCAATCAGGACAGAGGTCTCCATAAGAGGCACATTCATCTGATCCATTTTCGTTGTTAAAAATATTGATCGGTGCAGCTTTAAAGCCTCCGTGTTCACTCTGAAAATGTCAAATTTAAATCCCCAGTGGCAGCATCAGAAAAGACACTGTGGGGGACAAAAATACATGCTGCTACAAAGTTTTGCTTGGTGCTATGATTACGTTAAGACCTGACAATTAGTGGCTTTAAATACACTACCCTGGGAGAAAACACGGTACGAGAGCGGCTACAAATGCTGCGGTTGCAAAGACAGAGACAAGCGGCGGTCTATAGCTCCGATCGGAAGGCGTCAGCCGGAAAATCACAAGCTTCAAGATGCTGCGGTGCGGTGTGAGCTTTAAAAACATCGTAACTGTTACGACGGCACGGTTTATAGAATCACTAACATGCAGTAACAACTGATATCAAGCTCCCAAACACTAAAGACCCAGAGGCACATGTATATCAACTGATTGTCAGACGACAGACCCTTCTGCTGGACTGATAAGGCACCACCAAATGAACACAATGTACTACTTTGAGGGAGTTTCCCTTGTAATTTCTTCAGTGAAAAGACTGATAGCAACAAATTAGTTCATGAAAAGCACTAGAAGAATCATGTTGGTAAGTAGATTATTTGTTTTATTTGAGAACATTCCAACATTCTTCTAGACAATTTTAATCCCTTAATAATTTGGAAATCCAATATGTGGACTTCAGTTATAAACTCAAGACTAATACATTCACAACAAACAGGTCAGACAACAATACGGGAAAAAGGGCAAGCCCTTCTTAACTGCACTCAACACACATCTCTTAGTTTATCTGCTGTACAGATGCAGTACAGGATACGGATGTCAACAGTGGCACACACCCACTTTCAGCACACATCAATGTACAGAAACATATGCACAGGAGCACACCAACCTGTTGATGCAGTACGGCTGTAATATATGCATGTTGCTGTCTTTGTAGGAAATATCAGAGGAAGAGAACGTGAGCCAGCAGTTCTCCCTGCTGTATCAGCCTCCCAGCAGTCAGCACACGTGCCTCATTCAGCCTTGTTTACATTAAAACACTAAGGTTTTCCCCGCTTGATTAGTATTACGATTGGTTCCACTTCTCCAGGAGTACATGCGCCTGAATCTGGCTAACGGCAGCTGTTCGTTGGTCTATAAACCTCTATCAGGAGGTCCTTAAATCCCCTGACGCCAACCTGCAGGTGACCTGAGAGCTCAAGTCGATCCCAGTGAAGTCGAGTCGAGCAGAACCTCGAGCTACTGCTGTCAGCTGAGATAACTGAGGCGATAGTAGCTCTCTGCCTCAGACTTGCTGCTGGGAGGATTGGCTACTCTGTTTATTTCCCTCTCTCCCTCCCTCCCTTCTGGTTGTTTTTGTCCAGCCTCCCCCAACACCTCTCTGTCTAGCTCCCTGTCTGTCTGCATGTGCATGTGTAGTTCCTCCCCCAGTGACATGCTCACTTTCATCACGACAGACCTCGTCATGCTTCTGTCTACCTTGCGCAACCCCACCCGCCTGCTATCACTTCCTTTCCTCGCTTTTTTTCTGATTTATTTTCTCTTTCTTTACTCAACTATGCGTCCCGTTCTCTTCTTCTCTTCCTCAGTTCTTCTGTCACCCTCTCATCGTGTCATATGTCGCGTTATTTTTACACCCGTCACTTTCTCCCTGCGTGCCCTTTTATTGTTTCTCTTTTGCTCTTTTCATTTTTGTCCCCCCGAGAAAACAAAGCAAAATAAAAAAAGACAAAAAAACACGCTGCCTCTCTACATCCAAACTCACTTAAGCTTTAATGCTAACTTGATTACATAACAGCAGGGCTGATGCGGTCTCCACAGTACAGCCTAGTGAAGTCTTATGAGGACAAATAAGAGATGCTTGATATCTCATCAATTGAATTAGATTGCACTATGATCTCTTTTCGCTCCGAGTGTGATCATAACCAGTTATTATGAAGTCCACGCTGACAGCTGGACACGACACTACCTCAGGCGGTTAGCTGAATGATCATTAGGGTTCATCTCAGGCATAATAGCTACACAGCATGCTAAGCACCGTGTAAATTATGAAGTAAAAGTATTCCAATTATAGCCAGGGGTGTAGCTGGCACAAACAAAAAGGCTGGGTGCTCATGAAGGCTAGGTAAAGACCTTGGGCGTCGTTGGACGTACCTGTGCTACACTGGCTCACATGGTAAATTGAGCATAAAGCACATTTACACAGCACAAATGAACCATTAATATATAAACAAAGTCATGCCATGACTATGTATTTTTAACTAACATTATGTTTTCATCGTTACAATGAGTGATTATATCCAGTCACCTCTGCAGTACTTTGACATTTTTTCAATCATTGTTAGAGGAAGGTTCATCCAACAATGAAAATGTAGTCATTATCTTCTCAGCCTCATGCGACGGAAAACTGGGTGAAGTTTCATAGTCCACAAAACTTTTCTGGGGCTTCACAGCAAAACAGCACTGCAGCATTCTCCCAAACAGCTAAAGTAGCTAGGACTTGTTTTTAAAGGTAAAAAAATAAATACAAAATAAAATCATTTTAACTGCTGGCAGGCTTTTATTGTGAACCAACCTTGAAGGAGATGTTGTTTTGTTAAAATTTGACTGACAGCAGATCAAGAGCTAGTAAAAGAGTGTGACTGGTATTGAAATGTGAAAGGAAGAACACTGCTGTTAAAAATAGAAAACTCTGAAAGCGGTGAATGTAACATGATTAATAGAGGGAATCTGTGTTCAAGATAATGGGATAACATGTTGGAAGCGTCCACTGCTAACTACGCACAATGACAACGCTGACATTCACCACTTTAACATGCTGACATTTGCCTACAGGAACTAAACATTAGTTATGCAGGTACTTGATCAAAGTTTTAATGTTGGCCCTCTAGATAAAGTAGTCAGGGGATCGCCAAAGTTATTCCAACTTATCCTAAGTGGAATATAAATATCTGCACTGACAATCCATCCAATATTTTTGCAGAGTCAGGGAACATCAATCTACCAATCAGTAGAGTTAATTTGATAGCTGTTGGGATACTGATGAAGAAGCAAAGCAAATCCTGCATTTAAACTAAAAGTGCAGCAGTGGTTTAGGAAAGAATGCCGTAAACAGACAAATGGTGATCGTTAAAAGTGCAATAATAAAAGTAAACCTCACTCTTAAATCCTCCAGGTTTCATTTTTCTGTATGGCCTGTCAGAAAAAATGTCACATTCAAATGGTGAATAATTCATTTTGGATTCATCTCCTCCCCCCTCGTCATCACCGTTCACACCACTCTGTTATTCACTCTCCTCCTCTGACTTGTAAACACTAACTTCTCTTACAATTTCACTGACAATGTCACCCTTTTGTCAGGCCTTAACCGCACACTGACAGTTTTAGCAACACCTCAAGGTAATTTCCACAGTGTCACTTATCTGTCAGATTCCTCACTGCCTGAAGAGTAGAGAACAGCACAGAAAAAGATCTCTGGTGTTTAGTCGATGTTCTTATCATACGTGACCAAGCAGTGGTTCAGTGTCCTACCAAATAATCATCATGTTGATAGACACACTAAGTAATCAGTTGGTCGCAGGAAAATGATGCGGCACGCTAATTCACCTTGTCATGTGCAAAAGTTTCAAGGCTTCTGTCCGCGGCTGTGACCAACCTGTGCTCGTTATCAAATCAACGGCACCACTGGCTTAAAAAAAAAAAAGAGTAAAAAACGGAAGGTTAATTGGGCTCTGGCCTCAGTGGTTCTGAGAAGGGCTCATGCAGTTGCTTTCCTCTGGTGACTACACAAACGCACAGTGTTTGTGACAGTGTTATGTCATTATCAGTGCTGACACATTAACGTTGTACAGTGCTGGTGTCCTCACAATAGTTTGCTAGAGGCCCTTAAAAATACTGCTGCACTGAATGGATTATAATGGTCTGCTAGCACAACAGACACTTGAAGTATTAAAATACTGAATATAATGCTGTCTCATTTTGTCTCAGGAAACATGGCTTTTTGTTCACAGAGATGCTGGTAAGTGAATTTTGCCTTTTAAGCTTGGTGGTGTTACCTTCATATGTTCTATACACACGAGAACAGTATCGATATTCTCATTCAACTCTCAGCAACCAAGTAAATAAGCATTATTCCAAAATGAATTCCTTTGATGTTAGAAGATTTTGATTTGTTTTATAGTATTATAATAATCACATTAAATTTTGGAAAGTTCACCCGCAATTGAACATTTCCGATGGGAAGTCAGTTGAAGTTTCTCAGTCCTAGAAACATCTCTGGAGCTTCACAGAACAAGTCCCCAGCTACCTCAGCTCACGAGGTCTCTAACATGGTTAAGAAGAGATTAAAAATAGGTTTTTGAAGGATATCACTGAGGAAGGATCTTCTGGAAAGAATACAAGATGGAACAGATAAATGCTAGATGCCTGGCTGTTTCTCTCTGAACAGACATATGATTAATAGATAGGTAATAGGTTGGAGTGAATTGCTTGTGTGTTATAGCTACAATTATTCTTGACTTTTAGTGAATAATGTCGGCCGTTTGTAGAGGAAGAGATGTTGATTCTGCAACAAATCATGAGGCAACCCATAAAAGGTTGGTACTTGGATAGCAGATGAACACAAGAGAACACAAAGATGGCAGTTTTGGTCCGATGATGTTTTATCAGGTATTTTTGGCAGAAAAGTCTGGGAGCAGAGTGAGTAGACTGAACGCGCACATAATGTTGGCACATAATGTTGGTTGTAGGTAAATGTCCTGGATAACAGGAAGCTGGTACCATTGACCCTCATGATGGGGCTTGTGGTCTTGGCCCGTGATACTCCACGGCACACATGTAGAACTTCCTGAGCTGCATTAGATGATTAACTTGCAGTTGTGTCATCTCAACTGCAGTTCCTGAATGTAGATCCCATTCTCTGTTTTGGGCAAGCTGAGGAACCTAAAGTACTGACTTTCTCTTTCTGCCTCTGTTAATGGAGGAATGCTCGCCTGTAATCCCCCACCACCTGCTTGGTCTTACTGATGTTAAGGGACTATCTGGCTGGCACCACTGCGACAGATCTCCTTATGTCTGCCCAACAGTCGCTGGAAATCAAGTCGACAACTGTTGTGATGTTGGTGAACTCCAGGGTGATGCTGCAGAAGTGTGTGTTCATAGGTTCCAGAGGAATATGAGTTCAAGAGGGACCAAAGGCCTTATTTGACGTAGTTACTGTTTTTAAGTTATTTGCATCAAAGTGTATCAAAGACCTCACGTGATGGACTGTTGCGCTAAATGAAATGAAATCCTTGCATTAAATTTAATTGTGGAGAAACCCTGCCTGCACCCATGACAATGTTATGTCACGTTGTCACATGAAGCCACGGATTAGCTTGGAGGCAGAGTGCTATATGAGTGTCTGTAGGTCACATGAATTAATTATTGACAGTGATCCACTGAGGCCTACTTCACATGATCACTGGGATGTGTATGTGCCCACAGCAAGGCACTGGTGCTATGTTGTCAACTACTAGCATAACACATAGGCATCTCTGAACTCTGAACTCCGAACTCCAAACTGCCAAAATTTGACACTCCCTTGGGTCCTTAACAACAAATCTGCTAAGTGTGAAGTAGAGCCGATGAATGGTTCTCAAGATATGCTTATAACATACATACATACATACATACATACATACAGACAAACAGACAGAGGTAGATTCCTTACTGTGGGGCAGTGAAGTTGATCCCTGGCATCATCGTTCTCATCGCTTCTACACGTAATCTGTAAAAGTCACCAAGCTGTGACTGGTCAGGGGGTAATACTGTATGTAGTCTGTCATGCCTCCATCATGTGAAGAAGTAGTAAGCCATGCCATTGTCAACGTCAGGAGACCCTCACCACTTCATTATTTGCCCCAGGCACACACTTTAGCAGGTCAAACGGCAAAGAGGCTTTTGAATTAATACAGAACTGTTGTTGTGTTCACTTGTGCTGCTTCACCTAATAAACTCCATGTACAACTACAGAGGGGTCACCTGAGGACAAGGCCTCACCAAGAGGAAGAAAGGCCCTTTGAAAAGGAGTGGAGGAAGGATAAAGCCTATTTGTTCATTTTACATAAAAAGCCATGCAGTTACTGGTATCAGTTTCTTTGAAAACAAATTCTTGTAGTAAAATGCAGTACGAAAGACTTGAAAAGAATAATGCAATATTTCCTTGGCTATAATAACCGCCATGTGAATGTTCTTTACCATGATTACAAGACAACTAAGCAACTGCCTGTCCAGCAATGGAAACCAGGAGAATCATTTGTTTTGGCCCTTTGACAGAGATGAAAGCAGCAAATCAGAATCTCTCCCTAGATATTTCTCTAGGTCAGTGAAACCTTTCACATGCTAAAGGACAAAATCACTCTATGATGGCACCATCAATCTCTGCTTTGTGTTGGACCCACAGACTGAGCAACTAACTGCCATCCATACAGTTGTGTTGTTAGCAGGGCTAGAAATGTACAGGTAGCACTTGATGTTGACAGATCAGCTGTAGCTCATTAAAGTTTAAGCCTTAACTAAACTGCAAATATATGAAACCTGTGCATACTATTGTCAGCTAGCTCTTTGAAAACTGGTGTCTGTAATCAGCCAGATTATAGAATTGATCCAAAAATTGACCCAGAATCTGAGCGAGAGTTCATTTAAGGTGCAGATTCTCTGATCAGTTTAATCTCTGGCTTTCATTCACTGTCAGTGGTAAATCTAAGTGATGTGTTTCAGTTTGTTGAAGACATTTCACCTCTCATCCAAGAGGCTTCTTCTTCAGTTCTAACTAACTGGAGGGGAGCTGCAGGCTTTTAAACTCTGTGTGGGTGTGTCCTTAGAGAGTCGTTAAGGACACGTGTGAGCTCTGAGTTTCAGAGTTGCTAGAGGCCACGACTCTGAAACTCAGAGCTCACACGTGTCCTTAGTTAGAACAGAAGAAGCCTCTTGGACGAGAGGTGAAACGTCTTCAACAAATTGAGACAAGTCCAGCTGCCTACAATACAGCACTCAGAATTACCATGACCTGGATGACTGAGAGCCTTCATCAACAAACTGTTAGTGGTGCATGTGACAAAAATACTGAGCTTTGTTATGGATGACTCTTCATTAAACTCCACTTGGGAGTCAGAATTAATGTCTCATCTTCTGTTTTTATGTGCACAGGCTGACTTTTTTGAACCGGATAGGCAGTTGTTCATCTCTGATGATTCAACTGGAAGTTTCATGCATATACAAGCTTTGGAAGCGATCCAACCGTGAGTCACAGACTTTCATGCATGTCATGTCAATAATTTACACTCCAAACCATTTCAGATAGGGACTTCCAGTATTTTGTAGCATATGCTATTCTTCTCATTTTCCCTTTGTTACTTACAAATGTTGAAATCTAAACTTAAGCTGACTCAATAAGGGATTCAAAAGGACTGTACTTTACAAATATACATGTTTGTGCTAGTATAAATACACAGTACAAACACACACACAGTTAAAATCCCTCTATTTAAAATGTTAATTGAATTGAAATCCTGAAAGCCATCAACCTTCTCAAATATTTAGAGGCTTCAGACTGTAGTTACACGCACACAAAAATAGACACACATACATGCACCAAATTCTATTTCAGCGTCCCCTACTCCAGGCTATGTGAAGTTTTTCATCAACATCTCTGTGTGCGTAAATGTGTGTGTGTGTGTGTGTGTGTGTGTGTGTGTATCCAGAATGCTCAGTGACTCAGAAATCACAGGGGGGAGGGGTCAGGGCATGAGGCAGCGCTCACAAGAACACGTGCGTGCTCAATGACACTGACAAACACACATACACACACACACACACACACACACACGCGCGCGCGCACATGCGCACAAACATAAAGCGACAATCCCCTGTTGTTGTCACATATTGAGGCGTCCTGAGCTGTCCTCTGCTTTCTCTGTCCATCTGCCCTCACTGCTCCTAATCCTGCTCTCTCCACTCCACTAATCCGCGTACGTACGACACATGCGCGAGCACACACACACACACACACACACACACACACACACACACACACACACACACACACACACACACACCTATAGCTGCATTTACATGCACATAAACACACTGTCTCTGCAGCCAGGAAAGGCCTGATACACCTTCATGCACACATACATGTTCAATAATATAAACACATCTGCTCACATTAGGATGCACACACACACATGCATATGGCACACACTCAAACCAGAGAGGCCTCTGCCAATGCCTAATTACCTCCCCAGGTAGATGCTAGTTTAACATTGTGCTGGCAATGCCTCGCACTACCTAAACGAGGGCAGCCATGGTGATAGCGGCATTAGAGGTCATAGGGAAAACCTCTCTTTCTACCGACAGCATGATATTTCATATGAATAATGAATCATTACTGAACTGAAGGGAAGGCCAATGTAACTTTTTACTTCTGAGGTTGTAAATAAAACTCAGTATGCCAACTTAATAATACTGAAGTTAACAGCTAAACAACTGTTGTTAACAACCTGAAACGTGCCTTGAACCACTAATTAAACACAAAGGACCTCCAAAAATCGTTACGACGGCCTCACACACACACTACCTTCCAACTGTGTTCTTTAACATAATCCTCTGGATAAATAGAAGCTTACTATACATAGAAGGGGCTCTATGTAACAATTTATAAATATGAATCACTTTTTTATCGGTCATATGTGAGCGGATTGTAATGTGACGTGAAAAATGAGACCGTCCCCGTCTCTCTCGACTGTCTATACAATCCTACGGACAATTTGTTGAAGCTGTTTAATGCTGCTGGACTGATTTCTGGTGAAGGACTCGGGTCTGTTTTTCCGTGACGGTCCAAAGGATGTGACTTTATGCATGTTTCTCGAGTGCATCTGTCTGCGGCACTAACAGAGAGCAACAGTCACCGATAATACTGTTAGTCTGACATGTAGAAAAACTCCGTTCTGAGCTGCGTGTCTTTCTCAGAGGAAGATCTTTAGATTCAAAACGTGGCAGAGGTAACTTAGCCAGCTGTTAGCACTGCCTCTCTACTTGGTGCTGACGCTGAAGCTCACACCCCCACCTAGCTAGTTAGCCGGCTATGTAGGTTGCATGTGCCGCCTTGTTTTTGTTTTTGTTGCTCTAGCTAACGGGAGCTAACTGGCTAAATCTGGTTGCAGCTGCTGAAGCCTGCTAGCTAAAGTGTGCATGTGACTGGCTGAATGGTGACAGAGTGGCAACGACTCCGCTGTCGTGAAAAGTGACATTATATGAAATACAGCTCACCTTGATTTAAAAGTGTGACTGAGTGAGTTTGAATTATTTCTCAGATCATTCTGGTGGCGTGGGATCTAACAAGCTCAATGTTTGTGTTCAGTTCTCTGAAGTCAGTCTCTGTGAATTTATTTAATGAAGCGATGAGGGCAGCATGTGTGCGACGTGTCTGTGTGTATGTGTGTGTGTGTGTGTGACTGCACGTGCCGGAGAAACGGAGAGAGCACAGATGGCAGCAGGATGGATTGTTCTGCCTTCCCTTTTTACCTCTCCCAAAATACACTACAACGCTGTCTCCCCCCCTCGCCGTCTAGCCTCACATCCAGCCCGATAACGTCCTCGTCTTTATCTTCTACACAATCGCTGATCTCTTATTAATCATGTCTTCATGTTCTATTCGCCCTGTCATTAAAGCAACCTCTGTCCATCCTTGTATTGATTTCTCCTCTCTATATTATATGAAATGTGCGAGTGCTTGTGTACGGACCGAGATGATGTGAGATCGTGTTGATGCAGCTCTGCATCTGTGTATACTTTCATCCATCCATCAATCCATCCTCCATCCATCCATGCCCACAGCTATTCTTTCATCCGTCAAATCCACAGTTAATCTCTGCTTCCCTTTCATGTTGACATCAAAGATGGACACACACACACATGCAGATGTACAATCCATCACATTTTTGGGCCACACACATGTACACACACACCCTCGCCGTCTCACCCTTTCTCATCTCCCTCTGATGAGTTGCTATCGTGCTTGTTGGACATTGGCTCCATGCAGCCTCAGTCCCATCCAGCAGCCAATCACAGGACAATGAGGCGGACCTCGAGCTCGCCAGCCTGCTCAGCATTCGCCGGCGGCCACTTCAATGTACGGCCATCTGAGATTCTGGGCGGCGATTGGCTGGGAGGAGCACGGTGGGCGGGACATCAGTGGAAGCAAAATACAGCTGGAGAGGGAAGAGAGAGGAGATACATTTATTATTACATTTTAAATACACACTATCATATGATAATACACATGTAGTGTCTCTGCTTACCTTGTAAACATGCCTGGGTGCTTACGTGATGCAAGTAGGAATACTTTTATGGTTTAAAACATTCTGCACAATTTTGTTTGCATTCAGTACTAAATTGTTCATCAAATTAAGTAATCAGGAGATTGAATTTGTTGTTCAAGGGAGGACTTGTCCTTTAAAGCCTGAAATTATATCAATTGTCAGCTAAATATATCCATTGAGGCCTGCAACTAACTTATTTTCTTATTTAACTGATAAACTGCCTGGTCTGTGTGGTACGTATGAAGATAGTGAAAAATGCCAGTCGCAACTGCTTTGAGCCTGACTTGACTTTTCAAAATGTCATTTTGTCAACCTAAAGTCTTTTTGACTTATGTCTGGTTTGCAATAATATAACACAGAGAACAGCAGCAGTTCGTCACACTGGAGAGGCTACATTATGGACATTTGGCTGGAATAAATGACTTCGCTCATTTATTTTCTGTCAACTGACTGCTACAACCCTTTATTTCTCCATGTCTGAGGAGGTGGTATTTTGAAGGGCATTGAGGGAATGCATGGGCTGGTAAAAATAACATGAAACGTCGTCCCGTATGTGTTCATACATCACAGACGAGGCATAGCTTTCTGTACTTTTTCCAGAATTCTGTGTGCAGTTTTTGAACTTTCGGAACAAAAAACAAAACAAAACAAACACCATGTCATGTGTTTTTTTTTACTATTGTTACTGTGTTCCTCTGAATTTAAGACTGTGAGAGTAAGAGGTTTTTTTAGGTATTTGATCATGATTATTTTTGAGTATTGGACAACTTAAATGTTTGAATCAAGCAGTTTTTTAAGACAGCATCAGAGGTATCTAGTTTTTTCAGAATGTCTGTACTATATATATACTTTTCATTTATTGATGATTGAGTCATTTTTCCATCCTCCATAAATCTGAACCGGAGGCTGAGTTATATAAAGCTGCCAAGACCAGTAGACACACAACTAACTAACCCATCAAGGCTTCTTGAGTTCACCTATTAAAAGGAGGAAAATGTCTTTTACTACATTATTAGATTTCCAGTAAAAGTGATCTGCATTGAAGGAATTTCTTCAGCTTCGAGTGGCAAATGTTTTCTAATATACCGAGGACTGCTAGGAAAGTACTTAAAATCAAATCATCCTCAACTTAAAAGGTACGCTCCGACCCTTTGACCCCATTCATTCTTTAATTTCCTCGTTAGATGTCTGATGCAGACGGCTGCCTTCACAATACATCCTCTGTGTTCGCTGTGTTTCATTCACCACAACAATCCTGCATCTATTAGAGGAAACAGGCTCCAGCCAAATCTAATTTACTATAAGCTACTTACAAATCCTTGAAAGGAATTCAGGGTACATTGCAGTTCACAATTTTCTTGGCTGTTTGTTCAGCATTGTATTCCCCTTTTTGCTCAAGTCCACAGCTACAGTTAGACCACGCAGATAAACGGTAAAGGCAAATTTAAGCTTCTCTGGCAAACCGTTGTGGTTTTAACACACGGTAAATCTTTGAAGTGTGCTAAAAAACGTTATGCTTTAACTTTGCAGCTTTGCTAAAAAGATGTATAAATAGCCTAATATACCGTCTGCCTCAAAGACTTAAAAGGATAGGATAAAATTAAGAAAATCATCTGCAGGTCGGCTATAATGACATTATAAACATATGTGGGGAACTCGTGAAATTAAAGAAAGTTGATTTTCTCTTAATGGACCAGTGAAACTGACCTCAAGAAGTCTGAGTTGAAATGACCAAAAATATCTTTAATTCAGTTTAGTAAGCAATTTAGTTGACATTTAACAAGATTTTAAAATGTTTTCAGCGAACTAGCTAAGCTCTAGGAATGGCAGTGTCTGTTGGTCTGTTGGTGGGTCAGTCGTTCCGTCTAACACTCTGGTCTGGACTGAAATGCTTCAACTACTATTGGATTAGTCTAGCATAGCCAGGTCTGGCTGCACCAATTCTCATTCTGGTATGGGGGGAAAAACGCGCTGGCTTGTTTGCATGTCTTTGAACCAATCACAATTGTCTTGGGTAGCGTTGGTTGGATGAGTACTACTGGATGGATTGCCATAAAATTCTGTTTAGACATTCACGGGCCCCAGAGGATACTGATGACACTTTTTGTTCTTCTTGGTCCTACAGTTGAATGTTTCACAGTGTAGAATGGTGAGTTGTTGCGCGAGGGCAGTTTTAACATTCATTAGTTGATACATTTTTCTGTGCTCATTAAAAATCCTATTCTAAGGGCGGGCCTACGATCATGATTTGCGACATCACAAATAGTTTGGAAGCCAATCCTGGTCCACTATTCAGCATACACAAGTGTGATGTGGAAACTTGAAGACTCCAGTGTGCAGACACTGAGGTATGGACTTTACAGTGACGTAGGAGACGTCTCGTGTCCAGAAGGAAAACTTTGGAAATGAAAAAATATTCTGGATACTGGAAATGTTGATGAAGTAGAGGGAGCAGATTCCTCTTTAGGGACTTTAATGTGAAAACTTTGATTAAATACAGTAAAAAAGCAAAAGCAAGACACTTTTCTTTTTTAAAGCATTGGTCTTGCTACTTGTCTGTCGGAGATCCAAGTGGGATTTTTCAGCAGGAGTGTGGCCCCTCACTCATGCTGAAAATCCTACTTGTGGTGCCACCTAGTGGGTGCAGCACTTCACAATGCACTGTTATGCACAGTGGGCCACCTCTGAAAACATAAATATAATGACTCAATAAATAGTATTTGTCGTTATACCATGAACGCAGAGAATGCTTTAGTCTCACCATCTGGGAGGCAGTTATCCATGTTATAGATGTCTTATCACTGACATTAAATCAAAGGGAACAACAGCCTGAGGTTCTGCTGGTGGGCTCAATGTTTTGGTCCTGACGCTATTCAACAAGGTTCTCTAGTTATGTCTTCAAAGTTTGACAAAGTTATAAAAAAATAACGCAATCCTTTGTATGAATCGTTATTAACTGTGTTATGTTTCTATGACTGCAGGGCTCAGAGTGGATTATCTTGATAACACCATGGACATTTGCCAGAGATTGAAATATTACCATCTACTCATAGTTTGAGGCAACACTCATGGTCTTCTCAGAGAGCTTCTGTATCTGTGTCAAGTCATCATCACTATAACTTTTAATTAAACAAAACCCTAATATAACTAACATTAACTTACATAAAGACCTGTCACTCTTAACCTATGGATAAATCCACAAACACATTGCATGTTTGGCACCACCTCAGCTGTTTGCATATTACCATGCAAGGAGCGGCGCGTGCCAGGTGAGGGCACCAGAGTCATCACAACACTGGTGATCTGGATGTTAATGTGACCTGAGCTGACCTGCTTCCTGTGCAGAGCCCGGCTTCTACAGGCTGATCTCACATCACTGAGCACGAACACTGTAAACACTGGGATATAGCTACTTATGGAGATTCCCTTAAGATTGATTTGACTGCTTAGCACAAATACTATTACTTATTTCATGCACAAGTTTTTGGATGCATATTTGTACGTAGTCAACTATGTCTGTGCATTAGTGTCAGTGTACTGCAGAAAATGCTGTTTTACAGTTACTATCCAAACTTTCTTGAACTTATAGTATTGTCACGAGTGACATCCCAGTGCTTTTGTGGTCCTTCGAAAGTGTTAACAAAATCAATTAAATGAAATCATCTTGGCATGTTTGAAAACAATTTTCTCCTTGGATTTAAGATAACAAACAAATATTGCTGATAAATTGTCTCTGAAATACCTCAAGGTCTTGATTTTTGGCTGTTATTGCTGACTACCCTGGTGATTACTTTCTTATCCATCTATAATCAATTAAGAAAATGACCATCATTGTGACCATTAACAATGATAGAAAATCTGACAACATTTGCAATTATTCCACTTGAGGTGTTTTTGTTTTTGCTCTAGTTCATGAATATTAAGGGTATGTCACCCATGGCTGGAACTAATTATTTTCACTATCAACTGATCAGTCAATTAATGTTTTTTTCCACCAAATGTTCAAAACCAAAGAAATATAATAATAAAAGTACTTTAAAATAGAGAAACACTGCAAACCTTCAATTTAAGGAGATGAAACCTGAAAGTATTTGGTGTTCCTGCTTAATGAATTACTTTTACTTATTGATTGATTATGAAAATGATTGGTAATTAGTTACCTCTGACGCTGTTTTATGTTTTGAATAGTCTTTGGCTGAGCTTCATGAGGCTTCACAGACGAGACTTGTCTGTACAATAAATGCTTTGTTTCAAGTCTTTGTAAGGGATCTGTTGATGATAACAATAATAAAGAAAAATAGCGCCTTGAGCTTTGAGGTGAAGTATCTGCCAGTTCCATTTCAGATAACATTTTATGCTGCCTGCTGTGGAACCCAATACATTTTTTTTTAAAGAAAGCAGAGCAGTAAAGCTCCACTTCCCCACCCGGGACAGTAGATGGCATCAGAGTGTGAGAGATCAGATAGGCGATCTATACACCAACAAGAAAAACATCTGATATCAAGATTTGATTGCCACTTGTGACAATTATATTCATAAGAGTTTGAGTGCTTCAAAGCTTTATTCTCTTCAGGCTGTATTCAGAAAAGGGAAATGAATAGAACAAGTGAAATAACCCCAAACAGAACAATAACAATAAAACTCGATTAATTGTGAAAAACAATCTGCAAACTGTTGACTTGTCTTTTGGTCGTGTGCCAAGCTGACTTTTGGATTTAAGTTTTTCTTGTTATAGGTAATGTTTTGGAGGTTTTCCTTGCAAATGAATCCAAAGAAGTTAATTATAGACAGAAAGCCAAGTACACTACACTTTATTCATACAGGCTGAAGTTGAGTTTGAAAGACTGCAGAAAGATGTTGGCGTGCAGTCTACACCTACAGTAATGGACAGTGTTCGTGAAAAGTACTCAAGAATTATACTTTTGTAAGATATCGTGTTAAAATATAACTTTTGTTTTAGTGAAAGTCATCCACAGGAATAGAGGAAAACTAATATTAAATGGTATCAAAAGTATCTGGAAAAGTGAATTGTACATGTATTTATATGTATGTACTGTATACTTGGAGTTGACTGATTATTGGATCCAATGTTTAGCATTTTTCTAATCAATGATTTTAAAAAAAATTGCCGATAAAATCAAAGACTTTAAATTCTGCTGCTTTGGCTCTAGTGACTAAAGTTATCAAATAAATAAAGTGTTGATAATATTTCCTTACAAACTGTAGTGTAGTGGAAGTATACACTTGTAGAAAATGGAATTTCTTGACAAAGTACAAGCACGTCAAAATTGTATGTAGTAGTTAGTACAGTACTCGAGTGAATTAACTTAGTTACGTTGCATCACTGCTTATGAACGTCACAAGACTCTATATTTATATAGACAATATTTAAGTGCTGCATGCTTTAATGTGTTGTCAGGCAAAGAACAATTAATCCTTTTACTTGGAATATATGTTCACTTTTTTATGATGTGATTTTTGAGATATTTGTATGCAACCAAATTTAGATCTATAGTGTTAATGTGGAAGCATCACCTGTGTGGTTCACACCAACACTGTGCATCACACTCGCTAACACTGTTCAATTCTTGTCACACAAAGAGTCATCAAACAACCACATATACACACTTAAACACAGCAAAACATAAATGAACGCTGTCAGAGTTTTTTTTTTTCATTCTTAACTTTTATGTTTTATACCAGCAACAACATTTGTAACTGCATTTTGGCAAATCACAATGAATTAAAAATTTAAAACAAAATGAAAGTTGAAAAAAGGGGGAAATTTCAGAAAGCCATGAAATGAAACACACACACACACACACACACACACACACACACACACACACACACACACACACACACACAACTTGGTGTAAATGTATATAGGGTCATGGGTACATTCAGATCAATGTACTGTGCATTACCAACAGACAGATCAGCTATGTACACTCTGCTGTGGACATACTGTACCAGTCTGTCTGAACTTGGCAATTAAAAGATCTTGCACGGGTATTTCAAAAC
This sequence comes from Pagrus pagrus, assembly GCF_965226575.1. Lineage (NCBI taxonomy): Eukaryota > Metazoa > Chordata > Actinopteri > Spariformes > Sparidae > Pagrus > Pagrus pagrus. The sequence continues at coordinate 8,044,759 of NC_140197.1, forward strand.
TCACACATGCACACACACACACACACACACACACACACACACACACACACACACACATACACACACTTATGAAAAACACCCGAGTCTTTATGAAACCTGTTCTCTCCGACACACACAGTCGAAGCCATAGACACAATCTATGTGCACACACACACACACACACACACACACACACACACACACACACACACACACACACACACACACACAAGCAAACACGCACACCTCTAGTCTGTCTCAGAGCGGGGAGGCCTTGGATGGCATCCAAGCTGATTAGATGGAGAGAAGCAGCAGCACAGCATGATCTCTTTCTGTCTCTCTCTTTCTTTCAAACCACCTCTCTCTGCCTACTTCTCCCACTGTCACTCACACTTTCTCTGTAATCAAAATCAGAAGAAAAATAGTCATCACATGCAAAAACAAAGGAGGTGAATGGCCCAAAAGGAAAGCTGGAAATGACTGTTTTTCTCTCTCATTTCAGACAATCTAAATGCAGCATTCCCCAGGCGGCTGCTGTTGATAAGTTCATACTATTACTCATAACACAATGTTCTTTCAATAAACAGTCGTGGCAACATTTCTAGTGTTACCTCACAGTACCACCATTTTTCTGAGCACTTAAAAGACTTCTTGAGGTTTAGATGTTCATATTTGATTCATGGGGTGTGATCGAAAGCCCCGGCACAGCTACTAAATGGCCTTTAAGGTGAGATTGTTTCGACTGAGGCTGTTTCCAAGGCTGAGAGTGATCGTCTCGTGTACTGCCTTCTATTACCTCGCATTGTCAGGGTGCAAAACACTTGAAAATATTGCATTCTGTCGAGAATGATGTTTTGAAAGGCACAATAACTGGAAACTCATTATCAGAACTGCAAACACTTCCAGCGTTCAAATAAGAACTCACTAAAACAACACAGAAGTTTGCTCCTGCAGCTCCTGAAAGAAAACACCGGTCCAACATTGGAGTCTATCTGATGGTGAGCATCAGCTGACAATTGGATGCTTTACAGTTCACTCAGTGCATGGTAAACATGGGTGGCCTTAGATGATCCATGGTAAGACTGGAGTTATGAGTACTGTACACAGTCCATATTAGCTGATATGTGTCTTGGCTGAGGGTGCATCAGCTGCCACATGATCCCTGGAGCTTATGTGTGACAGATCAGCAGGCTACAACGGTTTGACGGTGGGACTAAGTGGGCAAAGCCAGGGGAAAAATATGCAGATTATCTGGGCTAAGATGATTTTATCAGTGCAAACAAGTTAATGGCAGTTGTGAAGTCCCAGTATGCTTCTTTAACCAGACCTGGGACACACAGGCTACCAACCAACCGACAGGCAGTCAAACATTAGTTGCACTGCACCCAAGTGCATTTTTCAACAGCTGAAACAATTTGATGAACAATGTCGCGCTCCTGGGTCTTTATGCTGATCACATACAAGTCTTTGGAAACTTTGAAACTTCTCTTCTCCCCTTCTTAAAGTACCGGATTGATGAGCAGTACCGCTTAGAGTAGTAGTACCGTTAAAATCTTAATGGTACCCATTCCTAGTCTTGCCTCTGTACACCCCCCATCGCCACCAACCACTATCATGTAATGTCTGCATTTTCTAAGCATATGAAGCAACAGAAAGGAACATTGTGTCCCACTCTCCCTGAACCTGATGGAGTTACCACAGTCCCTCTGACATTTAAATTAAACACAAAGTTACTTTCAACTGCAAAACCACTCTGTGCATGCAGTTAAACAGTTTGTCTCAATGTACTTATTTATATTTCAAATGACAGTAATGTTAAAAGAGTAAACTTAATTTCATATCCGTGCCTTCTCTCCTCATCTCAGCCTCTTCTCCCCTTCTTCGATCTCTTTCGTCTTTATTTACGCCCTCGTTCTTTCCAATCCCCATTCCCCTCTGTGCCAGCCGCATCGTGTCCTCCTCCGTTCCTCCCTTGCTCCACTTTCATTCTTTTATTTACAGCAATCATCTGCTCTGTGTGTTCATTGTTTTCCCCGCTCTCATTGACTATGTATGGCTGCGGCTCCCCTGCCAGCAACTGTAATTACCGACCGATGACAGTGTGTGTGTGTAGATGTGTGGGTGCTTGCATGTGCGCATTTGTGTGTGCATTTCCCAGCAAGCGTGCGCATATAAATACATAAGTGCATTTATGTGACGTTGTGTCTGTGGACGTCTGCCTGCACACAACTGTGTACGGACTAATGAGTTAGCAAGCACGCATATGCCTATATGTGTGTGTGTATGTGCTTCAGTGGGCATGTGAGAGTGCATGTGTGTGTGATGTACCACAGTCTAGCTTCTTATCTCTTGGGCGATATAAAAACTTGCCTCTGCTCTTTGTTTGGTGCATTAACTTCCATTTTATGTCTTCACCCTGTCAAACTGACACTTTTTCCTCCTCATGTCTGTTCTGTCTAGACTTGTGACAAATACAAGCATTTTAAAATACCTGTGTGGGTTACAGGTGATGGGTGGAGTATAGAAGATCTGTCTGGTAAATGTGACATTTTGTGAGCATGAAATGTGATTTAAATGTATTTCTCTGAAAAAGGCTGAGAGGAATAAATCAGCTTCATGAATACGACATGAAAAGAAGAATGGGAAGGAGTGATTACCACTGAGCGAGTGGAGGCAATATTTTAGGCTTTTATAAAGTTGAAAACAGGGTTATTACTTGGAAATGTTGATGTTGCAAGATATCCAACTGAATGTGTGGGCAGGTAGTAAAGTGATGGTTGAAGAGAAACTTAAAAGTCAGTCCTAAGTGGAGGGGATTTTAAACTTTGTGTGGGAGTGTCCTTACAGAGTCGTTAAGGCCATGTGTGATAAGTAATGACGTAGGCCACCTCCTCTGTTCAAATGAGATTACTTATCACCTCGCTACAATGCTGTACTGAGTTCTCTCCCCAGACAGCTTAACAACCATTCACACCTGGGCTCACTTAATGACTGCCTACTCCTCTCCAGTTAGTTAGAACTGAAGAAGCTCTTGGATGAGAGGTGAAACGTCTTTAAGAAACTGAAACAGGTCCAGTGGTCTACGATACAGCACTTAGAATTACCATGACCTGGATGACTGAGAACCTTCGTCAACATTAAAAATCAGTCCTTTTCTAGCTAAAACACGGCCCAAACAGACAAAGCGAATAAATTCTGACGTAAACCAAGCATGGTACTTAAACATCACTTGTCATTGAGGGAATGCGTGAAAACAGCAGCATTTTAATTGCACAAGCCTGGAGAACTAGTGCCAACGATTGCTCATCTCAATGAATCCAATCCAATCTAACAAACTAATATTTGTAGAACAGTACTGGATGGGAGTTCATTTGCATTTCCGATTACAAATTTTCAAGACAGTCGGTTGTCACTGGCTTTAAATTTGGATGGGAGCTTGGCCGTAACTGCTCGCTCGATGAAGCGTCTTTCTTACCGGCCGAAACTGAAAGTGTGCCGCTGACACAGTGACTGAGTGTCAGTGGGTTTAGTGTTAAGTTACTATTTGAGCCGACACTCAACACTCTCAGGACACACAACTGTCGATGGACACACACACAAGCTGTCGAGGGCGCTGACCCTGGTCCTGATTCTAATCCCAGCCGTCCGGATGCAGTAAACCTCACCCATCTGCTCATTGACACAGATTACAGAAATGCCAAGAATTATCAGACGTGATGCTGCAGGTATTCCTCTGGCTTTATAGAGAGACAGTTGGTTTAAACACAAGGTTCTGCTACTGGGCTGTATTATTAAGTAATTATTTGCATTATACGTTAATCTCTTGATTATTTTTTTGTTATCTCTCATCTCATCTCATTATCTTGTCCGCTTTTTCCTGTTCGGGTCGCGGGGTGTTGCCGCTTTGCGGGGCTACTGGGGCCTAATCCAGTTCTCACACATTTTTTTGTTATTTAGTCTACAAAATGTCAAAAACTAGTCTTTTTTTGTCCAAACCATTACGTTATTAAATTCACAGTAATATAAAACAGAGGAAATTAACAGATAATGTATCTGAGAACTGAAACAAGCAAATGTTTGACATTTTTGTTTGATAATTGACTTAAATCGATTATTAAAATAGCCATACATCTGAAGGAAACTATTTTTGTTTCAGTTTCTTGGCTGAATATTCTCTTGTTCCAACAGAGGGTTTGCTTCCTGTCTGTGTTTTATATCATTATAAACTGATTTTGGACTAGTGATTGATCAAAAAACATCACTTTTCACTGTTTTTTGATATTTCACTTCATATCCATGGGCTTTAAAGTCTGAAAATTTAAGTGTCCCCTCAGACAAAGATGTAATGTTTCACTGTAACTTTCGGATCTACAGTTATCAGAACTTGGGGGCTTTTGTTGGATGTAAAATGGAAATATAATGTCGCTGTACAGTCAGTGTGTTAGCTTGGGCTACAACTTGAGCCCCGTTTTTAATCCTATATTTGTTTTCATTTTGGGAGATTCGTTTGACACCATTCAAAGTCTGGTAAATTCACACATAGCAGTGCAGCATACCCATAAGTCCACAGATAACTACAGCTTCTTTTTAATGTGATTTCTAATGAGCCTCGTGGATGTTTATTTTTAGAGGACATCTGATTTTGACTAATTTAGTTATAAAAAGACAGATCTATTCCTGCACATCCACTGGTCTGAGGCATAGCTAGGACATAGACGGATTCACTTTTTCTTTTCTGAGCCACAGACAAAGCACCTCCTTCTTCTGTTGTAGGAATGTGAACACAGGGAAGCAAGTCAGGGCAGACTGATGTATTCGACAAATAATAAAGAAACTGACATACAGAGACAAACACAAAACCAATGTTCTTTGCAGCTAAGATTAAAAATTCTTTCCATAACTTGTTTACTAAATTGTACGAACAAGCTCACACATACACCGAGGCAACATAAAAGCAAAGACTGACCTTCTGATCAATGCTCTATGGCCTCCTCTCCCCTCTGTCTCCATACCCCTGCAGTCTCTCATCCTTCACCTCTCCTTTGTTTCCTCCCTTCCATCCTCCCTGCTCTCTCCCTCTAATGACCAGCCAATGTGAGGGCTGCCAAGAATGTAAGGCTGCCATGGTTGACCTTCCTTTCGCATCTCCTCTCTGTTTATGTGGATGTGTTAGAATGACTGCACTCCCCCTCATCTCTCTGTCCACTGTTGACTGTTATTCATTCAGCAGAAGCTGCAGCCCTGCCGCAGCTGCATAATTGACCCTGCTGCTGGAAACATGTAGGAACAATCATAATCTGATACCAAGTCTTGTTGCCCAGACAAGAACAAAAACAGGGCTGACTATGGAGCTGTGGTAATAACTAATGTAGCCGCATTGTTTACTGCATTATCTTAACCTTTCCTTTCCCTGCGCTTTCACCATTTGAGTTCATTTAATTCACCAACCTCTCTTTAAAGGGGCACTATGTAGCTTTTGAGAGGAATATTTCCAATATTAATGAGATAATAATACATTTTTTTTTTGTTTTTTTCCATAACTGACCAAACAAGCTGTTCTCAGATGAAAATAAGGTCCCCAGAACAATGTTGAAAGCTAGAAAGACGGCTGGGTCCGCAACATATAAACAAAATAAAACAGTGTGATATTGTGTGCCATTTATATAACTTCATGTCAAACTTTTCATGCTATAGCACAGCTCTGTTCTGATTACACTATGTTGGCAGCTGTGTTCACATCTTCTATCTGATGTTCCTAAATTGTAATGTGGCTTCCCAACAGCAGGGCTTACATTTAGTTAAAGAATGCTCTGTAACACTAGAAGGGTATTTTCATGTTTATCTGATGAAAATCCCTGTGGGATTTTGTGACATCACAAAAAGACCAGTCAATCATTGCTCAATATGCCATGGTGAATTTCCGACAAGGTAATTTGGGAGGAAAAACATCAGACTCAAATGATTATTCAGAGAAATCCTAGAATTGACCAAGGCAGCACGAGGGAGCATCACGCTGTGACATTTATGAAGCTATAAAACCAAGACCAAGGTGTTATAAAAAAAAGTCTTTATGCTCCTGTGCTCCCGCCAGCGTACATTTTCTCTGCTTTATCTTGAACAGAATCTCCTTTCGGAGTTTTTGCTGCTGAGGATAAACAGCTCTATGACCCCAAGGGCACAGCATTGGTTGTGTAGATAAAACCTGTGACTATTCCGTTATTGGATGGACTCAATAACCTCTAGCCCAGTCTTCCTCCCCCTGACCTCGCCTTCCTCTTTTAATCCTCTACTTATACAGTATATGACCTGGAGTTCCTCCCTCAGCTCATCACCCATCCAATCTAACTTTTGATTTTATCACTTTGAGTCATTCTGAAAAGGCTACAGGGACTGGAATTGAGGAATAAAACCAGAGCAAACTTGAATCACAATACTGTACTGCCTCGCCAGTGTCTCAATGTATGTGCGCTTCGCTGTTTAACCTTTTCCTCTGGCATCCTCATAGGTATTATCTGGCCTACTCACAACTTCAAATTTTTTCCCATTGTCCCTGTCAACTCAGTTTACAGATAACATGTAATTCAGACTGGAAATATAACGTGTGAACTGCCACTAACAATTACAGTTTGGTCAAACTTGCACTTTTCCAATGTATATATATATAATAGCTTTTTTACTGGCTACCATCATTATTTTAATCAAATATTTATCAGTGACATTGATTGTAGGGGAGATATTACCAAGATAGATTGTACAAAAATCGTGTTCAAACTGAGAGCCTACCACTGATTTCATTTTCTCCACAACATCTCGCCAGTAGGGTTGTATAATCGGACAGCCCCAAAAGACATGGAAATGATCCGCCTGAGTATTTCCACACTCTCTCCAACACCTTTCATAACTTGGGTGGCCTTTCTGATGCTGTTTAATTTTGGGAGTAATAAAAAATCGAATCATATTTTTCCACGAAAATTCCCTCCAATGACCAGAACTGGAAGTGCTCATTTGAGTTTTACAAATGTTTAACCAGTCATCTTCTGAAATGGTTATTTTTGCTTCTTTTTCCCAGATGGATTTAACATAAAGAGTGGAAAAGCCATTGAATGACTGTAAACTGGAGTATATTCGGGTAATCAGTTTCCGGTTTAACTTAGATTTGTATGCATCAATCAAAATGTTAACTAAATCAGAACTACCTTCCTCTGTTGTTTTTATATCACAGTTAAAATGAGCTCTAACTTGAAGGTATCTGAAGAAGTCTTGGTTTTCTAAGTCATAATTGTCTTTAAGTTTTTGAAAACAATGTAGTCTCCCTTTATCAGAAATAAGACAGTATGTTGTGATACCTTTCAACAGCCACTGTTTAAAACGCCCATCCATTTGGGCGGGTTTAAAATCCTTATCATGCGCCACCCATCGTAATATTTTGATATGATTTTCCAGTTTGTTTTTATGACTTTCTTGCAAACCAAATGTTTAGGGTTGTTTTTGTCCAATCATTTAAGTTTTGTTTATGCAGTAGGTATAGGTTCCTGTCTCCAAGCAAGGTCTGAAGGGGAATGTCCAATTGACTTAGTTCTAGATTTTTCCATTTAGCATTATAATATGGGTCGCACAAATAAATCAAGTATCTAAGCTGTGCAGCTTTGTAATAATTCTCTATGTTTGGAAGAGATAGCCCTCCCTTTTCCTTGGACAGTTGCAATGTTTTGTACCTGATCCTTGGTTTAAGGCCTTTCCATATAAACCCAGATAGCATTCTCTTCCACTCCGTTAATTGTTTTTCAGGTATTTCTATTGGTATTGACAGAAAAAGAAAAAGCAATCGCGGTAAGATATTCATTTTAACTATATCTATTCGGTTATGTAAATCTAGTGGTAATAAACTCCATTTAAGTCTGTCTTTATTTCTTTGGTAATTGGCAAATAATTAGTTGCATAGATGGTGGATAAATCCTTCGGAATTTTTATTCCTAGATATTTGATGATGTCATTCTCCCATTTGAAATTACACAGGTTATTTATTTGTAGTGAGGGGGTATAATTAAATGAAATGATTTGTGTTTTATGAATGTTTAATTTGTAGCCCGAGTAGTAACCAAATGTTTTCAAGGAGGACATTAATTTTGGTAAACTCAAATCTGGTTGCGAAAGAGTGATTAATATATCATCTACATAAAGGCAGGTCTTATATTCAGTGTCTTTAAAATAAATTCCTCTTATGTCTTGGTCTTCTCTAATAGCCTGAGCCAGAGGTTCGATAAATAATGCAAACAAGGCCGGACTTAAGGGACATCCCTGCCGACAGCCTCTTTTGAGTGACACAAGGTTGGACAGACAACCGTTTATTTTGATTCTGGCTGAAGGGGAATGATATAATTGTTTTAGATATGAGATAATTTTAATATCAAAGCCAAATCTTTGTAATGTTAAATATAGGTATTCCCAGCTAACTGAATCGAATGCCTTTTCGGCATCAAGGCTGAGAGCGATGGATTCATCTTTATCTTTGCTCATATGCTCCATTAAATGTAAAGCCCGTCTTACGTTATCTTGTGTCTGTCTGTTTTTAAGGAACCCAGTCTGGTCTTCATCTATTATGTTCGGAATAATATTTTCTAATCTTTTTGCAATTATGGAAGCAAATAATCTGTAATCTAAATTTAAAATCGATATTGGCCTATACGAACTGCACTCCGACTTATCTTTGCCCATCTTAGGAATTACAGAGATAATGGCACGTCTCCAAGAAGCTGGTGTTTCACCTCCATTAAGTATAAAGTTAAAACATTTCAATAATGTTGGTGATAGTAATTCTCTAAATGTTTTATACCATTCTGTGGAGTATCCGTCGTCACCGGGCATATTATTTGTTTTGAGTCTCGAAATAGCATTATCCAATTCTTTTTGTGTTATTTCATTCATCATTATTTTATTCTGTTCTAATCCAATGGATGGTAAATCCAGTGAGTTAAGAAAATGTGTAATACTTAAGGAATCTGCTCCTTTCGGTTGGGTGTACAGATCTTTATAGTAATTTTCAAAGGACTTTTGTATTTCTTCTAGTTTATGACAAATTTTTCCAGATTGCGCGTCTTTAATTTTATGAATGGATCTTTCTTCTTGTTGCTTTCTTATTCTCCAGGCTAGCAGTTTTTTAGCTCTTGGTCCATTATCATAGTACTTTTGTTTGATGAACTTTGCCTTCATCTCCTCATAACTATCATATAGTTTGTTTAAGTTTTGTTTAATAAGTTGTATCTGATCTAATAATTTGGGATCGTTAAGTTCCATGTGTTTCATTTCTAGGTTTTTTAGTTCCTGTAATAGGTCTTTTATTCGCTTCTGTTTTTCCCTCTTTTTAAATGAGGACCACAATATAAGTTTTCCCCTTATTACTGCCTTAGCAGCATCCCATACAGTACCTGGAGACACTTCACCAGTATCATTTTGTTCTAGATATTCTTTAAATTCCTTATGAATGTATTGGATACATAAAGGATCATTTAGTAAGCTTGTGTTAAGCTTCCATGTAGTATTTTTAATTTCAGTGTCCAAATGTAGGGATAGATATACACCTGCGTGGTCTGAGATATCTTTGACCCCTATTTGACACTTTAGGATTCGGTGTCTTTCTGAATTAAACAAAAAAAAGTAGTCAATTCTTGAATGAACATTATGGGGATGAGAGAAAAATGTAAATTGTCTTGCTGTTGGGTTTAATTCCCTCCAAACATCCATCATACCTGTTTCAAGGAGAAGTTTCTTAACAGTATCTGTCTCAGAATTAATTCTTTTCGTTACATTAGTGGAGTCAAGAGAAGGTTGTAACTGTATATTCCAATCACCACCACAAATCAGGACCCCGTCAGCTTCTTCAGTAATCAGATCAAATATTTTCTTCATAAATGTTTTATCGTTACCTGGGGGTCTATACACATTCAATAATGTTACCTGCTTATGATCAATGTAACCTTTCACTAGAATGTATCTCCCTTCAGTATCCTTTATCTGTTTTGAGACTTGGAACACAACTTTGTTAGAGATTAATATTATAACTCCTCTTTTTTTCCCATGCTTATAGGATGAGTAGTAAGCATTTTTAAATCCCAAGTGTTTAAACTTCTCATGTTCTTTATCACTAAGATGAGTCTCCTGCCAGAAGATAATTTGTTGTTTTTCTCTTTTCATCTTAGTGATCAACTTGCTTCTTTTGATAGGATTTTGCAGACCATTAACATTTAAAGTAATTATCTTATATTCCTGATTTAGCATTCTGACTCTTAATTTCAATGCACATATTTCCCACCTCTATTACTGTAAGCATGTAAGTAAAAAACCATCTGTGCCGAACATGACAACAAAACAAAAATGACCTCCAACAGTGAAGTAAAGTAACAACTTCTGAACAGGGAGGCCAAATCTCTTCTTAATGCTTAGCACTTGTTCCATCACTAACAATCATCTTGCATTCAGCAGGTAACAGTGATGTGAACTAATGTTACTATTTTTTAGGTCTCTATCAGTATTGTTAGCTAATGTTATGCTCTGTTGGTAATGTTAATCCCACTGATGTCAGGCTGCGTCAACATATCAGCTTATAAAAAAGTACAGGCCAGTACACAGACTTTTGGAAAAATGTAAGCAAATTTTACAATTCCGATATCAAGAACCAATCCTGTATAAAGTGGCTAAAGATCAAACAAGGGGTGAGAATATTTGGCAATCTCACAATTCATTCCGTCAACATCATGCACAAATTCAAATTTAGAAAATCAAATTTTGACATTAGTGAATAGATTCTGAATCCTAGGAGATAAGAGTATCAGGGCCAGTGGTGAGAAAAAAAATGAGAGGAAGACTTTTTTTTCCATTATGCACTCAATAGAATATTGTGAATAGAGAATAAAGTTGAAATCCAATTTTGTGAATAAAGTCAAAATAGTCGAGAATAGTCTTCTTCAAATCCAGTGAGGAGAGCGATTGACAGCTATGTGTGCTGCCTGAGCCTACAGTCTGTAGTGTAACAATCTCATCCAATTCCTAATACTGACAACTACATTGTGTTTATGAGCTGAAAGAGAAATCATTTCTTTGTTACTAAAGCTGATTCTTCTTAAAAAACTGTTAAAAACATACTGTTATAGGCTGGCCTTCCCATGATCTTTAGGCTTCATCTGTGTGAGTGTGGATCTCTAGTGGTGTTTTACTTTCTTACTTACTATTTCTGGGGCATGCAGCTTTAGCCTTTGCCTTTTACAACAATATCATGAATGTAGGCATTATGTGCATATTTATGAGCCCTTACCAGGATTCACATTATTATGGTATTACGGTTATTGTAATTGTAAACTGCTTATGGACTGCTAACGGAAAGGAGGAGTAGCAAAAGTAACCGGTTGCTTACCGGCTTACATAAGATGAATGTACTGCACTATCAGGCTTTATTAATCATAAACATGCTCAGTAGCTATTTATATGATATTGAAATGCTGCTTTCACATTAAATCCTGAGTGAAATGTGTGTTGAAGGAAAACCATTAATTGACATTAAATGGGTTGTGTGTGCGGTCTGTGCTGTCTGTGTGTGACAGCAGCACTGGCACACAGGAGTCTTCGTACGCCTATGCATTGCTTTGATTGAGCACAGCAGGTTGACATGTGTGAGGAGACATTGGATGAGGGGGAACGAGGACATGTGACACTGCAGGAATCAGCAGCCAAGATTGACTAATCAGCCCTGCATAACTGAATATAAACAGGAGCATCTCTCCACAGGAGGACATGAGGCCACATGGAAAGGGGGGCGGGCAAAATCACATCGCATGCAGATCTACTGGCAGACAAGCAGTACAGACGAGCAGACAGCTCTTCAGCCATGACGTTGAGTTTTGCCTCGTTCGTTTATGATGTGACATTCCAGCAATCCGAGGATGCATTTTAAATCCTTTCACTGTGTGGACCATCACAGAGTTGATTGCAGCCATTTCACCATGTTGATTCAGTGGCTCGAGGCACACCGTTGGAATTTGAATTATGCTTATAGGCTTTATACTTGCTCTATGCTCCATATATGCTGCTCTTTACTCTGATTGGGGATGTTGAACCATCTGTTCTTGTTGACAGGTTTTCTACTGTTCATACTTATTTTGCCAACATTTCTATCACATTATATCTATATCACTGTATCAACAGCCTATCAAGGTTCCTACAACAGCTGTGCCAGAGCGTGAATCAAGTTTGGAGACAGTCTAATACACAAACACAAGTGAATACTTAAATACAAGCACAAAAAAATAAAAAAATAAAAAAAATAAAATATATATATATATATATATATATATATATATATATATATATATTCTAGTGAACTCCCAGGTTTTTAATTCCAAGCTGCTTTTAACCCATACATATGCTGAAACTGCATTAAACAGTAGTAATCTAATATCTAACCTGTTTATCAGGTTTGATCCCCCCTCCTGCATCAAACAAGAACTTGAAGCGAGGACTAAAATGACTGCCGTGGTTGCAGCTGATAGTCTTGATCTATTTACTGTTTAGGAGGGAGTACTGCTATAGGAGGACAGCTGACAGCATGGCCTCAGATCATGCTGGCACACTGGAACCAAGCCAACCAAACCAGGCCAAGGACTCCATGTTGGTCCAAGCTTCTCTCAACATGCCTGTCAGGCAGGCCACAAGCACAGACGACAGGAAGAGTTGGTACAAAGACTAGTAGAAAAAAATGATTCAGAAACTGAGAGGACAAAAAGGGATGACTGAGGGATGAGAAACAGACTTGGTAGGAGATGGTGATAAAAGGAGAAGCATCAAAAAATCAAGCTTGATCTGTGTGCAACAGCATTGCTGTGTGTCCGTGTTTGTGAGTGTTCCCAGTGTTAACATGTCCTAGTGTGTATGTATGTGTGTACACATTTTTGTTCTTTGAACCCATTGACTGCACAGACAGAGACCATGCTGCTGATTAGGAAAAGGTCAACAACACATTCAGCGGTCTCACACAACCCCTTATGTATGAATTATTAAATGAATGTGAGTACTGTACGTACAGAACAGGCCAGGCACTCTGTCTAGACTGAGGCTGATAAGAGAATTTGCCAAGAGTACACTTATTGTACTGTACGTATACTTTATTGACTGAAACCAGGCTGTCTCAATGTTTACAGCTTCTCTACCCTTTAGAAAGAGTAGCGTCAGGAACTACTTTACCAGTGGACCTTCATCCACAGCACATATAGAAAACCTTAGTTCAAGTACAGCTTTCAGATAACAATTGCCTTGGTCATTTTTCAACAATTGTCACTAACATTTTAGCCAACATTATGCCAGAATAACAGGGTTTTCCTGACCATTAGAGCACCTGGAAGCAATAAAATTCAACTTGTTTTTCAGATTGTGTGGTTAAACTTTATTGCGTGTTTATTTAGGATATATAGAGTTCTGCAGGTATGAGTCCTAAAACCAGGAAATACGTTAATCAATGGATTTTTTTGAATGGGATCCTGTTTTTAATGCCTGAAATAAGGTCTGTGGTTAACACAGGCGGTAGAGATTTTCACGTTTTCTACAGCATACATTATGTTAATAAATACACCACGTTTAAATTATAGTGTTTAAGGGTCTTTTTGATGACTGAATGTGTGTATAGTATGATGTAGTCTGACGTTAAGTGGCGGTGACGTTAAAGTCATGGTACTTTTATAGCCTTACGTTAGCTTTTTATTTCTGGTGGATTCATTTACAGCTCAAAAATCTTTTCAGTGGTGTTGATCTGTGAGGGTTATCTGGCTGAACAAAACGGGTATGATGGGGATTTACTGATACCAGTCCCATCTGGACTGCAATAAACAAAACTTTGGAAATGGTCTTACGTTATATTTGGCTTTATTGTATAAAGCCGATATAGGGATATCAGGACTTCCATTCTAAATCAAAAATCTATCAACATGAGGTGTCAAGTTTGATAATCAAACTCAAAAGCAGGATCTGCGATTCTTCCGTTTTTTTTTTCCCGCCACCCCTGCCTATTTACGCATGTCTGGCACCTCAATACACTTATCCTGTGTGCAGCAAGATGATCAAGTGACTGGTATTGGATGTAACTCTGATGCATATGTTTTTTTTGTTGTTTTTTTCACCCTGTATTGATTTGTTTGGGACCATCAGACTTTGTAACAAACTCTCTCTTTTGTTGTTTTGATTAATACTTGAACTTGCCCAACCCTAACATGTAAAAAGCCACCAGGATTAAGTCAAGCTGTTGTTGTAAAGTACCCTCACGCCATCTAGTCACTCTGTTGTAGTTTTTGTGTTTAAGTTGGTTACGAATTGGCTGGTGAAATTTGGATTTGGAGAATCATGACACCCAGAAGCAATCAAATAGAGACCTGAGGTGACACAGAGCTTGCTGATTGGCTCAGAACATCCCAGATAACACTGCCTGAAGAAAATGGCTCTGCAAATATCAGAAAAAAATATGATATTTTATGAAATACATCAGGCAACAAAGGTGAGATATTCAAAGACAGAGGCAGCTGCTTAATTGTATAATTCTCAAGACTTTAGTCCTGGTTGATTTGCCCACAGATGTAGCTTAACACTGCAGCAAAACTCCTTCAGCTATGACTTCATCAAAAATACAACAGAAGGGCAACAAGGGTACAGTGCAGTCAAACAAACTCACTTGTTTTAATAAAATAAAAAGCCAGTCAGTAATTGGCCTTTTTCCATCGTGCAACGATCAATCGACCTCTGATGCCATGTTGCCTGAGTGAGTAGGTTTCCAGCAGGGAACAGTAACTGGAGTTGATTATCTAGCTGAGGGGTTGGAGGTCAACCACAGCTCTTCATCTGATAGAGAGTAATGACTGTTTCATTGCTCTGTGCAGTTAATTCAATGAAAGTTTAAAGGTTTATAACTTAAAACGGTCATCTAGTAATGAAATTGATAAGTAGATGAGATGCATTAGGGGGGTAGTGACCAATTCTGCAAACTACTTTTAAGATGCTTGTGACCCAAGCATCGATCAGATTGGGAACTGGAGAAGTTGGAGGCCAGGACAATGCCTTGGGCTGTTTGTTGTGTTCCTCAAGCCATCACTAAGCAGTTTTTGTTGTGTGTCAGGGCACATTGTACTGCTGGGGGGGGCCACTGACATCGGGGAGTGCCGTTGCCATGAGAGGTTGTACTTGATCCAGAAACGTGTTTGGATGGGTGGTGCACATGAATGCCAGGACCCAAGGTTTCCCAACATTTTGATTGTAACAGGATGAACAAGGTTATTCACATCATCTGTCTGTGGTTTTAATGTTGTGGCTGATCATTGTTTGTTCAACCGTGTTAATTTTTCCCAGCTCAGAAAGAATCTAGAATATAAAGTGTAGTGTGTTTACAAAGAGAAGTCTTTCTTTAAGACACAAACAGCTGAAAAACATTAAAGGAATTAATACTTTATGTGTATGGACTCAAATATTTCTCTAAGGTAAATTCTACTTTCACAGTTGAAGAGATTCCATTACCTCTCACCTTATATCCTACAAAACATTGGATGTTTTGAGAATAAACACAGTAGTAGACCCAGCTATGATTACAGATGATGACCTCCATCTCGAGGCGCTCAGCAGCGGTATACAAAAAGCTCTGCAAATAAAGTTTTATTATCTTCTGTGCTGCATGTTGTTAAAGGCTTTGAATTGCTGCAACTTGCTACAAGTTGTGCTGCTCCACCCAGGGATTATTAAGAGACTCTCAGGGATTTGTAGATTGATTGCCTAAACAGTTTACGGCTGCCAGTCACACATTAGTATCTACAGTATTGATTGGCTCTTATCAGTCAAGCTTATCAATTAAAGTAGAGTTTTCAAGGCCATACAGATCAGTAATTAGACTACAAAGAGTTCACAATGTTCTGGACCCCATGACTGTTGTTTGTCTTGTTCTCTAGCGCAGTTAAGGAATAAATAATTGGGATAAGTGCATCTGCAACGATGACAGGATCTGCTCGAGGAGGCCAAATTAATCCACATAAATGCTCCACATAGAGTGTAGCTCTGCTGAACTTTGACCTATAACTCCACGCCACTGACACAGTCTACAGAGAGCTGACCTTAGAGGGGAAGGAGGTCCAGAGAGTCCAAACTAGAGGCAGCTATCGTAGCTTAGTAGCTGTGTTGCGGCATTCATTTTTTAATGAACCTCTGTTGTTGGAATAAAAACTGCACCACTGTGCAATGTGCAGACAATTATAAAAGGGAGTCTATGGTACAAGTACGCCCTTTGAATAAACTACAAGTTCAGCAAACTCGTTGGCTCAGAGAACTTTATTTTTCGTCATCAATAACTCAGGATTCAACAAAATGGTACGCAATGGTGAGTCCAGCAGCATTTAACAACTTAAACAAATCGTCCGAAGGCTTGTCGAGAGACAGGGAAGATCTCATATTTCACATCACGTGACAATCCACTCACATATGGCTCATAAAAAAGTGATGAAGAGTGTAGTGATGAGATAAATCTGTATACTTTTTTTAAAAGCTCAGCATTAAATATAGGTTTTCTTGTATCGTTGTTACAGTAAATATGTTATAGTAAAATAATTATGTGTTGTTAGCCATGTACCTTTTGGTGTAACTTATTCCGTGCACCACTGTGGGCTCATATTTCTAAACTTCATGGTTGATATTTATGTGAAAATTCATAGGCATATCCCGCTAATGTGTCAACCATGCAGTAATCAGTCGCTGGTTTGAATCCCCGGCTCCCCCCGCTGCATGTTGAAGTGTCCTTCAGCAAGACACTGAACCCCAAATTGCTCCTGATGAGATGGCACCTTGAATGGCAGCCTCTGCCATCAGTGTGTGAATGGGTGAATGTGACAAGTGCTATAATGCGCTTTGATCGGTCAGCCTGGAAAAGCGCTATAGAAATGCAAGTCCATTTACCACATAGTTTAGCTGTAAAACTTTCAAAACCATCACACTGAATGAAGCGCTTTCCGAAGCACCGGTGACGTCTGCTACAGCTATTCACCAGCTAAGTTTGCAAGTACAGTCGATATGTCACCAAGCTCCTATTTCACATGAATGAGTGAGTGTCATTTTGGAAAAGCAAATGTCAGAGGATGGACACACAACAACAATTTCAAGTGACTGAACCTCCCTGGGAGTGCAGTTAAATCAACCATTAAGACATTTTTAAGAGTATGGCACCTCTGTAAACCTGCCCAGAGCTGGCCGTCCCCAAGAGTGTTGATGTCTTGGGGTGGATGAGTCAGAGTCCAGATCTCCATCCAATGGAGATTTTGTGGCTGGACTTGGAAAAGACTGTCCATTAATCATCATGACGCAACCTGACAGAGCTTGAGCTGTTTGGTAAAGTAAAAATGCAGAAAGCTTAAAGAGACCTATCCAAACAGTATACTAATGTAAAAAGCCACAATATATCACAACAGTCATATTACTGTACACTGTAAACATGACTAGGTCAAAACCTAGTCTATGGCTGCACCATGTCTAGTCAAGGTGTGAAGATGCAGGGTAGTCAGTCTATGTACAATTTCATCTTTACAAATAATTTCAGTTTTCGCATTTTAAATTTTACTTGAGATTATAACTTTACATTATTATTTTACATTTTAAGTATGTTTTATCAATTTACTTTTCCTTTTTAAGTTTAAGTTATGTATGTGTATCTGTATTTATTTCACTTTTAATTTCTTTTTGGACTTCGAATTTTATTTATGACCAAAAATGTCCTCAACACAGGATGCTCAGAGTGCTCTGTAACTGTGACTGTCACACCGGAGGTGAATGAGGAAACAAGACACAAACTCTGAGCTTGGCAGTCTACATTTTTCTTCTGTACGTCGGCCCAAGTGATGCACCTTCGCTAGATCTTGGGAAAGATTTCTAGTGTTTCGGCCCTTACGTACTTGTTGCACTTGAGGCAAGGCACTGTCTGTTTGTGGCGCACTGTCATCAGAGCAGGGTCTCTGAAAGTGTTCATGAGGGCTGAGAGAGCTGCCCTGCCCCTCACACAGCACACTACTGACAGCCATGAGAAAGGGAGGTCTCTCTTGTGGAGTGAAAACAGCCAAAATACAGCAGAACCCAATTAAAACATTGAATACATGCTTCAAAATCTGAGGGGGAATGACATTTGCCTTAATAATGTTTAATTTCTCTAATTAACTGCTTTGTCGTGATACCGCAGCTCACACTCTTCATTCACTCTGTAGCTTGCATGACCACTGCTGCTCTGTCTCTCTCTGCTCCCTGTTTGCAAACACAGCTTGTTTGCAACGGTCCAATGATCAAATGATACCGTGCATGAAACCTGCCCACGCTTTAATTTTGCAGTGAACCACAGAGCAAAAAAAAGCCTTTTTTTACGAGGCTGGCCTACTTTTGAGCGAAGTGATATCATGCATGTTTTAACAGGGATGTTCTGGTCAAAAATTAACAGTGAGGAGGGAGTAACAATCAAAAGAGAGCAAATTAAAAGGATTCCAAATTACCCTGTGTGCAACTACCAATTAGACAGGTAACGAAGCCGGCGTCGTTATAAAAGTACACCCCAAGGAAACCAAAATAACATCAGGACGACTGCAAATAACAGGAAGTTGCAGCCGTGTGATGAAACAGGGTACAGGTAGAAGATCAAACCGCCAGCTTGCCTGGATCTGTCAAAATCTGCCTAATAGCAACTCTAAAGCTCACTAATTAACGTGTACAATCTTGCTTGTTTAATCTGTACAAAAATTCAAGTTAAAAGCTAGCCGGCTGCTGACGGGTTCATTTTTACCGTACAGACATGAGAGTGGTGTCAATCTTCTCATGTGATTGCCAGCAAGAAAGCAAATCAATGTATTTCCCGAAATGCCAAATTATTCCTGTAAGCATGGAGCTAGAGTCGAGAGATACCCCAGTGAACCTTAATCCTAACCTGGTTGAAGAATCTACCTGCCAGAACTTTAGCAGCTGAATAATGAACATGTTTGATCTCATATGTTCAATCTGCAAAGGAAGAGAAATGTAAAAAAAAAAAAAAATGTTTACCCAGAATACAGTTTAAAACGCTTTTGTTTCCTACATCTTATACTTACACTATGCATGCACATGGCAATGAGACACTATCAACTCATCCCACCAGGTCACTTGAACAAATGCAAGTTTAATGTCTAATGTGTGAATAACCTCGCCTCTCTTGGTACCATAAGTAGCCACCCTTCCATGAACATTAGAAGTCAGTGTGCAGCTGCACCAATCCAGTTGAAACTGTTGTTAATCTCAACTGTCGGTGCAACAACACAATCGGCTGATATTTTTCCTGGTTTGGCTGAGATAGAGCACAGAATTGTTATTAGGGGTTGGGGGCCAGATAAGCGTCATACATCTGCCATCTCCGACCTCACAGACGTTTCTATTCAAAATGCTTTAAGTGGTTTGTCTTCTCTCTTATAACATCTGTGCTGGAGGATTTCCCCTGCCTCCACTCTTTATGTTAAGCTTAGCTAATCACCTCCCAGTTCCAGCACAAGACATAATGAACAGACATGTGAATGGTATAAGTTTTATTTTTTCATACTTGAATTTTGTTTTTTATTTCCACATTCATCAAAAATATACAGTACCAATAAAGGTGAGCAGAATCATTAAACCTGCCGATCCATCAGTACCTGCCTTTTAATTCTCAAAGACTTTGATGAACCTGTATCATCCTCCACAGTAGGCACACACTGTATGTCTGTAGAAAATGAACTTCGGACAACTGCTTTCTATCACTGGTGAAAGGTATTCAGGTGGAAAAGCCCTCACTGAACCCAGCACACACTGTGTGGAACGACACCCACCTGTCCACACATTCTCTCTCGCTCTCACACACACAGCATGATTGCAGCAATAGTCAGAGAGCCCATTGATGACTCATTCAATGCTCTAATTTCATGTACCTGAGCACACACGAGATAATGAGATCTCATCCAGCTCCTGTCGGCCTCACGTGCCCTTTAATGCGGCAGCAGAACAACCGGGCCTATTAGCAGTATACATACGTTACCACCGACACATTTTACCAAGCCTTCTGATTGGTCCAAGTAGGTCAGCGCTTCCTAAACATGACTGGGCCAGGCGCTCATATGCACACGAATGCACGCGTGCACGGCCTGGAACACAAAGAAGTCGGCGATCTGATTGGCTGACATTGGCTCTGCGTTCTATACATCACGGCGTATCTGAGCCACAGGTGGCTGGGGAAGGGTGTGCGTTACCGTGGCAACACGAAGCAGAGGGCGGGAACAACTTATGGCGCTATGATGTGAGGAGACTGTCAATGATGGAGGCTAATACATGTGTGACTCCCTCTGTATGACTGAGGGAGGGAGGGAGGGATGGAGGGAGAGGACAGAGGGTGTCTGAGGTGAGTCTTGGACATTTTCTGTCTCTTGCTGTAATCTCTGCATTACTCTTCAGTGTTTGCCATACATTGAGTCATTTGTGGCGGCACAAAATCACATAATCAACACTGACCATTGGCCATTGATTTTCTGCTTCTCTTGCTTTTGAAAAATGGGGAAAATCTTATTTCATCATAGGGCTCCGCACTGCGCATTGATTTCGCTCAGCCCCTCCTTGCCCATCCCTCCCTCTCCATCTCTCTCTCTCAGGAACACATTAACAACAGACCTGTCTGAGAATAGCTCCTCCTCTCTGTGCACACTCTGAACCAAAACATGATTGGGATGAAGGATTATTGTCCGCAGAGAAAACAGCTGGTTGAATTCCTTAATATAATCAACTCTCCGCACAAAACTGACGCATTCAAGTTAACTCTCAGAATGAGTCTATCCATATTCTTGACACAATGCTGTCAACCTCTGAGACCTGACTCTTCAGCCACCCCCCAATCATCTACCTCTCTAAGTGTTTGCTTTACACCACACTCCTTCTCCTTGTCTTCAAACCACGTCAAACAAGCAACAGCATGTGGCCACATTACAAGTTAATATGCAGCAGCAGTGCTATGCATTATTTCCATGCGGGGATCTCGTCACTCGTCTTATGGTGAAGTAAAAGCTGCTCCACATTTAAAGTAATTGAATACAGATCATAATGCTTAGATGATTTGGGAAATCTAGGCCAAGTAGCATCGTCTTTCCCCTCATGGGGTGGCCTGATGTTCTTATTGGACTGACAGCTGAGATGTACACATCGTCTTTTGCAAGAGGAACTGTCTTCTTTTGGTGCATGATGCAGGTTTATCCAATCAGGTTTGGATGGTTTTCATAAGTTGGCAGCTGTAATATTCTCAGTTTCTTCCGTATGATCCTTCCAATGCTGTTCCAAAGTGAAGTCTGTTCACTCGGGCAGTTTTAAGAGGTTTAATATGACAACAGCAGTAGTGCTTTCAACTAAATGCTAAAGTCAGCATGCTCACAATGTCAACGCTAATATACTGAAGTTTAAAAGGTGTAATGGTGTTATTATTACCATCTTAGATGAGCATGTTAACATGGTAACACTTGCTAATTAGCACAAAAAAGTACAACTGAGACTGAAGGAAAGTCAGGTAGTTAGCCACAAACTGACTTTTGATGACTGCATTAGATCAAAAGACTGTGACTACAATTCATGAATGCCTGTACCAGTGACTTCATGTCTATTTATGACAATCCATCCAATATTTGTTGAGACACAATACTAAAAAATCACAAATGTCAACTTCAAGGTAGCTTGGAAAAAAAGTCAGAGGATCAACAGAGTCAGCAAGATTCATCCTCTGCGGGATTGAATGTCTAAAAAGACGTCATGGCAATCCATCTTAAAGTTGTCCCGGCATTTCTGTATGTGTGTAGTGGTAGTAAATCAATACATGCACACAATTAGTTGTGTTGAGCGTTGCAACCAGCGATGTTAGCTGAAGTCACAACACTGAGAAAGAGAAAAGCTAAGTTTTACAGCAGACAAACAACATTCAAACACCAATAGCTCCAATCAGGAGCCAATACAAATGTAAGATTGGTCCTCAGTACCCACCTTTACTTGAAGCTGCAGTCATCAGCAGGGATACATGAGGGACAGTGTTTACAAGCTGATATGCACTGTTTGCGTCTCTCCACTAAAATGTTCCATTTTACTCTCATCAAGGCCTTTCTGCTGCAATTCTCTACCACTTCACCACTCGTCTCTTAAGAGCCTCTGTTGTGATTGTTGAGTCATAAACAGAATAACTTGATCAGTCACAGCCACTGTCTTCTGCAACTCAATCAGCTTGTATGGAATGCTATTTTGTCTTTTGGTTTGGACTCAAGATAAGGTGTACACCTGTGGATTCATTGTAAACAGGAGATACACCAGTTTTTATATAACACATAACACATTTGACGATGGCGCAGGATGAAAGGTCAGAGGATAAAAGTTCATCTCCTCAGGGACCCTAACCCTAACCCTCCTCGAAACAAAATCCTGAAGACTGGCGATCATATATGCGGGATATGACTCATCAGGTCAAACCTTGTTCACCACTGACAGGCACCAACTAAAGCATGAGAATCAGAAGAATTGTCTGATAAGTTAACATATCATAACAACTTAGGGCTGCTTCAAGCTTCCCAGAGAGTTTATTTGAAGCATAGTCTCGTCCGTGTGAGGTTTCTTTGCCAAGATGTATGTTACTGTGAGAGAGTTCAGATTCACTGAGTGACCTTTTCGCAAAGCGTTTTTTCCATCTCTCTTAATCTCCTGTCTGTCTCCACTCTGGACCATCTAATAAGGCAGAAATGCCATTTAAATGTCAGTTAGTGATCCGACTAAATGAAAAGATAAGAAATGAAAAAATGAAAAGCTTTCTTGTACTCTTGTGTACAGTGTAGCTGAGGAGAAGAGAAATGAAAAGAGAGCACGCTGATAAACAAGCGTAGAGAATAAGAAAGAGGAACTCACCGCTGCATTCTTCTCTTTACTCTTAATGCTTGTTTCCCTCCTTTTCTCCTCACTGTCACACAATATAGGTGTTCTGTGAAGTTAAATCTGCCAGGAACTTCTATATTCTCTGTGGCTCGCCCCCAGACTCCTGATGAGGTCCCGAGAACTTCTCCTGCGGGTAGTTTTGACTTCTCTGGGGGCTTCGCAGGGTGAAGAGGAAGCTCAAGGCAGGAGGAACGTCTGAGTCTCTTCTGTGATCTCTGAAGGCCTCGTGGGCAATGGCTGATTTATGCTACCGCTTCGATCACGAAAGCTCGCGTATGATGTGATTTTGCCGAGAAGCAATTGAAGTGACGTTGCCTGCCAGGCAATACTCCTGAGTCTCTTACCCTGCTTCTCCGGAGGCCTCCCTGGCTACTGTTGCTATCCTCCCGCCTCTAAGGCAAATGGAACATGCTGAAGTGAGTTCTCTACTGGGTAGATTGAAGCACCAGGCTAGTGAGGATGTGGTACCCGCTAGGTGGATTGAAGCACCTGGATAGTGAATGCTGTTACTGAAAAGTTCCCTTGTGTTGACTGTCTGTTTAGAGTCAGTAGTGTTGAGGTATATTTGCCTGCCAGGTATATTGTAGTGAAGTGTGAGGTTTGTTGTGGAGGTATATAGTTGCCTGCCAGGTATACTGTATTGAAGTGTGAGGCTATTGTGAGTGTGTAGCTGCCTTTCTGGCAATATGATACTTTTCCTTCCAGTATCAATCAGCCCAGCGTCCGGGCTGCGAGTGTGGATCCGCACAGTTTAGGCAGTGAGCACGTCTGAGCTGGCAGGTGGTAAGAGGTCCAAGGTCATTGCTGCTCGTCACGGTTGCGGTGAAGAGAGCTTGAGAGGCAATACAGGTTGTCACGGTAACGGCAGTGAGAGGTCACAGGTGTGTTCCTGTCACTGGGTTGGCTGATTCGGTGGAGGAGGTAGGCAGTGGGAGAAAATCCCTGAGGTAAATGGAGAAATGTTGCACGAAAAGAGAAGAAAAAGAAGAACTGATAACGGATTATAGATTGCTGTTTGTTTCCTTTTCTAGTTCTCTGGGAGGTAGAAAGCGGACGAGGTTTTCTGAATCGGAGGAAGAGGAGAGGACGGTGGGAGGTAAAACTGTGCTGTGTCAATCTTGAGTTGTTTCTTCTATCTTATGCCTTTTGAAACAGAACGCTGGTGGGTTCCCTGTGTCCATCTGAGAAAGTCGATGCTTGGCTCTGCCTCTTAACATGCACAGGTAGGTTTCCTCAGGGGCTCCACCTGCAGAAGACAGAACACACCGACAGGTTAGAGTATGACCCCAGCGCAACATTATTAATACTATTATTATTGGACTTGACCGAGGATGTCCCTTTTCACAGATTGAGTCTTTGACTTTTCTGGATCTCTATTCACAGTCAAGTACTGAGACTCTTCAGGACACATCAAGTTCTTCAGACTTAACAAAGCATTTGAAGAACAATCTTTCTAAGAATAACAGGAGCTGAATGGTTAAATACCTGAGACTGCCCACCAGTCAATCAGGACTGAGGAAGCCTTTTTGATTAGGTCCAGATACTCTTGACCTGGCCCTTCTGGATTCACTTCCACTGTGAACCAGACTTGAACCAGCATTGAGTTGTCTTTGACAATCAAAACCGCATCTAAAAACATCAACACAGGCAGGGCTCTAGACTAACGGCATCCCATCGTGATGGGGGATGAGGGTGCACAACTTCTTGTACTTTTACCATGATTATCTATTCGTCCATAGCCCTGGGTCAACGCTAGTCATTATCACTGGTTGGCTACTCAGCGCGAGACCTTTAGCAGTAGACTGGAAGAAGACACAAAAATGTATTCTACTCCAGCCAGTCTTAAGTCATACATTAGAAGACTGCATACTTTCCATGATGTCTTCCCTGCAGATTCCACAATGTAATATCATGTTTTTTTCATTATCTAGTGCTGATTTTACTTCCTTACTGCCTTCATCATACCTGTGTCAATTGATCAGAACATCATTTAAAGTTTCAGCTTCATGAAAGTGTAGGCATAGTCATGAAGGGTGCTTGCCTTACAGTAAATAAATGGACTGAGTTACTTTAGCGAAGTACAAATTAGGTAAAAGTAGTTTGAATGTTAATACTTTTACTAATAACCATAGATGATAAAGTAAAGAAACAACATTTTGGTTTCAGTACAGTTTACATTCACTTCAGGGCGGTTAAAATTGTTTTTCGAGACGGTTCCAGGACAGTCGTGAAAAATCTCGAGCCCTGAACACAGGGCAGAGGCGTTAGACAGTTATTATCCTGGAATAAAAAATAACAGTCCAGAAGATAAAACATCAGGTAATTTAAAAACTCTGCATCACCCTTGGATGTGAATGTATTGTTCTGTTATGTGTTCGTCTTGTGATGGACGGGCATCGCATGCTAGGATTCTCCCCAGTAAATTCAGACATATTGTAGGGTTTGCTTTTTGTTGACAATTTTATAGTCTCGATGATGACATTTAAATACATATATGTTTAAAATGAAGTTAAATGTCTGGTGATGCACTCCCCAGTCCCCCCCAGCAACCGTGAATAAGTATATAGAGACTGGATGGACAGAAAGCAGAAGATAAACCACCTTCTTATTAATATTCTGAGTGATGGGTCTGTGCAGTTTTTTTCTTCACCTGCGTAACTTGGTTGGTTTCCAAAATGACACCACTATCAAAATGATGCATTTCCACTGTAATTACAGTACATTAGATGTGGCAAAGTACTTACTGTCTCCATAACAAAAATACTCCTAAGTGGCTGTAATTATATGCATACTGATGCGCTCAGAAAACACGCTGCAACATGTGTAATGTTGCACAGTGCGTTTCTGCATGTTACAATGGCCCTGCAGTGCTGATAGTGCTGTCAGACAAACAAGTTCATTCCGCAATAACAAAAGCTACGGCACTTGTTCAGTATGCAAAGCAGCGAGCGAGTGGACAATCTATTGTTGGCATCGACATCTGAATTCACAAAATGTACAGACAGACACATACACAGACACACATTCCGTGTTAATCTTCCTCCATCTGTGCAAGCTGCTCTTGGGTTGGGTCTCTGTCACAAACACATACATCTTGTGGTGTGACTCTTTCTCATACAGACAAACAGATAATAGATTCATGCTTAAGAAGACACACACACACACACACACACACACGCATGCACACACACACATACATAACAGTTGGAGGCTTCACTGAACTCGAAGTGCTCACAATCAAAGCGACCATGAGAGTTGAGGTCTGTCCTCACTTTTTAAGACGCACTCTACCTTTTTATCTGAATGCCCTGTGTCTGCATGTCTGAGACTCAAGCACTCTTAACACTGTTGGCACCACTTGTCGATACATTAACGGTGAATTGGACAGGCAGATACACAATGTCCTACACTCACACACTCACTCAAAAATTTAATTAAATCGAGACGTGCCCAAACTTTACACCCGCCTGCTACGGGCGGGTTTAGAAACTTTTGAATGAGGTGGCAGGCCGGGTCATAGATTCAAAGAGCTGGTAAACATTTTAAAAATTTATTCAATGTAAAGGAAAAATAGACAAAGGTAGCTGAAATATTCTAACATGAAATAGTATTTTTTTTAAAAGCTGCCATTTGTGACTCCAAATAACCTACACCCATGGACTATGACACAACATAGACATAAAATACACCCCAAAAGAAGTGTCATCGAATGTAAGCTCATGAGACAGTGACCCTACTTCTGACTTGATTTATTACCACAGTAAACAGTTTCCTCATGAGTTTTTTTTTTTTAACTTAAATTTTTTATCGAGTTTTCACATGCAAATAAGCAAAACAATACAAAACACAATCCAGATCAAAGTAACAGTAATGATAATAATAACGTTGACAGACTGTCTGGAGATGTTCTGCCATTCGGTCCACTCTTCCATTTAGCAATTGTTCAGTTGGTGTCATGTCTCATATAAATGTTCCATTTTTCACAGTTTTTTTCAAATACGTTCTCTTTGAGTCTCAACAGACATGTCAGTTTTTCCATAACAAGGATTTCCTGAACAATTTCCAACCACTGTTCCTGTTTTGGAGCATTTACATTAAGCCAGTTTCTTGTGACCGCTTTCTTACTTGCTGCAAGTAATGCTTTAGTCAGGTACAGATCTTCTTTCATTACTGCCTTGTCAATCTTCCCAAGATACATCACTGGACAGGTATTGGGGATTTTGTATCCCAGAACATTTTTTACAACAGAGTTAACATTTTGCCAGTATATCCTCATTTTTGTACAGTTCCAGAAGATATGTGCATGATCTGCCTCCACGCTCCCACACAGTCTCCAGCAGTGTTGTTCTATAGCGAGTTGCCTAGATTTTATCTTTGGTGTTATAAAATAACGAGTTAGGTTTTTCCAGCAGAACTCCCTCCAAATTAATGAATTTGTCGATGTACATTGTGTCTCACACATGTGATACCACTCCTCCTCTTGTATTTTAATTTTTAGTTCTGCTTCCCATTTTGCTTTTATATAGTGTTGATTCCCCCCTGCTCTCACCCAAAGCTCAATAGAAAGCAGAGATGGGCCGAAACCCCTTCTGTTTATATGAATCTATAATAACTCCAATCACCTTATTTATAGTTTCATTTGACCTTATCTCTTTTGTAAAGTAATCTCGCAACTGCATGTATCTATAAAAGTCTTTGTTTTCGAGGCCGTACTTTATCTTTAGATCATGGAAACTTAAAAATTCTCCGCCCTCTGAAACTGTACAGATTGCTGTCGCACCTTTTTGTACCCATTCTTTGAATGCTGGATCAGACGTCCCTGGCTTAAACTTTGAATCATAAGCAAACCACCTCAAAGTGCATAGATCCCTCTTAAGTTTGTATTTTCTTACTACAGCGCTCCATATTTGTTGTGTTTTTTGTATCTTTGCAGTCCTTTTGTGTCTTTGTTGTCATCTTATGTCTCTCTGTAGCCATGTTGATTCTTTCTGTGGTCATGTTGTGTCTCTTTGTGTGTCTTTTGTGGTTATTTGAGGTCTTTTGTGTGTCTTTTGATTGACTTTTCAACAAGAAATGTTTAATCACTTCATACAGGCCTGCTCACTAATTCAACCCTGATCCTGAAAGGCCAACTACCTAGAACCTTGAGAGGGCACCGAGGGTGGCCAATCAAATTCTATGGGGGCCTGTGCCACCTCCACAGAGGCAAACACAAACCAACACTAATGAAGGTCTGTTCAAAACCTCAACCACTGGTGTGTAGGCACGCACGATCTGATATCACCAAGTAATTAACAGCCCAGGATCAATGTCAAAGTTGTTCACCCAGGAGCGCTGTTATAACCAACCAATCAGGGGTCATTTGTGCGTTGTGATGTTATTGACAGTGCGACGTGAAAAATTCAGATCAGCAAACGAACAACCCGCCTTTTCTGTAGCCTGCCTTCATTTCACCAAAAAGGTAAGACCATTTCCAAAACTTTGCTGTACCATTCTAGACTTTTGATTGTTTTTAAAACATTTGCGAGAAAAAAAGGCTTGATGAGCAAGTAGGCTTATGTTTTCAGTGTTGGATAAGGTAGCTAATTTGCTAACAACTAGCAACTAGCCAATTGTTAGCCTAACTAAGACTTTTGCTTGGTTTTAAAACATTTGCGAGAAAAAGAGTCTTAATAAGCAGGTAGGTGAATGTTTTCAGTGTTGGATAAGGTAGCTAATTTGCTAACAACTAGCAACTAGCCGATTGTTAGCTGTTTACTGTTAAAACTCGGAACTAAAGAGAAAGATAGAAGAGCTCCTTGCCCTTGGAACAAAACCTGACATCATTCTGTCTGAGAGTCATAAATGGGCACGGAATCGAGGACACAGTAACATCCATTATAGGACATACTTTGCCACACCACGAGACATAGACATGCAACATATACATCAATAAAAAAATATGAAAACCCTAAAACTGGTCTGGGTGTGTTTGGACCAATGCAGAAGAGTGGTATGAAAGTGGGTAAAAAAAATACTTTGTCTGTGTGAAATTTGGATCCTCATCAAAGGCCATATAGGCTTTGTTTATGTTTATAAACAGACTCCTATCTCCCATTTGTATGGTATCTCCATACAAATCTTTACAAAAACATACAAAATATAGAAAAAATAATATAAAACTTCATATCTACAGTTAGGTCTGAAGTTTGTGAAAAGATTTGATGCAGTAAAAAAAAAAAAAATTAATGTATATTGCCTTTTTATGGCATTTATATGACAAGGGCCGTTAGTATAAAAGTATATGTTTTTGTTATAGCTCCAAAAATAATAATGCATTCAAATTAATGTTGTTATCAATTGTTGACATATTCAAGCCTCTAATAACCTCATATGGAGTGATCCACTTTGGATCCCATTTTTGGGAAATATTGCATATTTACTATTTTTTCTCATGAAAAGATCAGGGGTTCGCCTGACAAAAAGTGCATAAAAACATTAAAAAAAATAAATAATAATAAAACAAATTATATTTATGGATAGGTCTTTTCAGTTTAAGGAGAAAAATCTGATTACAAATCTTTCTGGCAAGATGTAATGCAGCTTTGTTTACTGAATTGTAAGGCAAAACCGTATATTAAAAAAGCTGTGACAGATTTCAACACAAGTAACCCATTACGTAAAGTACAATATTAAGAGTAGCAGCAAAAAGGGCTTCTATAAGCAAAGCTCTCTAGATTTCAAGGGTTCAATTTAATGAAATGTGTTAAATATGAAATGAGTCAACACCGTAAAATCTGCTGTACAAGTCAATTTATTTTGGAGGGTCTCAAACAAACCAACATATTCAGTGAGAGAACATGAAATGAGAAAATGCGAGAAATATGGGTACCTAAAGAAAAAGTTTGGGAACCACTGTCTTACAATACCCAAATAATGTTGAATTTGAAAAGAAATATAACTAAAACTTTAAACTGTCCAAATTGTTAATCAGGGCAGTTAGGACATGCTCGAGAGCTTGGGGCCCAAATGAATGAGTCTCCTGACTGAAAGCAGAATTTTCGTCAAATGCAGACTTTGCATTGGTCACCATCTTCTGGAGGGTCTGTCTACGGAAGAAACATCAAAAAACAAGCAACAAAAAAGACTGTTAAGAAAATGGCATGGAACTCATTTGTGAAACACCTGAAACATTCTATTACACACTCGGTCACACTCACCTGGCATCTTCTACGCCTACACAACCACACAACTCTTGGGGGGGGGCAAAAAAAACAAACAAACAAAAAACATCCAAGTTATTAAAACTACTAGCCTAAATCTCATTGTATCTCGGACAAAAACGCAACAATTCAGGGACAATTAAATTTCAGACCAAATGACAATTCAGGAATACAAGATATAATATTCTCTGAAGATCCTAGGTAAGCACTCAATAACAGTAAACCATAGCTCTAAGGCTGTGATTGTCCTGGGCTAACAATAAATAACAGTCCGCAACAGTCCAGGATAAAAGTAGTGCTATGTTGGTCCTAGATTAAAGTGCAGGATGAAGTGCAGGAGTCCTGGACTAAAGATAGGCCTAAGCAAAAACAGCCCAGGATGAATGTGATACTGTATCAGTCCTGGACTGAAACTTAATGAGAGGAGAGTGAGACCGTGATTGTCCTGGACTGATGAAGAAGAACAGTCCACGTCAATATGATGACTGTCCTGGACTAAAGATAAGTAACAACAGTCCAGGATGAATGTGATGCTGTATCAGTCCTGGATTAACAATGAGTGGAAAGTGAGACTGACTGTCCTGGGCTGGTGATGAACAACTGTCCAGGATAAATGTGATGCTCTAGTGCTCCTGGATGAAAATTTTGATAGCACAGACAATGTGTGGGGTTATCGGCCTGGCCTGGATTAGCCTGTTGCCATCATTCTCTGTCAAAATTGAGGTGAGTAGCCTAAGCTACAGTTAGCTATTGATGAATTAACTAGTAACAGCAATTATTTACATTAGCCTGTTTCCCTGCTAACAGTTAACAAAGCTACGTACATTGCATCCTGTTCAGAAATATTTTGAACTATGCTGCTTCACCACTCTGCCCTTCAAAAGTAACTATTCATTTTTATCAAGGCAAAATGCAGTATCTGACAGTAATTCTGAATATTTTCCAAGGCAATAACTGCACAGTTGACCCGCTGTTCACTTTTCTGGCTAGTTTTAACAGTAAACAGCTAACAATCGGCTAGTTGCTAGTTGTTAGCAAATTAGCTACCTTATCCAACACTGAAAACATTCACCTACCTGCTTATTAAGACTTTTTTTCTCGCAAATGTTTTAAAACCAAGCAAAAGTCTTAGTTAGGCTAACAATTGGCTAGTTGCTAGTTGTTAGCAAATTAGCTACCTTATCCAACACTGAAAACATAAGCCTACTTGCTCATCAAGCCTTTTTTTCTCGCAAATGTTTTAAAAACAATCAAAAGTCTAGAATGGTACAGCAAAGTTTTGGAAATGGTCTTACCTTTTTGGTGAAATGAAGGCAGGCTACAGAAAAGGCGGGTTGTTCGTTTGCTGATCTGAATTTTTCACGTTGCACTGTCAATAACATCACAACGCACAAATGATTCTGATTGGTTGGTTATAACAGCGCTCCTGGGCGAACAACTTTGACATTGATCCTGGGCTGTTAATTTCTTGGTGATATCAGATCGTGCGTGTAGGCACAGGCAAGAGCTGTGTAACGCCTGCACAGTATGTCATGGTTCATGCTGCCCTCTTTGCTCTGCTTGTACATCTATTTGTGGCAAGAACGACAACAAAAAGCACCACACTACTAGTCTCTTCTCCCCAACACACCGGAGCCTCCCAGGCAAACAAATGAGACCTCAGCAGAGGGGCTAATTAAGCTGCAGCAGGAGACGCCAAATGAAAGAGACATCAAGATTAATCTTCTGAAGGAAGATGGCAGGGGAAAAGAGTGGGGATGAGAGGAAAGAGCCATTTCGTACAGTATGCATCATTCTGTAAGCAGGAGGGGAAAGAAGACTTCCCTCCCCCATTAGCTACAGTGACAGATGTACAGTACAGGCTGCTATCAGTCGTTCACCAGATATACAGTGTCAGAATGCAAAAGAAACCTTGACTTTATGCCTGGTTGCCTGCCAAATTAGCTGTGAACGTGGAAAAAAACCCACCATCCGTGAACAAAATTAACGACCATTTGGCTGTTGGAAGAGACAGAAAGGAAGAGAACAAGGAAGGAGAGGGGGGTAATCTTTCTGTCTACGACAACCAAATTCAAGGCTGAAAATTCTCACAGTTTTCCAAATCTTGAAAAATTGAATAGAGCAAAGCCAGCAATGAATTGATTCAAATAAGTATTTCACTGCATAGCATTTGGTGCTGAATATTTTTTATTTCTGCCATGGAGCAAAACTCATCAATGAGGTACGCTGTTAAGGGTATAAATTAAAAAATCCTATATCACAGTAAATGTCATTTGCAAATCTGTTTTTATCCATGCAGGTGGCTTTGCTCTATGTATGGCAATGCCTGTCAGTTAGTAGGTCCACCACTTCGGTGGACCTACTAACTGGCTGCTAACTGACTACTAACATAAGTTTAAAGGTACATTTAACTTATGTTTTTTTTTCCTTTTATGCTACTTTCACAGAAAAAAAAAGATTAATTCTAGAAATAGATTTATAAATAGAAAGCAATATGCCAAAGTAGCCTCACAAAGCTGCTATCATTACTGTAGACATCTTGTTGGGTATTCACTCAAACAAAATACCTGACAAATCAAAGAATCATCACATTAATAAAAAAAATACTATACCAATCCAATATTGCCATTAAAGAGTGCTGATCATTTCCAAAACTGCCCACAAATGGCCTTGAACATGGAGATATACAGTATTCAAGGTATCATTTCTGTGAGAAAAGCAGTAACATATCTGATGGCAGATAAATGTTATATATTGTTACATTGTCCACTGCAAATGGTACTAACAAACGCACCACTAACTCCTGCGTTTGCTATAAACTACACTGCCCAGCCTTTTCATGAACATACTTTGGTGCTGAAAAGTTAAAACTATATATTTGTGATGTGTGTTTTATATTGTATATGAGAACGCATGGGCTCGGGGCTGAGCCACAGAGACTGTAGGGAACACACAGTTGGTTTTTAATTCTCTTTTTGTCCACAGTGTGATCATAGCTGGAGGAAAATTACAATATAATTGTATTCATGGACTAAAGCTATTTTACTGTAACATATTCTATATTCAGCATTTCGTTCACATTGTTACTGCATAGTAAAGATTTTTGGATTCAGGTTGAAGGGTTATAGGGCTGGTTGTGAGTCGGCTGACTGCCCGTCGTTGTTCTGTATCTGACTGTGACCTTTGACCTCAGAGACCAGGCAGGAAACCAAAAAGGGAAGTTACCCTCCAGGCATTAATAAAATATCACATTGATGTTTCATTGCCTCTGAACCTGCTGACCTGTCTTTTAATACTAAGACACTGGCACACTGACCTGGAACAGCGTGTATGAATGTGTGTGTGTGTGTGTGTGTGTGTGTGTGTGTGTGTGTGTTTGTAGTGAGCACAGTCTCTTGGCTGAAGCTCTGGCTCAATATTTGGCAGCAGGTAGGGGTGAGGTCAAACAGCGTAGTGTGAGTAGGACTATTTTTTTCTTAACTATTTTCTCCTTCCATTTTGGATGTGGATGGGGTGCTGAGCCTGGAAAACACCCACAACCCGCCCACGCACACTCTGCAGCAACAACAGTGGGTACTCAGCCAAGAGTGTGTGTCTGTGCGTGTGTGCGTGCGTGTGTGTGTGTGCGAGACCTTCTCTCGTCCTCAGCACTGCAATGTTACTCTGCACCAAACCCACCACGCTGAATTAACTGTTTTCAGCAGCCTTTACTAAAAACAAGAACACGCTTGCCATAAAAAGCTAAAAAAAAAGATAAGAGATTAATATGTGAGTTAATTGAAAATGTCTTTCCCAGCTGTGAAGATCCTCTTGCATTTGTGCATTTTTTTAATTTGGAAAGTAGCTGGGCCGTAGTGGCTGTGTGGCACTGCAGAGTGCTGTGGTATTCAGTGTATTCACTGGCTCTAAGTTAATGTGAATATGTGAAACTATGTCAAACAATGAGACACGGTATGTGATCCTATCGAACTGGTGAAGCCTGTTTAACAATGCAGAACATCACATAGTTTGATGGCAGTACTGGCTGATAACATCCCAGCTCTGTTTTCACATTGGCTCAGGTGTGGCGTTCCTGATATCAACGTGTAATGAATATTTCTCTGACAGCGTGGAGCATTCTTTCATGTCACATCCAACCTGCAGACTAATCTCTTCCCTTTTATCTCAAGGATATCAAGACATGAAGACAATTTTACAGAATGGCAGAAGTGTGTAATTACAGCGTCAAGTGATGAAATGGAGCCCAAAAAGACGTTTTCCTATAAGCTTGTATTGTGAAAGAAGCATCTTTTTGAACGTCACAACACCCGCAGAATGACAGATTTTCATCCTCAACATATAATCCACTGGTCTGATAACATTTGTAAAGTCTAAAAGAGCCACACTTCTCCTAAACAACTTAAGAAGAACCCCTGAGATCTAAAACTGATTTAGAAAGACATTATTTACACCCTTACCCACAAGACGGGGTGCACACTAACACTTTTAGCATAGCAGCTACAGTGAACATTTTGGCTCAAAAAGGTGTAAATAAAGTCTTTTTAAATCAATATTGGAACTCGGGGCTTTTTTTCAGTTGTTTTTTAACCTTTTCAAACAAGTCTCCCAACTACTTCAGTTGTTTAGGACAATGCTGCAGCGCTGTTTTACTGTGAAGCTCCAGAAATGTTTTGTGGACTACAAACCTTCACTTTCCAACAACATGGCGGTGAGTAGATAATGACTGAATTCTAATTTTGGGGGGAACTTATCCTTTAGCACTACAAATCTTATGACAGAAATGGAATATTAAACCATCCATCTTTTCTTATTACATCTTAGCCTTTCCTAGCCTCAGGTGTGCATAAACTCCAGGTTATGAACTTCTTTTTAAATCACAATAATGGGCAATTATTGGTCATCTTGTCAGAATCGGCCATGAAGAGCTGGTAACTGTTGGTTATCAGATGGAAAAAATATGTGTTGTGCATCCATAATCTTAATTGTTGAAAACTAGTCAGTCATGGCAGAAAAAGAGCATCATCATTGATTTTTCAACAATCTTGAAATGATCTTTAGGCCACTGTTAATTCACCAAACCTTATATTTTATTAGGTCTTAAAAGCATATGATAATAGGAAAACGATGGCAGTATTATACAATGCTGGAAATGATAAGCCAGGTGAACTTCAGGAAAATGGTTCTTAAAATGTAGAACTTATCAGTCACATTTCCCACCAACATAATGGAGCGGCACACTATAAAGATATAAGTGTGGTCTCGTTACTTCCTGTAAAAACACTTACATCCAGGATGGAAAATGGAACTCAAATAAAGTGGGCAATTAAGGCTGTGTTTTATTGACGGTGAGTAAAATACCCTTTTTCATGCGGTCTCTCCATTTATCTGTGGTCTTTATCTTCTCTCCACTGCTCATCAAAGCAAACTGAACACATCTGCCTTCTTTTGATCATCTCTCTCAGCGTGAACCGCTGCGGAAAAAAATACACCTGCGGCTTGACTGCAGCAAAGTAGATCTATTTTCTTTTTTCTACATGCATGACTGATGCCTCGCAAAATCACCGAGTAGATAGACCAAATTTATAATTGCATATTTTTTCAGGATAATGTCGCTGGTTACTGTGTAGAAAAGGTCTAATATGAAAGGAGTAGGGGTCATTACTGTCTCTTGGACATGCAGAAAGTCACATGCTTACCGTAAAGTCGATCTTGAATGAAAAAAAAGGCCTTGAGAAATAATGAAAAAAAAGCCAAAGTCCTTAGAGACGATGAATCATAACTTTCTTTGAACATTAAACCCTCTTTTATATATGCATTAATATTCCATTCATGTCAGCCCTGTTAAGTGTGGAGTTTGCCTCCCACTGTGAGGTCTGCGGCTGATTCAGGGCCACTCATTTCATTTGGGACTCTTATATGAGGTTGTGCTTATAAGAAGCAGGATTCAGTACTCGCAGTGTGAGCTAACTGAGGCTAGATGGCACGAGCGCAGTGAAGTGAAGAAGCTGAGTAAGGCTCGACGTGTAACGTAAACCCCAGGAAATGTTGAAGCTGTTTGCGGTTTTCAGGAACAGGCCAGGAAGTGACAGCAGAGACTTTGGCGGGGTCCATCTGGATGTTGCCTTGTGTCACAATGTTCCCCAGGAAAGACACTGAAGAGACATGGAATTCACATTTCTCTGCTTTCACATACAGGGAATTCTCCAGGAGGCGCTGAAGGACGGACTGGACATGATGGATGTGTTGCTCCTTGGACCGTGAGAAGATGAGGATGTCATCGAGATAAACAAAGACATATCGATTGAGCATGTCTCTGAGCACATCGTTTATCATTGCATGGAAGACAAAGACAAATGCTACCTTTGCCGGTTCCGTGGCAAAGGTGCGGGGCTGCAGGGCGAACAGGAGAGAGCAGTTGGTGAGGAAGGGGCCACAAGTCTCTCAATCACCGTCGTAACGCTCCGGGGTTCCCACCCGGGGCTCAGGAGCATCTCTGGGCGGTGAAGAGGCTGGTACAGGTGCAGGAGCAGAGGCCGATGCTCCAGAAGAGGGGGCAGACACAGCCGATGGGGAGAGCTGGGAGAAGCGGGCTGCTAGCTGATGGTACAGGCCAAGTGCCAACCAGCCGCAGGCAGACGAGTAACAGGAAACAGGCAGGCAATACTCGTGGTCGGGGACAGAAGGCTGGTAGATTTCCCGGGGCTGAGACGTGAGGCGATGGTCGGGGGCAGATCGGGTCGATACCAGGTAGGCAATCCGGGAACAAGAGCTGGAGAGTCAGGCATGGGAGCGAAGACAATCTGGCAAAGAGTGAGTGGAGTGAGGCTGCCTACATCTATCAGGGTTTCCCCCAGTGTATTATAAGCCTGGCGGGCCGCCAGGTCTTACTTGCCCCCCCGCCGGGCTAAGCATCGTTTATTTATTTTCTTGAAATCAGTTTTTGCGCTCCATCAACACGTGATCAGGCGTCTTTTTCATCACCTGACAACGTCACAACTTCGTCGCGCATAATGGGACATGTCACGGACATCATGCTCATCAGACCGCTGCTTCACCAGCTGACCGAGAGGAACGCACCAGGTCGACGTCGACCTCGTAGCCGTTAACGTGAGCCGAGCCGCGGCTCTAGAGGCTCAGCCAGCTGCTGCAGCGGCTAGTAGCTGTTAGCTGTTAGCACGTCGTCCCCTGCAGCGTCAGAGCTCCGGACTTCTGTGAGCCGAGCTGCTTTCACCAGATGTCAAAATGACCCAGCGTTTCATTTTTCAGCTCGTACGGTTCACGTTTACACACGTTTGTTTTCTCTGGTCCAAACAGTAGATTACAGAGTGTCTTTGGTAGATCCGTGATTGTCACGTTTCCATGACGACTGACCAGAAACAGACGCGTGGTCATGTTCACGTGACTCCAGATTGTAAAAATCTCTGAGGAAAAAAAATAAAATCTCTGGAGACACCAGGCAGTTGTTTTCTAGTTTTTAGTGCAGGCAGTTGATATTATTTATCTAAATTATATTTTTATTATTTATTTATTTTTGTGGTTGGTTGAATAGCATTTCAAGAGTGCAATCTGTAAGACCTGGTGTTACATAAATGTCTTATAATAACACATGATAATGATAATATTTTCAAATTTCCAGTCAACTTTTAACATTGATCTTAAAGCCTTATGGAATCACTCCTTCTAAATTCTACTACTCCATTAATGAATCTGTTACCTATAGGGCCCTGCCATCAGTCAATGGTCAGGGTTAGGCCCCTGACACAAAAGAACACGCTTGGGCACCGGTGGGCCGCTGGTGGGCCACCCTACCACCGGGCTTAACAAGTTTTCTGGGGGAAACCCTGTATATACTGGCTTGATTGGAGATGGGGAGCAGGTGAGAGCAGCAGGTGAAAGCTGTTAGACTGCTGAGGGGTGTGGCTGAGCAGCAGAGCAGGGGAGTAGCAGAGCAGACTGTGACACGACGGTGAGAACAGAGTCGATATCACTGGACATCTTACCCAGTGTGACTTGTGCCGAGTGATTAGGAGGACGTGTGCAGTTCGCTTTGAGACAGAAGTTTGCAGCTTAATTGGAAATCAATTGTTATTTCATTAAGTTTGACTGGATTTAGTACCTTTAGTAGCTTTATCCCCCTTTGTTTTCACGCTCGACTGATTCCACAACAGCAGACTTGTTTCACGAAGCAGACACTTCCACCTCAGCCAACAGCCAGTTATACACAAATGTCTTTTTCATATCTGAGTACTACAAAATGCCATAAACTCTGATAACGGTTATTAATGTTTTCGCTTTATTCAAAGTTGTAACCCTCAAAATAATTAAATAAATCCCATTAACGCTGCATTAAGTGCGGCACCAAAAACTGATGCCACAACGGTAACAAAAAAACCAAAATCAACAAAAGGCAAACAGACGGATGATGAAACCGCTGCGCCAGTTCTGTTGACTAAATGAGGTGGAGGTAGAAAAATGATTGGAAACATGACAACGAAGCAAAATATACAGGAAGTGGAAATGAGAACATTAACACCTGGAATATTTTATATGCCTTATTTTTTAAATGGGTGTTTTTCAGTTATTATCTATTCATCCACCATGCTGATGGGAAGACTTTGTGACAGTGAGAAAGCTCTTTGGGAGAACAGTCTCAGTCCATTCACTTTATAAAAACAAACACAGACACCCTCTCTCTGCACTTATATATATTACTGCTATCAGTTTCATAGTTTATTTGGTAACACTTTATAATAACGATCATTAGTAAGTCCTTTATAAGACATTAGTTAATGATGAACAAAACATGAACAAAACATTAATAAACCTTTGTAAATGATTAGTTAATACTAAATTAACATATCACAACTATGTTGTAAGTCATATGCAAATGACTTGTTAACCATGGAATATTCATGAACAAATCATTAGTAAATGATTACTTAATGATTTGTTGATATATTATGAATGACTTGTGAGTGATTATAAGAAATTATTATTAATGAATGCTGTTAACATATCACAAATATGTTGCAAGTCATCTACAACTGATTAGTTAATGATGAAATATTCATGAAATAATCATTAGTAAATGTTTACCTAATGATTTGTTATGTAACGAAAGTGGCCTGTTCTTCATCTTTTATAACTCATGTGTAAATGTATTACTGAATCATCTATAAGTCATTTACAAGTGCTTTTGCATCCCCCTAATCTAAAGTGTAAACACCCCTCGCCACACAGCTGTGTGAACAGGGCTAGTGCCCGGCCAGGATGCGAACCAGTGTCCTGTGGTTTAAAATGCAATGGCTGGCAGCGTACTTAACCACTCAACTATCGTATCATGAGTTATATACATATATCCGCTAATATTAAATTTTAAAAAAT
Organism: Pagrus pagrus; assembly: GCF_965226575.1. NCBI lineage: Eukaryota > Metazoa > Chordata > Actinopteri > Spariformes > Sparidae > Pagrus > Pagrus pagrus. Next base: position 8,084,310 of record NC_140197.1, read on the forward strand.
CTAAACTACGATAACTCTTTTAAGGATTAATGAATGAATGAATGACGGATGCCGCCTTGGGTGCGTTCCTTCGCCTTTTTTTGAGTGCTCCGTAGGGGCGGGTATATGGTCTGTTTGTAAAACTGCTTCTCTCAAAATACACCAATTTACCACATTAGCCAGCTATTTTAATCGTCACCTATTTATACAGCACATTTATGTATAATTAAACTTTAGTAATCCTAAAAAGAGTTATCGTAGTTTAGATTTTTTTAAATTTAATATTAGCGGATATATGTAATATAGTATACTTGTGCTTATGTTACTATGATACGGTAGTCGAGTGGTTAAGTACGCTGCCAGCCATTGCATTTTAAACCACAGGACACTGGTTCGCATCCTGGCCGGGCACTAGCCCTGTTCACACAGCTGTGTGGCGAGGGGTGTTTACACTTTAGATTAGAGGAATGCAGAAGCACTTGTAAATGACTTATAGATGATTCAGTAATACATTTACACATGAGTTATAAAAGATGAAGAACAGGCCTCTTTCATTACATAACAAATCATTAGGTAAACATTTACTAATGATTATTTCATGAATATTTCATCATTAACTAATCAGTTGTAGATGACTTACAACATAGTTGTGATATGTTAATTTAGTATTAACTAATCATTTACAAAGGTTTATTAATGTTTAGTTCATCATTAACTAATGTCTTATAAAGGACTTACTAATGATCGTTATTATAAAGTGTTACCGTTTATTTGTATATTGTTGCCTTTTCATTTTAAAAAAATGTCAGTTGTGTATTAGCTGGTTCATCCATCTGCATGTTTTCTATTACTCAATGTGACTTTCAGTTGGATTGCATTCACTGTTGCTCATTGTGAAGCCTTTCTAGTATGTGCATATGTACACATACATATGGGCGTGCAGTTGGAGGATGATTGCTGTATGTTTGACTTGCTGGAACGCGTTACTTTCTAATGCAGCTGACAGTGTCGTGGGTATCTTGTGCGGCCTAAAACTATGTAATTTTGTTTCTCTCAAATGACACGTCTCTTTTCGCACTTTGTAACACAGATGAGGGTCTGTATTTGCCAGTTGAGGCGACAGACAGGAGGTTTGAGACAATCAGACTGGTCCTGCATGTTTCACACAGAACAGAGTGTCTTATATCGCCTCCTATATCACCGCCTACATGACCTCCTGGGACAGTTACACAAGCGGGCCATACGAGGACACAGAGGCATGGACTCCGTAAGGACAGCCACATAACCACACAAGCACTGCTGTACTGGAGAAAGTGCATGAAAGAAATCATCACATTCATTTACATCAAAACAACGCAGAGAAGCTTTTATCCACATCCATGGGTCCATATCAACACATTATCTGTGGAGGGGTGAGGACACGCTTACTGTACTCTGTGCTGAATTCTCCTAGTAATTACACGCACACGCAAAGACACACACCAGCCCACTTGTCACACCAACAGCACAGTATGGATGACCTTGGATGCCGTAAGCTTTGCCAGCAGCTGAGCCAGCCAACACCAGGAGCAGAAGAGGAGGGCAGGGAGGAGGCAGCAGCATGGGGGACAGATGACGGGGGGGGGGGGGCGGCAGAGCACCCGAAGTATGAACAGATCATTTGCATCCATTTCAAAAAGGATGCAGAGAGATGAGAGGGAGAAATGGAACAGGAGGAAGTTGGGAAGGAACAAAGAAGAGAGGGAGAGGGGAAGGATGAGGAGGAAGAGAGTGGAGGTGTGAAAAGCTATGCACATGAATAAGCTGGAAACATCTTCCTATGGTTGCATAGCAACCAATCGAAAGTCATGAAAACTGAACCCTGTGCAATCTGCCAAAAAGGGAGAAAAAAAAAGTACTACTCTGATTTTCAAGCACTCAGAGGCTGAACAACTCCCCCATTCGTGCAACGCAAACACACACACACACTTTCATACATCAACCTACGCACACACAAATCCTATACAGCTACAAGCAGAGGGGATGTGGTTAAGCAGTAACGAACAGCTTAAGGGATGGGTAGATGAAACGATGAGGGATGGTGAAAAGGACATCAGCACGGAGTAAAATGAACAAAGTATTAAGATAAATATAGAAAAAAATAAATAAAAAAGAAAGGTAGAGAAAGATAGGGAGATTATTTGTGAACAACACTCAGACATGGAGAAAGATGCCATCCACCATCCACCAGTCACATACAATGAAGATGAATGCCGTTAAGTAATCTACCGGGTGTAGTGTAGCATCGATCGTTTTGAATGCTCAGTATCATTGTTTTGATCAAGGTTGGCTAAGCCATAACACTTTTAATTCCATTACAGCAATTCCTTTTCTTTAGACAGCCAGCTGAAATGAGCTCCACTGTCTAACATCCTTTCTTTAAACTGTATTTCAAAGTGCCTTCGCTTAGGCTTTAGTGTCAGAAAGGGAGCAGGCATTTAGAAAGCATCTTGTTTCTTGAGTATTCTGAGTGTCACTGTAAAGCACAGCCGAGGAAATATACACTGCTGAGCCCTGTACCATCGTAACATTGTGATTTAAAAGGCCTCAACTAGAGAGCTTTAACAAAGAAGCGTGTCCTCTCAGAGTCTCAGTAAGGGATGAGATGTTTGCATTTGTAACATATGGGAGAGAAAATGAAAAGCATTTTGTTGCTGCTACGTACAACGTTATGTCTCCCATGATGTCCCATTCATTATTTTCTTCAAACCTGCCCAGTTAGGCAAACCCAAGATTGTTGGTAGCAGTGTTTCATTTCTGCAGCTGTTAGTGTGTCTCCTTCAAACTGTCTTTTGTTATTTGCGCTGTCTTTGCACACGGGGATGTACAGTACGCTGGAGATGAAAGGAGACATTTTTCTCACACTGGACGGGCCATAATGGAGGAGGCAAACCTTTTGACTCAGTTTTATTTGTCCCCAGCAGAACGGAAATTGCCATCAGAACATCAGCGTAATGGTTTGGTTTCATTCAGAGTTCTCAAACAGGATATCTGTTGCCATAAAACCAAATTATAACAAAAATGGAGATGATGTGTAGACATGACATTAGCACTTCATATTATCATTTTGAAGAAGTAAGCCGAAGGCAAACAGGAACAGTCACTGTCATTAGTCTTATTTCCTATTCATTAAAATGTACTCTAACACTGCAGTGATGGCACAGACTGCACCGCTGTCATTAAGTCAGCGCAATATCCTGATCAGCTGGCTGTCGCAGACTAATCCCTCGAGGAAATCTTTAGCAGAGGCCCAATCAGCAGCTTGGCACTAGAGCATGACATTTTTCGGGAATTCCCGCGGGTCACGTGATTCCCGTGGGATTCCCGCGGGATGGGAGTCAAAGTTTTATTAATCCCGTGATTGGGACGGGATGGGAATAAAAATCAACGGGAGCGGGCAGGAGCGGGAACGCCATTAATAGATGATGATTTTCAGCCGTGTTAAACAACCAAAAGGACAGACACGTCCATTTTTGTAGTCATCTTTCAGTGAGCCAAAACTATTTTGACTTGCGTTAGAACTACACATCCAACAGTGCTTTGACTTCCGGCCGGGCCGGCCACTAAAAAACGGAGTGGGATGGGAGTGGGAGTAATTTTGAGTGGGAGCGGGATGGGAGCGGGAGTCATTCTACAGGAGTGGGACGGGATGGGATTTTTTTTTTTACTCCGGCCCAGGATTGGGATGGGATGGGATTTTTTCTCTGGGAGTGGGATGGGACGGGAGTGAAAATCCACTCCCGTGTCATGCTCTACTTGGCACCTCAGATTTAAATGTCACCTCTCCTCTTTGCATTGTGTCTACTGGTGAAACATTTACATCTTAATGTGCCTCGGAAGCTGTTGGACACGAGGCAGCTACATTGGGGAGTGCATATATCTTGCATGTCTTGAGCATCTACATATGTTAATATCAGTTCAACAGCTGCCAAGTCAGACGAAAGCGTTCCCTTTCTCCACTCACATTTTCCCAGCTGCTGTGGGGAAATCGAAGCGCTCTGGTCACATGTCCACTTCTTTGCCTCCTCTTATGTCCACTTCCTTTCAACTCCCTGCTCTCTGAAACAATCCTATTCAGCAACAGATCACATGCAAGCAGTTTCTGTCTTTCCGAGAGGCCAATGACCCACTTAGCGAGTTTATACCCAGTCTTCTGGGCAGGCACTTATTAGCCCTGCTATTCAATTTATACACAATGTGTTATCCTGCATTCGAGCCAGCTTTGCAGCTATCCCTGCAACAGTGACCACGATAAAACATCAGGTGTCAGTCACAGACACCATGACAAGTCTAACCAACACAGCTATGGTCCTGCTTTGTGGACTAAAAAATTAGATTCAACTACATTCAGTTAATTGACCATTCACTAAACCTACACACAACAAGTGATTGTCCAATAAAAGCTTAGCAAATACAAATAGACAAAAGGCCAGTCAATCTGTGGGTTTCTTCATGTTGAAGCCAACTGCACAAGGCTTTAGTGAGACCAATACTCAATGTTTGAAGGGTTTTGAGGACTGTGCCCTTTATAAACCTTTTAATGAAAACAAATACATTAGATGAAAAGTTTAACAAATGAATCAAACAGTGTGGTTAAGCGCCATATTGTAAGCCGCAAACAATAGCATGTCCTGCTAACAAGCCTAAACTAGATCATATTTCATGAAGAAAATGTTTTCTGGTTTTCCCTCTGATGTGCTCAGGCTGCTCTGCCTCAACTCTCGGAGTTTCCTGAAAGCAACCTGTAGCTGTACGACAGACACCGAGCTAGACTTGTTCTTGTTGAATAGTAATTAATACTAGCTGACTTGCTAAGTTATATGTCTTGGTTGGTGTTTGACTGTGTTAGCAAAGTTGTCAACGTATCAACGTGTCAATGTGCTGAGTTTTGTTTGTTGTTAATGTGTATTGTTACATTACATCTGACAAATTGTTACAGAAACGTGTGTGTTGCACTCAGAAACAGTTTGGGGCACCAAACCACACAAAATCTGAATTACTACATAATATTGCTTTAATCAAAGCCCCATTTACACAAAGCATATGCACCGTGTGAAAGCTAGTCGTAGACCTGTTTTCAGACTTTAGGGATAGAATTGGTAGAGGAGCAGATGTCCTAATCTTTTCAACTGTTTACACTTCAGAAACCCCAGTGAAGTTAGCAAAGATTTGGGAAACACTTTGATTAGTTCTGATATTGATCAATTCTTTTTTTCTCATAACCTCAACAGTGACAATATGTTTTGTACATTTTTTTGAGAAATTATTGTAGAACTTTTTAATTATACCTCTAGGACCAGATCCACACTGCAATACCTTTTTGTTATTTCCATGTGTTCTACATGGATCGTATGTTCCTGTGACATGTATCTTCAGCATCAGTCTTTTAGCATGATCTCATGTATGTAGCCATCGAGCCAATATTACACACTGCTTCCATTGTTCTTGCTTTGAAATGAGTCTGTTGGAAACAGAGACAGTGTTTTCAACCAAGTCACGGAGCTAAATTGCAGCTGTCATTTCAACCAGCGACTGTCTATCAAAAACAGAAATGCTACCTACAAATACGTATCTTTATCACCTCCATTATTAAACTACATCCTAATGGGTTTTCTCTTTCAGCTGTGGAGGAGGCCATCCAAAACCCAGGCTCCAGAAAACTTATTTGCAGGTTTATAGGGCCCTATCAAGCCCAAATAACGTATTTACGGCTCATGTTAGGGCTCTCTGGGAAGCCGATTTTGGAGAGGTTATTTCAGATGATGAGTGGGACAGTGTTTGGTCGAGCTCCGCAGGCTGCCTGTTTACCAACAAAGCTAGGGAGTTGCAGTTTAAGGTTGTACACAGGCTTCAAATTACTCCTGTGAAACGTAACAAATTCAATCATCTGCTTTCAAAATACTGTAATAAATGTAAAATTATCGAAGGTTCATATTTCCACTGTATTTTTGAATGCCCTCTTATTAATGACTTTTGGATCAAAGTGTGTAAAGAAATTGACATTATTTTCAAGAGGAAACTAGCCCTGGAACCTATTTCCTGTATCCTGGAAGTACAACCAGCAGCTTTGAACCTCAGCCCCCCTTCACTGAAGCTGCTCAAGGTGCTGCTGTTTAATGCACGGAGATGTATTCTTTTACAGTGGATTTCAGACTCTGCCCCCACAGTCTCACACTGGATCCGGAGTATTATGGATTTTCTCCCTCTAGAAGCTATAAGCTTCTGGCTTAATGCTAAACCATTTAAGTTTTTACAAATCTTGGACCCCTTTCTAGAACATATTGGAGACGATGGGGCCGGGGCTCTCCGGAGTGGCCTCTGTGGTCTGGCATGGACTGAGGTTTCAGGATGCATTCCTAGATCTTGATGTGCTGTTGGCGTATTGCTGTGTTTGATCCCCCTTGGTACTTTGACTGTGTAAACCTTCTGTTTTTTGGGGGTTTTTTTGTTTTTGTTTTTTTTTCTGTTCTTTTTCGTCTGTTTTTGTTTTGTTTTTTGTTTTTTTCGCATGTATGTGTGGAGAGTAAGTTCTAAAAAACAAAAAGAATAAGAGCTATATTTGTCAGGGATGTAAGTATTTGCAGGCATCTGTGTTCATGTGTTTCATGCTGTACTGACAAAGCGAGAAATAAAGAGTTAAATCCTAAAAAAAAACCAAAAAAAAAAAACCAGAAATGCTAAAGATGAGATGTCGGGTGCTGGCTACATCTACCATTATGTGCCATGTGAGAAAATAAAGCCTGTCAAGCGTAGCAGCAGTAACTAAGGGCGGCTTATTGAATGGTCATTTTCAGGAGACACAACAACTGTGATTCTACTGCACATAACCACGGTGCATGAGACGTTTCAACACTAACACGCAAAACAAGCCGTTGGGTATACAGTATTGGGGCAATGATGGCTTCAGTGGCATTACTGTTTCTGAAGAAGACGTGGGTCTAAACCTAGTCAACATCCAATGAGACAAAATAAAAACTAAGACACCTAGATAATACATTCGCAAGTTAAACCCTAATAGATACTGACCGCAAACCACAACAATTACGATAAAGATGGGCAAATGCCCTATATTACTGTACTGACATTTTACAGTCCACCTTGTGCACTCATGTGTGAAGACGTGGTTTTGTGTGTGTGTTAGAATTTGAAAGTCAGGATACTTCAAGACACAACAAAAAGAACATACAGGTTACATTTACATGTGCTATGAGGCACTGCGGTACATGAGAGAAGAATATTTGTCAAATGTACGCATGCTTTATTTACACTCACACACCCAGGACTTGTCACGGAACATGAAGAAAGATTAGAGGTTTGAATATTACCTCAGTATGGATCAGACAGAGGTTGTACTATGGAGCTTACAGATGTGAATGTGTAACTTTGTGAATGTGATCAGGGCACTCCTGGAAATGACTACACCTAAATGAATAAAGGCTAAAAAATAAATTGAGAGAGAGAACCCTGGGAGGACAGTGGACAACTTACAATACAACAACTATTTTCTAGCTAAAACTAAGAAGGGAATGTAAATATGGTTGGAAGATGCACCGACGCACTAAGTTTACTTTATAGGGATTAATAACAATTAAAATTGCATTCACAGCCCTGTAGACAAATGTAATTAGATATGCAATCCGTTACAGTGTTCAAAGGGCACAGTGAAATGCTCCTCCATCCTTTGTGCAAATGACTACTACACTAAATGTAAAGACTGGAAATTGATTGGGCTTTATAGAGCTGATACTGAGCCATAAAAATGACTTAATTGGCTCTAATCCTGAGGACCAGCTAAGGACTTTACAACCAAACACGTTACCAAAAAACAATATGCCAGCATGTCACTGCTACTTCATCTAACTGAAGAAAAAAAAAAAAAAGAAAAACAACCTCAGAGGACTCAAATTGGGTCATCACATATATGTCACAACGCCAAGGCAATGTCACAATTGACCCCAACGTGATGATGGGTTCATCCCACGGTCAGCTGTCAGCTGGAGTCTTGATTTCAAATCAATCACGCACCATCAACAAAACAGGGGGATACGTAGATAAAAGAATGAGGACAATAATGGTGGTGGTTCGGGGGGTGCTCAGATGGGAACAGGGGCTCCCTTGTCTCACCACGGTCCACTCGCATTATCTGGGCCTCAAGCTAGATTGTCCAAAACCTTCCCAGCAGCACTGGTCTGGATAAACAACAATGGATGACCAGATATTGCTCAGCGATGCTGTGAGCTGCTTCATTAATGCTTCATGCCGCTGAGCGCTGTTCTGGAAATGAGCTGGAGTGTTTGTTGTCCCGTCAAAGCATTCAGTGCCCCAATCATCCCTCGTCAGAATGGAGCAAATTATAACATGATGAGTGCGATGAGCAAGAACAAAGAATGGAATTCACACATAAACAAACGTGTGCGCAAAAAGATACTAATACACATTAAGACGTAGACATGTTGTGACGGTTTTTAAAGAGTGACTTTTGGTTTATGCTGGGGTGCCAGTCAGGTGTCTGTGTCCTGACAAAGAGTCTGTCTGTGTCACACTTATGAATAAACCTCCCACAAAGGATATGTACCTTCTTACTAATTCAAGCTAAGCACATAACCATTTTTTAAACACATGTAAGCACACTGTACCCAGCACAAAAGGCAATGAAACAAGACACCACAAAAGCTTTTTCTTCGTTCTTTTCAAAAATGTATTTAAATTGTCCACAACCAATAAACAATGTTCTTGGATGAGTTCTTATCTCAGTTCTTTACAACAAAACATCTGACCTTGTAAAAACAAAAGAGGGTAACCAGAAATACCCCAAAGTATCCAGAAAAAAAAGGAAAAAACAAAAGTAATCCAACAAAACTTGATCGGTAGTACTCACACACACCACTGGGGGGGAGCCGTTCAAACGTACTAGTCATGTCAGTCAGTCTAATAGTCAGAGGGATTCCGGAGAAGCAAGAAGCAAGACGTTCACAGCAAGGAGACGGTAACCGAGTTTCCGGCGGCCAAACGTGGCGGACAAACGGGCTTAACTACCTCTCCTTTGCTATTCTACACTACGTCGCTTCTGCGACTCGACTCGGCCACTCTAACTAGAGATATGCAGCTCTGCTTCCTCTCCTGCTGCTGCCATTCCCCTCGCTACTGGCGCCGCCATGACACTTATGACGTCTCTATTGCCTCTCCTACCGGCGACGCCATGACACTGGTGACGTATCCTTTTTTTTTTCACCTGGCGGTCACGTGAACGGGGATTACTTCAGCCCGTCACAATGTCCACCCCTAACAGACACACATGTTTGTGTTTACCTCACAGTGTGGGGACACATGATATCTCACTGCGCTTTGATTTGGTTGTCGAGGTAAATTTCAACCAGGGTTTTTTAAATGATGGGTGGCTCTGCTAAGATGGTGTGTACAAAGACAAATACTAATGTACAAACAGGAGGTTACGGACTAAGTGAGAAAAGGAATCCGGGGAATAAATTCCACCAAAATGTCAGATAGAAATGTCTCACTTTCACACACACTAAAGATCACTTCTGTGATCTAATTTTAATTAAAGGTGTTGCTTGTCATGTCAGTTTCTCCCCAAATTGTTGTGTAGGAGACATTTTTCTGCTTGACATTTAGCTGATACTTACACAGAAATGAGACAATGCTCAAAACAAGGTCATTTTTCAGTCTTGTTTGCTATCAGCTAGGGCTCTACCCATATATTTTTTTCAGAGCCGATATCAATATCAATTATTAGTTATCAAGGAGACCAATAATTGGAAACGATATACATTTGCAGTAAAAAAAAAAAAAAATCGTAGCGTCAAAGCTGAGAATAACCAGTGATGGAATGTAACTAACTACGAGTAACTCGTATTTCCATTTTCTCCTACTCAATACTTCCACTCCACCGCATTTATTCAGTCACTTGTTACTTTGCAGATCCTGATTTTTAAGTGTTGATCGGCCATTACTTGTGACGTGTAACCAATCATAGTGCTGTGGGACAGAAAAAGGATGCTGCATCAGACACAAAAAAACACTGATACCAATAATCGGAAAAAATGTTGAATATCTGCCGTGATAATTGGCCAAGGCTGATAATCCCTACTAATTACTTTAATTTCATTGTATTTTTTAAAGGACACATGAGCATGTTGTGCGTTTCCAAAGCCCAACAAATATGTCACAGGTATCAGCGTATATGTCTGACAATGAGCAATAAAAACACTTTTGTTGTTTCTCAGGGAATCTCTTGGTTGCAGGTTAAGTCTCTCTTCCTGTTCCTATTTTGAGATATCTCCTGTATTTTACTGTTTCACCATGTTCAGTTTTGGCAGTTTGATCTTGTTACCGCTGGTGAAAACACAACACGTCCTGATTTTGCTGCTTCATAATAAAAGCTTTTAAATGACAAAATAACGTAGCACTTTTATTGTAAAGAATTTATACTAAATGAACCATGTGTGTCATTGACTTGGCGGCACTTTGTTAGCGGCTACTCTTTGATAAATCTGCGGGGAGAAGGAGTACTTACAGCCGCTCCTTCGCCCACTACTCAAGCACGTCATCAGTTAAAGACACGCTTTCAAGCAGGTCACCCTGTTGTAGTGGAAATGCAAATCCCTTCCACGCCCAGTCAAATTGAGTTGAGTCATGTTAGTAAATGTATATGGAAAGATGCTATGGCAGGTCGCAATAAGATGACAATAAAATGAGCTCTACTTATACCTCAAACAAACAAAATTTGGAAAATGTTTTGTTTCTTGCATTATTTCAAGGAATTATGTATATATAAATTGTGTATACCATTCCTTAAGTCTGTATCCACTGAATTTTGTTAATGGAAACACTAACTTTTCTGACCTGTCAACAATTCTTCAGCCCAAAGCCTACCAACACTATACCCATTAGTAGTAATATATGTTAGTGAGTGAGGTCTGGTAGTGATGAAACATCTTACTGGAATTTCAAGTGCACAGAACAAAGTGCTTCAAACTCCTGGTATGAAAACTTTGGACAACTCTGATCTGAAGTGTGCTGGGAAATTGCTGCAGCGATGTTTCTCTGTGTTAACACGGGATATGCTACACAGCTGGGGATGAACATGAATCATACAGCTTGTCGGAAACACTGCATTGCAAATGAAGATGTCACCCCCGGGCCCATAAGCTTTCATCTGTGGCTCTGATCTGGCATGTGAACAGGACTGAAAATAAATCGAACTCCTTGTACAAATTCTCCCACTGCATCTCTTTTTATGATCGCTAAGAAAATAACAGGGATTATTTTGTTGAATATGGGAGCTCATGTGACTGACTCACCCAAAATCCTTCCGGCAGAAAAAAAAAAAAAAAGTGGAAACTCTTTCTACTCAGATTTGACTCAGAATGCTGATGTTCTTTTTGGAGTTCCCTGTGAATAGCTTTATGGGGATAAACTTCCAAGATCTCAGTTTCTGCTCATCAAAAAGCAGAAAAATTCAGTTCTGCCGATGTTATTTCAGTGAACAAATTGTTTTCTATTGATGCAGGCCCATGAAGCGTGTTCTTGTCGTACTATGGTGCACTTTGGATGAAAGTGCTGAAAAAATGGCATGTGTGAGGTCATTCACTTCCTACTTCTGGGTCTGGAGAGATAAGGTCTGCTGATTGCTATCACAGCCTAAACGCCTGTTAGGACTGCATGCATGTGGACTTTTGAGCTCACAGAAACATGGTGTTTCTCAGAGGTGGGACACACTAGCCCACTATTTTGGTGATTGCACTTCAGAGCTCATGATCGCGTTTGTGGATTTTGGGACGGACTAGCAGTTTGCACCAACAGCCTGATGCTCTCTAACAGTACTGTAGATGCATCCAATGTGCAACAACAATTTGGTTTCTTTCAGACTTAATGATATGCATCTAAAGAAAGCACAGTAGGGCAAAGCCGGAGGTTAGGGGGCAGTCAGACTAGGGCCTGAGTTGAACAGGAAGTGTCTCCATTAGCGGCCCATTAGAGGCAGTTGCTGGTAATTATGTGTGGGTTTACGGTAGCACGGATGATGACCAAGAATATGCCTTCAATTCCATCATCGCACTCACCTTGCTGCACACTTTGGAGTGACTAGCAAGCTTTCTGACGTACAGTGTGACAAACCTACAGTAACTGTGGAAAAGGTCAACAAAATGTCTGGACATGGACAAATCGTTTGACATCCAGGTAATTAGCGCGGCCATTGGAGAGTAAGTGCTTATTTCGAACAGCTGTAAAATAAATCACATAAGCCTTTAATGGTTTTTCAGAGTCAGACGGCTGCTCTCGCTCAGAGTGAGCTATAGCCTGCCTCCACATATCTGAAAAACTAAAGAAAAGAGGCTCATGATGACACATCTCAGCTTTTATGTAGGTTAATGCATTTTTTTTTTTTTGCCTCTGGGTCTGGCGCGTACTCATGTTCGTGTAGGGCTTGCAACCAAAATTATTTATGCAACATTTAAAGGACTCTATAATTTAAGCTGAGGGGAGAGTTTGCATTACAGTACATGTTTAGTGGCTCTGAAATGGTTGAACACCCACCGGCTTATATAGGCATTTATCTGAGTCATCCAACTGAGTGCATGGAGACGACTTCTTTTTCTTATCACAAAGTTCTGAAACCCAGAAACCAACACAACCCTGGAATAACTGAGATATGCGATACACTTAATTTCCAACAACTGAGCTGTAGTGAAGTGAATATTTTCTGAAAAATGCATTTACAAAGTGGAACTTGTAATTTCACGGTGTATCAAGAACTGTGCTTAATCTGCATTTGTTTAATTCATTTAATATTTCTACATAATTATTCAAAAAGGATTGACTACCATCCATTTAGTCCTCAAGTTTATGAACATCCTCTTCTCATTTTTTTGCTACACCGACAACTCTTACATTCTTATGAATTTAGCTGTCTATTTAAGTTTAAGCTCTTAAAGTAGGGATTGGTGTAGAGCTGCAATGGTAAGAATATTAATCAAGAAAATTTATCAGCAACTATTTTGATAATGAAGGATTCATTTCAGTAGTTTTTAAGCCGAGATGCTATCTAACTGCTAACCAACTTCTCAAATGCAAGGTTCTGATGCTAATCTATAGGACTGGTCAGACAACACATGACATTTAAATCTTTAAGAAGGTCTCCAAATTGGATCTCACGAATTGCTGAAGATCTCCTGACTTCACCCTATTTGTTTAACCTATTTAGTTTATATAAATGGTTGTTTTCATTCTTATTTTATCATGTAAGTAGACCAGGGGTGAGGAATCATCACTTGGTACCCAAAGAAAACTCAGTGAAAAGTAAGTGTCTCATTGTTCTCTTGCTTCTACTATCAGGAAATGTTCATCCTAACCCTTAATGTTAAATGGTTTAATGAACATTTGTGGCAGTCTGGCTGTCTGGTTAACATGCTTTCGACAAGTTGGTGTCTGTACTCCAACTTTAAGACCTGAAGACCAAAAGAGAAGTGAGTGCAGAAATGATCTCATTGACTGATACATCATATGAATTTCAGGAGAACCTTCAAGTTAAACCTTCATGCATATCATGTTAATAATTCAAGCATCACAGCTCTGAATCAGCTCCTCTCGTATTAAAAGCAAGGATTTCGTGTAGGATGAGGTAAAGTTATTTCAATGTGTCAGATTCATTTAATCAGCATTGCATATCTCCTGCTGCTCATCTCATTTTCAGGTCGTAGCTGCAGGTTGTGAATATTAACCAGGGCGACGGTAGAAAACTGCGCTATATCTGTCATCTCAGCTAAGAAAAGCTGATTAAAGAGCTGCGAGTTTTAGTTTTTTATAACTTCAGTTCCCCGAGAGCACAAAATAATTAGATTCAATATGGGCTTCAAATCTAATAACTTGATACTAGGATTCACATTTGATAAAATATTTAAAAATGATTGGGATTGAATCCCAACCAGACCACATTTATTTCAACCTGCAGCATCACTCTCAAACCCTTTTTACAGCTCACGATTTCTCTGCTCAAGATTTCTGTATTCAGAACCATAACATCACGTCCCTTTTCAGTGCTGAAAGCAGAACACTTTGGTGAACTGAAGGCTAAGATGACTGTACTTTAACCCCACCAATATCAGCCAGTCATTACAGTTTCTCTTTGCTCTGTCAATCCCACCGCTACTTCAAAAGGGCAGTCAGTGCGGTCACTGCCTCTTGGTCTGCACGGCTACAATGCATCAATTCCTACACAGAACATGAAAACTAACACTTGCACAGTTATGGCAACACTAAATCTGATTTTTATATTCCAAACATATCTGGCATGCCATGTGCTGCAGCTTCATCCTGCCTGAGGTTGGTCACACTGATTCAGATTCTGTGTCGCTTGTGAGGAAATCAGGACAGTGTGAATGCAGCCATTAAGGAGGTACTGAGCATGTGTCATGAATTTTGTATCATGAGGACTAACGAGTGTGAAAATAATTAAAGGTGTTTGAGACAAGGTTATTTCAAATCACATTACATCTACCGTCCTGTCACGTCGCATCGCATCAGAGGGTCAGAGTGTCTATCTATGACTCCCGCCGCTCTGCTAATCTCTCTGCTCTGCTTTCCCCACATTCACTCAGAGGGGGTAATAAGGCCATACAACCATTATCCACTCCCAGCAGGGGACGTACCACTTTACAGTCAACACACACACACACTTCTCGTACAGAACTGCTAATTTAAAGCGAACGGGTAATGTCAAAAATCCTTCGCTGCTCATGTGATGATGAGGTCTTACACAATATGTGTTTGTATGTGTTGTCATTATTTACATTCACTAAATTTTTAGTGACATTTACTATACGAAACTGTTATCTTACATTTTCTATTACCTCGCCTGTAATAATTTAGTTTTAAAATATTCTGCCTCATATCAGCCTCATCTAATCAACAGGGAGAGAGGAGCACACAAGAAGAAGTGATGCAGCAGATAATGTGTAAAGGCTTTTAGCTAAAGCTAATCTAAAACCATTCATCAATAATAATAAGTTGTGTTTTTGCATCTCGAAAAAGGGTATCAACCAATCATGTTGTTTGCAATAGATGCCACATCACCTGTTGATTGTTTATGTTTGTCATCATTCTGCATTATATGACAATGTGACAAAGCTGACTTGGGATCAGTTACCTTTATTGCTCACCGCACAGACAGGCTGCTTTATATGTATTTTTACAAACATGCCGATGTTAAGCAGGTACTGTATAATGTCCACCATCATCATCAATACACTTTGGTTATTGGCGTGCTAACATTTGCACTCAACGCAAAGCACAGCTAAGGCTGATGGGAGTGTCATTAGTTTAGTCAACCTCATGGTAGCACTAGAGATAAAGTTCCCCCTGGGAACAATTAGCACCACATTTAGTTCCATTCCATCTAATTGGCATTGAGACATTTAAATCTGAACCAAAGTGGGAGGCAGACAGAGAAACACTGGCAAAACTGAGAATTGAAAATGCTGGCATTAAAAATCACAACCATAAAAGGAGGATTATCATTTAATAGTTGTCATCATACTGCCAAAACATGTTTGCCTGAGCCAGTTATTTACGCTGTAACATGTAATATTGTTTTGGAAACACACCGCATTTCTCAAAACACTGAAAAGGTTAATAAGCTCAAGTCAAAGCATGTTTCATTATCTAATTAAAAAAGATCGATTTAAGAGCCGAGAGCTTAAAGCCTTCTCCTGTCTGCTGACTAAGAACACCTTCTTCCTCTTTTCCTACCATGTTGCTGCTTGCTGAGCCATGCAGGCGTGACACAATTAACCTGACTACTAAAAATGCTGATTTCACTTACAGATACTGCCTGAAATAACCAACCTGAGGGCAGACTGTGTCGCAGATGTGCAGCGGGTACATAAAATTAGCTTCATCATATAACGCTGGTGATAATTATTTGCCTGTGCACTGACGTGTGTGCATGACTGAATGTCATCTACTTTTTCTTTTTCTTTCACCTTTCTTTAACCAGCTTTTTCTTATCATAAGTAACCATGATGTCACACCTGAGCTGTCAGATGTAGCCTTCAATTAATGAGATGCTACTGATGTTGTACCCTGTAGGCTTACAGCAGCATGGTTTTAGTACCAACACCTGCATGGAAATCATTTTAATAAGTAGTTCCACCCTGCTAAAATTGTATGTGAAAGCACTGTATTGCTATAATTTGTGCCATATAAACGTTGATTCCCTTATAATTAAAAAAGCCATCTGTGCAGTGTAGCAGGTGACTTACACAAGTGGACGTTAGCTGCTTCTGGTGAAATTATTTATTGCAGATATTTAAGACGACAGTGTTTGGTAAAGAGGTCAGCCTGCTTCAAAGTTCACTGCAATCAGCTACGAAGATGAAGTGATGAAGAATACCAACCTGGTGCTGTGAAGACGGAGGTCAGTATCCCTCACTGAGACAAACACCAGATGGAACGTCTTCATTGAAATAGATGAACGGCTCCTATGCCAGACGAGAAGTTCTGAAACAATATGAAAAATAACTTAAGACTTATTTTCTAGCAAACTTGACATTCTGAATGTAAACAGATTTTACTCAAGTTTATTTTGAAATATATTTTTTCTGATAATATGCTGCATTTTTTCACTAGTATATTATATTTAGGCCTGGGCGATATGGCCTTGTATAATAATATTGGGATATTTTTAAGCAATATCGCGACAAAATCAGTGTTACATCATATCATCATCGCTTAAAGCTTATCACTTTCAGTACTGGAAATCATTCAGTAGGCGACTGTGAAGCTGTTGAACCAGTCAATCTGTTAAGCTCACATTAGCTTAAGCAGCGTTGCTACAGAGTTCTCTGCTTGGTACAAGCTTATTGTGTTTAATACTACATTTGTGTTGACCACAAATGAAAGCCTGTGGTGTAATTAATCAAAAAAAATGGCGACTTAAATCTTAACTGCAGTACTGGCCAGAAAAGAAAAAAGTCAAATAGCCTTACATGTTTGCTTTCTTAGAAAAACTAAATTTGGGCGTTGAAGTTGTAGTTTGGAAGTTAATAAAGAATTAAAACGCAAAGTCAAAATGTTCCCTTAGCAGTCAGCACCATTACATAGGCTACCACCAAGTCCATTTTTATGTGGACTACACACAGCCTGGAAAGCTCTGTATTGATCGTACCTCATTATCACTTTAAATTCACCAGGCAACGCCAGCTCCTTCAGCTTTATATCACTTGGAACTAAATTAAGTGAAGCTGGGCATATGTAGAACAGCACCGCGTGTGTGCGTCTTTGTTATGCACGTTAATCTGATTTAGTTTAAATGAAAAGAAAAAAAAAAAAAATCGACCTATGATCTGAACCTCCTTATAAGAGGGTCAACTCGTGCCTTAAGTTATGTATATCACATGGCTCTGATATCAGGAGGAATTTCCCAACTTGTCTCGTAACAGCTGCCTTAAGACCTTTTCCTCGGTCGTTTACTTGAGTATTAGCTGGCAGCTCTGACACGGTGAGCTTAATGAAAACTGAGAACGCATTTAATCTACTAACTAGTGAAATGTTAGCTGTTAATGAAGTGGTGTATGTGACAAGCCACATGAAGCCCCTGGCCCGAGGTAAATCCTGCACCAGGGCTAAAAAACAACATCTGAATTACTAAACAAACATCACAGTGAACTGAAGCTGACCTCCACCATCAGACTATGTGTCGTTTCCACTCTATTTACCTGCTATGGACAGCATAGCCCGACTACTGATACTTGCGCATATGTGGAACCGTCTTAGGCTGCAATTTCCCATCTCACACTTCATCAAGTAGAAAACATACAACTGCAAACAGTCAAAAATGCTGGAATGCTACAAAACGCCTCTGACTGTAAAATAAATGAGGCACTGCAGGCCAGAATGGATGGACAGATGGCTCACTAGATAAGACAGTATTGTAGTTTAGTGCTGAAATGACTGGATGATTAATGTAGTTAATTAAGTAATCAGATAATCGACAGGAAATTAATCTTTTTTTAGGCAAAGACCCCAAAGATTCACTGCTTTCTTTCACTCAAACATGATCTGCTGGCTTTTATTTTATTTTATATCATTTAAAATAAAATGTCTTTATGATTTGAATTGCTAATCTAATAAAACGATGAGAAACAGAATAGCTGAAAATATAAAATATTAGTTACATCCCTGTAATCAGCAACAATTGTTCAGTCCAGCAATGACTTAAAGGATAATTCCTTTTATTTTAAGCTTTAGACCTTATTCTAACATCTTGTGCAGAACACAAACACTACGGATGTCAGTTTCGGTTGATTTTGCTTCTGATAGCCCGACACTCATTAAGCAGGAACTACATGGGTAATTATCGAGAGAGAAAAAAACCCAAGATGACATTAAATACAAGAGGCGCCTTCCTTTTAATCACATCGGCTCTCTGACATGACAGACAAAGAGACTCTGAAAGAGGAGCGCACTAGTCTCGCATGACTGGACTTATTTTCACACTTAGTTTTGTCGTGTGAGTGCTGGAGATGGGAGCGAGCACGCAGGACTGCATTAACATTAGTGTGTCTGCTCTGGCTAGCTTCAGCTCATCCTTCCTCTTCTCAAAGTGTTTTCCATGTGTTTGTTCACAGCATCTCTCAGTGTTATACTGTACTGGGGCTGGTATGAGGTACCTCTCTAGATCTGGGAATCCCCTGCCCTCTACCACACTGATTAGCAGCATGGTAATCCTCTGACCAGCGCATCACACTGTTTGTTGTTAATGTGGTAGAGCATAGTGGTAGTAGTACTACTACACTGAAGAGTTGAGACTTTTGACTTTTGATTTTGTTGCCTTCCCGGAGGAAATGTTCCCAAACTAAGCTTCTTTTAGCGTGCTTCACTTATTTTTTTACCTCCAACTGTTGTAGCGAAGTCGTTAGTTGTGTCTGTGTGCAGTTAACCTATAGACTGACATGCATAACAGTTCAGAAATATCACGATTAACCGAATAACAGTTAACATGGCCTAACTGCTTTGGCATTAGTACAGTTATTAGCTAGATCACTATTTTCATGTCAGCCCCTGGACTTATTGCTCATATTATAAACACAGCGGAGAAAACCGCGCTGGAAGAGCCTCAAGTATCCTTCAGATTTTTAGTTAAGTAGTACTTTGTTACACTTGCAGTGACACTGGACAAAGGGGGGAATGGCCAAAAATGTGCATTGACCTGTTGAACTAAAGCTGGTTGACAATATGTCTCTGAAAAAGCAGTCAAACGTGCTAATTCACCCGTCTCAGGTCTTAAACACCTCCATAATGGTCCCTCCATGTTCTGTTCAACCTGCTGTATTTCTGTTGTTTTTCCTGCTTTACTGAAAACATACATAAACCTGAAAATGTAATGCTCAGAGATGACGTGATAAGAAAAAAGAAACTATAACAGCACAGCTAATATTCAACTGATAAAATCCATGAGACACAGCTCAGTGTAGTTCCTCTCTGGTGGGTGCTTACAGGAGCAGGAGGGGGCAACACCAAGTTCTTCATGGTGGATCCACGTCCAGAACATGACCTTTACTGTGCAGCGCCTCCTTTATTATAGTCTCCTTCCATCTTGATCTTGATTTCCTGCACAGTGTCTCTCTCCTCCCTCCCATCTTCCCCATCTCTCTCAGATGTTG
Organism: Pagrus pagrus; assembly: GCF_965226575.1. Classification (NCBI taxonomy): domain Eukaryota; kingdom Metazoa; phylum Chordata; class Actinopteri; order Spariformes; family Sparidae; genus Pagrus; species Pagrus pagrus. Next base: position 8,104,010 of record NC_140197.1, read on the forward strand.
AGAACAGCAGGATGCCAGGACAATACTCTTTCAAAAGTCGTGACAAGAGCTTTGCTGTACAAGATTGCTGTAAGCCCCCCGAGGGGAGGAGTGAAGGCCCTGACCTCCAGCAGAAGTTTATTCTGAGCAGGGAGTCCGTTCTTTTAATGTAATCCCTGGACCACTTCCTGTTATGGCCACTCCTAACACCGGCCTCTGTTCCTTCCTCCATAGGGCAGAGAGTGTGTGTGCGTTGCCTGCAACATGGATTTGTGTCTTCTCTTTGAGAACATTCGTGAATTGGGAGTGTGTGAGAGTCCTCCCTGGAGGGCCGGGAGCTTGTTATAAAGTCTTTCTCTTATCCAAGTAAAGCAGGATTTTTTTTTTGGTCTTTGCTCTTATCCCCCAAAACAATACAAGCCCCCTGAGAGATGCTCCTGAAAGAGAGAGAACGACTGCACCGTAAGAGAGCCAGAGATGCAGGGAGGGGAAACTGAGAGATGTCATCTTGCCACTTGTCACTAACCCTCATGCACTCACCTTTTCTGTACCATTCAAATTTGATAGTTCATTCTCTCCTCATTTAGTTTGTTGACCATCTCATCTTTTGTTTCACACATTATACTCAATGTGAATGTCACTTTTTTGGCAGTACATTATGGACACCTACGGAGACAGACCCGTTGCCCCAAAGGATTACATTGCAGCCATTGGAGCCCATATTGTGGCTGCATCGTGGCTGCCAGCTGAGGTTATCTCCTGGACCGATCATTTACACACCAAACATGTGAAGTACATATGAATACCAGAATTTCTCTTTAACTTCCATACAGTTGGCACTTTGTCACAGTTGCTAGGTAAGTGAGTTATAGTTCTCTTAGATACAGGAAGTGGCCAATCAAACTGTTTAGTTAGGGTTAGGGTTAGGTGATAGATTGATTGTCCTGTTGTGCTTTATTTCTAGTCTGGGGGATAGTTTTTGTCTTTGTGTTATCAACCATGATGTTGCCTTTTTTATTCAGTTTGTTAGTTTGGTCTGCTAAGCTCTATTCAGCTCTTGTTATGCTGTCCTGACTTTAGTTCTGGTTAGTTGACCTGTTTTAGAACTTAGTTGCAGATTTTCTTACACTAAGTGTTTCGTTCATTTCTTCGGTGAGTGCTTGCCAGCTCAGTCCCTCATAATCAGTGAGATTTAATCAATTCAATCAGAATCTGATCAGTAGCGTCTTGAGTGGCACATGTGACAAGTGGATGAAGAACTATATGATTGACGTAATCCCCCCCAAGAGGGCCAATCACTGTAAATTAAAAGCATGGAAACACATCGATGAGATGCATCATTTCCTCGAGGTGTGAGCCAATTTCATCAGGAGTGTTTGAGATATCAAGTGTGACACATGGACAAACAATTATAAAGTTCAGAATCCCTCAGGCTCATCAGTGTTGATGCTGAAAACCCTGTGGAGCAGTGGTTGGACGCATTACTTCCCCCCGATTTTGGTAAAATACTATTTGTGATGTCTGTCACAGATGTTGCAAACCCAACAGCATGGAACTGATCTTGTTTAGTTCTTAACACATCCTTGCCAATAAAGATTGTTCATTGCCACCATAAGGTAACTAAAATTATTTTCTTTAAAACTATAATATAAATCTCTCTCTAAAACTTTTTGTGAGGTAAAATTGCTCTTTGAATATATAGGATCCATCATTATTAATTATTTGTCATCATTTCAGCATGGCGGGTAGAGTGACAGTCAATCAAGGGAACTTCAGATCCAGTACCATTTCTTGCATCATAACAATACTTTACAGCAGGTGTTTGCTTTTGGATTGTGCCACACCAGTACGTTTGATATATGGCCCACCAAGGGAGAAAGTCAAGGCACCACTGGATTAGACTGAGTAAACAGGATAATGAATCCGACATTTGATGACAGTTTTTGCTGCTAAACATTTCTTAAATCTGTGTACAGAGCCTTCTGTACAGGGGTATCAAAACAATCAGTATCAATTTTCTTCATCAACAATGGATGAATCAACTGTATATCATGTGAAGCAAAGCTCATAGCGATGAACCCAGAGAGTTATCGCCCAGCTCTGCAGTTCCCCTGAGCCCTACTCAACGTCTAGGTCTAAGTTTGGCCAGCTAGTGAACGGTGAACATAGTGGAGTGTTTAGCAGCTAAGGTGTACAAAACAAAAAACAACATGGACAAAAACAAACATCCAAACAGATGTTAATGCAACTTTTTGCTAATGCGTTGGCTATAACAACTTCAGCTATTGGTGTTGCCTCCAAGTAGCCCAAAAATATCAATCATCAATTTAATTACAAAGGCAGACGGTTGCTTTTAGCAGGGTTTATGTTGTCTGGGACAAATTCCAGTCTTCTCTGCTTTGTTCCAGACTTTAATATCTTTAGATCCTTGGCCTGTTTTCAACATAATAACCTCTGTTTAAATCCCCTTTTATATCATCCTGCCTTTATCCCACATTACAAATGGACACAGTGGATACCACGGTGAATACCATTTTGCCTCCTCATCTGTATCTGCCCCTTGACATATAGCTTGGTATTGTGTGCATTTTTTCAATACTCTTACAATATAGATATATGATTCAACTTTTTTCAACATTCCTTGAGAAATATGGGAGATGCATTTCAAAGTTTGCCTTTAAATGATGATGGAATTGATGTGAACATTTTAAAGCATTTACAATTTGCTGTCTTTGGTTAACTAGCTGCGGCTGTGAAGGTCTGCAGGACGTTAACAATAATGGTGCAAATCAGTGAGGAAAGACCAGACAGACTCTAGAGAAAAAAAAGAAAAAATTTCCGACTAATATATCCACCCAACTCTGGCGCCCCCTCATGAGTTCAATATGGCCCTGAAACACATGCATCTGCAATAGGACACTGCCATAAAAAAAAAACTACCACAAACTCTTTTCATGCCTGCTTTCAATTATTAATGTTTCCTGCTCAGACACAACTCATGCTTTGAGCACATATTCCTTTAGGTAACACAACATTAAAACTTAAACTCAATTAAAGCCCAATGTCATGGTCTTAAAACAATACGTCATGAGACTTCTGGTGATTCTCAAGGCTGAGTTACGACCTTCTTTATCAGTAATTTCCTGTAAGATGGAGGGAGAATTGTCCTTGGCTGATATTTAATTGTCTGTGTGGGAGATGCATGCCTAGATCTGGTGTTTAAAATGAATTGAATAGAGGCTGCCTTACATTAAGATGTTCCTGCCTTGACAGAAAAGAACAGAACATTCCCGACAGACTCGCATCAAGGAGTTGCCACGAGGCTCTTCTATGTCTCTGTGTCTATGTGCATATATGTGTGTGTGTGTGTGTGTGTGTGTGTGTGTGTGTGTGTGAGTGTGAATGAGTACACTTAAGAGCAGTACAGCCTGTTTTAAATTGTACTCTGTCAGGCGGTACAGTATGTACATTCACCAGTTGGTAACTTCAATCAGTAGTCTCTAAGTTTAAGCTCTGCGCTGTCTATCTCTTACCCCTTTCTTTTCTGATCCTCTCTTTTCTCATCGACCTGGTCACCTATCGACGTGCGTCTGGTTCAACTGGAGGTTACTTTTCAGATTAATCGTTGGTTGGTATATAAAGTGTAAAAAACCCCAAAGATATTCAGTTTAGATTGATATAAAACAGAGACAGTCATCAAGTCGTCACATTTGACCGGCTAACACCATCAACATTTCACCAGCTTTAGTTGATTAATGACTCAAAGGAGGAATATTAATAAATGCTGCCTTTTAATCTTCTTTGATCCATTGATCAATTAATCAACTCATTAGGTTCAGTAAAACCATGTTATCATTCCAAAGAGCTTTGATTGCAAAGTAAGACAAGACAAAGTACAGAAGTGACACAGTAGCAAAACACTGATAAGTACTTTAGATTGCTATATAATTATATTTTGATTAGTTTAGAAAGTTAGAGCTCTAAATTGGACAAGCCAATGTACTTATGAGCAGATATTAGCTTATTGCATATGAACAGTTATAACATTATCATAGTACTGCTGACCTGAATGCTGGAACCGTCTACCATTTTAGTTTTTGTATTTTTCCCTCCACCAAGGAGGTTATGTTTTCGCCTGTGCCTGCGTGTTAGTGGTTGGTTATTCAGAAAGATTACACACAACTACTGGACAGATTTCCATAAAAATTAGAATAGCGCAGAATAGACCTCATTAACTTCTGGTGTGATCCAGGATCACTGTCTTTAACTTTATGAGATAACCATTTGATATTGGTTAATATCTCAGGGAATATTCTATGGATCGTAATAAAAAAAAAAAATCAGCATTAGCAATTAGTATTTAAGTGGCTGGTATCTATGACTGAGTACAATTTGATGCCAATCCAGATGAAAAGCCGGATGTAGTTGATATATATATATATATATATATATATATATACTTGATTGAATTAAAGGGGACTGTTGGGCCTTGGCAGAGGTGTGCACTCTACTGAGATCCATACTAGTTGTAAACACTTCCCTTGAATATACTTAATTAGGGGTGTGAATCTTTGGCAATCTCACAATTCAATTTATTTCCAATTCTTTTCAAAGGAGGCACTATATTGAGTCTTTTGCCCAGTAAACTATTCACTGGTGTCCTTAATCTGCTGACATACCATATGAAACTAGATAAGACAATAATAAAATAAAAGATCTGCCTCTTTATTTCAAAAAGTTAGCAGAATTAATGATTTAATTCATTTGAAAGCATACATGGCTGTATGTAGATTACAAAATAAGAGGCTGTGCCCTGCTGTGTTATTAATGTTAGAAGTCCAGCAGTGAGAGCAGCCTCTCTGCTGGGCTTTATCTGATGTCATTACTGCACATTTTGTACTTATATAAATATATACGTAAGTAATGAGCCCAAGTTTGAGGAAAGTTAAAAACAAGTTAGAGCCTAACTAACTTCTGCTGAACAGCGCTCTATGTGGCCACTAGTGGTAAATACAGGATGCTGGCACATGGAATCTCCCCACATTCCCCAAGATTGTCTTGAGTCATTTGCATAAAGGCCCTTCACACCAGCACAGGTGTTTACAGCACTTCCGTCTGATTGGAGCTCTGCTCAGGCAGAATTACAGTACGCTGGAAATGACGTACATTTACTTGACACCGTCTAACAATGACAGTGAGGTGTAATATATCACACCCTGACATGTGCAACATAGCTAAAGAAGGGTGAGGGATCAAGCACAGTGTGTACATGCTCACATAGTGCTGAGAGGACGTCTAATTAGCCAAACTAAGTCAAAACATCTGTGTGGGTGTTTACTGGGTCGCAAGAACTTACGTGACATCATGAGTGGAACGTGACCAAAGACCAAGTGTGAAGGAATGTACTCTGCTACCGAGCTTGTTTAAACAAATGAAACATATTTCAGTGCACATAAAGGAAGGCTGCACTTGAGAAGATGGTATTAGAAAGTGCCACCAGCTGATAAGAAGGCTGAGACACTGAGCTAAATGGTCCGATCAACTCGAGTACGACATGAGCTACGCTGAAGTGAAATGTGATTAAGAGTAGGCTTAGAAATAACCTCTTCCATCGCACTGACAGTGTCTCTGCTACAGTCAGGATTTATATGATTCTTCATCCCCATCTCACATATTTTATACTCATAACAACATAACAACACCTGAAAATAAAAAAGGCAGTGCATACGACTCTGCACAGCACCGACTATCACCGACATGTGTGAAACTGGATCTTATTTTATGGAAATAATGTTAGTCGGCTTGCCAAGTTATATGTCTTAGGCAAGTAATATTAATTTTAAGCTTTAAGCTATATGCTTGTGGCCAAACACACGGTGGTTCAATCCATCAGCATCCTCAGAGAAACTCGCAGCAGCTACAGGCGTGGTTCAGGTTGTGACAACCACTGAGACATGCGACTGTTGGTGCGAAAACAACAAAGATGGCACCTCAGGAGGTTGGCATAGCTGCTGCCATAGTATCGGTTATATCGGAACTGGAGTGTATATTTCATTAAAAAAAGGCATTTTCCTGTTGTCACAAGTCTTTGGTAATCACATCTGACGGATCATATTGTTTTATTCCCTAATATCAGCATCAGCAGTGGCCTCAAAAGTTGAGGGGCTCTACTCTGTAATGAAAACAATTACCTGTTGTGGTCCTTCATTGGTTTGACAACATAAAACAGCTACATGCTATTTGTTAGCATCTAACGAGAGCCACAATCTTTAGTGAAACAAACACACGATACAAGGTAGTAAACAGCTTAGTAAGTGGGTTACATGTAGACAACACTGTCGAACTAATCTATAGCATTAAACACACTGCATGGATCACTGAGAGCTCCTCCTCCCTGTGTCTACACCTCTGTGATGTAAGCAGGCCGTGGGACCTCGGGGACTTGGGCAGCGCCTGTTATGTAACTGGTTTTCCCTCAGACAAGAGGCAGGCAGGGGAGAGAGAGACTGGTTTTCCTTCCTGTCTCTCTCCCTCCCCCTTCCTCGCCCCAAACACCCTCTCCTCCCCTCCCCTCCCCTTCCCTCGCTATACATTAAGCCTCAACCTCAGAAAACCAGGACACTGCCTTCCAGCAACGAGCTATGGGAACGGAGGGGAGGGGGAGGAAGGTGTTAGTCGGAGCGGACGTCAAAAGAGGTCACGTCTGGCTGCGGGCAGAGATTATGGCTTTGTGTGAATGTATATATACATACATGGAGTGTTTTCGCATGGACTTTCTTTGTTTTATGATTTATTTCAGTAGCATTTTTGTTTAGTTTTCTTTGAGGAGTAATACATGTCACAGTAATATACATGCCATCAGTTTCCTGTGATATTAGTGAAATCCTGACAGGTGGAATGTACCTGACAAACACATACTAACAGCATTTTTAGCTTGATTTAGCTTCATATGGGTTATTAAGCATTGTGCATTGGCTTGGTAAGCTGCTTTAGGAAAAAAAAAGTCCTTTTGTCCAAGAAATCCTGAGAAAAGGACTCATAAAGGCTAATAAATCTGAGAGAAAGGTCGCTGAAAACTAATAAAATCCTATTTGGGTTACTGGGGGAAACTCCTGTAAACAACGTGAGTGAGAGTGCTTCCCCTGTATTATTATGTAGGCCACTCTCCTGCACTACAGGGAACTATCCTTTTTGGATGCACATTCATTCTTATCTCACACACAGCTATGGTCACATGAGTTGTCCTTTCTTGTCCACCTCTCTGCATGTTGGATTTCTTGACTGGATTGGAAGATTTTTAGACTAATGCGTAACGGCATGTCAAAAATGTCATGTCAGGTTCAGCCCAGGAACGGCATCCACTCGCAAAAATGTGGAGTGACAGTGGCAGTGAACTATGAAGTCGCGCGTGATGCACGCCATGAGGCAAAACAACCTTTACCATTAGTGTTTCGTGTAGACATTGCTGACCTGTGAACTCTGCTGTAATATTTTGCGCTGGTCATCACCTACCCTGATCCAGGACGCCTGGGACCGCGGAAATGAATCATAGAACCACGTCTGTCTGGTCCACAAACGAAGGCGATGATGTTGACCTCATCCTGGAATTGAAATTTCAAAACAGTCAACAACACATTCCTCCTTCAGAGCACACATTTACCCTAACCACACACACACACAGACATGGTATAGACTGCCTGTAATATGTGTAACTGTAATCTAATAGAACACAAACACACCACGCCTCAGCCCTGCAGGAGCAGCTATAGGCTGGTAACTACATTTCATATTTCATGCTGTCCTGTAACACATGCATGATTCATATCCAGTCTCAGGGAGCTCTTCAAGCACTTTGGCACACTCCAGCACAGCACTTGGATATGTCACACAGAAGGAATGTGGACAAGCATATATGCATATGTAGCCTATATATATATATATATATATATATATATATATATATATATCAATGAACATCTATAGGCTGCCTACAAGTTGGCACAAAGCACTATCTCTGCAGCTTATGGGTGCCATCTCTCACACGTCCAGACTGTGCAGCCATTTAGGGAAGTGTGAGTGCACAGAGACCCTATAGTCCCCCCCCACCACCACCACCACCTTAACCGTGAACCTCAGTCCTACCTGACCCAGGTCCCCTCTGCGTTAAGACAGGGGAAAAGAAAGCACATGGCAGGCATGCAGGACACTTTCTCTAATGGCACACCGGCGCGCACACACACACACACACACACACACACACACACATACAAACACACAGAGCGCAGTGGCCGTGCAGTCTTTGCATTAACCTGACGGTACAGTATGCAGGCCGGCGCGGAGCCCCGGGTTGACGTGAGGACAGCACGTAAAGACGCCTCCGCTGGATCTCGCTACATGCGGCACGTTGACACACTCACCAAAGCTCGACTTGTGGTACAAAACAGCCTCCTGCACCGTCAACATAAAGCCCCCCCCCCCGCGTGGACGAGGAACAGCCGGATTAACACGTGAGGAAAAGAAAGAAGAAGAACAAATACAAGCTGATAGAGTCCAGCTGATAAGCGTATCGATGACGGCTCTCCCGGTGGTAGCCCCCCGCTCTCAGTCCGCGATCAGGTGCGAGGAGACGGGAGCGCCGTGTCTGCCGGGGACTGCCAAAGCCATGGCCACGGTCTGCAGAGGAACTCTACGGCGTTTATTTGCTTTCTGCGCTCGGTCCTCCCCCCCTGCCTGTACAGTACGGGTGAATGCGGGTCAGGAGAAGCGGAGCAGCCGCCGGGAATGATTCATCACCAGGCTCCACAGCGCCCTCTACCGGCCGGGGAGCGGTACTGCAGCGGGGGGTTGCATAATCCCGAGAGCCTGGAGAGTTAAAGGGGAAGCTCACCCGTTTATTAAAATCAAGGTTTGAGCTGCAGGGTTTATTTAATAGTCAATACAACATAGGGCTGTAGAACAAAATGTAAGTTGTAGTCCCTACAAGAAAAAAACCTTTTATGGTGGAGTGTTGATGATGAGTTCAGGAGTCTCACGGCTTGAGGAGAGAAGCTGCTCTGTAGTCTGGTGGTATGACAGCGGATACTTCTGTATCTGTTGGCAGATGGCAGCAGGGTGAACAGACTGTGGCTGGGTGGGTGTCATCTTTTAGTACCCCTCTGGGCTCTGTGTGTGCAGACATCTCACTTCAGCAATGTCACTCGTGCTCAGTGGTTGGGTGACCTGCTGAAGAGCCTTCCTGTCCCGGGCCATGCATGAACCACACCAGTTTGTGATGTTTCCAGTCAGGATGCTTTGGATTGCTCCTCTGGAGACATTGGTGAGAACTTGGCACAGGGATTCTTAAGTTTCCATAAGAAGTAGAGCCTTCTCTGTGCTTGCTTTCTTTCTTTCTTTCTTTCTTTCTTTCTTTCTTTCTTTCTTTCTTAGTGTGATCCCAGGATCCCTGTTCACCTGCTCCACCTCAGCTCCATTGATGTAGACAGGGTTGTGTGTCTTTGCCTCCTTCTTTCTAAAATCAACAATCAGCGCCTTGGTTTTACTGACAGTGAGCAGTCAGTAGATTGTTCGCTGTGCACCACTCTCCAAGATTGTCGATTTCCTCCCGATATGAACTCAGAGTTGTTTTATAGTGGGGCCGATGATGGGGGTGTCGTCGGCGTACTTCACAATAGAGTTTCTCTTGATATCTGGGAGTGCAGTCATGGGTGTACAGTTTGAACAAGAGGGGGCCGAGCACACAGCCTTCCGGCTCCGGTGTCGAGCATTCAAGTAGGAGGTGTGACAGCCAGTCTGTGTGTGAGGAAGCCCGATATCCAGTTCCAGAGTGTGGAACTCACAATGCTGCATGCCTTACACAATAATGCTGCGATGATGATGATCAAATTACATGCTACTTGGAAAGTGTAGCCTGCTATTTACTTTTGACTCTTTAAAGTGAGTATAACTAATATTGTTATCATGATATTGACAATTTAAAAACAGTGTGAAGGGGTTTTGCTAGTAATGAACCTCCAAACCTGCCTGAATCTGCAGCTCCTTCAGCTTTACTGAGCATTATAGTGAGTATTAGCTCATTGTTAAGCTGCCACACCCACAATTTTATGGCTCTGTTTTACTCTCTGGGTACCAGACTAAAAAAAAAGAGCTAATTGAAGAGTGAATATTGGATTTATATTTTACCAAGTTGGACTCCAAATGAGTGCTAACATTGCTTCTAGATGTGTAAATAAGCTGATTACGAGTGAAATATCAACTAGATATAAGTAATAATGATCTAGGTAATGATTTGTCAACATTCAATAAAACTAAAATCAGTTTTTGCTATATTAAATACATTAAGCTGATAATGCGTTTGTATCCTTTAAAAAAGTAAAAAGTAAAAAGTAAAACTTTGGTTTTGCCTTGGAGTAGCCTACTTTTTTATGACGGTAGCTGGCCTTTGTAAAAAATACCAACATTTAAAAACAAAAAATTGCAATTTAAGAATATTTATCATCATTTTACTGTTGTAGTTAAATGTGGAAGTATAATCTTTAACTAAGCATCATGTGTATTTTGAGCTGATCCCTTGTTTTGTGTGTAAAATCACCAGCAAAGCAGGTTAACCACCTATTAGAGCAGTAAAACATAAAAAATGTAATGAAATGCAGGGTAGTAGAAGTAAAGATGTAAATGTTGAAGTAGGCTTAAAGTATAAATGCTTCAGTAAATGTGCTTTGGAGGATTTCTGTCTGGGTAAAAATGAAGTAATGAGGTTGAAAATCATCTTTCATCGGAATATTTAGTGAGAAAACAGAGAGTTAAAGGAGGTAACATGACAGACAACAAAGCAAAGTATAGTGGAGGTCACTGTGGCACTGCTTTCGAGTATGAATCGTTAACTCGGAGCTTTTTCACAAGTCCAGGATCAATGAGAACTAGCCTTGAGCTTAGCCCAGGGCCACATGCAGGACATATCTGGACACCATGTTGTCTCTTCGACCTGATGTTTGGATTTTCTCCTATGTATGTTCGATTTTCTTTTCAACGTTTTTATACATTATTACACACTTTGAGTGTCCCTGAACCAGAACCCTTGCTTTTCATCATGGCCGTGTTAATAAGGTGTATCTTTCTTTCCCGTTTTCTGCCACAATATGGCATGCAGCCTTTCCTTTTTGAGGATCCTATTCCCCTTTCAGACAACCCTGCTCTCCCTGTGAAAGCCTGCTAGTGCTTTCTATTGTTTGTCCATGATGGTATGGGTCTTAGTGGTCAGTTGAGTGTAGAGATCCTACAGATACAGATCTGCTGTAGATCTCTGTTTTGAAGCGCATTAACTTTATTAATGTAAATACAAGGGACGTGTCACCAGTTGTGTTTATGTCCAGGATATGCTCATATTCCAGGCCCCTTTTGGACTTGGCTCTGGTTTTGGAGATTCATTAAGATGATTTCGACTATTTCGACTCAGAAGACCCTCGGGCCCTCTAGATGGGTATCTGGGACCCACTGTGTCTTTCAAGGGTCACCATGTTTATGAGATCACGTTAAGTTCCCATGAACGCCCACTTTGCTGGTTCTCCCTGGCTTGTACACTGAATTTCAGAGGGAAATGAATGTAATGTTTTCACCCAAACTGCACATTTATCTGACAGCTATGTATCGTTGCAACTTTGCAGGTAAAGTTAAAAAAACAACTATAATGTGCATATCAAAAGGTTATGCCTGCTTATTCAGTGGATTCAACTACTCTTAATACTTTTACTTCCGTACAGTTTTGAATGCAGGACTTTTACTTGTGTTTTACTTCTACTTAAGTAAATCTGTTTGTGTGTTGGCTGGTTGGCTGGTTTGTCAGCAGGATGACACACAATTCCATAGTGGATTTCAGTGAAACTTGGTTGGAGCATTGTTCTCGACCCAGAACAGACCCCATTAACTTTTAGTGCAGATCTGGAGAAAGGAGCAGATCCGGGTAGTTTTCTCATTTTCTCTAACATAGATGAAACGGTTTTTTTCTTCTTTTCATTGATTTCTGAGGGAATAATACATAACACATTTAATTAATGTGTTGCTCTCTGTTAGAAGAGCAGAGAGAGGCACTGAGACAAGCCACTCGAGAACGTTCATTAAGTCACATCCTCTCCAATATTGCAGAAAATCCAACACGAGTCCCTCACAGAGAAATCTACAGTCCAGCAGCATTGAAGGAGCAGTTTGTAAGATATGGGCGGAATTTTTGTGTAAAGCCATGAGTTAATATAGCTGGCAAAAGACAGCAGCTGCCTGTTACTCTGCTGATATGCGGCCCCCTATGTTTGTGGAGCTACCTTTAAATGTTGGTCATGTTCTATAAATCACATTTAAACAACCTTAAAACAGCTTAAACAAATCGCCCACAGGTTTGTAAAGGCAACAAAGAGAGAGACGAAGAAAGTTCCTTATTTACTTTCCCATAAACCCATAAATTCCTCCCAAAAAAAAGAGAGCAGACACACAGCTGGAAGTTTCTTTTTCTTGTGCATCAGTGCTTTTTATTGCAATAATACATCTGCATGTTGATATATATGTACACGCGCACGCACACACACATTACACACACTCACGCATCGTCAATGGTCAGAACAGAACTTTGGACGATAAGCACTGAACATATTACATGAGAAAAAAACACACAAATTAACCACTGACTGTCTAAACCCAGATTCACACGAGAACCGAAACACACACATGCTCAGATTCAAAAGCACGTTCTGCCACCACGCACACACACACACACGCTCACATACTCGACACATGCAGCATAATGTTCCCCCACACATGCACACGAGTGGACACAAGCTCGAGTTGAGAAAAGGTCTTTTGAGTTGATGTTAAAAGTGCAGAATATTTTTTTAAAACACTGATGATGCCGTAGCTACACTAGCTGGACTGAACTGTACTGTACGCTACACAGACAGACAGACAGGCCCACAATCCAACATTTACACTCACTATTACAGTAACCTGGTAACATCTCCAGAGCAATAGGGAAGAAGAATCATACTGATATAGTACTAAATAGACTGTAGACTGATCATTAAATTATTCTGCTGATATACTGTATTTTGTCTATATATACTATTTACAGAACATGGACATGTTACATACTGTATATTTAAAGGGTTTACATTTACACATGGAGCTGCTTCTTTTTTTTTTACAGCCACTACATATTCACTGAAAGCCTCCCACAGATTCACGTAGAAGCTTGTGTTCGCGAGGATACACATCACACTAACGATAACTACAGCGGGACGAGAGATATGCAACGAATACAACGAATACTATAGCGAAAAAACATACATGGCTTCTTTTTTACGTTATTTTTTACGCACGATGCACAAAACAGCACTTTTTACAATCATCTATTGCAATTTTCCTTTACAGATAACAGTTGTAACAGTACGACTTCCAGTAGATTGCTGCGATATGTACGTGAGGTCGTTGATGAGAAAGGAGGACAGCCGAGGCGGTTATATCGCCCATGGAAACATGCTGAGATAAAGAGGACCTGTGTGTGCCTCGCTTTTGACCAGGTGTGTATTTAGACTGACAGACGGATGGATCACTGGGTGGATGGATAAAAGGGAAGATCCCCTTTTTTCTCCCCCTCTTCTTCGTTTTGCCTCATGGGTGGCTTGCTGATGGTAAGATGATCGCTTCACTCCCTTTAGCCGATCTACTCGTAGAAGCTGCGATCACTAGGGAAAACAGAAACAGCAGAGGAGGAAGGAGAGGAGGGTTTAGTGTTGGTTGTGTTGCTTTACTTCCCCTCTAATAGAACTCCTATTAAAGATGGGTCCTTTTTTAGCAAGCCTCGACAAACTCCAGTGTACTCACACAACACCAGCACAACGCTGGGCGGTGTCTTGAGTAAAAGAAAAAGTGACGGGCGGCATTTAACAGGCTATAAAACAAGAAGAGAGCCACAACATTAAACCATTGACTTTATTTACACTCCTGCACTCTTGATTCTGTGTAAGGAGGGTTCAATAGATTTGCTTTATTGACATAATACTGTAACATCCTCCAACACACAGTCTAAAACTATATTTCATGTAGCTCTGCAGGCTCTCACTTTAGCCATCTACTCAAGGTTAGGGTTGCACCAGCTATTTGTAAATTCAGAAACAATCCTTTGTGTTAAGTCCTTCTTTATTTCTCCCATAAAACTTCAGAAATGTCTTATGTGTACAGACGTTCATATGGATTGCACACATAGGAAAGGCTCTCATGTTAACTACTTGTGTTCACAACAACTCAAGACGGTTGTATGATTACACAATTGGTTGTGTAAAATGGTTAAAGATACCATGAAATTACAAAATAACACTATATATATTAAAGCAGCTGGAAGGAACGTTGGTTGGTTAAGATCATGATCCGGCTCGTACATGCGTTTGTTAGTTAGTGACAGAAAAAGCGCACTGTATTTTCAATGCTATTATTCTCTTTTAAACACAGCTTTTTGCAGGATGCATGTTGATAAGGTAATATATCTTTCAGTGGCTATGGAAGATCAATAAATGTAATATGACGATGCTGATTTTTTTTTTTTAACCGACAGACTACAAAGCAGCTTCTTTCTTTCAGCTGTGAGACTCCTCAAATCATCCTAAGAACTCCACCATATAAAAGTTTTATTTCACGACTTATCCAACAAAATCGAAATCCAATCTGATGACAAGAACAAAGTGTGACTATGTAAAAATGGCCAATCTTCTTGCTGACTTGCTTATGTGGGTCATATACAGGCCTCAGTATGAAATTAAAATAGTTTCATAAACAGTCAACACTCTTTATAGTATGTTCAAATATGAGTTTCATAACATTAAACAACAGACTGTAGAGGACATGAGCATCAATGTTTGCTAATTTTTCAGATGGATATATTTATGTTTGCAAATTATATCTATGACTTGTATGTTGACGTGAACGCTACATACGTGCTGGATAACCCTGATATAATGTCACACAGCATCAGGTAGACTTCAGTAATGTGTGATGCTAGCTAGCCCCATCCAGTTAACGGCAAACTGTTATGCTAACAGGAAGTCTTGGTTAACGCAGTATAAATGACGGTGTCATATACACCTGCATATTTTCCATGGTGAAATACATGTATTTCAGACTGTGCACCTTATTTGAATGCATGTGAAATATCCAGATATGCTAACCAAACTAATGCTAGTGAATAATTTAGTCTGACTCTTTTAGCATGTGTTTGTAACATATATTGCACATTTTTGTGAAATGGCATTTATTCACCATCACTTCTGATCAAGTGTAAGGTCACGTGATGACCATATTACTTTCATTTACTAGCAAGCTAACGTTAGCGTAAGTACATTTTGTTAGCTATCAAACAGCTATGCCTGTGTGTGCTTTGGTGCAACCCCCTTTTTGATTTAGTAATGTATTATCTCCCTAAAGTCAACACTTCATTAGCATTAATGCTAAGTTTACATTTACAAGACAACTGCAAGCCACTTCTGAAACCTTACAGGCCTGTTCTGCTGCTGAAACTGTACATAGAAACACCCAGGTTCACTGTAGTGATATGAGTCATAAGACTGCTTGCAATAATAAAATAAAGATGAAGAGGAAGAAAAAAAAAACAGTGCATACACTACATACATTATGAATGACGCTGTCAAGGTGAAGGCTTATACTATTCAAGATACACATGTTGTACAAGGTTCCTGTGATGTGATGTGATGTGATGTAAAAAGACAGACATGTGAAGACACAGGACAGGTTTCATAAGACCTTCAAAGCGAGACTATTTCACTTCATACCACACTATGCTCTTACAAATTACAAGATGAATTTGAAAGAAAAAAAAAATAATTTTTTTTTAATACAACCTTTTGCAGTCTGATACAGGAGCAGGAGCTCATGGCTGGTTGACTTCTCTTTTAGCATTTATCATTGTCATGTATGAGCTAGCAAGTCACATAGTCTCGCTTTAAACGTTGAAGACATGAACTGTGTAAAATAAAACATTTGTACTCAGTGTAAATGCCTTCCATGTACACTAAAACAGTTATTTAAAGGTTCAACTGCAATCAAATCCTAGAGCTACAGGAAAAAACAAATGCGTTAATGCTAATGCGCTAGCTAACTAGGAAGTGACAGGTTTTGTACTTCTAACCTTCAGGCACACGTCTCATTTGCTTTGCTGTTGACCTTACCGGTGTGCAGCAAGAGTGATCGACAGCTTAAATTCGGATTTGATCGCCTTCATTCAACCTGGTGATTGCAAAATAAAGCCATTATGGTAAATAGTTGGTGTGAGGGGATCACTGATTGTTAGCCTTTGTTTTTGGCAGCTACTTGCAGTGTGGAAATATAAGATTTAAGTCTTCAACATGTATGATTGTGTGACATTACTGTGCACAGTCGGTGATGTGTATGGAAATAACAATATACTGACACATAATGGTCTGAAGAAAATAAAGAGGGAAGATGGGAGAAACTAAAATGGCCTAAAATGAGAACAAAATAAGAGGGTTTAGGTAAATGGAGGCTCTTGACAAGCGATGAAATTGAATATGATTGGTGTGGAACGGCTGTACTTACGCCCCCTCGTCTCTGAGCAGAGACAGGAACTTGGTCACTCTGTAATCCTGGTCCATCTAGAGACGGCAACAGAAAGAAAAAGGAAGAGAAGAGATTGAGCAGTCTGTCTAGAAATATAATCGACAACAGAAGCGGTCTTTCCCAACACTATGGAGGTCCACTAAAGCTTGTGACTAAATATCCCCATGGTACAGTAATATCATCGCAGACAGTGGAACATTCATGGTCATTTTAGCATTCAGCAGAGAAGACCGCCTCTTTATGGAGCTCTCTGATCAAGTGGGCAGGGATGCCAGAATATTTTTGTTCTCTTTTACTGTATGGGGGAAGGAGAGACATGGGCACTGACCAAACACTCTGTAACAGTGATTACTGCTGGAATACAGAGTTATCAAACACTCGTGTTAATAAAATACAGTTTATTATGTACAGCAGCTTTAAAGTGCCTGATATTAAATTTAAGTGTCAAAAGAAATAAATCAGGCAATAAATACACTTTAAAAAAAGCAAATAAAGTGAATTACACATATGTTTATATGTTATATACCATATGTTACAGGTCAACTGAAAACAGCCTGGATGATTATTGGATCCGATATTCAGCATTTTTACAGTTGGAGTTAAGATAAGAGATAAAATATATCAATTTAGAAATACTTTGGCTCCAATGCAGGAGGCAATCTACAAAGGAACTATGAACTAAAGTAATAAAATAAATCTGGTGGAGAAAAAGTACAATATTTGCCTCTAAAACCCTAAAATGAACTGGAGTGGAAGTTTAAAGTAGCAGAAAATTGGAATACTACTGATAATAAGTAAAGTTCCTCAAAATTGTACTGACAGTAAGTACAGTAGTTGAGTAAAAGTACTTAGTTACATCACATTATAGACACATCAGTAATGAATAATTATAGGCCCATATCGAACCTCCCAATCTTAAGTAAAATCATTGAAAAAGCTGTTTTTCAACAGCTGAACAATTACTTAATAGTAAATGGCTGTTTTGATGTCTTCCAATCAGGATTTCGACCACATCATAGCACTGAGACTGCTCTAGTCAAGGTCCTCAATGACATTCATTTAAACACAGACAATGGCAAAATTTCAGTCTTAGTATTACTGGATCTCAGTGCTGCGTTTGACACAGTCGACCAAAACATACTACTGGACCGATTGGAAAACTGGGTGGGACTCTCTGGTACAGCACTAAACTGGTTTAAATCCTATCTAAATGATAGAGACTACTTTGTGTCTATTGGTAATTACACATCTGAACGGATGAAAATGACAAGCGGAGTACCCCAGGGCTCCATTCTGGGGCCTCTACTATTCAACATTTACATGCTTCCTCTAGCTCAGATAATGGAAAACAACAAAACATGTTACCATAGTTAGCAGATGACACACAAATTTACATAACCATCTCACCAGGGGACTATAATCCCATACAAACGCTAAGTAGATGCATTGAACAAATCAATGATTGGATGTGTCAGAGTTTTCTTCAGTTAAACAAAGATAAGACTGAAATAATTGTTTTTGGAGCCAAGGAAGAACGACTCACAGTCTCTGCTCAGCTTCAATCTATAATGTTGAAAACTGCAAACCAAGCCAGAAACCTCGGTGTAATAATGGACTCAGACCTGAACTTCAGCAACCACATTAAGTCAATTACAAAGTCGGCCTACTATCATCTTAAAAATATATCCAGGATAAAAGGACTTATGTCTCAGCAGGATTTAGAAAAACTTATCCATGCATTTATCTTCAGCAGACTGGACTACTGTAACGGTGTCTTTACAGGACTCTCTAAAAAATCCATCAGACAGCTGCAGCTGATTCAGAACGCTGCTGCTCGAGTCCTAACAAGAACCAAAAAAGTAGATCACATCACTCCAGTTCTCAGATCTTTACACTGGCTTCCTGTCAGTCAAAGAATAGATTTCAAAATCCTGGTGTTGGTTTATAAAGCACTGGATGGTTTCGGGCCGAAATAGATTTCTGATCTGCTGCCACGTTATGAACCATCCAGACTTCTGAGGTCATCAGGCTCAGGTCTACTTTCAGTCCCTAGAGTCAAAACTAGACATGGAGAAGCAGCGTTCAGTTATTATGCGCCACACATCTGGAACAAACTCCCAGAAAACTGCAGGTCTGCTCCGACTCTCACCTCTTTTAAATCAAGGTTGAAGACCTTTCTGTTTGCCACAGCCTTTCACTGAAGCAATTTTAAGACTTTGAACTGCACTGTGACTTTTGTTTTTTCTCTGTGACTTTTGTTTTACTTTCCTATTTCTTAACTTGTTTCAATGTTTTGTTTTAATGTATTTTAAATGTTTTACTGTAATTGTATGCGCCTGTAAAGCACTTTGAGTTGCCCTGTGTCTGAATTGTGCTATACAAATAAACTTGCCTTGCCTTGCCTTACATTGCACTGTAACTATTTCTTGGTCTAAGTAGATGCAACGTATTGCAGAATCACATGACTGACACTGGCGTCAAAAAACCCTTCTTTTTCCCATTTATAATGATGATAATGGCGTTTAAAACAATGAATATTCACAAACCCCCTGAAACAAGTCTTTATTTGTAACTTTTATAATCAGAAGTTGGTCGATTCAGTCCAAGTCAAAATGTTTAAAGTCTACAATAACCATATCATTAAATGATTAAAGCTTATGTGTATCATTAAATGATTAAAGCTTATGTGTGCTCACAGGGACCAGAAGGCAGGAGCACATTACACCTGTTTTAAAATCGCTGCATTGGCTCCCCGTGCGTTTCAGGATCGATTTTAAGGTTCTATTATTAGTTTTTAAGTGTCTTAACGGTCTTGGGCCTTCTTATCTTTCTGATTTGCTTTTACATTACTATCCCTCGCGGACCCTGAGGTCCTCCGGCTCCAACCTTTTAGTCATCCCAAGTGTTCGGACAAAAACCCACGGTGAGGCATCATTTTATTACTACGGCCCACGTCTGTGGAATGGCCTGCCGGAGAGCCTCAGGGCTGCAGAGACTGTTGATGTTTTTAAAAGCAGGCTCAAGACACACCTTTTTAACTTGGCTTTTAATTGATCTCTTTTTATCCTTCTTCTAAACACCTTTTAACTTGTCATTTATGCTGTTTTACTCAGATCTTAGGCTGTTTTTTTTTTTGTTTTTTTTTGTTTTTTTATTAACTTTTATGATACAGTTTTAAGAATGGTACCTTAACTTTTTTCTTTTAGTCTCTTTCTTAATAGTCTTAAATACTTTTAACTTCTTTTAGTGTTGATTTTATCCTGCTCTCTTTTTATCTTTTAGCTCCAGTGTTTTTTTCACAGGGGGCCCTCGACGCTGGGAATAGTTTGATCCGCCTATGGGGGTGCTGCCCTGGGGGCTGTCCTGGCCTGGACGGGCGGGGTGGTACTGCACCGCGGCCATCCCCAGAGCCGCGGTGTGGGCTCCTCTGTCTGTCCTGGTTGGGTGGTTCCCGTGGCGGTGCCCCCTTGTGGCCATGGATCAACATGATTTCCCAGCGTGGATGGCTCCCCAACGTTGCTTTCCTCACCTGGATCCTCAGTGCCCAGCCATACCCTATCTTAATGAGTGTATGTTTGTGGCTGTGTGTGCATGCCTAAGTGAGTGAGTGAGCGCATGTACTTGTGTGTATGTGTGTGCTTGCGTGTGTGTGCATGTGTGTGTGTGTGTGTGTGTGTGTGTGTGTGTGTCGGGGTGGCGGGGGGGGTTCGGGTCTTTTAAGTTGTACAGCACTTTGTGTTGCATTTTTAATGTATGAAAGGTGCTATATAAATAAATAAAGTTTAAGTTTAAGTTTAAGTTTATGCCGGTTTATGATCTGTTACTCATCAGTGCTGTGGTGAGTCTCCCGTACCTGCAGCGACATCTCGATGAGCACCAGGAGTTTCTTGATGCCGATCCAGACCCTCTTTCCTTTGAGCTGGTGTGCGATGTTGGCCCGCTCTTTGTCTGAGAAGCTCCCCAGCAGCTGCAGAGGAAAACAAAGGAAGATGGAGATTTTCATTACTGCCTTCAAAACCCTCCCACCAAAAAGCAGAATAAAGAAAGGGCGGCACTGAAAACACCCTTTGAACAATGTCTAGACCACTTACATTATTCCAGTCAATGAATTTAGCAAATGTGGTTTTTTTTACAGCTTCCAGGAAGGTTACAAGGTTGGATAATTCAAGGCTGTGTGTGCATCAGTGTGCGCTCTTGAGAAAGGGGAAGTGGTCGTGTATAATTCATCCCCTTCATCTGTGTGTCCTTGTGTGACAGCACAATTATGAGCGTATTTACCTTTAAGCAACCACATGTATGACTACATAAAAGAGAGTGCCTCTGGTTGTGTGTGTGTGTGTGTGTGTGTCAATACCTCTAAAGCGTCGACCAGCTGCTCCCCAGTAGAGATGTTGGGGATGTGGATGGTGGTGCTGAAGGCGTCCAGCATCTCCATCTCCTGCAGCACGTCCTTCCTGCTGGTTGTGCCGATGATGAGCAGCTTCCGACCCTGCGGGAGGAAAAACATGACTCGGTTTGTCCTTTGTTAATTACACCACATGGGTGACGAGTGAAGATTAACTGTCCATTCACAAATTCACGAGTGAAGAAAATTTAATATTAATGAGTATGGACAGCTATAACCACAGGCTCAATGTCTATATATATCTCTATATAATTAAAAGGCAAAATATTGAGAACTCCAGCTACATTACATCATTTGTTGAAGCAGAAAAACAGTGAAATAAAACACAAGATAAAGGCAAGAGATAACAAGGGATTTGCTGACTATCGTAACAGATGCACTCTGACCTTTGGCGGAGCTTTCTTCAGCAGCACCAGCAGAGCCTGGAGCACCAGGTTGGAGAAACGAGGTCCGATGGGGACGTAGTCCAGCAGGCGCTCGATGTCATCCACCACCACGCAGCTGAGCTGAGACTTATAGGCATCATCGAAGACCTGAAACAGAGGGAGGATAGAGGGCGGGACAAATAGACAAAGGGAAGACAGACAGGGAGGATGCACGACGACATTCGAGGATGGAGAAAACAAATGGAGGAGTCAGCAGTGAAAGAGAAAGAGCAATTAAACACATTAGATCCTTCCATGAGCCATTGTTTACATGCAAATGTTGAATTGTTTGCTGTCATACTATAAGGGGTTAAAACACACTGCGGCACGTACCTTTTTGATTGCCTGGCACTTGGAGATCTCTGAGTTTCCAATCATCTTGTCTGGAGAGCAGATCTTAATGAAGGGGAACTGCGAGTCCTCTGCAATCTTTGCTGCCAAGGCTGTCTTTCCACTGTGTGGTGGACCTGAGTGTGTGTTGAGAGGTGAGGAGGGGTACAATTTAATGCCTGCATGTGTTTGTGTTTGTATGTGTGAAGCTTTTCTAAAAAAAACATGATATTTACATGAATCATTGCAAATGCTAGGAGTTTGTCCTACTGTAAACAGAAATTAACCTTTACGGTAAGTGCTTCTGTGTGTGTTGTGTCCTTTACTCTGTTTTTGTGTGTGTTTCTGATCCCTTACCCTCCAGCAACACAGCCACCAGCGGTGTGCGGTCGCTGTTCTTGGTCTGCTGTACCAGCAGCTCTCCATCATCCAGCACATGAGTGACTGGGTCACCCCATTTAATGATGCCGTTCATGATGTAGCTGGCGTAATCCTCCTGGTTTGTACCGAACGCCTGGATGAAAAGAACTGTGTTAAGTTCTGTGCTTTGCCTTGTCATTTTTACAGGATTATACTGCATTCTGCAGTCAGGGACATTTAAAGAGACCTGGTACATACAGGTTTGATGTCGTTGTTAAGGGATCCCATGAAGTCGCTTCTGGTGACCTGCAGCTTCTCAGCCCTCTCCATGTCCACCTCCACTGTAGATGTAGCCTGGAAGAGAATGCACATATACAACTGCATCAAGATAACGTCAGGTTTAAGGGTCGCTCCACTTATTTAAGTCAGCCTGTGATAACTGACATGACACTAATAACCCTAATAAAACCCTGCATGAAATAAAATCTTAAATACTATTTTTAAAAGCTGTTACAATGGATATATTATAGTAGTTATTGATCACTACAGTAGCATCCCAACCCAGCCCTTTGTGTATTTGAAAGTGTCAGGCGACCTTGATGTGTCGGTTCATGGCGGTGGACTGAGCGGCCCTGACCAGCCCCTCCAGCTCTGCACCGCTGTAGTTCTTAGTCTCGGCTGCCAGTTCCTTGATGTCGACATCGGCGGCAAGCAGGTTGAAGCTTTTCATCTTAGTAGTGTGGATGTTCAGGATCTGGACACGGCCCTTCTCGTCAGGCAGACCTGGAGGTTAGACGGTGACGAACATAGAAATGGGAAATTAGTAATATAGCGCTCATACTGAGTCTCTATTCGCACATTCAATTCTATTCTGATTTATTGGCATGGTATTCTGATTAAAAACATGTTGCCGAAGCGTACAATGAAAACATGAAGAGTAGAGATTTAGACTACAGGGAATTCATTAGTTACACTAAAACGTATGATAAAATGTATATTCTGTGTATTTCAGTATACAAAGATTTAAAAAAGTCATACATGGAAGCATGTCTTACTCTGTGACAAGAAAACAGTTGGTTTAAGACAAGCAGACATGTTTTAATAATTGTGGAGCCCCAAAATAAAACTAAAAATAATTATTAATATTAATTAAAATGAGAGATATGCACTTGAAAATAATATAAAGAAGTTTGAAGTATGTTGTCTGTGAACTTCTAAGTAGCATTATGCAATTATTATTATTGTCTTTATTTTGACAGATATTATGATTGTGATATGATTCATAATTAGTGGGAATGATCACTTATGTGTCACAATTTTCAGCATTTTTGCTTTTTTGATCCAATAAAGTGGAGTTCAAAGGTAAAGCATGAAGCTGATGTCATACTTTGTCTCCCAACACTTTGGTGCTGCGTAGAAAAGCTCTTCTTTTTGAAGGAAAGGTGACTGGAATTGTCTTTCTATGAGAAAACAGACTTATTTTGTTTTCCCCTGTCCTCTGTCTTCTATGGCAACCTATTCAAATGCGCAGTTGGTGATCATGTGCATTTTTGCGATTTCGTTATATACCAGAAATGCATGAAACAACACATAAGACTTCCCACTTGCACAGTTCAGGAGGCTTCACGAGAAACTGCCTAACACGAAAGGTGACATTTCAGCACGTTGAAGTCATGGTTATGGATGAGGAATTCTATCTTTAACCCTCACAGCGTCAAGTCGAGTTGTTTCTACAGAAAGGAAGAGGAAGTTGAACACTCACTGATCTCCATCTTGACCTCAAACCTGCCAGGCCTCATCAGGGCGTCATCTATCAGGTCAGGCCTGTTGGTCATACCTGCAGAGGAAGAGGAAACAACAGTGAGAGAAGAAGCGGAAGGAGGGAGGGCACGAATGCTGACCGGTATCAACCGCATGAAATACATTTCTAGAAATTTGTCACAGCGACGTCTGTGCCGATACATGGAATAACAGAGGAAACTGACTTTATATGGAGTTGGATGATATGATATGATATGGATATGGATGATATCACACACACATTGCATATATTACATGTATTCAGTTTAATAATGTTGATATTATTTCATATGTAAACCTCAATACATTTATCATACTCAGTCAAAAAAGGGTATTTGTCACGAATCTGATCAAAATGAACTCTTTGAAGCCAACAATGGGCCTCATGCAAATCAAATCAGACCTACGAGTGATCTAATTTATTCTATCTCATTCCAATATTAATATTCTGTTATGATGTCATCATTGTGGCTTACTAATTCTGCCCTAGAGACACATCGTTAGCTGTTTATCATTATTTTTTTACAGCAAATTGTTTCAGTTCCACAGCGTGGAGCAGAGCTGACAGCCTTATATAGTAATTAAAGTGAAGGGGATTACGCTAATGATCAAATCTCACAAGTGCACACCTGTTCACAAACAGATGGCGCTCATCAAGTTGAAGTGAGCAGTTAATGAGAGTCTGACTTGGAAAGCTCATACGACAAACCTCAGGGTGAGAAGTAAGAGAGATTTAAGACGAGAATGCGGAAATGTTGTTTAGCCAATGAGACTTTTACAAAGAAAAGTAAAGGTGTTGGTGCCTGTCTAATGATGATGTTATTGGCCAAGTTGTCTAACCTCTTCAAAAAGTATGACAACCAACTGAATTTGTATTAGAATTATTGATATTCATTGAAATAAATCAATACATTAACATAGACGAATGATTTGAGTCATCTGGTCTCAAGTCAAGTCTTTTACATCCAAGTTGAGTCTCAAGTCATTTATTTTCTGTCAAGCCAAGTTGCAAGTCATGGTTACTGTTTGCTGTATTTGTAAAACTGATGTGTTTATTGTCAATAAAGTGATTTCTTCCTGTAAATGTTAAATCAGTTGAAACAGTGTGTTCAGACAGCTGAGAGATGGAAGCAGACAGGCTGGGACGATGATGCTGCGACAAACGGACACTTTTTAACGAAGATAGAAGCAACTTCATGTACTTAAAGCTGTCCACTTGTGATCGGACCACTCGGGACGCATGCTGATACCAGGTCTGAACAGCCAATAAGAGCCTCCGGGGCAGCTGTAACGCTGCTTGGTTTGGATTCTCTGGAGTCCCATTACTGGCTGTTTTGATGGTGATGGTGGTGAGTGCTGCCTCACACGGTGCTCTTAAACAGCATTTCACTCGTTGTGGGACATAAAATATCTTTCAATGCTGAATATGTGCACAGAAAATAAACACCACTGGAAGGTAAACAGTCTGGAGCCAATTTCAACAAAAGCCATTTGCATGTGTTTGGCAATTGATTGTCACTCTCAGCTTACAGAGAACAGCTGGGCTCTTGCGCACTCATTCATGGGCTGAAAGTGCGCTATTTGACTTGATTAGTGAGTGTGTGTGTGTGAAACGTGCCTCTCCAATCACTATAATGTATCACAGAGCTGGTGAGGATGTGGAATGGGGTGAATCAGTCTCCTGTGATGCTACTGACCGATGACCAGGATGTTGTTCAGTTGCTCCACACCGTCGATCTTAGACAGAAGCTGGTTGACCACGGTGTCATGCACACCTGTGCTGCTGGCGCCCGTGCCTCTCTGCTTGCAGATGGCATCCAACTCGTCAAAGATGATGATATGGAGCCCGCTGTTGGCTCCCAACTGTGGACGGACAGGTTGCGTTTAAAAATCGATCAATTCAGTTTTGTTTTTTAAATGAACAAGTAGAAATATGTGCTCACCCTCTTCTGCTCCTCCTCTGCCTCGGCGAACAGCTTGCGGATGTTGGCCTCAGACTCTCCCACGTACTTGTTGAGGATCTCCGGGCCGTTGACGACCTTTGGCTCACGGGCGTTGAGCATCTTGCCAATTTGCCTGGCCATCAGTGTCTTACCACAGCCAGGGGGCCCAAACAGCAGGATACCCTTCACATGCTTGCACCCTGGAACAAAGAAAGAGGCGACACATGATGAAGGGCAGAGATAAAGAGCAAGGGAGAATAAAATGGGAGGAAAAAGAGTGAGATGGGAGAAATAAAAAGAGTGAGAAGAATGAGAAAGGAAGAAGTCAGGGGAAAAGGCAGGGATGAGGCAGGAGAGGGGGGTAAGACATTGAGAGAAAAGAGATGTATGCATGTTATAAAATGGTTTTATGTGCTTAAAGCCAGAGGGAGCAGAAACCGGGTTAATAAAATGAATCATAAAACCAATGAATAAATTGTGTGTTATTGTCTCTCATTGTGCATGTAGATGAGAAAAAATATTTGTGACTAACCCTGTTTCCTGCATTATATTACATTCTGCTACCACAGGGAGTACATAATATAGAAATGTATTAGCAAGGTTAGGTTATCCAAACCAAATGTTTGATCCATGATGTAAAATATTTTTTTTACAATAAGAACACTTCACTTGTTGGTTGACAAAAAACATTAATTTACAGTAAAACCAACAGCAAATGCTGAAGACAGAGACATTTCAAATCTTGTGCATACAGAGAAAAACAAAGACATAATGACAACCTGTGGGAGCCAAATTATAATTACAATAATTGATTTAATTGAATAATAAGTTAATTATAAATATGTAAAAGGTCGGCTAAATTCATTTGATTTAATTCATGTTTGGTAAGGATGATGTTTTTGGTAGGAAAACAGTATTTTTAAGGTTTCTGTTAGGAGAGTCATCTTATGTTACTGTCACTTTAAGAGAGTAGGTCTCTTGGGTGCACAGAGGTGTTTAGTGCAGTTGAGGCTCAATTGAGGACCGAGCCACACAGTTTTCTTACCGTAGTACCTTTGCTGATTAGAAAGGCTTAATTTGGATCAATCCTGTAATAAGACACAGCAAAACCTTGGAATAAATATATTTTGTTTTATCTTTTTACATCGGAGTCCTGTGGAAGTTTTTTGCTGCTCAAGCGAATGTACACAAGTCAAGTTAACACTATGGATGAGCTTCAGCTCCCACACAACCCAGAAAAGGATGGTGGACATTACCACAAAAAAAGCTTCACTTGGATGAATGGACAAACAAAGGATTCGTAACCACAAGGGAAGAGGAATTACAACTAATACAGGATACAGTGGTCGTGAGTAAAGTGAAACTCTCAACTTTGCAAAGAAAATGTGCTGAGTCATGTGCTAGTTAGCAGCCTAGCCACAACATCATCGTTAAGGGACACATATGGGCAGTGTCAGCTATCTTTGTGTACTGTAATGATCAGACTTCAAGCAATTCACATCGGCTAGTGTGTAGTTTTGCACATAAGGCATGGAGCACGGAGATGAGGATTTGGCTACAGTTGTGGATGCTAGGGCAGGGAAGGTCTCAGCTAAGGCAATGGAGGAAAGGCTGCAACGTGCCGTTAGCACACGAAAGGCCAAGCTGGCTAAGCTAACAGGTAAAATGAACCAGATACGTCAAGCAATGGATGAAAGTGGGTGATGGCTGCTTAACAGTAATTCAAACCAAAATGGTGGATTTTAAAAAGCTATTTGGAGTGTTCTGTGGCTTGAATATCAGTGCTAAGGAGATATTTCACCAACTTTCTGAAGAAGACATGATCAGGGATCAAGCTAACTGGTTTGAACCTAAGGCTTATAGCTTTAAAGATTTTGCAGAGAAGGCTGAGGCTTGGATTAAAGGAGCTCAGCTACGCATTGAAGAAGCTACAGAATACAATGAAGCGGTTCAGCCATCTGATAGCATATCTAGCGCATCCTTCCCATCATTGAAGCAAGGTTCCAAGGCGGCTTCTGGGCATTCTTCTCGTGCATCGTCTTCTGCTTCATCTACTCGTCTGAAGGCAGAATTGGAGAGAGCTACATTGTTAGCCAAGGCATCCACTCTGAAAAGGAAACAGAACTTGGAGGAGCAGGAAGCTAAGCTTAAAAGAGTAAAGGAGGAATTAGAGATTCAAACTGCTTTAGCAGCATCTGATGCTAAAATTAAGATCTTGGATGAGTTTGAAGGGTTGCGTATCTCATCCAGAGCATCAAGTCGTGATGGCATGGACTCCTACGTAGGTTTAAAGCCCCCCTCACACACAGACAGGCAAGCAGCGCAAGGTAAAGATATTCAACCCAATGTCCAAAGAACAGCCGCTGCAACTGCCCAGACACAACTACAGGCACCGGAAACATTGCAAGGTGTTGCTGAAATGCTAACGAAGCAGCAAAGACTTGCTACGCTGCCTCCTCAGAGCATTCCTGTGTTCAAAGGAGACCCCCTAGAATATCTGTTGTTCAAAAGAGTGTTTGAACATGGAGTGGAGAACAAGACAGAGAGCAGCAAAGATCGGCTCTATTTTATGGAGCAGTATACTGCAGGACAGCCTAGGGAGCTGGTAAGGAGTTGTCTCCATATGGAACCTGAACATGGCTACTGTGAAGCTAAGAGACTTCTGGAAGAACACTTCGGGAAACGCCTACAAGATTTCAGTGGCATATATTAACAAAGCTTTGAACTGGCCTACTATCAAGTCTGATGATGGAGAAGCTCTTCAGTCTTTCGGCCTCTATCTCACAGGATGTTGTAATGCTATGACTGATGTGGAGTATATGGTGGAGCTGGATAGCGCAGTTAACATGCGTGCTATCATTGCCAAGCTCCCATATAAGCTGAGGGAAAGATGGAGAAGCGTGGTCTGTAGTATTCATGACCATGGAAATCACAGAGCCAAGTTTAATGACCTTGTGGATTTTATTAACAAGCAAGCGAAAGAAATGTTACACCCCAGGGCTCCAGACTAACTTTTTGCATTGGTTGCACTGGTGCACCTAACTTTTTTTTTTAGGTGCACCAGCAGAAAATTTAGGTGCACCCACATTTTTCATTGCGTCGCCTTTAACGCCAAAAGGTCACCTTTTTATAGCTTTCCATAACTTTCATATAATGTGAATGATTTTTTAACAACAATAAGGTGTAGAGAAATGATTTTCTTAATTTTCAGCCCAATTATATATATATATATATATAAAAGAAAAATAAAGTGTTTAAAGTGCTGAAATTGAACATTTAAAACATAAACTAAAACATTAGCAAACCAAAACATTAAGCAAAATAAAACATTTCCAAATAAAAGTGCTTGTGCTTAAATGAATGGTCAAACTTAAACATTTCAAGTAAAATAAAACATTTCCAAATAAAAGTGCTAAAGTCTTCCAAAGTCTTATAGCAGGTCTCCTCTTGCTGGCACATGCCCCTCAGATGGCCAACACTTGTAATTTGGCCTTCTTGCCCTTTGGCCTTGGCTGAACCAGTTTGCCACACTCTCCCTAGCATCAAAATCCTCCAAACTAGGCCCCTCCACACTGATTCTGATGAGATCTTCCACTGTGTCTGTGTGGAGTGATGCTCTTGCATCTGATTTAATTCTCTTCTGTGAAGAGAATCCTCTCTCACAAACCGCAGAAGACACTGGGAGGACCAGCAGAATGTGGACCAGGTGTAGTATGTTCTGAAAAATATACAAAAAACAATACACATATATATATATACACATACACACACACAAAATCAAACACATTCTCATTGGCATGTACAAGCTGTCAAAGTTGTTTTTTTATGTCAAAGTTGACATTGATATTGATATAAAAATGTCATTAAAAAGAAAAAGAGTAAAACCTTGTACTCTGAACAGTATGGCTCTCTGGTTAACATCAGCTCCCAGAGGCTGAGGTAGGTCTTGTCCTTGAACATCCTGGCAATTAACAGCTTCAGGCCCACAAACTCTTCTTTTGCCAACTCAGTGTTAACACCATTTCTGAAATTGACATGGATTAAACAGCCAATCAGTGTTTAAATTAACATGATTGCCACCAGCACTACTACATACCATTGTGTAGTGGTCCACTATGCTACCTTGTGAGGACAGGGGAGAAGTGATCCAAGAGAAATGCTAGGTCATCTGCACCATGGTCCACTAACTCCTCTTGGTCTTCTGGCCAGCTATCATGATTGAAGATGTTGAAGCATTTGACAGCCTTAGTTGTGGCAGATTGGGTAGCATCCTCTCCTATTGGAAGGATAAAGACATTTTAATAAAATGATTAACATAATGTCTGATCTATCAATGTGTTCATAAGACAGGGGAGTACACTTGCCTAGGAGGCTACAGAATCTTGCTTTCAAGTGTTTGACAGTAGATTTGATTGTTGTCTCCATTGCTCTGTGTAGTTTAGTGATAGCACCACCATCTTCTGCCAGCTTAGAGACTTCCCCGTTGAGTGTAACTGTCTGTGTGGGACATAAAGCATAAACACAAATTGTGAGTTAGATATTATATATATATATATACATTCCTATATCAGAAACAAAACCACAAATGTACCTGGAATTTGTAGAGTGGCATTTCACCCTGCTTATCCTGCTGCCTCCTCTGCAGCCTAAGGTCAGCCATGAACTGTGACAGTCTGCCCCCAGGCTTAGGTCTTGCAGCCATCACCTCTGTGGTCACCAGCAGATTTTCAAGAGCACAAACTGCCTGTTTAGACATATCAAGCACTTTTATAAATACAGCTGAAGCTAATAACAAACATAATTGAAAATGTAATCCCATTTCATCTCCCTTACCTGAGGTAGGATGGTCTCATTTTTCTGAAGTAGGAGACTGAACTTGGTTATTCCAGCAAAAACATCAGCCAGAAAGTGACAAAAAGCCACAAAAGTGGCATCTTCCATTGATTTCTTGACCTGTATCACACAACCAGAGCATATATTCATATAGCCTTCAACATGAATAAACAACATTCTGGGCAGGGAAAATGACTGAAGTTAAAATGGCACTAATTTAGTACATTTCCTGTGGAAATCCACTAACCTTTCTGGCTCGTCCTGCAATATCTGCATTGGCAGAGGACCCTGCCAAATGGTCCATATGACAGTAGACTGCAGTGAACTGGCCATGGCCATTCTGTCCGGGTCTGAGGAATGTCTCCAGGGCCCTGGAGACATGTGGAAGCCATCGTGTTCCTTTAACCCCACCGGGGACTAGGACATCCACTCCCAGGTCTGCTCCAATGGCCTTCAGCTCCCTCATTGATTTTGGACTAAAATGGTAGGTCTTCCACACCAAATGTAGCAGATCATATACTTGACCAATCATAGCATTGTCCCTCTGGACTGACAACATAGCCAATTCCAATCTGTAAAGATACATCACAATTAATCTACAAAGATAAACTACATTAATATGAGAAAATGCACAACAGCCTATATAATTAGGCCTACCTGTGAGGCATACAGTGAAAGGGCACAACGAAATCTCCTGCATCTCTTTGTAAAAGGGCTATAACGCCCCCCTTGTGGCCTAGGTTAACTGCAGCACCATCAGCACCCAGAGCAACCGTTTTCCCCAGCCAATCTGCACACTGATGCCCAAGCGCAGCAAATGCTTGCTTTGTGGCAGCATAAATTCCTAAAGAATAAAAGGATCATACAGGTCACTAGCCTATAGATTGCAAAAGGAAAACTGTTTATGTGAGCTTAGCCTACTTAACTTTTTATTTATTCATTTTTAATAATATTTAGGAATACTATACAATTTTCTTAAGATTTCTATTTCATTATCTCTCATGCTGTAATGTGGCTGGGCCTTCAAACTTACCTTGTGCATGTCCATGCTCCACCTCAACGTGTCCAATTAATATGTTGACCGGCCGTCCTTTCCGCAAAATGCGGCTGTAGATAATCACGCACTCCTTTGTAGAGATGTCTGTGTCGCCGTCAATCATGAAAGACATATACGTGGCGTTACCAACGTCCGCAGCTGTCTTCTTCTTCAATGTGTCTCCTATTACACCAATAAATTGGGCACATGCCGTATCATTGCTGTAGGTCGGGTTGACGTTTAAGCCATTTTTCTTCATCAAAATAATCTCTGACTTAAATTTGGTGAACGGCATTTCCTCCTTTGCAATGTTGTATGCCACATTAAATTTTATGATCATTTCGGATTCCTCAGAGGACCTGATTAATGCTGCCTGCCTCTGAAATGCAGCTGGGAGAGGGGCCACTTTATCTACACATTTGTCACGGCATATAGTATGCTTTTTTGACATGTTGTGCTTTTTTAATGTTTCGATACGAAACGTCGTTGCCTCGCCTACGAATGCACTATTACCGGCCATATTCTGACCGCACTCCCGACAGTAAATGCAGTGCATTGCATTCCGTCCTTTATCGTATCTCAGCCAGGGAAATTGTGTCAACCAGTCATGTCTGAAAGAATAAATTTTGGGCTTTTTAATCTGAGTCTCGGGGCCGGGCTCTATCTCAGACTCGGTTGTCTCCTCTGGTTCCGAATCTGACATTATCGCCGAAGGACCGGGGCTTGGCATCTTCCCAGGGACCGTCACCGAGGCCGAGGTCTCCGTGTCTTGGCTGGATGGACTCTCAGTGGGGATGGATGGAATGACAGTAGGGCTGGTTGTAAGAGTAGGCTTAGTTTTCTTAATGAAAAAGCTTTCAATGTTTCTACCTCTCTTCATTTTCACTCGTTTTGTCGCGTTTATTTTCTTTTCTGTTTCAGTTAGGCTACTCTGGCGCTCAGCCTGCTCAGGTCGCTCGCATTTTTTTAACTCACACAACTTAGAGCAGTGAAAAGGACGACAGCCAATCAGAGGCAAAGACCCGCCCTGAGCTATGTCTCTTATTGGTTTAGACCACGATGCCATCAGGCGAGCAAAGAGAGATCCTGCGCTTGCGGAAGAAATTTATGTTTTCACCCGAGCAGCGTCAGGTGCACCAGTGCGACCTAGAATTTTTTTTAGTCGCACTATTAAATATTTTGGTCGCATATGCGACCAAATTGGTCGCACTCTGGAGCCCTGCACCCACTGTTCGGTGACATTAAGGACTTCTCTACAAAGAGCTCAGCTAAAGGTCAACTGGATGAGAGGTTGCATAGGAGAAGTGATAACAAGAGAGGTTTCATCACACTGCAACTATCACAAGCAATGAAGCAAAGAGTCCTATGCTTAAGCCGGGAAGTAAGGCTACTGGCAACCAAGTCCATGCATTTTCCAAACCTTGTCTTTTCTGTCATGGTGCAGAACATTCTATGGAACAGTGCAAGAAAATGAAGAAGTCTCTTCATAAGGAGAAGATTGACTTCCTACGAGCCAAAGGTCTGTGCTTCAGCTGTCTTAAACAGGGCCACATGAGTAACTCATGTAACGAGAAGATGACCTGCCAAGTCTGCACACAGTTGCACCCTACAGTGTTACACATGAAGGCCAAAAGTGGCATTGTGAACAAAGACATAAGGCCTGAACATGAGTCGTGCGATGAGTCAGTCATAAGTGGGTTTGTGGGCACCAGTGCTGCGACCTACAGAGCTACAAGTGCTGAGATCACAGAGAGCATTTTAGCTATAGTTCCAGTTCAAGTAAAGAGCAGCAAGGGCCAAAAGGTGACGACGACTTATGCTTTCCTTGACCCTGGCAGTACTGCCTGCTTTTGTACTGAGGGTCTAATGAAAGAGCTCAACCTCACAGGCAGAAAGACACACATCTTATTAAAGACCATGGGAGAGAAAAGGATTGTGAGCAGTCACGTATTGTCTGAATTGGAAGTGAGCAGCTTGGACTGCAATGACTTTCTGGAGCTCCCAGATACATTTTCCCAGAAAACCATTCCTGCAACCAAAGGTAATATTCAAGAGGATACAAGAGGACGTTGACAAGTGGCCACACCTACGGGAGGTGTTGCTTCCAAATATAGAGGCAGAGATAGGACTGCTTATTGGGACTAATGCACCCAAGGCCATTGAACCCTGGCAAGTTATTGCCAGTATAGAGGACGGTCCATATGCTGTAAGAACACGGCTTGGCTGGACAATCAATGGACCTCTCCGGGAAGACATTGGTCACAGCACAACACGTGGGCTGATACAGGTTCAGGCAAACCGAATTGCAGTTACTAGACTGGAGGAACTCTGGAATCAGCAGTTCCAGTGTGACTTTCCTGAGTGCAATCAGTATGAGAGGCTGGAGATGTCTAGGGAAGATTGTCAGTTCCTTGACATGGTTACACAGTCAGCTAGACTTGTGGATGGACATTACAGCATTGCCCTGCCACTAAGGAACAAGGACCTGAAGATGCCCAACAATCGAAAGGTAGCTGAACAACGTGCTCTGAACTTAAGGCGAAAGTTTGTAAAGAATCCAACATTCCACACAGAGTACTCAGCATTCATGGACGGGACTATAGAAAAGGGCTACGCTGTGAGGGTACCCAGCAAAGATCTCAGCCGTGAAGATGGTAGAGTTTGGTACCTGCCGCATCATGGGGTTTATCACCCGAGGAAGAAAACGCACAGAGTGGTTTTTGATTGCGGAGCATCATACCAGGGCATCACTCTGAATGAACAGCTGCTACAGGGACCAAATCTCACCAGCACTCTTCTTGGTGTTATCACCAGGTTCAGACAAGAGGAAGTGGCAGTCATGGCCAATGTGGAAGCAATGTTCCACCAAGTGAAGGTGCCTGACGAAGACGCAGACCTTCTCCGGTTCCTTTGATGGACATTAGGTGACACAAGTCAAGAGATGGTGGAGTATAGGATGATGGTGCACTTGTTCGGTGCTACCTCATCTCCAAGCTGTGCCAGTTTCGCCCTGCGGAAATGTGCAGAAGACAGCAGAACTCAGTCTAACACCCAAGTAGTCGACACAGTGGACTGTCTCAAATCAGTCCATTCAGAAGAAGAGGCAGTGTCTTTGTACGACAGCCTGTGAGCTGTATGTGAAAAGGGTGGATTCAGGCTCACCAAGTGGGTAAGCAACAACAGGGCCGTGCTGTCTGCTATTTCAGAAGAGGACAGGGCGACCGAGGTTGAAGACCTTGACCTGGATCGGGATGCACTTCCCATAGAGCAGGCTTTGGGAGTTCATTGGTGTATCGAGTCTGATAGCTTCAGGTTTAAGATCATCATGCCGCACAAAGCACCCACCAGGAGAAACATCCTATCCCTTGTAAGCTCATTTTATGATACATTGGGTATCTTGGCACCAGTGGTGCTCTCAGCTAAGAAAATCCTGCAACAGCTCTGCAGACTGAAGATAGGCTGGGATGTCCTTATACCTGAAGAGCTTGCTCATGAGTGGTCTGCTTGGAATACTGCACTGAAACAGCTAGCGAATGTCAGTGTTCCTAGGTGTTTCAAGCCTGCAGGTTTTGGTGACGCAGTAAGACGCAGTTGAGATCTGAATTGCAGCTGCAACTCCAAGAGTCTGTATTCTGGACAGACAGCACAACTGTACAGAAGTACATCAGAAACAGAACAAGCAGATTCCGCACCTTCGTCACTAACCGTGTGGAGACCATCTTGAGGATCTCTGAACCTTGTCAGTGGAGGTACGTTAACACCTCACTGAACCCTGCAGATTACGCATCAAGGGGTCTCAAGGCAGAGAAATCCAACCAGAGCCATACTTGGTTACAGGGGCCGGAATTTCTCACCAAACCCACTGAAGATTGGCCCGAGAACTCAGAACACCCTGGGGATCTAACCACGGAGGACCCAGAGGTAAGGAATGCCGTGGTTGGTGCTACTGCAACTGAAGATCAATGGGATGCAGTACTGGAGTTAATGCAGTACTTCTCTTCATGCATTCGTCTTAAGAAGGCCATCGCTTGGATGCTTAAGGTTAAGAGCACTCTGCTGAGTTTGTGCCAAAAGAGGAAGGAGTTGAACACTACTCTTGCTCCACCTGAAGTTGACAAGGAGATGAGGAACTTCAAAGCAGGTCTTTTGAGAGCAGATGTTTGTAAACTCACAGCAGAGAACCTTATGGAAGCAGAGCAAGAGATCATTTGCTATTGTCAAGGAAAGGCTTTCGCAAAAGAAATCACGGCACTCCAAAGGGGTGAAAACGTGAAGAGAAGCAGTAGTCTCTTCAGGCTTAATCCAGTTCTCCAAGAAGGCATCCTCAGAGTAGGAGGAAGACTCATCAGGGCTGCTATGCCTGAGGAGTCGAAGCAGCCAGCAATTTTACACAAAGACCATCATGGATGCTGATCCTCAGAGAAATCCATGAGAACCTGGGTCACAGTGGTCGCAATCATGTGCTCTCCAAGTTGCGGTCCAAGTATTGGATCCCTGGTGCAAACTCGGCTACAAGGAGAATCCTATCCAAGTGTCATGTTTGTTGGCGCTCTCATGGAGCTGCAGGGCAACAACAGATGGCTGCTCTACCTCGAGACAGAGTTCTGACAGATGAGCCTCCGTTTACTAACACTGGAGTGGACTACTTCGGCCCGTTCAAGTAAAACGCGGAAGAAGTTTGGTGAAAAGGTATGGCGTGATTTGTACATGCCTGGCAGTCCGCGCAATACACTTGGAGGTGGCGTCTTCTCTGGATACAGATTCATTCATAGCTGCTCTTCGTCGCTTCATGGCTAGAAGAGGCCAGGTGAAGATCCTCCGTTCAGACAATGGAACTAACTTCGTTGGAGCCGAGCGTGAGTTAAAGAGAGCCATCCAGGAGTGGAATAGCTCCAAGATTGAAAACACTCTACACCAGAGTGGCATCCAGTGGATATTCAATCCTCCCACTGGCTCCCACCATGGAGGAGTTTGGGAGATTGGATGATCAAGTCTGTGAGGAAGATCCTGAACGTCACCTTGAGACTACAGAAACTTGATAAGGAGAGCCTGCATACCTTGCTATGCGAAGCAGAGGCCATCATCAACAGTCGGCCTATAACCAAGGCGTCAAGTGATCCAAACGATCTGGAGGCGCTTACACCAAACCATCTCTTGCTCCTCAAGAGCAAGCCATCTCTACCCCCAGGTCTGTTTGACAACCAGGATCTGTATTCACGCAGGAGATGGAAACAGATCCAGTATATGGCAGACATATTCTGGAAGAGATGGACAAGAGAATATCTACCACAGCTTCAAGAGCGCCACAAGTGGTCGCACCCATCTCGCAACTTTGCCATAGGAGACATCGTGTTGGTCGTAGACGACTCTGCACCACGCAACTCCTGGGTAGTGGGAAAGGTCATCCAGACAGTCCCGGACAGGTTTGGACTGATACGTCAGGTTCGCATAAAGACCAAGACCAGCACGTTGGACAGGCCCATCACAAAGATTTGCCTCCTCCAGGAAGTTGAATGAGGCATATGGTAACTCATGCAATGAAAAAGAAGACTACTTATTTCGAAGTACTTTAATTTCTTTGGCTCCACATGTTATATAATTTGGTAATTGTCTCCAGTCAAGAGTACAATTAGGGGCCGGTATGTGGGAGCCAAATTGTGTTTTATATGTTTCAGTTAAATAAATAAGTGCAGTTTGGATTGTGTTTAAAAGTTCACGTGAATGGAAATAAATAATTGATTTAATTGAATAATAAGTTAATTATAAATATGTAAAAGGTCAGCTAAATTCATTTGATTTAATTTATGTTTGGTAAGAATGATGTTTTTGGTAGGAAAACAGTATTTTTAAGGTTTCTGTTAGGAGAGTCATCTTATGTTACTGTCACTTTAAGAGAGTAGGTCTCTTGAGTGCACAGAGGTGTTTAGTGCAGTTGAGGCTCAATTGAGGACCGAGCCACACAGTTTTCTTACCGTAGTACCTTTGCTGATTAGAAAGGCTTAATTTGGATCACTCCTGTAATAAGACACCGCAAAACCTTGGAATAAATATATTTTGTTTTATCTTTTTACATCGGAGTCCTGTGGAAGTTTTTTCCTGCTCAAGCGAATGTACACGAGTCAAGTTAACACTATGGATGAGCTTCAGCTCCCACACAACCCAAAAAAGGATGGTGGACATTACCACAAAAAACAGCAAAAAATATGACCAGTGACAAAGAAGAGGAAGAGGAAGAGGAAGATGACTGAGCGGGTTTCTCACCCATCTGCTCCACAATGTCTGGAGGGAAGACTCGGGAAGCGAAGGCTCTGCGGAAGATGTCGGAGAATTCCCTGTCCAGACCTCCGATTCCCATCTTCTCAAAGTTCCAGTCAGGGTTGATGATTGTCTGTCGTGCCTCCTTGGTCTTTGCCTTACCTTGTTAAAACACAGAAAGGGACTACGTTACCAGAACAGCACAGATTTAGATTTCAAAGGATGGAGGAAGATATTTCTTAAAGATTCTGAAAATAAAGCATGCTTCATGATGTTGGAAAGGAAAAGGGCATTTCTGAGGAACGCAATAATGAATTAAGAACCATGAAATAAAAGCTAAGTTTGCTGTTTCTCTTAAGGCTTTTTCCTTGACAGGCAGTGGAGTAGGATCCTATGTGGTGATGTGTGAAAGATGATGCATTAGTGAGAGAAAACTGTTATGTGTTTTTACTGCCATCCTGTGGAGGAAGTGGATAAGGGACGGTTACATGCCCTCATATTGCTTAAGCAGAGATTTTACCATGACGGTTGTACAGCATTGAAATATCTCAGCTTTTAAAAACACGACACATTTATAAAATCATGCAAAGAAAAGCTGCGAAACGGATGTTCTGACCACACTCGCCCTCATAATGAGGTGACATTTCTTCTCCTTTCTTAGTCCCTCAAAACCCAGATCCTGAGCTCAAAATGTTTGGGGAAATATTATCTACGTTAAGGGAGAAAACATACCAACGAGTGTGAGGGATGAACTCTCCGCCTTTTCAAAAACCACTTGGCTGTTGCCCACCATCAGCCCGATGTCGATCTGTCAGAGAAAACAAGGTTACAATCAGTCTGAAATCCATTCAGAGAAGTGGCCTTTCTTTAGCTTCATTCATTAAGTGACATGCCAGTCATAACAGCATCAACTAGGATAGAATTTTGAATGTAAAATGCTTGAGAATTATTTCCCTTCATCTCCTGATTAAAACCTCAGCTGGGAGCAGACTCATATACAGCACTATATTAATGCACTGTGGCCCCTTTGAATAAGACACAAACAAGAGCAAGGGCACCAAGGGCTAAATTTAAAAATGCAAACAATAACAAAACATGTCTGATTTATAATTTGAAGCATTTTTAGTTTTGAAGTGTTAAGAATTTCTCTGAATGATTTTGCCTTCACTCAAGGGTATGTTTATATTTTCACCAATTCTGATTTTGAAATGACATTTTTAATAAGTTTTGTTTTTACCTCCCCAGGATTTATAGTTTTAGATTTTTTCTTTAAATGTTTGTGTTTTGACTCTTGTATATGTGTGTCCTATGCCTCATTTCTGCATTTGGAGTGTTTGGGGGTTGTTAGGGCTACATGCTGTGGTAAAAAAAAAAACCCATCAAATTGTGATTATTTTGACAGATGAACTGTCTGGCCAAAAAAAAGTCACCGCCTGGATTTAACTAAGCAAAAAGGTAAGAGCCTTCCATTGGATAATTACTGCAGTAATTAAAATGTTTCAGCTGGCAACAAGTTATTTAACCCTAACTGATGCAGTGAGTAGCTTCTCATTCATTCAACAACCATGTCAGAAGACATATCCTGTGGTCCTGGAAAAGATGTTACTCTGTTCAGAAGGGTCAGATTATTGGCCTGCATCAAGCAAAGAAAACAACTAAGGAGATTACTGAAGCTACTAAAATTGGCTTAAGATCTGTCCAACACATTATTAAAACCTGGAAGGGTGGTGGTGAACCATTAACTTCAAGGAAGAAATGTGGTCGAAAAAAGTCTTGAATGATCGTAATCGGAGATCACTAAGTGAAATCAAATTGTAAAAGATCAACAGCAGAACTCAGCTGTGTAGCCTTAAGAAAACCACTTATTCAGTTTGCTAGGGAGCATAAAGATTGGACTCTGGATCAATGGAAAAAGGTTATGTGGTCTGATGAGTCCAGATTTACTCTGTTCCAGGGTGATGGGTACATCAGAGTAAGAAGGGAGGTGGATGAAATGATGCACCCAGCATGCCTAGTGCCTACTGTACAAGCCTGTTGGGGCAGTGTTATGATCTGGGAATATACTGAATGACCAGGTTTTTCCATCAATGGATTTTTTCTTCCCTGATGGCACGAGCATATTCCAAGATGACAATGCCTCAATTCATTGGGCTCAAATTGTGAACACAGCTCTGGACGGAAATAAATGTTTCATAAGCTTATCAAAACGATGACACAGTGAATACGTGCCGTAATCAAAGCTAAAGGCGGTCCAAGGAAGGCGTGTGTGACTTGTTTTTTGACCGGGCAGTGTATTACAATGGCGATATGATCCAGGATTAGTGGGGCTGATAATTTTTGCATCACAATTTTCATTCTCACTAATAAAACTATTAAAATGATATTACATTTGTCAGGGTCTGTACCAAACAAACATTTCTTACATCTGGAGAACTTCTGAAGAAGATTTGTAGGCCAGGACATCTCTGCAGCACTACAGTACTAATGCTGTTTTTCACACATTTGACCTTCATCAAAAAACTGCAGCTTCTTGCGGTTTGGATTTAACACTAAGCCCAACTGTGATTCTGATTATATTTTGATTCACTGTGCAGCCCAGCATTTCTGAATTGGGAGCAAAGACCCAAAATGTTGTTTTGTTTTTTTACTGTTGTATTTTTGGATCTTACGTGCATTTCTCTAAATGATTGTACTTTTGCTGGTGCGTGCCTTGTGTCCTCGGGGGCCACCATATTAAAGTGCATGAATAAATAAAGCAAAATACAATAATTTAGGGGGTAGGAGGCTCATCTGTATTAGAGAGGCCTTGGCTGTCAGCTGGGTGTATATGAGGGTCATGATGCTTAAACAAGAGATGAATTATTCACCAGAAGACATCCAGTGGTAAACATCGGGCAAATCATTCAACAATGTACCCGCTGTAATGATTCCATCCCTGTGATTCATTATGAGCTGACTGCACCAGAGATCCAGATGAAATCGGGCCACTACGTTTCTTAAAAGCAATTTCACTTCAAGCTGATTCTCAATAAATTGTTAATTAGAGTTTAATTGCGGAAGGCTAATAATATTGCTCCAATTTACATTTTACAAATCAACGATCTCTGCTTCTCTGACAAAGGGGAATGGAGCAGAGGTAAAATGACATGTAATATCAACAATATGCCACCGCTGGGAGGACTGAGTCACACTGACAATCAAGCTTTTAGTAACAGTGTGACAACAT
This sequence comes from Pagrus pagrus, assembly GCF_965226575.1. Classification (NCBI taxonomy): domain Eukaryota; kingdom Metazoa; phylum Chordata; class Actinopteri; order Spariformes; family Sparidae; genus Pagrus; species Pagrus pagrus. Next base: position 8,145,228 of record NC_140197.1, read on the forward strand.
CCCTGCCATCTACATTTAGTGGAGTTTAAAAAAAGACAAATCCACTACACTATAATAGCCTAATTTGAGAAAGGCTTGTAAATGGTGACACTGTGAACTTTTTATTTTACTGGTTATGAGGATAAATCTCAAAGCACATCAACCTCAGCGAGGTCAGGTACCTTCTGTTTCTTTCCAGAGGCTGGTTCTCCTTTGAGGATGCTGGCGTCCATGGCCTCGATGTCCTTTACCATCAAGCCGAACAGCTTATCGCAGAAACTGAACACGAGCTGAGAGAGGGAGAAAAAGCAAGAGGGTGATCAAAAAGCCCTACAGAGAAACATCAGACAGCACAGAACAAAGCAAATGAATGTGCGCTTCCACGTCTGTGTATGTGTGTAGATATTTTGAGAAAATGAACCTGCTGGGTGACGGAAAAGGCCTGGTTATTGAACTGTTGGATAAACTCGGCGGCCATCCTGTCTGAGTCATACGGGGAGGAGTCGGTGCTCTTCTTTTGCAGGAAGTCAATTTCGATTGTCATGGAGCCAATGCACTGCTTGGACTTGTCAAAGTTGTAGTTGGACACTGAAGGGACAGACAGGGACATGTTCACTGGAATGATCGAGAGCACAGGCAACAACAGCAGCTGTTCAGGACCTGAACAGAACATGTAAGATAAATAAATGCAACATCTTAGACTAGATGACCACACGTTAGATTGTATGAAGACAGATTTTATAAGATCATAGCCGAATACAGATTAAAATAATATTGCAGCTTTAGCCTCACAATATCATGTGCGTAGCTACTATTTCAGATTGGTTTTTTTTCTAACATGAGTCAGCTGGAAGCATTAAAACCTCAGCCTGAGATAATGTTTCTAAGCGTCTCTCAGCTAACATTAGCTTATTAAGTTAACCAAAGATGGACTATTTCAGGTGCTAGTCAATCACTGTATATGTGCTGTTCCAAAACTGAAAGCTTGACAGGCGTTGCAACATTATCTCAGGAAGGTGGGGCTTAGTGAATGTCAATTACAGCAAAAGACCTGTGATATTCTTATACTTGTATAGTTAACCATCAAGAGATCATACCTTCCACCTCCTGGCCAATGGAGAGACCGGCCCATTTCCTCTGCAAGAGAGATGAGTGAAAAAAGAGAAATCAAGAATTGAGCATTGAGCTAACGAGTAGTAATTGACAATGTGTGTGTGACTGCACATGAGTGTGTGTACCTGCGGCAGGCTGAAGGCGATGCTCCCAGGGGCCACAGTGTGGTGGGTCTTGACTGTAAACACAAACTTGTGATTGGGCGTGGTCTTCACAGTCACATGTCTGCAGAATCAGGAGACAGCTGGTTAGTTCGTATGCCATAATGGATTTTTTGGCTTAAAAATAAAATGTGGCAAACAATTGTCTTTGCACATCCAGCAGATGTAGAGCAACATTAGCATTCAGTCGAGAGTTGTGTTTCTGTCTAATATTTCGTCCCCTTTTTGCTCCTTTTTAGGTCTCCACCACCTCCTGGGGGAAAATATCTGCTAAATGCTTCACTATCCTCAAGCAAGCAGCTACTTTCTAACTGGCTCTGCTGTTTGGTGCTGAGCAGGTAGCTGCATGCTAAAAACACCAAGGCAATTATCCAAAACAGAATACAAACACCACTCTGTTCTCATTACACATGTAATAGTCGTTTTTTTTGTTTTATTTTTATTGTTGATTCTAGGACGGGAGGAAAAATACACCCACATGCATCACAGATCAGTGTGTTTGGAGACCATGCAGCACTTTTAATTAGCCAATTTCATAGAACAGTTGCGCTCACGATCGTTACTAGGATACTAGTACCTTCTTCTCCCATAAACCACAAAGCTGCCTTCAGTAAACACCCTCTAATGTTGATGTTCATGAATGCACCACATTACATCATTACATTGGGTATTTAACTCCTTAATTTTAAGATTAATTAAAATTCATGTTACTGCTACCGTAAGTCATGACTTTAAAAATAAAGTATTTACTACAATGCGAGAAGACTACGATGTGCTCCATGCAGTATGCTCAGTATACCACTGACAGCACCAGCATTACTGCTTGGTAGCGGTGAATGATAAAGACAAGGCTGCAGTTGCCATGGCAGCAAAAATATGGGACTACCTCATTAGTCTCGAAATAATAATGTTATTTTTTTTAAATTGATGTGTGCATCAAAATGTATGCTGTGACCTATAGGATCTGTTTGCATGCAACACACAGTTGATTTCTGTTGTTGGTCAGCAGCTCAGTCCTGCCATTGTTTTCCATCTGAGCGTTAGTACAGAGCTTCAGCACACAAAGAGATAAAAGCAGGAGGAACATGACGACATCTGAATGCCTGAATGAATGTCTGAATGCTTATCACGCTGCAGAGAGAAAAGCCGACTGGAGAGGCTTTTATTTCACTGTGACACGAAATGGTCTGCAGGGACAATAATTCACACACTACAAAAAGAAAAAAGTGTGTGTTTGCTTACTTTTAATTTTCATATTTTATTTCACTTAGAGAGTAAACTGAGATAACATAAATACACATAGTTATTTTGGTTTTGCTTTTGGGTTGTTTTTAATGGCAATAACAAAAATATTTTGTTCTTTAGTTTCTCACTTGTCACATTTTTTCCTGGTTTTTACTTCTGTGCTGGTGAGTTAAGGTTGGAAAGATTGTGTATTTTTACATCAAATTTTTACTGATTTAATTATCATTACTACAATATCCAGAGAAATAATCTAATAATCATCAATCACTGATCATTGTAAGGAGTATCGACTGATACCGATAACCAAATCAAATCAAATCAAATCAACTTTATTTATATGGCACTTTTCATACGTTTCAGTAGCACAAAGTGCCTCACAGAGGTTAAAAGCAAAACAAAACAAAACAATACAAAACACCATGAAAACCCCAAACCTCCCACCCCCACAAACATACACACAGATACACATTTACATACACACTCACGCACATACATAGATATACGGACAGACATACACACACACCCACACACACACAAACATACACACACCCACACACATACACTAGCTGTTGCTAAGGAGACATGGCTGGGCACCGAAATCAGAGGTGAGGAAGAAGCTACCTTTGGGGGCCGCGCACACCGATAGAAATCATGGTCCATGACTGCAGGGGCGCCACCACAATGACCCCCCCAGCCCAGGCAGACAGGAGGCTCCACACCAAGGTGTAGAGCTCTCTAGCCACCCGGGCCAGGGCCGTCCACAGGACAGCACCCCCATCGGTGGACCAGAGCAACTCCCGGTGTGGTAGGCCCCCAGGAGGAAACACTGGAAAATCGAGGGGCTAAAACAGTAAAATAAGATAAAAGGTATAAAAACTGAGGGAATAAAACAATAGAATGTATAAAATAGACCATAAATAACGACTAAAACATTGAAATAAAACAATAAAATAATAAAACAGGATAAACTAAACTAAAAATTAATATAAAATAGAATAATAATAAAATAAATAAATAAAAAAAATAATAATAATAAAAAATATAAGAACTTAGAGAGAGTTAAATGAGTTCAGTTAAAAGCCTGATTAAAAAGATGGGTCTTGAGCCTCTTTTTAAAAACATCAACAGTCTCTGCGGCCCTAAGGTTCTCCGGGAGGCTGTTCCACAATCGGGGGCCATAATAACTGAATGCCGCCTCCCCGTGTGTTCTAGTTCTAACTTGTGGTATCGTTAAAAGGCCAGCACCGGAGGACCTCAGGGTCCGCGAGGGTTGATAGGGTAAAAGTAATGCAGATAGATAAGAAGGCCCAAGACCGTTAAGACACTTAAAAACTAGTAAAAGAACCTTAAAATCAATCCTGAAGCGCACAGGGAGCCAATGCAGCGATTTTAAAACAGGTGTAATATGCCAACCAATCACAGATCAGATAGATGTTTCTTCTTCTTAGTTAATAGTGGCATGGTAAAGTACATTTATTTGGTGTAAACTTGTTGTGTTGTCACGTGCCACTGCAGTTTACAGTTTAGCACTTCAAGGTCCTCTGAACAATTCTCCTGTGTTTATCTCTGCTGTAAGCTATTCACTGTGTCAGCTGTGTTATGTCGTCCCTCCACTCAGGACAACAGAAAATGTATCCCAAATAATGAACTAAACTGAATACTTTCTGACTACAATGCAGCATCAGACTTCTCGCGCTGTTACCATAGTTATCTCACTCTTCACAGCTCTGTGTCCGCGCTAGTTATAATCACCGGCTGGCCTCTCAGTCACTGGCCGGCAGGCCCCTCGCGAATATAATGAACTGGCTGAACCAAGAAGGCACTGAAAAAGATATTGGCACAAGGATGGCTGGTCAGCTGTTAGCAGCCAGCAGCAGAGTCCTGTAGTGTGTGTGACTGTGGCATTTTAATTGCTGCATAGAGAAACTGTCTCCTGTGTTTATCGGCTCTTCTGATCGGGCTCTATAGAGACTTTTTACAATGCATATCGGCCGATAACAATCAGTGCCCGACCAATTGGAGCACCCTTAACAAAAATGCTGCATGATAAACACACACTGCAAGTCGTGCAGCCTCATATCAGATTATTGACTGTGACCTTTCGGATGGATGATGGGTGTTAAGGCTGGTGGATGGATGGGTGTGAATGGATGAGAAAACGACTGCAGAGATGGCTGGGTGCGTTCCTGTATAGACAAATGCAATGATAAATAGGGGATAGTAACTACTCACTGTCCTGACTGCAGATCCTTCTCGCTCACCACGGCACAATTAGTCAGCGACAGCTCATCTGTCGGGCATCGCGCCGCTTGCATGGTCTGTGAAGAGAAACACAGAGGAGGAAGGGACACAGAGGGCATTAGTTAAAAGATACAGAGCACGTTTTTATTCCAGGAGAGAACAAATATGTGATGAAACCCACTTTTACTAAATCTGTTGTACAGCTAGCATAAAGGTTTGAAGTGAAATGTTAATAGAACATTTGAGATCTGTATCCCACATTGGACAGAGGGCTGTTTTCTGAAGTCAGGTTACTGTATGTGCACACTGAGGTGAGATCTGTGGTTTAAGGAAATGTTCAGCCGATTGGAAGCAGAATCTTGTCACTTTATCAGGATTTTAAAATTCCACCTGACACATCTATCCTCTCTGTGTTTTTCAGTCCTGGTCCTGTGGCCGCCCTTCCCTGCATGTTTCAGATGTTTCCCTGCCCGGACACACCTGATTCAAATGATCGGCTCGTCATCCAGCTCTGCTGAAGCCCGATGACGACCCATTCATTTGTGTGATTATCTCATATCAGCTATCTCTATTACTACATGGTGCTGGCAACATTAGAATTGGAATCATGCACCCAGCATCAGGCGCACGCAAACATTTCTTGAGAAATGTTCTAGTTTTCTATTCAATCGTACACTTTAAATCATTTCATGCTGGTTCACCCACGAAACACTTTTCTACTGCTCCCTTAAAAATGGGAGTTAACTCAAGTTAGGTTGAATAATAAATTCAATCCTCTGAGTTTTATAAAATACAAAACCAGCTGAAATGACAGAATTTATAAAGCGAGCTGAATGAACTTAAAACTATCAAGCTGAATCAACAGTTGTTCAAACAGATTTGCCTTCCCTTTCCTTTTCTCAGTTTGACATGGACACTTCCAGCTGTGGCTGCTGTCGGAGCCATTTTGTATCAAAGTGAGCACAGAGACTACACATAAGGGTGCTCCTGGTGACTTGTGACTGTCGTGAGTGCACTATAGCAGCGACTGAATCCAATACAAGCATTCACTGAAGCTTATTATCATGAAAACAAGTTTCCATCTTGAATATTCTCTTCAACCTTTAATAAAGAGGGGTCTCTGGAGACGTCTAACTCTCAAAAATGCACACAGGGAGGTCTGCTGGTATGCTGATGATATTTCCATGATATTTTTATGAATTGGAAGGAGTCTCAGTAATACAATGATTCAAATTATCACACCAAATTGAAACAATTGAAGTCAGAAGAACTCATATTGATGAGAACAGGTGTGCCAAACTAGCCGCTTTGCAGACAGTTATGCAAGTGTGTGACATGGTTACGTAGCGTGAGTCACAGAATCAAAGTGTTTTCTGTGGGAGAGAGGAGCTTCTCTTGGTGCAGACTTTGACCTTTTTAGCTTTATGACATTTTAATACATAAATGTTACATTAATCTTTAATGAGAAAAAATGGATGATTCCACAAAATCCCTGCAACTTTTACAGTGTTAGTTTTCTTACATGATTTCTGGAGTGAATGCATTCTGTTAAAGGTGATGCAGACACCTGTTGAGATGACCAGTGGTGCAAAGTAACTCTATACTATACAGTATTTACTTTAGTATTGTAGTGTTCTTACTTACTTACTTACTTAGTATTCTTAAGTATACTTCTGAGGTATTTGCACTTTACTTAAGGATTTCTGTTCTTATTGTACTAATTTCCACTCCAATACATTTTAGATAGAAATATTACACTTTCTACTATTTATCTGGCACAGTTACAGTTACGAATTATTATTATTATTATTATTAATGAGTCATTTTAAATGAAGGTAGGTCATTTTTTGCATAAGTAAGTAGTAACTAAGATCTAGTTCTAGATCTAGAGGAATGAATCATAGCACTTTAGAGAAAGTGATGAAGTTTGCACTTCCACGCAGCTATTATTAGGAAGGTGAAAATAGATTTTCTTGGCACAATGTCACAGTGTATATCTTTATATTTGCTATCAACATGGAAGACGAAGAAAACCCCGGCCTACACCGAATAATCTCTTTTCATTAGCACAGAAAAAAAAGGAAAAATTGTAAAGTAGAACAACATTCTGGAAACAAGCAATGCCTGAAGAGAAAATTAGTCACTGCATGAGACGTTTAATCTCAAAGAGTGTGAAGAACCAATACCCTTTCAGCGTTACCGAAGGAGGTGAGATTTGGCCATCACTGTCATCACCAGATGGTCAGAGACAGACACGTAATATCGTTTTGATGTCTCATAAAAAGGCGAATCTCATCAGTTTTATCTGAGTAAAAGTGGGTCGGACATGAGGAGAAGACGCATCAAAGTCCATGCTTCGTAATAATCTGTTCACTGTGTTTCACCTTGACAGAATTCATGTCCTTGTAGCCTATAAGTCCATTTCTTTCAGTAGGGCCTCACTCTTTCACAGCCAAGGCCGGGTTATGTTAATTCTCCACCGAGGACACAGCGCCTCGTCCTAATCTTCGACACAAAATGAAAAGCCTCTGTAGTACAACCACCTCTTCAGCACAGAAGACAGGTACAAGAATCTGCCCTGCGGTTCAGCAGATAGAGAAATTCCAATGCACATCACTGCAGCCTGAGGGTTGAAGTGGTAACCATGGGAACTGCATTAAGCGATCAGGCAGTGGCTCTGACGATAATTCAGGCTTTACTGCTGACTTATTCATCCTGGGTTTGAACGGCACTGTCCCCAAGAAGCAGCAGAGAGTACTCTGCTGCAAATTGATTTTAAGTCATTTGCTCCTGCAAGACAGCTCCTCCCTCCCTGTTGACCTGTGTGCTGCTTCAACTGAAGTGTTTCATTTAAAGCTGACCCGATACAGCAGCTTGCTGATATACACTGGTGAAACCTCCTCCTATAGGCCTCACTCGACCAAATCAGGCATAACAGCAATCAGTGCAGGGTTGTGCAGACGTGTGGGAGGACACAACTAGGAGAGTATCATAAATTGGTCCATATGAAAATGAAATATTTAAATGAATGGTCTGACTCAATGCCTCATGTGGTCGGAATGAGGCCTTCAAGAACATCTAAACTAAACTAAAGCTTGAACTCACACCCTTAAGAAATTAAGTGCATTGTGTTAAATGCATTCAAACTCTGACACACCCAACTGTGTTTTCTCTGGTTCAGGGAAAATAACTTCTGTTTTAAATCAGGATTAGTTGGTTGTGTAATAAAGTGACTGTAAATATAATTTACTAACTTCATTATGAGTGTCCAGTGGTCTGCATGTTGTTTTGGATGCTTTGGGCAGATATGTGGGTAGTTATTATTTCGTCAGCTTCAAAACAACATTGTTCACAATTTATTGATCGATGTACAGATAATCGATGTATTTATTGGTCCAATATTCACTCTCTTGTTGTTCTGTTTTTGGTCTCTACCAACCCCGGCAGGAAACGTTTGGCTCATTAGCTGCTAAAAGCTCCACAATGTTCACTAGCTAGTTGCCAACTGTGTCTGTCTGGATTTTTAGGGCTTTTTTCTGTGACGACAGCTGCCTGTTGCGGCCCAGAATGATGCTGTGAGAGCAGCGAGAGTGGCATAAAACAGTAAAATCGCAGCTCAAACAGCTTAACTATGAGCTGAAGCTCATTATAAAGCTGAGGAGAGCAGCAGATTCAGTTGACAATTCAATGTTGGTTCATCATCACCAGTTGTCATTTGATACGAGGTAAATTTACAATGTGTTCTATGTGTTCCTACCACTTGCATTTGCAGATATATGCAGACGACTCAGAGTCAGGTAAGAGTCATGTTACCTAGCTGTGCGGGTATCAACTTTCCTTTAATCACTGTGTTTCTGTACAGCATGTGTTGATCTATAATCAGCTTGCATATAAACAGATATCCAACACTGTCAGATCGTTCTGCTTCTTCTAAAGCTGCACCCTCTGCAGCAATTTAACATCAGCATCGCTCTGCTTGCCAGATTTCTGGCCAACGTGGCACATAAACAATGTTATTTTTAACAGGTTGATAGCAGGGCCTCTTCATTAGGACAGTGGCTAGGGACAGAAAATGAAAACTGTTTCATGGGCGAAAAATTCCAGATTCAGATTACAGGCAAAATCTAGGAAACGAATGATTTTCTGCCTGAGCCTTCCTCCGAATTTCTAACAATCGATTCATAATCTCTAGAAATTCTAGAGAAGAGAAACAGGCATACAAGAACACCTGTTGACGACAGCAACATTTTCATTACCTGTGAAAGCAGAAAAAATCTGAATGATCACTAATTGTGTATTTTTATAAACTGAAATGAGAAGACAGTAGATACAGAGAGAGAAAGCACTGCAGTGCTGGCATCACGCCCACATCACCTGCTCCCCCTGCTGTCTGACCAGACAGAGGTGAAACAGAGCAAGACCAATGTGTCAAGAAAAGCCTTAAAGGGGCCTTTCACTCAAAATAAAACAGATTCTTTCCCTTATTGTTTTAAAGTCATAATTATTTTTCCCAAAGAGGATTTTATCACAGTGACTGAATAGATATTTAATTCTGTTTGGATTTTTATCACCATATAGAATGAGTCAGCATTTTTATATCAAAAACCTTATCAAGCACGGCTGAAATAACGACTGCCACACCATTACAAGAACAAAAAAACTGCAGCCTAAAAACATTTAATTCCATGTCCAGTTGAACTTCTGAGATGAGAAATGCCCATTTTAGGCCACAAATATAATAGTTACTACTCAAACGTAATGATCTAATCAACAATGTCATTAAAGGTTAGAGATGCCTGGGTTAGCTTGACAGCTAAATTAGCTGTCAAGCTAACCCAGGCATATTTACATTGGTGTCACCACAATATTAATTAATATTAACACATAAAGAAGCAAACACATATTCGGCAGATATGAAGCGAGCATTCACAGTATTTGGTCTCCACCAACTCCTGAGGGAAATATCTGGATCCTTAGTGGCTAAATTCTTCAGGCTGTTCACCAGCTAGTTGCTAACTTTTTCTGCTTGCCTGCTCTTTGGTGCTTGGGCAGGTAGCATACAGTGTGTTTAGCAGAGCTTTTACGCTGGAGGTTGATGAGAGCTGTGAGAGTGAGCCTCAAACAGTAAAGTCGCTGGCCATAAAACCCAAATAATGAGCTCAAAGACACTGCAGTGCCCTGGAAAACTAAACTAAAATGTCAAATATGATTGCATTACCAGCCTTTAGTCAATACCTTATTCAGTGTGTATAATTGTAAATGGTCAAACTGCAATTGTCTATGCATGTCCAAGATGTGTACTGTATGTATTTTTCTGTTTATTATACAACATCAATGCTTAATCAATAGGACAAGCAATTACAAGTGTTTTACAAAGAGGGTAGTTATAACTCTATAATAATTCAATTATCTTAAAGAGTATTACAATCAAGCAAAACCATTTTCCGTTGAAAAGGCTGCGTCATATACTGAGGAAATGAAGATTTCCCCTGGTGGAAAGTACACATACTGTAGATTACAAATGTACAATGATGATGCATAATGGAAAACATTTTATTGTAATGGAGATGGGAAATATTGCTTTAAGCAGGGACAGCAAAGTGGCAAAAAGATTGATATGGATGACAGAGAGGGCAGGAAAGAGCAAAAGCATCATGAAATTCAAATACGGGATTGCCATGGTTATCTGCAAACTGAATCCCATCTAGGCTACCCTAGAAAGCATCTGGGTAACCTAGAAAACAGTGAATATCGAGTGTCATAACATGGTTTATGTAAAACCTAAAGCAATGGCATTTGAAATCAGCTAGTTAGAATCACACTGTGTTTGCTGAGAAATTAAGTTTTAACAATTAGTCTTTTAAATGTCTCTCTCTAAAGAAATATGATTATGGTCCTTTCAAACCGACAACACCAATAGTGCAACCATGTCTATATTTAAATCAGCTTTCAAAAACCCTTTAGAGGTTGGGCGCATGGCGTATGTCCGACTTCCCATTTCTCCGACTTCCCATTTGTCCGACTTCCTATTTCTCCGACCATACATTTCTAAATTTTTGCGTCCATTAGTCCGACTCTCTATTTCTCCGACTACCCAAAATTTCGACTTCCCATTTCTCCGGCCATACATTTCTATATTTTTTCGTCCATTAGTCCGACCTCCCATTTCCCCGACTTAAGTATGCCCGGTGTTACGACTCCCAGTAATTATGACAGTGTATTAGACCGACTAATCCGGCCCAGAAGCAGGATAGACTGAGATATCAACTTAATCTCCTGTATTTTGACGGCGCCACAGTGTAGTCAAAAGCGCGTGGGTCCTGCTCCTGTTCCTTTTATTTTTTAAGACATGTGCACAGATGTGATACAGTCAGTGAAAGCTTAATTAATAAACACAAAGTCTCGGCATCCGAAGGAGGAGATGCCTTGAACGGGAAGCAGACCGTGGTGGATTTTAATCACACACTCCGACCCCAAATGTTGCAACTTTAGAAAATGTTATCCAGGAAAAAAAAGACTTACTAACACGGACCAAAACGGCTCCATAATACGCACAAAAATCCAAAAGAAACTAAAGTTAAAAAAAAATAAAAATCTCTGCATGACATATTGTTCAGTGAAATCAGTCAGTTTATTTTGAAAAGTGCTGGGGACAATAACCATATACTGGAGTTTGTTTTGAGGGGTGCTGGGTAGGCTACAGTTATGTTCCGTTAGTTTTGACTTTTGTTAACACTAGAGGTGACCCCGAATCATACACCGCGGAACCAGGGGGGGGGCATGGCCCAGGTAACTTTTGTGCTCTGATTATTTTATGAATAAAAGCAAGCTCAGCCTACCCGGGGTTACTTTAAACCGTGACTGTGAATCTCCTTCGCCTCGAGCCATGACCCAGAGCCGGTTCGGTCCAAAGTCGGAATTCTGGATGGTCTGATTTAGCCCTGGTCGGAATATAGAGATTATTTTGGTCGGAGCAATGGGCAGTCGGGCCAATGGGCCTATAAAAGTCGGATTAATGAGTAGTCGGAGAGATGGGCGGTCGGACTTTTGGGCCGTCGGACTGACGTATGCTCCCCTTAGAGGTTAGCCTGGGATATGGTAGACAAGACACTAAGTGTTATGTGGTCTCAAATGATCTGATACAGACATTGCAGTCTTGACTAAAATGCCCACTTATACTCAACAAGCCTTTAGCTTTCAACTGAAGGTCTTCATTGGGAATTTGGTATTGTGTGATTGTAGAGTCTGTCGACAGCCTGAGAATGATCCCATCCAACGCCAAAGGCTATTTATTTTGAGATCAAAGTTCCAAATGTGGGTCACGTGGCGACAACTGAGCCAACTTTGGTCAATGATGAGGACTGTGAGAGGCAGTGGAAAGCTATGACAAATGGCTAGTAGGTGGATATTTGAGTTAAGATTATTTTCCCAAGAATGAACCTCCATGCTCAAGACACTGTCCCACATATTTAATGGGTTCAGGGACTCACCAACCCCCTCGGCTGTTTTTGCCCTGGGATGTTAGTACTAGATTAAAAGCAAATAGACCATATCCACACGGCGGCCTTTTCCTGTGATGTCACGCTCAGGGTGGGAAGTATAAATGTGGGGATCTGACAAATTGTTAACTTTTCACAACTTCCCAATTAATCAGCAATTGAAAAAATGGTAGATAGTTAAATCTGCAGGGACATTGGGCCATATTTCAAGGTAAAATAACATATTTGATAATCCATTAGCTAATGTTAGCATTCAACAATTTCTTATTTAATATAACTGTTAATATCCAGGGCGTCTTCCAGGGTTAAATAAATGAGTACACAATGTGCGTTGATATATTTGATATTTATTTACATCTTTCCTATGACATTGTGTAACTAACAGTAACTTTAGCTAGCAAGTGGTTAAATGGAAGCTAATGGGATTTATCAAATATGTTGTTTCACTTTGAAATATATTGCAAGATGTCCCTCCCTCTTTTCATTATTAATTGTCTGTACATATGCTGATGAATCAAGAAACGGTGAAGTGGAAACGATTTGTCAGATTTGCCACATTTATTTATAACCTGGGAGACAGAATTACAACATTTGAGCTTCCCACCCTGAGCGTGATGTCAGATGAAAATGACCAACGTCTGAACATTGTTGATGTGTTGGCATGAATTTACAGAACCCCAAATTGGGTTCATAAAAGTTGCAATGGATTCCAATGGTGGCAAGTTGTCAAAATGGAGACAACTAACCCTACAACCCGTCCCAGCACGTCCTGCCTAGTTATGGACCGAGCTAGCGATTAGCAGTTCATTGCAATGTAGCCATAACCTGACATGCCAGATGGTTTGTTACATACAACCATCTGGGTAGTCGTCCTTAAGGTTGGAAAAGGGGCAGGGACTTGTTGTTGTTGCTCACTGGTCCTACCACCTAGACCACGCCTGTAGCTGCCAGTAGTTCCTCATAGGATGCTGACTGGTCGAACCACTGTCGTTTGGCCTTTAGCTTGAAGCTGGGCAAGATGGATTCTCGAGAACACATGCTCATGTGATCTTGCAAACCCATCTGCCTCACAAAATAAATGTGCCCATGAATGTACGGCCGACTATGATTGAAGTTCTGGAGTTATAATTCCATTGTTTCTAAGTGATTTATGTATGCTGATGTATTTATACTATGGAAACTCATCATCACTGAAATCCATTGCAACTGTTGTGACACCACCCTGACCACTGGCTCTGCTGTCTGTCAAGAAGAAGAAAACGTTTAGCTTTTAGCAGGCACTAAGGATTAAATCCCCACAAAATGAATTAAAATAACTAATTTTCACTGGCTATAATTGCTACCTAAAATGGCATTTTTACAGCACCTAATCTCTTGAGTATCAACCTTCACTTCACATTTAGGATCCTAGATGTAAGCAAAACTTGGCTATTTGGCTACCTCACTAGATTGAACTTGAACCTGAATCAAAATGGCAAGCTCCGTATGGAACAAATCCATTTTGTTCTGGGCTTCAGAGACTACGCATTTGGGTTTGCAGTGCACCAGGGGAGCTGATTAATGGATGCTAATGAGTTTCCATTCAGCCAGCATGTGACATTGGCTTGACATTGCAGCTCAGTCGCTGGTTGCAATGGTGCCAGACATTCTAGCGTTGCTACTATGTGTACGGCTGACTGTCTCCGGAGGAAATAGCCAGCTATCCTACCTGTAGCAAAGGGGTTGGAAGCAGTGACGCACAATACGTTTCCTATACAACCATCTCCAGTCAGAAAGCCACAAGAAAATATGTTCCCCCTGGTGAGGACGCGGTAGCTCGTTTTGAAAGTTTAACAGGTGTGCATCCAAACATACGTACCTTGAAAAATATTACGACCTTGTGGGGCGCCAGCATAGGCAAGCAGAGAGGAAGGACAGAAGACAGTATTTGAGACGGAGGGGGACTGAGAGCAGCAAGCTGCTGAGGTGCGAAGCTGCGGTAGCTGAAGACAGATGCATTCAAGCTGCATTCACATGGATGGATTCAGTCATGCAAGGCCACACACACACACACACACACAGAGTGATCACCTGGGATGATGTTTAGTGCATGCAGGCCAGATTTGGGGTTTACTTGTATTGGATTCAAAGCCATATTTCAAGCAGAAAACACGTTTGTATTTCTTTCTGGAATGTGAGCCAAATTTGCACATTTTCCTGTTACATATTATGCCCCAAATCTGGTAGTGGTGTGATGATGTGAGCCGTATGCTTTAGTGCCATGCCAAACAGACAGTTTTATGTTCATCATGTATCTCTTGCCCACAAGACAAGATGCCATCTGTCTCATTGTGGTAAGGGACATACAAGAGAATGGAATTAGCTGATGTTCTCCTCTGATGGGTGAGTGTTAATTGTTAATGGATGAGAGGGGAGATGTCACCAATGTGACCACACTGGGAGTGGGAACCTTTACTGTGTTGATGTGCCCTCATGGTTATTTAACTTCACATTTCATTCAATCAATAAATCGCTCAGTGGATGAATGCATTTGAAAATCCATAATTTGTAAAATGGTGCAGAAGGGCAGTGGTTCACACCAGTATTAGTCCTGTTACTGCTTTGTGTTAGGTCTGCCGTTGTTAGGACTGTTAGGACTGGATCAGTTAGCATTAGCCGGCATGCTCAAACAGACAGGACATCACAGGTAGTGGAACAATATCAGAAGAAAAATACATGACAAGTGGTCCTGCTAACATCAGCTGTCTTGCATGAATTTCCATTTTGACTTCCTGCTCCAGCTTTCTGAGTAGAACTGTATCTACCTTTGCCTCGAGGAAGCTCTGGGCTACCTTTGACAGCTGGTTAAACTCATGACGAACAGCAGAGGAGTACAACTTCAAAGAAGGAAGCCTTTCTGTAACGCTCTGTATCTATGGATTACGAATACTATTGGTAGTATTGGCTTGAAATTAAATCAAACAGTTAATAGATTTTATAAAATCAATTCAATGTATTTGAGTAATGTCGAATTAATAGCTCAATATTTTGCCGATTATGCTTATTCAATATTTGTCGAGAGCTAGATGAGGAGACTGATACCTCTCATGTCTGTACCTCAGATATAAAGATACAGTCGGCAGCTGGTTAGCTTAGCTTAGCTTAGCTTAGCACAGAGACCGGAAACAAGGAGAAACAGCTCGCCTGGCTCTCCCCAAAGGTAGCAAAATGTGCACAGCAATACCCCTAAAACTCACTAATTAACATGTCACATCTTGCTTGTTTAATCTTGACAGAAGCGTAAAAGCAGCACTTTGTGGTGTTACAGGTAGTTGCGTAACAGACTGTTTCTTGGCTGGGTGCAGGAAATTATAAAATCAGAAATGTGTCTGGCATGAAGACCTTTTTTATTTCTTACTTTCTGTCTTGTCAGTCATCATGCCACTCCATCGACCCCTTGGGAGATTCTGACCTGCAGGTTGCCAACACTTTGTGCTGACTCAGTTAACAAGCATTTAGGATGAATGGCTAAAACTATTTCAGGGCTCTCGTGACATTAAGGTCCTTCCGTCCTTTCCTTCCTTGTTGAAATATTTACAGTGGGATCTTGCCTTTGCTGCGACTGCAGCTTGGCTGTAGCAATGATAAAAGGCTTGACAGTCTCCTTGTTTGATTTATTGAGCAAAAATACAGCCAGCGTGTCTGTTTCCTCTGGATGGCTGATAGAACATCTGTTGTCCAAGGATTTCCACTGAGTTTCTGCTGGCTCAGGTGTTTTTTTTACTTCTTCTCAAGCTGCAATCTCTCTATATTTACAGTAAGTAGTTAAGTGTTTTCCTGCATTCTGATGTTTGATTTCCTTCTGCCAAAAGACCACCTCGATCATCTCTTTCAGTTTGCGTTTGCTGGATTCAGTCTTCCAGTAAACTCTCCACCTCCTGTCTGTGGACAAATTATCTGTCCATGGGCTTTTTGCGAAATGACTCCTGTTTAGTGTCGCCCTCATCTAATTATGTATTCATTTCAGCAAACACCATTATCTCCAGAAAAAAAAGACATCACTTTAAAATCTCAACCCAACAATTTTCTCTCCCATTTTTAAATAACGACACGTTATTCAATTCCTAATCATCATTCTGTCTCCCTTCCTTGAGACTGTAACAAGTCTACGGTATAATCTGCTGTTCCTTCATTATATTATTCAAGGAGAGTTTCCACTTTTGGCAGTGTGGTGTGTGTGTGTAAAACTGCAGAGGCAGGGAGTGGCTGGACAACATCTCCTTTTGGCTGCTTCTAAGTATTCCTTTTAACCCAAGATTCCCATGAAATTATTCATGCTGCTGTGCCTCAGGGGTGTATCCAGTAAGATACCTGCACTGTCAATCGATGGTAACTAAGCCACCGCTGCAGCATCATATAAAAGGGTTTATGATAAAAATACAGTGGATAGCATGGTATCATGCTGAGCAAGACTACAAATTAAACCCTGTGGACATTCTCAGATTGTATCAAATAGTCCATGTTACCAGTGCTCTAAAGATAGATTAAAACAGTATGTCGTGTCAGCAGAATCTCAAAATCTCTCTTTTTCCTCTCACTGGAATTAAAGCTGCACTAATGAATATTTTTATAAGAACGACTGGTCAAATAAAAACGTTTATATGTGAAAGGGCTTGCCTGTGTAGATGAACCTACAGAGAGAGAGAAAGCCAACTTTATCATTTGGTTCAGTCAAAGGAGGATTTAGCTACTAAAGATCCAGATATTTCCCTCAGGAGGTGGTGGAGACCAAAAATGGGCTCAAAGGAGAGTGAGTTTTTGGGGCAAGTTTTTCCTCACTCGAAACGAGGGTCGAAGGACAGAGGGTGTCGTCTCTGTACAAATTGTAAAGCCCTCTGAGGCAAACTGTGATTTGTGAATTTGGGCTATACAAATAAAATTTGATTTGATTTGATTTGAAGAACAAACCTACAGGCCCAATCCCGATTCACCCCATGGCCCTTCCCCTCCATTTTACGTGTTCTCGCGTAGGGGTAGTGTGTCTAGATTCTTGTTGGGATACAGGTGTAGGGTGAAGTGTTGGGGCTACATGGTCGTCCAAACAGAGATTTTTTCAGAGGCACAATTCAAACTGAGGTTAGATATCTGTCATTTCAATGTATTGTGGTTTTCTGTATGATAAGCAAAAAACAATAGCAACTAGTTTGCTAATGTCTTGGTACTCATTAACTCATTAAATTGAAGAATGAATTATTTGTAATTAAATTAATGGTTGCTGTGTTACTGACCCTCACAGATGTATGATTTAACTGCTTTTATGGGGGCTTAACTCTGACTTTGATAGCTACTGAGAGGCCTTTCTAATCATTATCATTTATCTCAATGAGTAAATAATAGAAACACCTCTCAGTATAACACAAAGCAGTTCAACACCACAAACATCCAAACTGTTTCAACACAAACTGAGCAACACACACAACAATCTTTTTTCCCCCAATGGAGCGCACAATGACAGTCATCTTTTTCAGCAAGTTCAATTAAAAGAAATAAAAAATCAAAACCTAATGACAATCTACAATCTTTCAATCTCAATCACTTCAGCCTCTCAACCTCGGGCCTCAGTTTGGCTTCATGATCTCGCCGAAGAAATACCAGAAAAATCAATGTCAAACAAATTTGTTGGATTTTCTTGCCTGCAATTCAATTATAAACCACTGCTGTCTAACTTTTCCATCCAAGTGCATGAAATATGAGCTAAGCAGAGCAGTTAAAGTATCAGCTCTGTGTGTATTTTCAAGCACAAACATGGCTTAAACACCTACAAATGTGGATACTGATAATGACTGGTACATGTTTGATGTAGATCGTAAAAAGCCAAATTACAATAAACGAAAGGAACACCCAAATCAGCTTTGAGGCTGCTCCTGCTCAGCACTTGAACCCAACGTACACAAATCCAATACCAGCTGTCGCAGAGCACATTATGAAATTAATAAGTAGCCTATAAGAGCCAATTCACTTTCCCATTTAAATGGATCACACTAAGTGATTCCTTGGCAGCTTTCTGTTGAAGACGGTATTAGATCAGGAGGGTATGGGGGCACAAGGTGCTGTAATTCTTTTTACAGGGAGTGATCGTTCTTGCCTATCAGATTTCATTTGTTATAAGTGTCTGTTATTCAAGGGCTCTTCTGCAAAGTTCATGAAAAATGTATTACAACATGGTCAATTTTTGTTATGCTATTATAAGCATTGCAAATCATATCGTATCAATGTAACAAATGCAGAAAATTTTGCGTTTCTTTAAATTGCATGTGCAGCAGTATGTGGCTTTGGATCATTATTCATCTACTGCAGATAATCTTTAACTTGTGTTGACTGAGTGCATAGTGTCAATGAGAGGTCAATAGAGGTCATCAGCGAGTGCACTTCAAAACCTGACTCAGCCCACAAACATTATGTATACTGTCAACCATTCACCACAGCTGGGTGATATTATCTTGACTTTACAACGAGTCAATCACAATGATATGACCATATTGTATGATTGTTTGTTGACACGTCAACACATAGCAGGAACTAATGATCGCTCTGTTCCAGCAATTACTGCAAAGCAGCAATAATGATTCAGGCTGAGAATATTGCTGCAGATATGAGTGACTGCAGCAGCCACGTGATGTTTTCTCCTCAATTTACCCATTTCATTTCTAACACCGGCCGGACACTCTGCGCCAATCAGCTGGTGTTGTTAGCTACTCCTGACAAAATGTCTCATGTCTTGTTTTCCCTGTGGTCATGTGCGCCCACTTAGCTTAGCCTAGCTCACTCATTTTCTTTCTTGCCATGAGTAAAATTACATTATAAGTTGATTAGTTTTGTTAATTAATACCACTCCCATGTGTTTACAGTAAATACTGTATAAGGTAACGGCCAGCAGCCGATTAGCTTAGCTCACTTAGAAGTGGGGTAAACATGTAGCCCTGCTAGGATGGCACACTTGCTTTCTGAGCCCGTGTTAATCAGTTGGGCGGGTCAAACAGAGGGCACTATGGCTGGCTTACAATCTGGATCAGTGTCTATTATCTCCTGGAGCTAATCTGGCACAAAAACACACTGATAATATCTTAGAAATCAAGTCACTGCTGTTTCTTAATTGTTCTTGTTCAAATATTCCACATATATGTCAGTTGTGTCCAAACACAGAGTGAGAATGTCATCGTCCTGGGGTTTTTGCTTGATGTGTGTTTCCTGATTTTTCTTTTTTTTTTTGTTCTAAATTTCACTGCCCTCATGTAATGTTTCGCTTTACTTACTGCCTTTGGCATTGTGCTTCTGGTGTGAACAGCCAGGCTACTATTTACATGAGAATTGAACCTGTCATGTTTTTTTCCACCTGCTGCGTATCCCCGGCGTCAAGGTAATACAAATCCCTCCCCAAGCATCTCTAAAGCTCACTAATTAACATGTTGTATCTTGTTTGTTGAATCCATATATAGGATAAAAACAACAAGCTGCAGTTTGGCTGGATGATTTCTTGGGTAGGAGCACTGACTTTCAAAATTCACTGCTTTAATCCCCAGAAAAATGGGTGATGACCAAAAAACATCACATTCTTATCTTACATACATTTGCCATGTCCTTATTTTCGTGCATTAGTACTGGAAAAATATTCTAATTAATACTGAAATATTGTTTAAACCAGCTCTGACGATGTCAATCCCCTGTTTATGCTACAGACGGACATCAGGGTTGCACCTCTTCACAGAACAAACATGCCGACCCACACAAAGACACTCCCAGAAACACAATATGTACGGTGTGTTTGGATCGGTGTATTTGCTGGTGTTTTGTTGTGTTGGCTGCAGCTGCCTCACAGCAGAGAGGGGCTCGCTAAAAATAGCTGTAGCTCAGAGCTCACAGAGGAAGGCCCTGCATCGACAGCCGGGGATTAACCATTACTCTCTTACACACACAAACATGCACACACACATAGATACATTCCTAGACACACGACCACTCACACGCTGAACAAGCACGTACAAGATACACACAAACATACACTATGCATTTACAGAAGATACATAACCATGTACTGTATGTGGTTTACATGCAGATGGATTATGCCCATCCACACGCAACAACTGGCCTTGGTAGCAATGTTTGTGTGCGTTCAGAAAACAGGCCACCACACAACGGGCATTCAATTCCAAGGGGACATGTTTCATGAGGTTTTGGAATAATAGCATGTCACCAGACCACAAACGTGCTGTTCTGAACAAGGATGTTTTATTACTGGACAAAGCCCTGGAGGGCGGAGCCCCATTCATGCTTATGAAAGCTGCTCAGTGGCACATGAAGCCAAAAAGCTCGACTTCCCCGGCTTCGAAAATATCCGGATCTTCTGTGTTGTTTGGCCAACAGAGCGTGCACACTGGAGACTTCTGCCGACCGAGCCGGCTAACTTCCAGTTTAGCTCCCGGCTAACTTGAATGGGGATAAAATAATTTAATTGTGCGGCTCTTCTGGACTTTCCAATTTTTTTTGGACCAAATGGCTCAAATTATGATAGTGAAACAAGTCATTTCGCGGGGGGCTGCAGTATATCACTTGACGTTATAATTACACAGTTTGGCCACTACGTCTTCAAGGCCTGGTGCTCCTCCTGGGGGGTTTTAAATGGGCTTCCCAGAAGGATTGTTGAAGTTAGCTAGCTAATGTTAGCTCTCCTGATACAACCAGACATTGTCTCAGGATAATACATACACCCACCAGAGTGTAAATATTATTAATCTCCACAGGCCCATTGATTGCAGGGCAACAATCTGCTGCAGACATAGCATATAACTGAGCCGTTAGCTAATCAGTTAGCATTCCCTCTATGTACTAATTTAAAGGGGCTGTGTGTAACAATTTGTTGCAATTTACATGCATAAATCCATTTTTTATTGGCCACGAGTGGATCTTAATTTGACACAAAAAATAAGACCTTCCCGTCTCTCTTGCCTATAAAAAGTTTAATGGGGCATGCATTACCAATATTTGGAGATGGGATAGGTTTGTGTTAATTCTTACAATTACATTTTTTTAAATTAATATGTATTGGAAACAAAAGGAAAAAAAATCCTATTCACTTTAATTATTCATATTTAACAGCCAATGAGATTTGTTGCAGTGATGTATGTTTATGATCTATACACCAATGTGCATAGGTGTGTGAAAAAAAGGAAAAGAAAAGATTAATCAACAAAGGGAGAGGACGAGGAGGGAGAAGCAGAGAAATGAATGTGTTGGTGCAGCTGCTGATGGAGGTAAAATACTGGAAAAAAACATGACTACGCTGTCTACCTCCGAAATAGGGTGTGGGTGCTAAAAAGGAGGCAGGAGCAGAAAAGTAAATAACTCCTGAAGAAGAGTTGCTGAGTAATAGATGGTGGAACTACAGGGAAATCATAATGGAAATAAACTGCTCACTTCATTAAAGAGGAGAGAGGAAGAGACCGTGAGGAAGGAGAGACACACATTGGGAGAGCTGCCATCTTCTGTAGCCCACTCACTTGTTCCATAACACGAGATGTGTCTGTTTCTTTTTCTTTTCCTTCTCTGACTGGAGGATGAGAAGCCCTTCAGCTCTATCTATTGATTTTGACACAATTAGATCAATCAGGTTGTGCTTGAAAGACAATAAGCACCTACACTGCATTGTTGGGAGGCAAAATAAATGTTCCATCTGCCGATGATTGATCTGCCTCAAATCAATGTTTCATCTAAAATGTGTCACGGTCCACTGGTTATATTAACCTGGTTTGCGTCCACACTCCACTAGAGGTCTATTTTGAGTTAAGCTGTTTCAATTTTACACTTCAGTGCCAAAGATACAATTAATAAAGCGGTAACCTGAATATTTGCCTCCAGAGGGAGAAATGTCCGTCTACACCACATGTACCCGTAACAACAGTATAAATCTGAAAGTATGATGATGTTTTATTCTTGAACATTTGTAATGATTGCATGCGACGGTATTGAGTTGCTGCTCTCTAATCAAGTGGCTTTATGAAGGCCAAGTGGCTGCTGAGGCTGCCTAGTGGTCAAAAAAAGCTGTGCAGTTCAACCTCCACCACAGCAGGACAGTGCCCAAGTGTCTCACTGATCTTTTATCTTCCTCCCTGACCTTACACTGAGCAGTCTATGTTTACTTTAAGCACACAAGGCGAACGCAGATAATCCCTGTGAGAATCCTGAGGTGAATTCACCATTTTAGATCAATAATCTATTAACGTCACATCAAACTGCACCAGCTACCTGTGCTCACCCGTATCTTCATCTTAAAGGTGTTGCATGTAATAATAATCCTTTGGCTGTGGTTATCTGCCCTGGATAACTGGTGCAGCAAGTCTTTCTAGTTTCCATTATTAATTTTAATGTTTTAAAATCGACTGTGTGCTAAATTTGAGCTGAGCAACCATGACGCAGGCACTGCAAGCCTGTCGAGCTTTGGATTTCTCTACATGCTGAATGGGTGCACACTGGGCTGCAGCAAGAGTGATATCGCTTATTTAAATAGTTGAGTAGTAGAATTATTAACAGTGCCAGGTCATTAATTTCTTCCCAAATTAATTGGCCCATTGATCATCATAGTTGTAATATTTGACACTAGTGGGGAGCAGGAAAACATGATGTTAGTTTGCTCAGTCCAAAAAATTTTTTTTTTTTTAATAAAAATGTATATAAGCAGACCAGAATACTTAAGCCATTTAGCAATGTCCTGGTACGCAGCTAGTTTAAGCTTGGCAGCGCTACTAGTACTTGAACCAGTACCAATATCTAAATTAACTATTGTACTGTTATCATTAGCAAATATTGCGCTAATGTTAGTCAGTAAGCATGTCTGATGTTTAAAAACAATCAATGTATCATTTTCACTGTCATCAGGACCAACAAAGACCAGGCTTCGGCTTAAACCAGGTATTGTAAAGTTTATTATAACCTATAGAAATTTAATTAAAATCTTTTGCTAGGTTAGCAGCATATACTTTCTGTCTCTCTTAAACTCAAACCTACAGGGGTTAGTCATACTAATAAATGTCAAGTTTATTGGTTGTGCTCAAACTAGAAAAAAAATCCATACATATATTTACTGTGACTGCTTCACACTTAAAGGTTCAGTGTGTGTAGGATTTAGTGGCTCTAGTGACAAGATAATGAATATCCTTTATCTTAATCTCCCCTACGGTGGTGAAGAAACACTAAGGGCCCCCTTAGAGCCAGTGTTTGGTTTGTCCATTCTGTGCTACTACAGACACACCATGGAAGACAACCAGCTCATTGTAAGGTAACAAAATGCAACAATTCTATGTTTCAGAGGATCATAATGAAAACATGAAAACTGTGATTACTACATTCGATTTCTGCCAGTAGATCCTATAAATCCCCCTAAAGCCTATGTACTGGACCTTTAAATCAGACCAGCCTGGGATCAGCATCACCGCCATGTTTCTTATTTTGGCATCAGTGATGGATTCTCTCTCTGCCTCCCCCTCCTCGACAGGGAGTCAGCACATAGGTCAGAAACAGCAAGCCAGTGCCAAAGGCTTATCAACATGCAGACTGGACCACATCTTCTTCTTTCCCCACTGAAAGCTTTCTTGGCCGTATAATTATGAAAGCCATTAAAATATTCATGAATATATTTGACAAACAGGCAGTCTGAAAGGCCACCACCTGCTCTGGAAGTGAGAACTGAAAGAAGCTGATTTTCAAAACAGTTTTTCTGTCGAAAGCACCAGACAAAACGATGATATAAACAGTGAGGTGATAGAGAGATCTGTCAACAATCAACCAATATCACATTAATCTGTGAATCATTCATTTCCATAATCCATAAATATTCATTTCTATTGGGCCTGATGTTGAATCCATCATGGTGTCACTCTGTAGAGCTGTTTGCTTTGTCCTGACTCCCTCTGACAAGCTGCAGTATGCCCAGCAACAGTACAGAGTCTGCTGGGCAAGTGAGGGTGAAGAGTGTGTGTGTGTGTGTGTGTGTGTGTGTGTGTGTGTGTGTGTGTGTGTGTGTGTGTGTGTGTTTGTGACTGCAGTGGGGAGATTCATACAACACGCCACTGGACATGTTTGACTCATGCTGGATGACCGAGAGGAGGAACGTACCATCACATCTCCACTTTCCATGCACACACACACAACTGTGATGCATTATTAAAATATTATCTGCTATATAAAACGGCAGACTGAGAGCTGTGTCCTTCAACAGCCACATCTACATGTCAAACAGGTGCATTGCATTATTGTTGTCCCTTTACGAAAGCCCAGTTCAACTCTAGCTTAGTAGCGTACTATTAATCCCAGCGCGTTGTAGTTGGTCCTGGATGCTATCAGAGCTAATGCTAACGTTAGCAGCTCTGTCCTGCTTTTGGATTTGGAAACCTTTACACTCCAGCAACCACAACCAGCGTTACGTTCTCTAAACACATATTAGTCCTCTTTCTGAAAGATTTTTCTCTTGTAACGAAAGTTGAAAGTCGAATATTGTAGTACACACATTGTTTGGAAATACTAACTGGTAAGTAGCCTAAGCTAAGCATAGCCTACTCTTACTAATACTAGGGCTAGGTTGTCTACCTTGATTGTCTACTGATGAGGATGTTGACTTTTTGTCTGTAGCTTTAGCCTCAGTCTTGTAGCATGATATCATGTATGTAGCCAACAAGTGAATGTTTAAGTGGCCCTTAACAAGATTTGCATTTTATAATGAATCAGCTAGAAACAATAAAAAGGAGAAACAAAAAGAGTTATCACGTAACCCGTGGAGCGAATGTTGGCTGAACTGGCTAGGTAACTATGGCTAGTGACAGATGTAGGAATAGCAGCTAAAGGGGGCAGAGGAAGCAGTCATTTCCTCTTTCACTCACCTTTCTGCTAAATGTTGTTATCATATTCAATATCACAACGTTACTAAAACATTCACTTAATCTTCTCTATCCAAGTGTTACAGCGTGTACTCCAGATGATGTCACAACCCCGCAGCTACCCTGAAGGTTTTCTTTTCATACGAGCGCACCAGCTTTAATGATTTGGATTTTTTTTGTTTGTTTGTTTGTTTGTATTCCTAATGATGTAAAGTCCTTATGTAAAGACTGACAAATGCAAACATTGCAGCCATTTATAGAAGTGTTGACTCATCTCCCACGGGTGCACAGCCTCATCCACAAGTCAGTCAGTGGTCAGATTGTTAAGACACAGCACGTTCAGACTGATAAACAAAATGCTGCCGGGCTCTGCTGCAGAAGTGGACCGCACTGGCAGGTCGGCGCTTTCCTCCAGGTTCATGGGTATCCTAGCTTGTTTATTCTACAGAACTATTACAGAGAAAAGACAATGAGAGCTATCATCGCCGAGGTTCAAAGACTTCTCTGTATAAAAGCACCCACCCCATGGCATGTATTAACCCCCGAGTGTCTCTTCAGCATGCACCGCTCTTCATCTGGAGCTTACAAGCTGAATGGGTTAAACTATTGAATGAGCTGCTATGAGAGGTTATGAATAAGGCCCCTGCTGAACTACACTGAATTCAATCTGCCAGCACAATGCTACACCCCCATGCATAAATGTGCATGTGTGATGTCTGCTCACTCTGTAGTGTACATGCCTGAGCACAACGAGACAATCTTCCTGCATAATGCTACAGCTGTTAGCACCCTGCATCACTACTCTGCACTGTGACGCACTGTTACCACAGACAAAAAAAAAACACTCAAGTAAGTACATAAGATTGGTTGAGAGATAGATAGATGCATGAGCCCATTTTATGATAATATGATACTGACTAGGAATATGGGTTCCCAAGCTGGGGTCGGGACTCCACCAGGGGTCACAAGATACATGTGAATGGTCGTGAGATGATTAACTTGATTTAAGAAAAAAAAAAATGAACTGATTGTGACTTTTTTTCTGGTACATTTGAAATGCTCGCCAGTTTTAAACCTCAAGTATGAAAATCTGAAAATGTCTCTGCAGTGGACCTCACTCAGGTATGCAGCAGACAAAGAGGGCCCACAAGAAAATGCTGCATAATTTTCAAGGAAAGGCTTGACTCGTTTGCTTTATGGCAAAGAGTCAGAGTAGAAGATACCCCCCTCATGTCGTCAGGGTAAAGATGAAGCTATGGCCACAGAACAGACTGGAAACAGTGTCAAAGCAACAATTCTCCATTTTATGACAGGGTTCTG
This sequence comes from Pagrus pagrus, assembly GCF_965226575.1. NCBI lineage: Eukaryota > Metazoa > Chordata > Actinopteri > Spariformes > Sparidae > Pagrus > Pagrus pagrus. The sequence continues at coordinate 8,171,688 of NC_140197.1, forward strand.
TGCAGAGAGGATGAAAATGGTAAACTGTAAGACCCAGCCAGTCAGTGCATGTTGGTCTGTGACAAACACTTTGTCACAGGTTAGTTAATGATGTAACTGATTAGATGACGTGTACCGATTGTGCCTGAGGATTGAAGCGAATCAGATAAGAGTCTTTTAATAGTGTAACTCCAGTTAAAAATATGGTCCTTCTATAAAACACCTGCTTTTAGAATGGAGTTCAGTTTAACTGTCTCTCCACTGGAAAGAGTGCTGTGAACAGAGGGTATTTTAACATTGATAATTCACATCAATTAAGTTGACCCACCTTCTTATAATAAACCTTGTAAACAGCGTTAAGTAACGTAGGAAATCGGGCTAAAATCGACCTGTTTTCTATCCTCTTGGCTCGTAGCAGCTCGAATCAGATAAGAGTCTTTTAATAGTGTAACTCCAGTTAAAAATATGGTCCTTCTATAAAACACCTGCGTTTAGAATGGAGTTCAGTTTAACTGTCTCTCCACTGGAAAGAGTGCTGTGAACAGAGGGTATTTTAACATTGATAATTCACATCAATTAAGTTGACCCACCTTCTTATAATAAACCTTGTAAACAGCGTTAAGTAACGTAGGAAATCGGGCTAAAATCGACCTGTTTTCTATCCTCTTGGCTCGTAGCAGAAGGTCATGTAATGAGCACAAACAGATATCAAAACAGAGGCAGTGGTTCTGCTTTGCCAAAGAGATGTAATTAGTTTACAGTAATGTCAATTATAAAACAGAAAAAATAAGTATCTTAACAACAGAAAAGATGATGGATGACAGAAATATATTACCTAGGCATTCAAGCGTAGTTGCGTATGTCAGGTTCGTCCATTTTGATGGCGACTGCGACTGAAAGGATGGTCATCAACCATTTTTTCTTTAATTTCTTCTATATGACGGCGATCACACATCGACAGCACCATAACATGATTCTTGCTTGTGGCGTAAAACGCAATAATGTTCTTATTTTATGCTATTAAACTGCCAAAAACTGCAGAATTTGCATTTAGCGCAAATTACAAGGGCTGTTTTTCACCCAAAAAGGGGCGGGGCATGATGCAAGGGCAAGGTACCGTGAAAGACTGGCTTCTCCGATCTATCCTAGTAGTTGCTGGTTTTACACTTGTATGGATGACACAAACATAATGACTTAAAGTGGAAACAAATGGTGCCGGGCTGCCAGCGTGACAGGATCGCCGGTCAGCCTTCATTTTCCCAGGAGATCACGCAGTGGGAGACAGAGCACCCTAGCCATCACTTCATGTTAAAACAAGAAACGTGTCTATTGCTGGTTTAAGGTGTTAATTAGTGAGCCTCAGAGGTGATGACAAAGACAGGCTAGCTGTTTCCCCTTGTTTCCAGTCTCTGTGCTAAGCTAAGCTAAGTAGCTACTTGTGGTAGCTTTATATTTACCGTACATACATGACAGTGGTATCAATCTTTTCCTCAAAAAAAAGAAGAGCATTTCCAAAATGTTGAACTGCTCCTTTAAGGAGTCATAAGAGTCTACATTGATGACTTGCAAGAGCAGACAGCCTTTGTCAAATCAGGAAGGAACCTGACGTTTGAATGCCTTTTCATAACATGATGGAAAGAAGAGTATAGGAAGGTTTATCCATCTGTGACCAGTTTAATTTCACTGCTTCCACCTGGAATATTAATGAACATACTGCAGCAAAATTACATTTCTGGGTTGCCCTTCCCTTGGTCATTACAGTGTTTTGCCTTATTTCTAACCGGTGGGTTCCATTTTAAGATCTAAAGGAAAATAAAACAAAAAAAGGAGGCAATTTGGGGAAATACGTCCAGTTTGAGCCTACAGAGGACCTCAGCTCCATCCTGTCTGTAAAATGAACCCACATCAGCATCCTTCTCCAGTGAGGCCTGTGATGAGGCTGATGGCAGACAGACCAGGTTGACACTGGTTACCTGGCATCATCCTCCCTGTACGTCGACAGCTTCTTCACAACCACTCATGTAAATATGCACACAGTCCACCAGCCGGCCATCCAATGCTCATCTGCTGTGCCACAAAGCGCTTATCAACGCAAACAGACTGCAGATCGGACGCTAAAGCAGCGAACCTCGCTGTTTTTTTTTAACTGATCTCATCAATGCTGACATGCTTCACACGGCCTGGTTGTGGTCGATGCACCGACCACTCTGATCTTTTAGACGCAGCTCGTAAAAGGCGGCTCGGTGGTCGCTAGTTACGCAGCCGTGTCGGCTCAAGGGCAAGCAGAGCCGAGGATTAATATTACAGCCGGAGATCCTCCCAGAGAAGGCGGCTGTGTGCGGGGCTGAGGAGGGCTGAGATGTAGCCCTGGGTGAAATGATTCCCGGTGGGAGGTGGCAGGGCTGAGGGGCTGCAGCACCGTGTGAAACCAGCACCAGATCCTGTGACATTCAGGCGTTAAAGGTACCGAGACCGCCTCGAGACAACACTCGGCCGACGTTTTTTCCGCCCTGTGTATGTTTTTCTCTTATTTTCCAGACAGACACACGAAGGCATCATGTACCTATATATTACATAATATATAATAAATATCTTACCCGGGTCGCCATCTTCGCGGTCGCCGTAGATCAGGGATGCAGCTCGGGTCAATGATTCACAGGACAGCGGGGACAGTGAGCGGAAAGGCTCGGCAGCAGATGGGTTTATAAGCTGCAGCGTACCTTGCTCTGATTGGCTGATTCAGGCGGAAGCGTTCCGATTAGCTCGCGTGCGGCTAAGGAGGATATCGCCTTTGCTTCTCACGTGGCAGGAGGCAAAACACAGTTGGCACGACGGAGGCTGTCAATGTGATAATATTAAGTGTCTGATTTCATAACTCTGAGCGGAACTTGTGAATTATTTGTTGTTTATTACCATTATTATTATTTTTTATTTTATTTTGGTAAATCTCATATTCGGCCTCAGCACCCTGGACAGCGCCCCTGTCTCCCTCTGTCCTGTCCTGTCCTGTCCCACCGCAGTGATCAAACCCTGCTGAGACCACGAAAAACAGCCCACGCACCCAAACAGAATATAAAGTAGTCAATGAGACATTAACACACCATGTAGAGGGAAAATACCCACGGGCAGCTGAACACAATAAGAGGAGTTAAAAGGGCATTATGTATGAGAAGAATTTTAAAATCAGAATTTTTTTATATTTACAATATTAATGAGGTAATATAACACAAACATAAATAAATCAAATTATTAAATCAAATTGAATAACAAGCTAAAATCCCCAGAATACTGTTAGAAGCTAGGAAGGTGGCAGGGTCCACCAAATACAAACAAAGTAGGAAAAAAAAATCAGTCAATGAAGATTTTTCTCTTCTGTTAATCTTCCCCAAAACTACATGCTCCTTTAAAAATGCTGCGCCTCCCACTGGGCTGATCTTGAAAGGATTCAGCACCATGGACAGAAACATGATCACATACTGTGTCTCCGCCTCTTTTTTATGTATCAGCCTGATAATGTTACAATTCAACACCTCAGTCCAGGTATAGTTTCTACATTAGTTCTTTCTGAGCTGGTCTTAATGGTTGGATTGACTTACTACATTATGATCACTCAGGGCTCAGTCAAACTCATCAATGATTAATCATAGTGTCTCTGAAACAATTTCATCTGTATATTTAGCAGCCATGTCAACACTATATATATACTGTATATACAAATGTAAAATGATCAACAGTATGCCATCTATGAATCAGTTAATACGTCTTTTAAAGGGATACCTGCCATCAAATTATTTAACTAGTAAATACTATAGTATAAGTTTATCTCGCTAGCTCACAATTTTCTCCTTGGAGGGCCAAGACTAAACCTTGATGGTGGACCATGGGCCAACAGCACACACCTAATGTATTGTTTTGTTCTGTTAAGAGTGTACCTGGATCCCAAGTCCCCTTAATTGACTGCCTTCCTGTGCAAAGTGGGTACCTGAAGAGCATCATTACCTCAAAAACATAAAACAGCATAAACATTATTATAATCTTCTAAAACCCAATTATTTTCTTCCCTAGAAACATCTGGTGAGCAAAACTGAACCCTATGTTGGGTCAGCGTTTTGGCCCCACTTTGGGCAGCCCTGCTCTAGTTACTAAGCAACCAAGCTATTAGTTTATTTGGTACATTGACAGCTAATCTATGTGTAGCAGTGGTGGCCTAAAGGTAAGAGAAGTGAGCTTGTGACTGGAGAGTTACTGGTTCAATCCTTCACAGTGAAAGATGTCCCCTCCTGTTATAACCACTACCAAGGTGCCCTTGAGCAATGTCCCTAATCCCCAACCACTCCAGATCTTCCAAGTGCGACTGTATAACTGTGTGAATGTTATCAGGGCGTTCCTGAGGAAGCGAGCTGGACAATCTGAGAAGTAAAGAACAGTAACAAGAAAACCCTTTTATGTGAGGTCGGAGTAAAAAATAGTAAGAAAATCTTATTTTATGAAATCAAACATTTGAGGGAAGGGAATATAAAAAAACGAAATATTGTAGTCATAAGAATATTGGAAAACAATCTCACCAACCAACTGGGTCGATTTCTCATGCATTTAAGAACCACAGTATACAGCATGTGATGGACAGGACCAGCATTAGTCTGTGCTGTTTCAGCACCATGGAGAGCACCATCCACAGAGACATCAGTGCTCTCTGACCACCCTGGACAGGAACAGAGTGACCAAGAAAACATCCTTCCATAGCCACTTATGCTTTGCAGGGTCACAGGGAGCTGGAGCAACAGTGGGGTACCCTGGACAGATCGCTGGTTCACCACAGGGCTGACTACAAACAACCATCCACACTTACACTCACATGGACAAACTCCACAGAGAAGGGTCCTGCCCCAGTCTGGCATCAAACCCAGAACCCTCTCGCTGTGGAGCAACAAGATAACATAGAAATTGTTTTTGACATTTCAATTACATTGAGTCTTAGCCATTATTTCTGACCAAGTCGCCTGTACATTTACAAAACCCACCCCAGCTCTTTCTTTTTTGACAGTAATGCACTGTATATCGCTGTCTTTCAGTCGTGAGGGGAGCTACAGGCTACTGATTCAACCAGTCACGATCATGGTTCATATGGGAAGCCATTGTTGTCGAGGATTCACCACACAGGATTGACCCACACTATCAAATCACTCCAATCTAGCTGGAGACTTTTGTTGCATGTCAGTTTCTGATATTGACTATATGGTTCATTTAAGAAGGTTCTGTGAAAAACTGAGCTGACATGACTAGCCGGCTCTAGAGTTGAGTAGACTCATAAAGCTGCCTTATTTGCTTGCCTTTTTTCAGGTTCTATGTATTTACATTGTGTTCGGACTGTGTTAACCTCAGCAAGCTGGTATTTTGCCTGAATCCTTTGAGTTGTACTTTTCAAGAACAATATCCTTGCTGCACTTGGTATAAAAATGTCATCACCCTTGGCTAGAATTTGTGTTTAATTTTGGTAAAGAAATGTTATTCTTGTTACACAAAAGTCTCAAATTCAAATTTGCTTTAAACCTAACTTCAAATCTCTGCACCTGATGTCACAATTCTTCTTTGGTGGTCCACCCTGCCTAATCGGCAGAGCCCAGGACAGTCATCGTCAGTGATTGGACCGACTTAGCTGCACTTCTATCATCAATTTCACCACAATAACTGTTTATAGACCAATAACTTTACAACCGCACATGTTCCAGACAGCTAATAAAGCTACTATAGTAATATAATAAGCACTGTGGCCACTGTATCTGTGTTCTCCTGACTATGCATTAGCAGCTTTGTCAGACCAGTGACACCCATGATGAGACAGAAACCTGTCTTGTAGGTTACCATGTCAACATAACTGAGGGAGTTACAGATCGTAGACAGTCAGTGACCAAAGTATGTGCAGCTGCTGTGAAGGACTGTGTCCCTGAGTTAGAGTTTTACTTGTCAGACTGTTATTACCATATTAGAACCGTCAAATGGTTGTCAAAACTGCAGGTGACATGCTTGATACCTTTTTCAAATGCCGTAGAGAATATTGCAAAACTTGTATTATGATCCGTCCACCAAGTAATAAAGTTTGACTGTGAAACTGGAATATTTGGTGTTGCTTACAGTCTCTATTTTACTACCTGTACTAAAGGATAGCTAGCAGAACATCTTCATGGATCAATGTGACAGGACCTGTAGTGCTGTATTTCAAAATAAAGCTCTTTAATCAGTCAGCTGGCCGATGACAGGGCCTTGTTTCTTAAAGGTGCTTCCCAGGTACCAGTGGCAGTCAGCACTATCCAGTCCTTCTCTGAGGCTCCTGGGCTCTCTCTCAATCTTAATATGTGTGAATTATTACCAGTGAATAACTGTATCGTGACTTGGGTTTGTAATATTCCCATGAGACACTGTGTTACATATCTTTTGGTGTATATTACTAAAGAAAGGAAATCCAGAGGAACTCTACACTTCACGCGAATCATTGAAAAGAGCCAAAAGGTTCTGAACCACTGGCTACAAAGTGACTTGTCTCTGAAGGGCAGAGTTCTGCTCACTGAGGCGGGGGTTATGTCTCGTCCCACCTGTGCTGTCATTATACATCTACTCCCGCAGCAACGCTTTAACAGAGTACTTTTGTTGGTAATATTGACCGGAAAAAAGTGTGGAGATTCCTTCTAACAAATAAAGCCATATGTTTGATGTTTTAAGGTGACATTTTGTATGTCTACTCTTACATCTTTCATCTGCATCACCAAGGAAAAGTCATCAGAGAAGTTTACAGTTTTCAGACACAGGTCACCATCTCATCACTGCCTTCAAGATAAATGAAAGAAACGTCACATTCTTAACATTTCGTCTCTGTGGGTGCATCGCAACAACATCTGTCAACACCACATCCACTATGAGAGCCATCAAGTGATGATTGCATCACCTATTATGGGCCTTTTTCCTGGATAGGAGCTCTCAAAAACTCCCCAAATACCACTTCACACCTGAAAGAACCTGCAGCTGGTGTAGATCACTTCAACAACTCAGTGCTGCCTTGCTGTGGTCAGACTCAGAACATCTATCTATGACATCTCACTGTGACCTGAGAAGTAAACAAAGAAGACCATGCTTGTAAAGGTTTTTATATAAAGTACCTGTAACAGTTGATCAAATTATTCTTATTTCTCACATACATATTCATACATCCACATAGTAACAGACTGCAGCATCAGCACTCTAGTAACACTAGTAGCCTTGACTTTTGTTCAACAAAGATTCTTGTTTACACAACATGAGTCACAAATGAAAAGGAAGGAAAAACCATAATAACTTCATCATCATTATCATAAGCTTCATATGTTACACGATAGTTTTTGTCTTGTACGTGTTGCAAGATAAAATATGGCACATATTTATGAGTCGATCGATGATGAGAGCATGTACCGGAGGGGAGATCATCAACCCATACTGTTCTCTCTCCAATTCTAGAAAAAGATTCATTCTTCCTTGTCTGTTTTTTTTATTGCCCCTGCACAGCTGGAAGGACGGGATTTTTTGCCTGTCCACTCCTTTGTTTCACAGAGAAATGTAACAAATCCCCTCTTGTCTGTTAAAAGCTGTCATCTGACATCCACATGGTCTTGAATAATCAACATATAATACACTTAGTGTGTGTGTGCGTGTGTGTGTGTGTGTGTGTGTGTGTGTGTGTGTGTGTGTGTGTGGGGGGGGGGGGGTGTTTTCAACATAGGATAGGTGTCAAACTATTTTAATAGAAATAGTCAAATTGACCATTCGCTAAATCCCTCCCTCGAACACTGTTTGCACCTGTAACGTTAACAACGTTATCTAGACACAGCAGGCCTGTCAAGCTTTGGATTCCTCTACATGTAGAAGTCGTGTACATACAGTAGTTATGTAGAGAGACTCATTTCAAGAGTTCAAAAGTATAAGAAACTGATTAAACAGTGTGTTTGTTTGCTAGGGTATGTTGGAATCATGAACGACTAACTAGCTTACTAGCTACAGTAGCCTACCAACCCTGCTTTACGTCCAGGGACAAGGAACACTAGGCTACAGTACATTAGCTAGCTTGTGGGGCTACAGTTTACATAAAAAAGTCAAATCCCCAGTGCAGCATTTTTCCACTGTGAGGACGCCGGTTGTGGAGGCTATCAGAGTTCAGGCTAAAAACTTAGCAGCTCTGCTCTTCACTGAATCTGGGGCAGCTTACACTTCAGCAACAACTGCCGGCTTTTGCCAGCATTAGCTAGTGTTACATTAAATTTACATTAGCGTAACACTCTTGTAATGTTAAAAGTGAACATAAACACTCTACTTTTTCCTCATCATGGTCACAATATTGGGACAAACTAGCTCTAAACTGCAACAGAAAAACAACACCAGTTAGATCATCAGCTGGTTAGAACACTAGCTTTTCCCCCAGGACCTAGCATTGTGTTGTGTATGTAGGCTAGCCATCATGTGCATATTTAAGAGCCCTTTGACATAATGAGTCAGCTGGAAACAATAAAAAGTCAGGAGGTGATGCATTTTTATCCAACATGTTGAGCTAACGTTAGCTTAATTAGCTAGCTACAGTTGATCAAATCTGACCATTGCCATCTGGAAACAAACAAATGTTTTGTCTACCTCTGTCTGATATTGAGGACCCACTGTTTCATTTATGAATCTTTCATCGCTATCATGTAAACTGGCATATGTGCCATACAAGAACAGAAAGCTTGAGGCGGAGCAACAGGGGCTAAAGGTGGCAGCGTTTAGCGAACGGTCAATTAAACCTTGATATTTACCAGAGATAACCCAGATTATCAGCACAAAAAAATCATCAGTCCTCCACTGTATAGGTGACAGTCAAATAATAATGATAAAAAAAAGAATTTATGTTCACAGACTTCTTTCACTTAACCAAAGGAGGATGTGTCACCCTTTGTATTTTGCTCATTAACCTGCTGTGATATAATTCCCATCAAACCTACCATGTTCAGCTTGGATCCTTGGGTACAATACATGGAAAAAAAGAAAACGATCATTAAACAGTCCTCCTGGGAATGCCGTTCAGAGAAATGCTACTTGTATACTGTTCAACCCATCAGAAACAGCTAGGAGGAAGGATGTGTAAACAAGCTAGTTTGCCACGGATTCATTCTTCATGTGCATATTTGTCTCATATGAGGTCTGACTCTGCATCAAGGCTACATTATTTTTTACAGCATGGTACCTACTGCAGCCCGGTCACTAATCATCTGAACACAAAACACAACCAGAGTTAAAACATCACCTGCATCATGGAGACACCCAGTCTGGAAACAGACACCGTATTCTGTTTTGTTAACAAATTTCTAAAACCCATTTTCCCCCATGTTTCTGAGCAAATAGGGAGCTGTTATTTCAAACGTTTTATCATGTAAGAGGCAGAATACAGCTTTTCAAAAATTTTAAATTTACTAACAGAATGATGAATGCTCCAGCTTTGGATGGCTCCAATTTTGGCTTACATTTTCGCAAAGTGACACATAAAACTTCACCGTGTATTAAAAATCACAAGCTTTTCATTTGGACTCCACTTCCTCGCCACCTGAACAAAGTCCCTCTTTCATGGTCATCATCTCTGACGATAACGTAGCAACATCGTGAAAAAGCTTATTCGTCATCGTTCCTTTAAAGTCTTTCTTGTTCGGCGGTTCGGAGACTTTGAGTTGGCTCATGTTTCTTTGTGTTTTGTATGAAATAATGAGTCTTTAGAACGATATGGCACAAGATCTCTGCCCTGTTTGAGGAGGCGGAGCGTTTCTAAAATTGTAGACAGTTTATTGGCTGCGGTTAGACTTAGTGATGTGACATCATCAGGGCGAGGAATCTCTTGAGGCACGCGGTTGACTTTTTGACATGAAGTTCAGTTGTATGAGGTCTTCCAGCATCTCTGCTTGGGCTTCAGACCTGAACATTTTTAATAGAAAACTGGAAGGGTGAGGTTTGAAAGAATGGGGCATGAAATCCACTTGCATTATGGGACATGTAGGATTCAACATTTTTGGAGCATGACCCAATCAAACATTAGGGTATCTTGGCATCTGCTGCCTCGATCTTGACTGTTCCTTTTTTAAAATGTCTCTTGTGAAGCCCCCGACCTTATTAAACTTCCATGCTTAATTGCTGGCATGCCCTTTAAATATCCAAATTTAAATTGCAGGGGTCTTTTCAGCCCCTGAGCACCATGAGACCAAGAACAGTGGGGATCTCGATAAGGGTCAGCACAGGCAAGGATACAAACCAGCCTTCCACCAATTCCTTCATTGGAGAGTCTTTGTGCCGAGTCGCCTGGATGTCACATCACTGAGTCTAGCGTTCAGCAGTTCGGCACGGTGACCGCTCAGTCTCTGCTGTAACATGTGGTGCGGTGTGCCCAACACAAAGCAGCATGCTAGGAAACCTATAGAAGCACACATGCATGTCAAACAACTCAGTGAATAAGTAAGCCATCGGGTCAACACGACCGGAGAGTGTCTCTAAATATCAGATGACTGGATTGGACAGGACCGCACCAGACAGGACACGACCAGTTCAGACTGGACAGAGAGAGAGAGAATCTGTGTCGTTTGAGTTTGTTTCCATGGAGAGTAATGAGCGGAGGAAAGAGGGAGGGGAAGGTGACGCTTTAAACAGCAGAGGAAGTCCACTGAGGCGACGAAGGCGACATCAAAGCGTCGTGCTGGAAGAAGAAGTCACATGTACACTTGTAGCGTCTGCCCCCGCCCACACACAACTGCTGGGATATAATCACATTTTCCTTTCATTCTGACGTGAACAGCCACTGGTCGAGACAGATCACATGATCTCTGAACATGTCCTCCATGACCCAGCGCCACCGATCATTCATACAGTATGAAGCACACAACGTGAGTGCAGCATTTTTCTTCTTTCTTTCTTTCTTTCTTTCTTTCTTTCTTTCCTTCCTTCCTTCCTTCCTTCCTTCCTGGACTGCAGGAGAAAGTGCAGGGGTACAGGCAGGAATGAAATCATTGCCCGTGATAAATTTGCCCTAGAGGGGTCAGTATTGCATTTTCCCACGTTTTTGTAAATGTAAACATCTTACAGAAGGGCTCGTTCAGTGATTATTAATCTGTGCCCTGGGGATTAGCATTTCATACTCTTAAAAATAAATAACCGATCTCCCAATTCATAGTAGATTTTGGATCCCGTAAAAGTACAGTACTTTATGTAAGACGCCAATGAATAAATCCACTACAGTACAATTATGCCAAATAGTGACTGAAAATTTCTCAGTCTGACACGTTTTGCGTTTGTGGCTAAGTGATGGTATTATTCAATGCTCTTAAAGTTTCAACAGTGGACCTCACAGCCAGTGTTGGTGAGTGCAATAAGCTTGGGCAGGACAATGGGAATAAGGTAAAGTGGAGTTGGCAATAAGCAGGGGGGTCATGTGCAAGGACGTATGAAGTGACCTCATGCAAGGTGGTCCGTGTTTCTCATCACCCTGACATTTCTCTATAGCGATAATGCCTGGATGCTATCACACTATATCATCGTATCCACATCCTGTATCCTTATATTTATAATATCCACCCTCAATGAGTTCATCTGTGTTGTCTGGCGTTTCTAAATCCATTCATTTACATTACTCGCTGAAACAAGATACAGATCAGACTGATTTGTGTTTCTGGACCTCAGGCATCACATACAAATGATGGTTATCTCTTGAGATAGTCGGTCTTGAGAATCTAACCAGATCCAATCATGTTAAATAACGTGGCTCATGATGTGACCAGCGCTACAGTAACCTATTTTTATTTGTTTTGTTGGGGTAAAAGTGCCCTGGAGGCACCAATTCACCTACTCAGTCAGGTGAGCCTAACCCTAACACTGCAGTTCAGTAACTGCCTTTGTTAGTGTTAAGGTGGCTTTTTCAAAAATTGAATGTTTTGTTTAACCCCAGAGGCTCCTTGTTCTGGGTTATGATCAGGAAATTGGATGAATGGTGAAACAGTAGAGACGGCAGACAACAGTACTGCTCCAAGGTATCAGTGCTGCACTGCATTATATTAATCCACCCGTCCTCAACCTAATTAAATAATTCTCTATCCTTCCTTCCTTCCTTCCTTCCTTCCTTCTTTCCTTCCTCCCAGCTCCTTCTTATCGGTCAAGGCCTATGAGGAGTTTGGTCTTCTCCTCCTCTTTCTTGCTCTCGTTCTTCAGGTCAGCAAACACCTGGGTGAAGAAGTGCGGGTCGGTGTTGATCTGGAGCATCTTGCCGCTCATGCGGTTGATGATCTCCAGGCAGCGGTCCCAGAAGGCTTCCTTCTCTGCCTCGACCAGGAAGGGCTTCAGCGGGTAGGAGATCTCGTTGCCCATGTAGGAGTACGACAGGTAGAGGCAGGTGAGCAGCGAGGCCTGCAGCTCGCGCTCTGAGGCCACCTCGGACGAGACCACGTCGCGGCACAGCATGTAGAGGAAGACCACATTGGCCGGCGTGATGAAGCCCTGGTCCTGCCAGCCCTGTAGGAGGAGGGAGCGGTCCACGCTGCGCAGCCACAGCACCGGATCTGTCGGGGATAGACGCTTCAGTCGGTAACACCGACGGCACAGGAACTCACCCAGGCTGCGCATCAGTTCACTGGTGGAGGCCTGGGTTGGAGAGAGACAACAAAATAGAAAAGAAAGGACAGTAAGAAAGGAAGGGACTTGTGTAAGACCAAGGAGAAACAGCTGAGATTCTGTTTACCTGGACGATGACACGTTTTGGCGTGCCGGCTGCAGTAGACGGCTGGAGTCCAGAGCCTGTGAGGGAGTTCTTTTTGGCAGCGACGGTAACTACATTAGCCAGGGTCTTGGAGGTGGGCAGATGGGAGGAGGTAGTGGTGCTGGTGGCTGAGGGGTCCTGGCTCGATGTGAAAGATGACAGGTTAGCGCAGGACTGAGACTTCTTCAGCTTTAGGCTGTTGGAGGCCGAGTTGGCCATGGCAGTGGCCTGGCCATCCGGGGAGCTCCCCTTACCACCATCGCCGGCGTCTGACTGCAGCTTCTTCGAGCCCTTCCTCTTCGCCGATACAGCCACAATGCGTTTCCATGGCAACACATTGATAATAGAGGGCCGTTTGAGGGACTTTGCGGCCGCTGCGGCTGCATCCTTGGCATTCTTGCTGTTCTGGACCGCCGTGTAGTGGCCCACAGTGGCCGGGCCGTCTTCAAACAGCACCGCCTTGCGGTAGCTGGGAGACAGCGACAGCACCGTACCCATGACGTCTGTGTGAGATCTACCAGTGGGATGGAGGAAGGGTGGAGTGGGGGGAAAGCTCTTTGAATGGTCTAGACAAAGAGCTTCAAGGTGTGCGTCTCACTTCTGGAGCAGGTCGAACCTGGAGGTAATGGCAATACTGCATTAGTTACATTATATGTAGTAAAGAAGCCGTCAACAACAACCAAAATGTTAGCCAAGTGAAGCAAAGGTGACTCTTTAGTTTGACAATATATTGGCTCAAGGTCCATTTATTGGCCTTTTTCTGAGCTTTTAATTCCATCTGATGGTCGTCCTCAGAAGATGGGGCTCATGACGTTTTCACTGATATTACTGCTTAGAGAGCTGCATCCATGGTGACAATTAAATGAACTCCATCTGCTGAGTAGGACAGTGAGATACGGTGAAAGCTCTAGAAAAAACAAGTAAAAAGACTTGACTTATGAAAAAACATAACTCTCATCCAATGTAACCCAGGTCTCCAGAGGCCCCGAGATCAGAAATTGATTGATTTTTTTTTAGCAGACTTTTTCACAGTAGCTTCTCAGCTAAAAGTTAGCACGCACCCTGTCTGAAGTGGGTGCGAGTTTAGAGAAAGCTCGACCACGCATCGAGGGTGTAAATAACTTTTTTTTTTCTAAATCATTTTGGATTCTGGAGACTTGGATTACACTAGACGAGCTGTTTGGAGCAATTTTATCATATTGCAGTTGTTCTTTAAGGTTTTAAAATGAATCCCCATCTACTTCAGTTGTTTAATAGACTGCTGCAACACTGTTTTTGCTTTGAAGCTCCAGAAATGTTTCATAGACTAGGAAAATCATTTTTTGGGTAGCTTATCCTTTAAGTTTTTTTAATGTTTAATTTTTTTAATTTATTTACTTTGTCAAGCTATTGTTTCAAGAGTAAACCTTCACAAATGAGCCTTAAACTGCTTTATTAACAGTAAGAAAGGAGGAAACTAGTAGAGGTACACTTATCTTTTTTTTTCTCTGAATGCTTTTCAGCATAAGTAAGTGGACCTTGAGTTAAATGATTCCAGGGTGAGAAATGAATTCTCACGCTTGTGTTTTTACTCATTTTGTGATCAGCGAGCCAGAGAAGTGGTCACAGCCTCTCACTCCTTCTCATTCTTCCTCAGCTATCTTGCCTCCCAGATTCCATGTATATATTTTCCTCTAGCAACTTGATGAAGACCATGAGATGTGGCTGAAAGCTTCACAAAAACTACTCAGTGTATGTTTTTTAAGATTGTTTGTAGTTGTCATTTTTTCTGTCTGTATGACGAAAATGTAATACATATATCAGAAAACTAGTAAGTGGACCTTGAGTTGAGTAGTTGTTTTTGTTTGTCTTGTTTTGTTCAACCCACTTTTCTTCTTGTCTATGTGAGAGTGAGTCAGAGGAAACCCTTTAAAAACACTGAATGACATCATCATTGCATTTTACAGAACAATTCTTCCACACATGATGAAATATTAACCAGACTAACAGAGCTGAGATCTCAACCTGACTGAAAAATCACTACACTGAGCCACACCATTTGGTGACATTCCCTCATAGTAACGTACAGACCACATCTGCAACCATGAATCTCATCTCTTAACCACCAACTGAGCCTCAATGTGATCGACTGAACAGCGATTGCTCGCATCTCCCTGCACCGTCTCTCACGTCAGTGTGACTCGGGCCTGCCGCCGCTCCAGTGTTCATGGGTGTTATATAAGATAAGGCCACAGAGGCAGGAGGAAGAATTGTGCGCAAGCATCCATCTTAGCTCCAAAATGGAAGCCTTGAAAACAGCCCCTCCAACACCAGGCAGCTCCAGGCCTGCGCGCTCACACATCCACAGCCTCCACACAACAGTTATGATGCCATGTGTCTAATGTTGGTGCGATCCATTGATTAATTCATCTGATTCCCTGTGCGTTACGTGATTAATGTGCCTGTATCGTTGGCTCTTGCATTATTCAGCTCCCCTCATGAGGCTGTGTTTTATGTTTTATCATGTGCAGACACAACAGCATGTTGTTAAAACAGCCCTGTGTGTCCTCCTACCTTCTGATTAATCGACTCTTCGTGTAGGATCCATATATCACACCTTGACCCGCTCGCTCCTGCGGTCAAAATGTGAGAAACGCGCTCTAGCACAGGCTGTCCAGGGTCCAGGGCGTGCAGGCGGCTCGGTCCCTGATGGTGTGGGAGCCCCCCCAGTGGTGCAGGCCGACAGGTTCGTCTCCCGGTTGGGCTGCTGCCTTTTTTCCCCTCAAACCTTCATTTATAAAAAGTCCCTCGCTCGTCGATGGGAATACAGATGCGAAGCAGATGCGAAACGTGCCTCGGTCCTTCGCTCGCAGCGAGTGGGAAGATGTCTTCCATTGAGAGCAGAAAATCTCTCACGGCTGTTAACGTCCCGATACGATGCTCGCGGCTTTGGACGAACCTCTCTCACACAGTCAGTGAAAAAACATCGGTCCAAAAAATCTAAATCAAAACAAAGGCGGAGAAAATACCGTGAGAGGAGGAGGAGAGAAAAAAATGGCCACTATGGATTCCAAAAATAGCAGCTTATAGCTCAGCTATGCAAACCTGCCAGAGAGAGACAGAGCCGCCGCTTTGATGCGGGCATCTGCAGTTATTCGGGTTGGATGTGGGAGAGAAACGGCGGCCTCTCATTGGCTGCTGCCGGGATGCTGCTGCTGCTGCTGCTGGACGTCGCTGGCTCAGCCGCGCGGGTGAAGCCATTGGCCGTCGAGCGGCTCCAGCCTATCGGAGAATTCGCTGTCCGAGGTGCTGAAGCAGCCGAGCAGATGTGTCAGAGCTGCTGCTGCTGCTGCTGAGGAGGAGGAGGAGGAGGAGGATGCTCGAGATCAACAAGGAGGATTTTATGAATCACTTGGCCGAGCCCCGCTAACACTGTGGGGTGCTAAATCCTCCTGCAGACTAATGTGCTCATGCGCTGCACTGACACTCCACAAGCCTGCATGCCTTCATGCTCCTCTTGGTATTAGAAAGAGGGGGAACCGCTTCCCATTTATTCTCTACTAGAGATCAACCAGTGGTGGAAACTAAGTCAGCTACATCTGAGTATTCCCTACTTTATACTAGTCTGATTATATAACATGACATATGATGCTTATAAAATTGCTAAAGATCAAAAATGTGCTTCAAAAAATATCTAATGTGTATCTGACAAGCACGGTTACCACATTAAAATCCTTGAAAAAGGAGCCTACTCCTTCTCTGTCAATTAATAATCCAGAATATATGGATATGTGAATATTTTTCACTTCACAAGTTTAGCTGTTGGCCACAGGATGCCTCCTACTTTGCTATAAAGTCCATTCTCACTGTATGTGCACTGGAGGCTTCAAGCTTCCACATCACGCTGCTGTATGCTGAATATTGCACCAGGATTTGCCTCCAGACCAGCTGTAATGTCTCAAATCATACTTATTATACTTATCACATCATTCTACACAGTGAAGGTCAAACACGTTTTTGACAAGCTCCTCCTCCATCTGCTACAACAGTATAATGCTGCTCACATATCAGTGTATCAGTAGCGACAATATAATTATGACACATATTAATGTTAGTCGAGGGACATTTTTCTGCAAACAAGCACTTTTGATTTTGATATTTAAAGTATATTTATCCGATAATACTTCTTTGACCTAAATAAGATTTGTTTGCAGGACATTTACTTGAAATTAAGGATTTTTCACATTAATGTTTTGGCACTTTACTTAAATAAATTATCTGAATACAATTGAATGAACATTATGACACTATACAGTATGTTACTGTAAATTCAATAAATGTTTTATATCAATTGGTATGACTTATTGGGAGAGAGTTCATGCAGTTGGTAGACTTACAATCCACACAATTGATTAAATGTAACTGTAACATGAGGAGTCTTTAGTTTATGGCACAGCAGGTGATATTTATCTACAGGTGACAATTCAACAAATAATGTTTCCAAGAATGAATTAATACTGAATGTTTGGGTTTCAAAGAAAGTATTGATTTCCAGTTGATCTGCAGGGAGAACCTTCAGTTAACTAAACTCAAATACACAAAACAGAACTTCATCTTTATTATCTCTATTTAGTACATAAATAACATAGGTAACTTTATATTATTAAAGGCAGAATGAACAGGGTTTTCCAAAGAAAATGGACTTGAATTTCTATAATGCTTTTCCAGTCCGCTAAAAGCACTTTACAACACTCGTCACATTCACAAGCTTATGAGCAGTTGCAAGGTGCCAACTGCTCATCAAGAGCAATTTGGGGTTCAGTATCTTGCTCATGGATACTCCGACATGCAGCTGGGGGAGCCAAGGATTTGAAACAGCGACCTCCCGATTACTAGATGACCTGCTCTACCTCCTGAGCTACAGCCACCCATATAGACCCATACAAATGTAATCCCTCTCAATTATTGATTATATTTTCTTGTTTTGCTGTGTTCACAATGTTTCTGGGCTTCAGCCTTTGGGCAGTGGTGTGTAGCCTCCAGCAAATAGCAGCACACAGGTTGTGAGGTCAAGACTCCATAAAAAAACAGATGCCAGATCGAAGCACCATCCAAGAGGAAGCTGAGAGCAGGGGAGGAGGGGCCAGCTTTGAATTTCAATTCAATCGGCAGAATAAATGTTAAATGCTAAGTATGTTTCTGCAAAACCACGGATAAGTTACAATGCTGTGCTTATGGTCTGCTCGGATTTAGGCACGAAACCCACTTGGTCAGGGTTAGGGAAACATCACAGTTAGGCTTAAAAGGGTCTACCTGTTTTACCTGTTTAAGGGCTGGAACTGTCCACAGGTCTCCTTTATAAAATGCACCTGCCACTAACACAGCTGGACATCTCCCCACAGAGTCCAACTGCAGCTGCCCACATGGCAGCCTCGTGACTTGTAATGTCACAACCGTCCCCTCCACCTCCCAGTGTGGAAGTTAGCTTATAATCATATAGCGTGACAGGGATATTACATGTTTGGCACAAATGTCTGTGGACTTAAATGTGGTATGCAGAAACATTGCCTGCTAACATTGTATTCCACTCCTCCATAATGCCTCACTCTTTCTTCTTGCTTTATTATGTCAGTCATTCTTTGTTTAGTCTTTGTGGTGTTGCTGTTTAGGAGCATGTCATTGGGGACGTTGGGGACTTGCAAGACATGTATTAAAAAGAGTAGAGTCAAAATGATGCCATTGAGATATACAACTCAATGGCGTCTTTCATTAATCTTTCCCTGCCGGTTGAATACCCACATCATCACAACTTCATCTCCCCATAACACAAGATTTCTGTTACACAACTGTCAAGCTTTAAGCCTTGGTAACACAAGCATTTGAATCCAATTATTTCCAGTTGAGTCACCACAATTAGTTGACTCGCTTGCTGAGGCAAAGTAAATATATGCAGTCTTTTTAGCAGTAGGAGCCATCTTGACAAAGCTGACCTTTATGTGGACGGAGACATTAACAGTTACCACTGTTTATTAGCTGTGATTTCAGCAGTCACCTCCTGTTTCCTTGTGCAATATTTTTCCCTTTGTGTTTTCTTCATCTCTTTGTCATGTATCTCCTCCTTCGGTTGCAATGCTTCTCAGACTATCACGTTAAACCACATGGAAATTCTTTGTAATGTTTGCCTGCTGTCTTCCAAACCTCAGGAACTTTCTATCTAAGAAGACGCAGTGATGTGGCACCCCATCACAGACAGGCAGACCTGGTGTAGAGCAGCTGGTGTCATGTATTGTCTCTCCATGAAGCCTGATTGGAGGATGTTAGCTAGAACGTAGCTAGAAAGAATGACTGTATTATTATGCATTCATTTATATGTATAGTTTTAGCATTTTTGCGTTCATCTTGGGGGACTACATCTGGAGTTTTGTGTTGCGTAAGGACAATTAAAATAATCTTGAATCTTAAAGAGGATGCTGCAACTGGATGCTAAGAAGAAGAACGCCAGCTGACCTCTAAACTATGAACACAACACTGGCTGCTGACTGGCTGTGTCTAAAAACATATATACATGTATAATTAATACAGGATGTGTGGTAATGAAAGCTAACAAAAGGTTTAGTGTGATGGATTTACTGAATATATTTATTGATTTTCAGTTTTCACAAGGTAAACAGCCGAGTAAACAAAACAACAGTGAAAAAATAAAAGGGACTGCTTCTGTAATGAAGTGATACAATGATTTTGATCCATGGTGGTTTATTTCAGAGTGGACGGGGCATTTTATGTTGTGACTTGTGTAACTTGTGCAGTCGACTCCAGCAAAGTTATGGTTTTCTGCAATTTGATTTTGTGTGGAAATAACTGAAAAAGCTAAATCTAACTATATTAAACACAACACCGGGACTTTTTAAATTAATTGATGTTTTTTTCTAACACATAGTTGACACATGATCCTGGCTTTGAAACTGAATCCAGTTAACCCTGGTCATGGTCATGTTTCTGAATCACTCCTTTTCTTTCATGACTGCTGGCAGGTAAACCCATAGACGTCCATATAAGGAAGAACTACATATCCCAGCATGCGTTCCATGGCAGCGCACATCAACTTCCGGGTCGCGGGGTTAAAAGCTGAAATGTTTTGTTTTTGAAGTCTTCCACTACTTTTAGCCACTTTGTTTGTCCAAGTCATTGTATGTATTTAAGCTAACAGTCACTGGTAACACTACAGATGGACGCTCTGCACAGACACCGCTCACTTTATAAAGGAACGACGCCGCCATGGAAGGAAACTTACCGCCGGGTGAGAAATCACAAGTCAACCTGTCAGCTAGCTAGCTAACATGTCGGGACGCTGTTCACTTTAGTAACGTTAGCTCTTGTCAGAGTTTAAAATGGTGCTGCTGTGTGTGTGTTCGTGTTTTGTAGCGGTGTGTAGACAGACTGAAAAACAGCCGGTCGAGGCTGCTGGAGAGGTATCGTCAGACGGGAGAGGGCCAGCTGCACAGCGGCTCCGGGGCCTCTGCTATCGTCCAGGAGGTGATGGAGGAGGAGTGGACCGCCCTGCAGTCAGAGGACCGGAGGCTGCCCTCGCTGTGGGGGCCACAGGGCATGGCAGAGGTCGGTGTCTCTCTCAGTCTGTAACTCTCTCCATTCCTGGGTTTCTGTTCCTATTTACTGTTACTGTGTGTTCCCCGAGACACCAAGTTGAAGTTACCTTCAGATTGCACTTCACCTTTTTAATAAAACCTTTTTTATTTTCATAATAAATGGAGGTGTGCTTCTTTTCTTCTTCTAAACAGATGTTCAGTGTCATGAAGGAGTATGATGAACTGGCAGTGCTTGAAGAAATCCAGCAGGAGCTCATGTCACATGGTAATGTACTTCTGTTTCCATCCAATCAGTGTAGAGTGTAGATATAAAAGCAAATTTCCAGTCAAATTAATGTAAATGTGTAAAAATCTATTGTACAGTGATGTGATTGGGGCTGAGATATTTCTGCAGATGCTCTGTAAACAAGGAGTTCTTAAGTTGTGCCGTCTTTTTCTTTGTGCCACCACAGAAATGTCTATTATTGAAGAGTTTGAGAGGAACCTGCAGTTTGAGCAGCAGTACATATCGTCTGTTGTCGAAGGGATGGACAAAATGCACATTATTTGCCCCATATGTCACATGTGAGTCCAAGAAATGGCTGCCGTAACACAAGATGCTGCGATGGTTGTACCATAAGTTTTAGCTGCAAACGTATGAAAATCTATGTCTGCAGGCTTTTCTCAGGAGCTGTGTTTTTTTATGATTCAACATTATGTATAATCATCATGCTTCTTGTGTTCCGCAGGAATAACTTAAACATCAACAGCCATTTTATCTCCTGCACCTGTGGCCTGTACATTAACACCAAGGTTTGTTTGTTAAACTCTATCTTGTTCAAAATGAGGGACACAAGTATTTTTTTTTTATCCTCTTGCAGCCTCTCTGTTTTCACCTTTTCAAGCAGAGTGTGTTACCCTTGGTGCCAGATTGTTGCAATTTGTATCAAACATGACTTTTCCTTGTTTTCAGATTCAAATCTGCACTCGTAGACATGACCCATTTCATCATGTTTTATTTTTTTATATTAACAATGTTACAAATATACACATCCCGCGTTCAAAAACAACCACAAGAAAATCTGAGAAAAATCACAAAATAATTTTTATGAAAAAAAAAAAATCGAAAATGGACTAAAATCATCGACAGAATATGAAGAAATAACAGTATTGATCTTATGCCGTCAATTCATTGTGTTGCTGTGAATTTAGCATGCTAACCAGCTTGCCCCAGCACATCTCGGTGTAAAGCTCCAATGCAAAAACAAATACACAAGTTCCTAGTCCGGACCGCTAACTGCACGGCCAACTGAGCTAACTAGCAAATGGCAGGTAGCAGTTATTCTGTTGACATGCTGCTCCTTATTCCTTAATTCTTACATATTGCACCTTTTTTTAAAGTCTTTTTTAAACAGAACTAAAACATTAGTAAGTCCCATCAACATGATATTCCTGGGACACAGACTCTCTTCTGTCCTTTCACATACAGATATTTGACCTATGTTGAAAATCTGTCAACTTAAAAAATCAAATTCAATATGTATAAAAAAATGTATGTTTTTGTGACTCTGCTAAAAACCTGTAAATAAAGGAAAACCAAGAGAAAGGACTCAGGGTTCAGTTAAGTAAGTAAAAAAGTTTTAGACTTTTGCTAAAATGCTGCAACACCTTGTCTTCAGAAACAGAACATCACCCCTGACGTCCTGCAGCATCTTCTAGAGGCCAGGGTGTTGGAGCACACGGAGGACTGTGTCCACAATCCTGTTTTCTCCGTAGCGCCCAACACAGACGGCTCTCCTAACCTCATGATAAGCTGCCAGGTATCAAACGGTCAAGTCATTATTAACCAAAGTTTCAGAAAGTTCATACCGAGACACATCTGTTCCTGCTGCCTTAAACAAAAAAATGCATGACTCTTTATTATAGACTTCTTTCTGTAGATCTACTTCTGTAGTGCTGTATTTCTTTATGTGCTTATTATTGTGTGTGTGATACTGAAAAGTAATCATTGTGCTACACAGTAACAGTTATGACTGACAAATTATTTGTCACAACTTAGATCAATGTTGTTTTCTGTGCTTTCAGGTGTGTGACTACCTGTCCATCGTGCTTTGAAGGCAAACAATGAGTACCACCATGAGTGACTTAACTCGTGAGATTTGATTTGGAGTTTTTTGTGCTCTCTGTATGTTTTGAAATAAAGATATTTTTATACATGTAATGTGTCTCTCTTAGTCTTATTTAAGCTATAATACATTTATGTATTCTTTATTTTACCATCAGTGTTTTCATTGAAATTATTAAGATGCTTAAAATATTAACAGTGAATTCAATGTGAAGAATATTCTTCTGTCACACAGGGAGCTGAAACTTTATGTAACTTCTACTTAAAGGTAATACTGTGAGTAATTCTATGATTTAAAGTTGATGTGTATGGACCTGAAGATGTAACCTGAATTTTACACAGTCCACCTTTTGAATTTGTCAAACTGTCACAGTAACTAACACCCCCATAACACAAAGGGATATTGCTGTGCCCATCACAGACCGACAAATTATTCAAACTTAACTTATTTATGTTCTTAAATTCATTTTGTTTTATGTTCTGGTGCAGCACTTCCCTTTTATTTTACACATTTTGAAGTGTGGTCCAAATGACCTAATAATATAATAATAGTGAATTCCACACATAGCAGGAAATTTATGTTTCTGAACCTGCAAAATCAACTTTTGAGTTGAATTAAATGGTATTACCTGCACAGTTTGGGCTTAATTTGATACTTGATATTTATTTCCCGGCATTTAAAAACCTGATTATAAAGCATATTGTAGTTTCCTGAAATGCAATACTCAAAAAGGCATCAATAACAAGAAGAAAAGAGGCAACCTGTGGTGGTATTAATCAAGAAACCTGCAAATTTCAGACATATTATATAAATGAAACACTTCTCCAGCGTCCCATTGAACATAAATCACTCAAAATTCTCATAAGCAATAACCACACATATATACATGTCAGCATGCAGAAGGCAGTGAATATTATATTTATATTTGAGAGTATGGCACATAAAGTGATTTCTGAGGTATCTGCAGAACTCTGCATCACCGCTAGGAGGCAGCGTTGTTCCGACCATGTGAATGACCTGACCGGAAAACAACCAGGCAGAGCGGAGCGCAGGCAGGCAGAGGAAAGATGGCAGCCGCGGCAGTGGCTGAGTTTCAGAGAGCACAGTCTCTTCTTGGAACAGACCGGAATGCCTCTATCGATATCTTACATTCAATAGGTAAATATGATCAACACAGTATGGCACTGGAAAGAAAATCCTCTTACGCTCAGACACTGAAGCTGTACACCCCTCTATCTAATGTGTAGCAGCTGAGTTAGCCATCTTTGCTGTTAGCCAGTTAGCAGCTAAGCTATGTTAGCTAGCCCAATGCTTGCCGTCTCTTTTTTCTCCTAGCTTGCACAGTGAGTCAGCAGCAGTGGGCTAGCCGGCTAGCAGCAAACCGGCTAGCTTATCAGACATGCTAACGTTAGCTACTCCGGCTCATTCATTTGACAGGAACTTGGGTGACAGCTGGCTAGTTAACGTTAGCATGCAGCCAGCGTTGTTAGCAGCTACGGCTCGTCTTGTCAGATGTCAGGCCGAGAAGGAAATTAATGTGAAACTGAGCTGACTCTCTTCACCTCAACTACTTTGTCACAGCCTCCATTGTGTGCGTATGCACCATATATTGCTTTATGTTGACTATTAACGCGCAGCCATGTCGCTGTCAATATCGTTTATTGTTTAATTAGACAAGTTCGATATTTCGTTAGCCACTTGGATGTTCGCCATCCAACCTAACCTACTCATGATATAACTTGACTGCATGCTTGTCTCTAGAGACAGAAGGAAAGAGTTTATCAACAGTATGTCCCTTTCTTTTTTTGATACCGCGGTGATTTATGCCATTCTGATTACATCATTATATGTGTGCCTTGTAGTGAAGCGGGACATCCAGGAGAGCGATGAGGAGGCGGTGCGTGTTAAAGAGCAGAGCATCCTGGAGCTGGGTGGGCTGCTGGCCAAGACAGGACAGGCTGCAGGTAACAGGACATGATGTTCACACATGTAGCTACTGCTTTATTTGGGGGAACACACACACACCCAACATGGCTGTTTTAATAGATGTTTTTAAAATTCACTGAACTACAGTTTTCAAAGCCCAGTCACACCGTACAAGTAAGACTCTCAAAAGTGGTGCTCTTTATATGGGAGCACCTCTTCACATGTCTGTGGTGACCTGATATAAGAAGACTATCCAGCTGTGAATGTGAGCAGCAATGCACTTTAACAAGCGTTTGTCTGATGTAAATGTTAAATGTTCACCTCATCTACCCTCCTCGCTGAATGGATTTCCATGAAGAGGGAAGTGATGTCCCTCCTTACTAAACATGATTAGGTGGTTGTGATGTCATCCACTACTGGGACCATTGACCTAATATCTTTTTACAACATCAGGATTCTCCTTAAGTCTTCATCTTTTTATATCAAAAGGCCATCTTTATAAAAATTCACAGAGAACATTTTTTTTCAACATGTACATGGAAAGCGATAGGTACTGTAAAGCATATGATAGACAAGGACTTGACATGATACTTCACCTAGAATGTTTTTCTATCTATAAGGAATTTGTTGTTTGGTATAGTTGAGATATAATCCCTTTCAGCAAACCTGCTCTAAAATATCCAAGAATCTTCTTATGAAAGAAAACCAAACCACATTGTGCAGAGGGAGGTAGTAACAGGTAGCAGCTTGAGTATCCTTTGGATTAAAAGTTTTTCTCCGCCTGACTTTTGTGCCGGTGGACCTGCTGTGATTCATCAAAACAGTAGAACAGAAGGAAACTATGACCTTTGTCGTGTTTTGCAATTGTTATGACTAATGCATTTTTGCATTCACCAGTCATAGTAGCAGGATGATCATTCGTTATTTTGAGCGAGTTTTCAACTTGTTTCTTTTCCTCCCAACCTCTTCTCAGAGCTCGGGGGTCTGCTGAAATATGTACGCCCCTTCCTCAACTCCATCTCCAAGGCCAAGGCAGCCCGGCTGGTGCGCTCCCTGCTGGACCTGTTTCTGGACATGGAAGCTGCCACAGGTCAGGAGGTGGAGCTCTGTCTGGAGTGCATAGAGTGGGCCAAGGCTGAGAAGAGGACTTTCCTCAGACAGGCACTAGAGGTGAGACTCGGTGTTGCTGCAGGACTAGTTCACACGAGCACTTTGTACAGCCTCTGGAGCTTTTTCTTTTCAGGTGTGTTTGGATGAGTAAGAACAGACTGGTCCTAGTCCAGTGGCAGCAGATACAATATGATGTGGTTCATTGTTGCTGTTTCGTCCAGCACCCTTAGCAGACAGGCCACCTCAATTAGGGATCGACTTGTCTTCGCTGGCTATGTCAGTGGTTCATGCTAATGCAAACTGACAGAGGAGAACAGTGCTAATGCTACCTAATACTTTACAACAAGAATAAAACAAAAGCCTTTATCCAATCAAAGGGAAATGTAGAAAGATTCCCAGGATAGGTGAACTCTACAGGACACTGTTCCACACGAGAACATGTCTTCAGCATCTAGACGAGATACACTGAACATGCGACGCTCAACTATCCCCGACCATGTAGATACCAGAAAGAAATGGGCTGGACTGTCTATTAAGTGCAAGCCCCATCCAATATGTTTAATCTCTAGGGGTTCGATGGAACAGAACTCACAGTTTAGTATATTTTGCACCAGGGAAAACAAAAAACATGTCGTAAATAGCATTTGTGTCATTTATATTTGGGAAAACTTCAAACATGTGATTGTTTTTTTGTCCACAATCCTTAATGTAACAGCGAAGGCACTCCAGATACTGTCATGTTGTCATAAAGGAAAAATAAGTAACACAAACGTCAGTAATGCTCCATCTCAAGACTGTTGATAATTCCTGAACAACTTTTGCGTTTACAGAGCAGCACCACAGACTGACTAACACGCACATGTGAAGGCACGTTGTAGCCAAACAAACAAATTCTTGGTGATGCCGTCATAGATGACATGTCTGAAGTGTTCCCACAGACAAACTCGACTTAGTTTGAACAATATCGGCACACAGCGCGACAGCTTATTCAGTATGATTTAACAATGGATTTTGTGGTGATTTTGGGCCACACCAGATGTTTAACAACACTGTTATTATGGGAAAATGTTCACAAATAGCTAATTATTGGTTGTTAATACATCCAATAATTTATGAAGAAATTTCCTTGACAAATAAACATTCCTAGTTGTGTAGCGGAATCCTCTGTTACCCTGGTGAATCTGGGTAATGGTTAAAAAAAGCTGATCTATGTTTAGTCTTCTCTTCCTGGGCAAACAGTGGCCTTGACATGGTTATTGTTCTTTTCTCTCCTCAGGCTCGTCTCATCTCACTGTACTTTGATACAAAGTGCTACCAGGAGGCGCTCCAACTTGGTGAGTGTTGAATCTCCTGGTGGTGTTGTTTTTAACTAGCTTGACAATCACAGAATGTCACCTCATATATAAAACATACATGAAGCTTTGGATGTTTCAGACTCATGTACCTTCCTCTTTAGTTCTCCTCGTCATTTCAGGTTTAAAATGTGACAGTTGGGATTTTTTAAATTCTAATTGCATAATTTTTTTATAATGGGAGGAAGTTCTACAACTTTGATGCATTGACTCTAAACTTCCTCCCCACTCCAGAATCCCAGTTGCTGCAGGAGCTGAAGAAGATGGACGACAAGGCCCTGCTGGTGGAGGTTCAGCTGCTGGAGAGTAAGACATACCACGCGCTCAGTAACCTGCCCAAGGCCCGCGCCGCCCTCACATCTGCCAGGACAACCGCCAACGCCATCTACTGCCCCCCTAAACTACAAGCAGCTCTAGACATGCAGTCAGGTACAAAGCAGGACAAATCACTGTTGTGATGCATCTCTTGCTCAAGTAGCTCTCGATGTATAGACTACCTGTTGAACAACTAAACCAGAAATGTGGGTGAAGAGAAGTGAAGTTGCTACTTTCTGCTACCATTGATCTGACTTTTCTGTGTGTGTTCGGTTTCCAGGAATCATTCACGCAGCGGAGGAGAAAGACTGGAAGACGGCGTACTCCTACTTCTACGAGGCCTTTGAGGGCTACGACTCCATCGACAGCCCACGAGCCATCACAGCCCTCAAATACATGCTGCTCTGCAAAATCATGCTCAACTTGTAAGTGTTATACTGCTCAGATACATGAGAGGCTGCAAAACCAAATCACTTCACACAGGCCTGCACAAATCATTTAGTAGCATTTAGTTTGTCTGCTGTGTCTGATGCATATTGTGTCTGTTGCAGGCCAGAGGATGTCCAGGCTCTCATCAGTGGCAAGCTAGCTCTGCGGTATGCTGGCAGACAGGTATCACTCTTCATTGCTTCACTGATAATTGCTACACCCCTCCCCTGAATGCAATAGTTTTTCTTGCCATGATTAAAGACAAGACCCGCCCTACTCCGCCTCTGATTGGCTTTCCCTTATGTTTCTACCCTGTCCCTAACCAGTCTCACTCATCCTGCTTAAATCTAACCAACCCAACCAATAGAGCCAACAAGTATTAGCCAATCAGAGGCAGAGTATGATGGGTCATGACTTTGCCACCCTGGGACAAATCCCCCAATGGATCGCAATGAATAACTTTTTTAATCTGCCATCATTATCATTGTAAACCGCATAATGCGACGTGAGAAAAAAAGCTTGACAGGCGTAGCAGTGGTAACTAAGGGGCGGGGGCATTGAAATTGAAAGTCATTGAAATGTACATAAAACTTAAAAGATGGATTGTCTTTGTGCAGGATGCTTCAGTCAGACTTGGTGGAAGCTGTTCATCTGCTGTCACGCACCCATAACCTTTATGTTTTAAATTCTTTATCTACAGACAGACTCACTGAAATGTGTGGCACAAGCAAGCAAGAACCGGTCGCTGGCAGACTTTGAAAAGGTGTGTGTCTCTATACAATGCTCCTCAGTAACATTATGAACAAAGCTGCTTGTTTGATTCTTTGATGTTTGAGCCTCCGTCCTCATTTGTGATCTAAATGTTTTTCACATCCTTCCCAAGGCACTAACAGAGTACAAAGCTGAGCTGAGGGATGACCCCATCATCAGCACCCATCTGACCAAGCTGTACGACAACCTGCTGGAGCAGAACCTCATCAGGGTCATCGAACCCTTTTCTAGGGTCCAGGTAACCATATTCAAACACAGTCATCCAGGATATGGAGACTTAGCCCAGTGCCCTAGAATTCAAATCAGACACATTTAGTTCAGTTAAAAAAAAAAAAAGATTCCTCAAAGGTTCTTCTTCAGGTGTCTTATTCTTGTCCCTCTTTCCTCTAACAGATAGCACACATTTCCTCCCTCATCAAACTCTCCAAGGTAAGATTGAGCTCATCTTCCTCAGTGTTCCCTTCTAGACATTCGCTTTCATTATACATGAGTTACCTATTTTAAGTAATTCCTGAGGTATTTCAAATGAAATAGCTGATTGTGTCCGCCTTGCAGGGAGACGTTGAGAGGAAATTATCACAGATGATCCTGGACGAGAAGTTTCACGGTGAGTGTCTGCAGCTCTTTCAGTACATGAAGAGACGGCTGAATATCAGTGATTCCTTGTTGTGAATATCAGCTGGATCTGTTTTAGACTTCCTCTCATCTAATTCGGTTTCAGTTTGCTGATTGTTGAGGTGTTTTGTTACTAAATAAGTTAGTGTGCCTGTACACGACAGCCCTGCACTAGCTTTTTACTGCTTTTCCTTACCTGTGTTCCTCCCCTTGCCATCCCACCCCGCCCTACCTGACAGGTATTTTGGACCAAGGCGAAGGTGTGCTGATTGTCTTTGATGAGCCGGTGGTGGACAAGACATACGAGGCGGCCCTGGAGACCATTCAGAACATGAGCAAAGTGGTCGACTCGCTCTACAACAAAGCCAAGAAGCTAACATAAGGTCAGCCCCGATAGAACGGATAATGTTGGTGTCTATGTGTGATAATGTAATAACAGACACAGTATAGCAACCTGAATATAACTTATAGCTAGTAAAATTCATTTTTCAACATAAACACTTTTCTCAGTGTTGAATCTCTTCGTCCTGTCTCTGTCCGCCCCCTCAGAGAGAGCGAAACCATCGGTCCTCCTGCTCGGAGTGACTCGGGCCAGTCTGCTCACCTCCGTTGATCGATCACTTCAACCCGGGGAGCGACGAGGGGAGGAGGACGAGGAGATTAAAAACACTTAACAACCCAGCAAGCAAACAAACCAGCTGACCATGTGAAGACGACCCGACAGAATAACAAAAGTGACTGGACAGACCTCCGAGCCCGCCCTCAGCCCTCTGCTCTCCCTCCCTCCTGCCTCTTCCTTCCAATCTGACTGGGGTTGATTTGACACAACGTGCTCCTCCCTATGGACAAATCCAGGCACTGTGCCCCTCTTCTCTTCTCTTCTCTTCTCTTCTCTTCTCTTCTCTTCTCTTCTCTTCTGTTTTTTTCTCTCACTGGTTTCTACTGTATGTCAAATTGGACAACAAGCCTCCTCCACCAACCCCCCCCACCCCCTTATCCCCCTCTGTTTCTTTCTGCACTGGCCATCAGGGAATCTTGTAATATAACAATAAAAAAATACATATACAGTACTTATACATACATGTATTATATTTAAAAAATCATGCTCGGTCTGTTTTCAGAGCGTAACCGGGGGTAAACGTGGGTTGGTTGGTCAGTCTGTGTCTCCCCCACTGGATTCTACCTGTTCTGTTTGCCAGCCGGGCCCGAAGCTGAATGTCTGAAATTCTCCTGATTTTCCTGCGGTTTAGAAACACTCGCCCCACATTTAATGAGGTCACCTGAAGAACAGTCCCTCCCTTCTCCTCACATCCCCTCACCTGTCTCACCCTGAGTGGTCTCACTCACTCACAAGGCATTCTGGAATCTGTGGACCATACAGGGAATTTACTCTTCTATCCACTTTGGGACCATGCTACAAGGAGAGGAGGACATTTATCACCACATCGGGGTCTCTCCTATACCCCCCCCTTCGTCCCCTCTGCACTCCTACTTCCTGTTTGTATATAACATTGCCAAGCGCCTCTGTTCATCCAAGGCCTGATGTATTCACACTGTCCCCTTTTTTATAATGCATAAGAACAGAATAAACCTCGCCACTGAGAGCTGGGTCAGTCACACAAAGTGCTTTTGATTTTGCTCAACATGTGACTGGAGAGGGAACTCTGCGTTCTGAGATGAGATGGGTCGTTGTAAAAATCAAGCTGTACATTTCTGGGAACTTAATTTTGCAAGGACTTTCAGGGTTTATCATATATGACATAGAGAAAGACAAATGCTAATAAAAAAAAAAAAAATTTAACCCTGCAAGTTGTGTGGTTTGAGGATCCTGGAAGTGACGCTGTGTAACAGGTTTTCCTCTGGCTCATTAAGCTTCTTCTTGCGTTCCCTTTGTGTGCCTTTTACATTTTTTCAGTGAAGCTGTGTGTTAAAAATTTATTTATAATTTCTCGTCCAGTAATGTCCAACCAGGGACCCTCTGCAGTTGCCAGGAGTGGAGGGATTATAAAGTAGCTCATTACATTTGAAGAGACTCAGACAAAAACTAAATCCAAACGGTTTAATTTAAATAAAAAATCTGTATATTAACTCTGTAAAATCAAGCCTGATCAGTCCACATTAAAGGGCAACTCTGCCAATTTTACAGTGTGTTTATGGTACTTGGAGAGTACTACTTAATGTGTAAAAGTAGTATAAAGCCTTTTGTGGCTCCAGAGGAAGTTGCATGTAATCTCATAAATTCCCTCCAGTGATGTCACCTAGTGACTAAATTGCATTGTGGGTTATGTAGGTGCCAGGTTTAAAAAAAAAAAAGCCAGCTCTTGTTCTGCTGTATTGATTTCCATGATTTGTTTTTAAATTGTCCATAAAGGCTGCATCC
The DNA here is from genome assembly GCF_965226575.1 of Pagrus pagrus. Lineage (NCBI taxonomy): Eukaryota > Metazoa > Chordata > Actinopteri > Spariformes > Sparidae > Pagrus > Pagrus pagrus. The sequence continues at coordinate 8,203,031 of NC_140197.1, forward strand.
AAATTTCCAGACTTCTCACTTTCAGACTCACACACTTTGCGGGCACGTTCGCGGGAAGTCCTCCAGTGTTGACGTCCGTCCAAACTCACAATTCATCCAGTCCACAGAGGCCCTCAATGGACCTGATGCAGACTTCCAGGGGGTCCGCTTGGGCTGCAGACATTACCTGACTTCACTGATTTGATTACCCGCAGTTCATTGCAGTATGGGCTCGAACGTTGTAGGATTTATTATGAATAATAAAAACAATTACTTTATTACTTGAATAGTGCAGACTAGAAATAATATTCAACCACATCGTGATACAGAAGTATGTAGAAGTTCAGGCTGTAGCGGTAGCCATAGGCCTGTCGGTGGCTCATATTAGCCCTGCAGTCTCAGGCTCTTGCATACTCGACGTGATAATGGAAAATGTCGCAATACGTACAACTGAAGTCCACAAGGAGCTCAGTCTGCAAATCTGGAGGGTGAAGATTTGGATGCAGCCAAAGAGTCTAACAGTGAGTGCAATGCTGGACCAGGGGACTGCTGCACATTACCCACAATACAATGAAGCTACTGAGTGCCATCACTGGAGGCAGTTTATCAGATTTTATGCAGTTTCCTATTTTTTATTTGTACATATGCTGTAATACTCCCCAAGACCTGTAAACACACTTTAATGTGGAAGATTGGTGGAGTTACCCTTTAAGATTAAGAGTGTGTAAAACCAAAGCCAAAATGAATGAATAAGTGGTTTAAAGAGTTAGCTACAAGTAATGAGTTGTTGGCTAAAACTAATGAATACATGGTTGGAGAGTAATGAGCAGCAGTTGGATGATGAGTAAATGATCGATATGTAGATGTTAGCTACACATTAGGGGATAAATGGTTGAGATAGATAATACCAGCTCAAAGTGAAAGCATTAGTGAGCAAAAAATAATGAATATAAGGTTGAAATGTATGACTAAGATTAATGAACAGGCTCGTTAGCTTTGAAATTAATGGAAAGTAATGAGAAGTTGTCTTAAACTAATGAATGAATTGTTTTTAATAGCTATCTCAAAGTAAAAGTAATTATCTCAAGTTGTTGGATCATTCACAGTTAGTTAGGTTCAGTTCATGTTGGACAAGCAGCTGAATGAATGCAAACTTAATCAAATGAAAAAAATAATACTGTAACAAGTTGCTTTTATAAAAAAAATTTGAAAATAACATCCACTATCAACGATTGAAATAACATAGATGTGACTGCTTGTGTTGGTGAGTGTGCAGGCCCGGCTTCACTTCAGTTCATCTGAGGAGGCACAAATGTCTGGGCCCCACAGCTGAATACAGTGAAAGAGTGTGAAGCCATTATCTAGTTAGTGACACCAGGTGGTGAGAGTGTGTAAATTACCTGGATTAAATCTTCTGGAGAAGTGGAAATGTCATTAGGCCTGCTCCTTCCTGTGTATTAAATGTATTTTTATTGTAGTAATTAGTATTTGTAGCCTAGTTTGTACTTTCTTTCCAAATGGAACCTGAAAACCTCAGAAGATATTGTTTTATTTGTAGGTCTGTGTGCAGTTGGATTTAAATAAATCACTCTTAGCTCATTTTTATTTAGATTTAGTCTATTTAAAGCGAGGTGCCATCATCATATACCTACCGTATCCTTTAGGAATGAAGTGTATTGTAGGTTTATGTTTCTCTGGGAGCAGCCTGAGGCTCAGGTCAACACATGTAAAGCAGGAGAAGCCTATTTTAAAATAAGTCTTGATTAACTGTAAATAACTCCCACCATGGGTCGACAGCAGCGCTTGGCTCTCTATCTGCATTTGAATGGGCAGAGGCGTAAAGCTCATGCGTAAACACTCCTTATCACAACAACATTATGCGCGGTTTGGGTTGGTAAATCTTTATCTGCTCTGCTGAGAATCTCGAGTGTTGTTAAGTCTTCAGGACATGTCGAGGTAAATGTTAGTTAGAGGACTTTACAGGGCTTGCCAACTGTTTATGCGCTCTGGTGCGGGCCCGAGGAGAGGCTTACTGGAGGTTTCTGTGGGGAGAAGAAGGGAGCCAGACAGGCGACAGTCAGCGCTGTCTTGGCCGCGGGGCAGAGGCAGGGAGCGAGCAGGCGAGCCAATGAGAAGGAGACATCCACTCCCCTCTGTCCTGCCCGGCTTGGCTCAGCTCGGCGCGCCCTGTAATTACGAGCTCTAGTTGGGTTGGGCGCCGCCACGGTGGACAGCCCGGCTGCTGCTGCGTCAAGGGAGTTTGGGAACGCCAGCTCCAGACTGCGAAGACTTCTCAACGCTGCTGCTGCTACACAAGTGTAAAGCCTGAGAATGAACGGGCAATCCTCACCTATCTTCGAGGAGAAGAAACCTTCCCTCCCCGTGGTTGGGAGCTCCATCTCGGCCACCAAGGATTCCCCGACGCTGCCGGAGTCCTCATCCACAGACATGGGCTTCTACAGCGGTCAGAGCGCGCTCCATGGCTCACAGGATTTCTACCAGGCGCAGCAGCAGTACTCGGCTCAACACATGAACCCGTACGCGTACCACCACTACAACCTGAACGGGATGGGTCCAGGCGGCGCCTACCCCGTTGGGAAAGCAGAGTACCCGTACCCGCATGCAGCTTACAGAGAGCACGGTGCGTTCAACAGGGAGATCCAGTCAACGCTGCAGGACAGTGGTAGGTTACAACTTCAACATATGTCTTATATGGCACACCTGACGGATCACTGGTTATGCGTTAAGGGTCAAACACACTGCAGGGATCTCTCACAGACACCATCACCTCCACCTTTGTCCATGGAAAGCCACACTGACCACCAGAGGCTGATGTATGGCAAGTGCTCATGTCTAGCCAGATAAACCCAATAATTGCGCAAGAGTTTTATGCACGGTGATAAACAAGTTATTTTTATTCATGGCTTTTCCACTGCCTCCTAAACTCTTTTCACATTGTCCTTTGTAATATTTTTGGAGCGTTTGGGAGATGCTCTCTCAATCTTGAACCTCCAAATCTCAATCACGAGGAGATGAGTCAGAATTACAGTGCACTTAGTGGAGAGTGAGACTCACACTCCTCTTCACCTCATAAACTGTTGTGTACATGTAAGAATAGATATACTGTATTTGTCCCAGATACACTTAATATTAGCTTTTCAGCTCTAAGAGTAATATTCATACCAAAAGTATCATCCCATGTTAAAACAGAGCTGCAGATGTAGTGTTTTCTGACATGTATCTATATTTTCAAATGTAGATATTTTTGGCAGAGATATGCCAGTGTTCAGGGTTAATGACTTGTTACTTTTCAAACTGAGAAGCATTAAGAGAAAGAGGATTCTAGGCTCACAGACATTAAATATGGGGTGTTAGTTGTAGTTGGGGGGGACAAGAGACAATTTCAACCTGGAGAACAGCAAGTTTGGAGAAAAAGTCCTTCAGAGGAAAACTTATCTAGTTGTTTTGTGTTTCATTTGTTTTTTCATTGTTATTTACTGTAAATTGACGCTCACCTGTTTTATCATCATTTCCCTGAAATACTTTTAAGATTTTCTTTTGACAGGTCAATGGAGATCACCCTTAAAGCTTTTGGATGGAAGCCACAGCGTCGTTCTTACTGTGTCAGGAATGAAGAACTATTTTATTAACATGCAACCGGTTTATGTACGCTCAGTATGTAACTTGAACAGTCTCTGACAACATAAATAAACCAATCGCACTGTACTATATACAACAAGGTCAAAATATTGGATAATAACTTCCTGTAGGCATCATCATAAGATGTTAGAGTCATGCCATAAGTTTACTCAAAAACTCAACACACAGATCCTACAGTGATATTACAGAAACATAAAAGAACATTTTGGAACAACAAACATCATTTTGGCTCCTTAACTTCAATTTAAGTTTGCCTACAGCAGGACTGTGTTTAAAAAACGTTCTCCTTTGGCTCATTTTCGGGCCTGGTTGGCGTCTCTGCACGACTACAGAGGAAAAACAAACCCGACAGACTGGTGTACTGTTTTTGACATTCCAGATGGGAGTTGACTCCTGGAAATGGCCCCAGGGGACTTTGGCCCACAGCCACGCACATCAGGTGTCACGACATGTCAGTCAGCCTTGGCCTTTGAATCATCCAACGAAGGATGGCTCCTTATCATGCAAGGCCCCGTGGCCACGCCCGAACTAATAAATAAATAAACACACAAATAGAGGGGGAAATAAATTCATAGATAAAAAAAAAAGCCCAATTGATAATATTAAAAATATGATACATAGATGAAAAAATATCCAAATAAACTAAAGGGACAAATAGCACCAGAACGTAGCCAGGGAAGCTGGAAAATGTTGACCTGACACTACAAAAAAGTCTTTTATTCTTAAGAAATAGTTTTTCATTTTTCATATTTTATTTATTTAATGAATTGCTAAAATAATCATACAGTCTGGAATCCTGACATGAAGGTTTAAAAATACTGCTTCAGTGCCGACCCCGACATACAAACTTCTTTTGATGCAGAAAAAGGCCCATTTAAATATATTGAGTCCTAAAACACAGGAATCAACCTTCAAAACATCCACTATTTAGTTGTATAGTGTAAACTCCCCGCTAGGCTGCTAAAATCCAGAGAAAGAAAGACTGGATACAGTACATCAGTGTGCTTAATGGTAATATAAACTAACGCAGTAACAGACCATAAGGTCTCTTTTAAAATAAATATATGTTCATTAGTAAAATAAATAAATAAATAAAGTAATGGCAAACTTGCAATTTTTTTAACTTTTTAATGAACTTTATTATATTTTTTCAAAATGTCTTTATTTAAATCTGTTCAATAAATATGATTAGAAACATATACTAAGTATATTACACATAATTTGTAACTGAATTACATTCCCTATACAATTTGCATTTATATGGTTAAATGTTTTTTGTGTATGTCTATGTGTTCAACAAATGTGTTTAACTAAAGTTGATTGTATATCTAAACGAAGGAAAAATCACAGCACAAATGGGGACTGATGTATACAACTGAGCCTCAAGGCTACATGAAAAGCACCTATAAATCTCTGTCTCCCTCCCCGGCTGTGGGAGACACTCAGACCAAAATTATAAGTTAAGAGTCCTGGCGGAATTTCTTTGAAATTTCGGGGTTGTAGCAGCAGTGGCTATTTTTGTGCTACAACTTCTCTGCACAAACTGCCCTGTGGAGACCTGAAACAAGCTAATTTCACACAAGGAAAAGACAAAAGTCTCATATGGGTTACATTTTACAAAAGCAGTGAACAAGAAGGCGACAGCACCGTGACTTTTTGACTAAAAGTCCCCACAGGAATATTACATGTCTTTTTACTGTTTACACCCGCAGTGAAAGAGGAACCAGACATGGAGGTCCGGATGGTCAATGGGAAGCCCAAGAAAGTGCGCAAGCCCCGGACCATCTACTCCAGCTACCAGTTAGCAGTCCTGCAGAGGAGATTCCAGTCGGCACAGTACCTGGCCCTGCCGGAGCGGGCTGAGCTGGCCGCACAGCTGGGCCTTACACAGACACAGGTGAGGCCGCAGACCCAGAGCAGTTCAATACCGAGACAGAAATATAATACAGTACAGTAGAAATGAGAGATGGTTATGTTTTCTGAAAGAAATCTTGAAAATCACAGGTGCAAACACTGTTTACAGCTCATAATGTTAACTTTATGCATGTGAGACTGAATGGGAGTTGCAGTTGAAGCAGTTAAAGCAGTCGAAGCTGAAGTACTGAAAGGGTAGCTCAAAGCGTTTGATGTTTTAAGTTCAAGTTGAACCCCCTGTTGGTGGTTGAGTCATCAGCTCGTCAGGAACTGAACTGACATTTGAAGAATCAGGACTGACAACTCTTGAAATGTCAGCTGAATTTATCACCGATGAAGTTTGGAAATTGAAGCTGAAGCGAAAATAGTTTGAAAACAAAGATTTACAGCCAATTGACCTTTTAAGATTATGAGATTGGAGCTTCTAAGGAATAAAGAGATTTAAAAAGAGAAAATGAGTTGAAATGTCAGTTGACATCTGGAGGATGAGAGCAGAAATTTCAGCATGTTGAAGTGTCAGTGCAAGTGCAATGAAAATGTAAGAATCTCTGAGAAGGAACTTGAACTGGTTTGAAAACACTGAACTAATATGATGACTGTTGTAAAGTTTAAATGAAGTTTCTCGGTGAACGTATGAGGAGGGTGAAGAGGAGGTGAAAAGGTGAAGATGAGCATAATGTTGAAACCTTGGACATTACGAGACAATGGGTTAAACTAAAATATAATTTTAATTAATGAATCTATTTTTTGCTACTATGCTACTAAGATAACTTGTAATAAAATAAGAATAACAGAATACAGTACATATAATACAACACAATAGAAGAACAGAATGGTAGGCAGTGATCCTCGGCTGCCCTATGAGTTGTTAATGTCATGTCACTCTGGTTTATGCAGTCATACCCGTCCTGCCATAATGATTTACTGCGATATGTATTATCTTCGCTCTAGTGATAAAAGACAACACTTGTGGCACGGGCTTCTTTATCACATCTGCTGTAAATCATTGTTCAATCTAATACATGGCTTACACGCAAAAGCTTTGAGAAAACAAAGGCATGTGCAAGATTCACTGCATCTGGGAACATTTGATTACCGTGTCCTCACGGATTAAATGTTGTTTATACAAATAACAGCATTACAATAGCTCTCATAGTATCATAATGATACATTTAAAGGAGTCGTAAATGATCTGTGACATTATCTCTGCTGGGCAATAATAGTTCTTAGCATCATGTGCCAAGGAAGTAAAATATTACTTACTGGTTGCCTGGTTTATTACTAGTACAAATATTTAATAAAACATTTTGCCCTATTTATTGAATGTATTTTTGTTTATTTATTTTAAACAGCAACTGTTTAGTAGTTGTATTTTAAGGAAGAGCTTAGATCAGGGATTAGATTGATGAATGTAAGTCCAATTTTAACTCTCTTTTAGCTCCGTTTTTGGTCTCCACCGCTTTCTGAGAAGCATATCTTTAGCTGCTAAAGACTCCGCTACGTTCACCAGCTATTTGTGACTAGGCCTGTCTGCTGTTGTGCTGGGCATGTAGTGTACAGTGGCTTTATCAGAGTTTTTTTCCACAGCTAGCAGCTGTAATGAGCTAAAACAGGCTAAAAATAAGCTCAAGTGCTACAAAAAAGCTTGGGCAACTTTACAGTTGCTCAAATCAATTGTTTTTCTATTTAAAATTAAATTGAATAATTATGCAACTTTTCACACCCACAGACAACTAAGCAGTTCCCCTTAGCGCTACAGAGTTTTTAGCTTCTTTCAGCTGATTGTTTTGGTCTAATGGCCCACAACTGTTTTCAAATGGGACATTTACCTGCTAAAAGGCCATTTACTTGCCTTAAGGAGTCGGTGGAGACCGAACCAGAGCTAAAACAAGAGTGAACATTGACGATTCAGTCAATATTGCATAAAGCTTTTCAGTTCTTTGATTTCTTTAAGTTGCCTCAACATTTGCTGCTCTTCCCTCCAGGTCAAAATTTGGTTCCAGAACCGCCGCTCCAAGTTCAAGAAGCTCTACAAGAATGGAGAGTTTCCGCTCGGCGATATTCCTCTTGAGCACAGTCCAGACGCCAGTGATTCCATGGCCTGCAACTCTCCTCCATCCCCGGCTGTGTGGGAAAACAACAACAGTAACAACAACAACAACAGCAGCAGCAACAACACAAACGGCAACAACAGCAGCAGCAGCAGCGTCAAGACTACTGCAGTGATGGATCCTACCAGCAGGGGGCAGGGTCCATATCAGCCTCCAGTGGATTCCTCGCCTGCTTGCATGGCAGATTACACACATCAGAACTGGTACCAGCAGCAGGGTGCGCATTTAGGTCTGACACAGTCGGGCCACGCAGCATCAACAGCACCGTCCGCCGCACAGAGTATGGGAGCCGTCTACTGATGCTGAAACACGCACCGTGCACAGCAGAGTGACTGGACCCCTGCGCTTCAACACCAGGGGGGTATTTTTAGGATGATTTGGAGCGCTGCTGGGACCAGAAACACCTGACACTGACCATCAGACACGAGTCATGACCTGACACACATAATGTAAAGGAGGCTTTTTTTTCTACAGTAAATGTGGACTGAAAAATACTGGCCTCATTCACCCTTTAGCCTTCATCTAGGTTAACACAGAGGTTACGATGGAGATCAGGGTGACTGATGTGGCTTGCTTTCGGTGCTCAGACCGACACAGACATCTTTTAATTGAAATCACTGATTTCACAGACAATATTTTGTGTATTTAATATTTTAAATATGACCATATTTATACTACAAACTGAATTGATTCAGTTTTTCCCTTAAAATGTTCCCCTGGAAAGGGCCTCCGACACAGCTTTTACACTCTAAAACCGAATACTACTGAGATTCCTCCAGACTAAATTAAAGCCGGCCACACCAGCATAGGGAACTTTAAAATATGCAAGGAACAGAAAACAGGACTGTTTACTGCAGCTGTGCTCAGACACCACGTTGAAGGTGAACAACACTGAAAAGCTGGTAACCTTTTCAAATAAAACATCAGTATCAACCGAACACAGGAGATAAACTGCAGAGGGACACTGAAATGATCCCTGAGAGTGTGTTTTGTTAAATTTACAAACTGAATTTATACTCTGCCCACTCAGAGTGTGTCGTGACATGTCACGGACATTATCAAGGAGGATTCAGTGGAGGATTTATGTGTACATTTTACCTGCCATTCACAAAGTGCTATCCGAACAATGTTTGCATATGTTAATATGTTTTTTGTTTGTCGAAAGGCTTTTTCTTTTCCTATAAAACAAGCCAGGAGCTAGTAAAAGTAGATCTGTGTGTGAACTGGGGCTGTAATGCAGATGACAAGCTCAAGCTTGTGCGATTGGTGTCGAGAACAGGCGAGGAAAACACACTTTTTCACGACAATGGGTGAGAACGTCACGTCGTGTAATGGCTATTGCAGCTAAAGAGGCTTGAGACACCAGCAGCTACTAGCATAACACACCCGAATCTTGATCAAACTGGTCAGCAGTCAAGTTGCATTGTGGATAAATTAAGCATGAGGTGCGAAGTTTATGAGAAGAATCATGCGTGAGATGAAATGATGCTATCTCTGTTTCTACTGCATTTGGTCCTTTAAAAAAAAAAGTCATCCATCGTGAGCTTGACTTGTGCTGTAGGAGTGCAATGCTAAATCGATGGCATACATAAAAATGTTCACACTACTGCACAAAACATGTCCCTTTTTAAAACGTCTTCTCTCCCACTGACCCCGCGCTTATGCCCTGTAATCAGTGTGAACATAAAAAAACTTCATGAAGTCAGATTTTTCAAGTTGGACCACGTTGGGCATCTGCTAAAGAAATTGGATCCCAAAACACAAAACTGTAACTGACGTGCATTTGAAGACTTGTGTGTCATCTGTCAACATTGCCTATAACGAACCTTATAATAATAAACCTTATAATGTCGACATCGACAGCAGTTCGGCTCAGCCAGTCCCATACCTAAATGGCTGAATAGATTGCTTGCCACTGAGTGCTTGGTTATGTTTAGGAAAACATTGTGGTTAGACTTAAAGTAACGATTACGGAACATGATGTTACTTCACTACCCTAGTAAGTTAAAGTAACTCGTAGCTGGCTTTGCTTTCACACGGACACAGAAAGCGTTCTCCTGTGCTTGTCACACTTTATACTACTTCGCCTGATTTCCTCCTTTGCGCCCAGAATAATTATAAAAGTCACTGAAGGTCACCGTCGAACAAGAAAAGTAAATATGGCTTGTAATAAGCTGCTTTCACAGTCAACCTATATGGTCTTTTTTTTTTGTTGTTGTTGTTGAAGCCAGTTTTGGCATGGAGGGCAACAATCCAGCGACTGAAAGACGGCAAAACAACTGGCTTGATGCTTAAAATTGTTGGGTATGAGCAATAATTCAGAAATGAGCCTGCTTGTAGGCGAAGTTAAGGTAGCGGAAATTTCTCTTGGATAAATTGCACCGATCGTCCACATGAGGCAACTTTCCGAAGACATACATTTTAGTATTTTGGTGATAGGTTCATTCATTCATCCAAGATAATGATGTCACTATGACTTCATAAGGGTCATTTTCTCAGACTTCTTCAAAAAAAACTATTATTAGCAATACTAAAAACATTTGCCGGTGCTAAAACCTTTGAAAAGGGACTTGTATATATTCTATTAACACATGTGCTGTACTCAGGTCTGTTATTTATAGTTTCAACTGTAGATTGAAAGTGGCACAACAGTGTGTCCCTTAGGAGCAATTTTACTGTCAAAATGAGTAGAAAATAAAATGTCTATATTTGAATCATCCTGTAGTTTATTGTGTGTATAGTTTATGTGTGAATGCAGCACACACACACACACACACACACACACACACACACACACACACACACACACACACAAAAGGCGTTGAAAGCGTGCTGACGGTGCTTTTCTGGTGTGCCTTTCAGAGTGAGTCAGACAACAGATACAGGTTGCACCCATCTATATATTATACACACACACACACACACACACACACACACACACACACACACACAGTGCGTGTGAAGAAGGTTGTGGGAGGTGACAGTGCAGCAGACACTCTGGAGTCTCTGGATACTAATAACACACCGCTGACACAGAGAGCGAAGGGTGTACACTGCTTTCATGTGGCACACAGTTGGAAAGGGGAGGAGAGACGTGTGTGTGTGTGTGTGTGTGTGTGTGTGTGTGTGTGTGTGTGTGTATGTGTGTGTGTGTGTGTGTGTGTGTGTGTGAGACAAACAAAATGCTCTCCACTCTCAACCAACCAAACCCACAGGTTAGCCAACATGAAGAGGGTGTGACGAGGCAGAAAAACATAGAGGGACACTATGAAACAATGTCACAGACAAAATTATTGGGCTCATGTAAAATACTTAGAATGCTGTTTGCTTTCTTACCAAGAGTAGTCAAGAACAATGGCGAGACTCTCGTGTCCGTACTGCAAAAAATAAAGCTATAGCCAGCAGCTGGTTAGCTTAGCTGAGCAAAAAGACTAGCAACAGAGGGAAATAGCGAGCTAAGACAATAAAATCGACCTACTAGCACCTCTGGAGCTTGAGGAGTAGCTGTCCAATCTGAGGAGTATGTCCACCATCTTGTTTGACAGCTAGGTATGGCAACACCACTTGGACAGACCACATGCAGAACTGCAGTGAAACTGGAAAAGTTAGTTTATGATTCTGATTTTATTTGCAGATAATTATTTCTGATGGGGTGCATGGTTGCCTGTTGTGTCAATGTTCATATACATGTTTAGACATATACTGTTTTTTGGCACTGTTTTTGGACAAATTGTACTTTCAAGCTCTGGCAATATTGTTGTTATAATAATCATGTCAGTTAAACCCCTTTTTTCTATTAAACTGAAGGAATGCTACGCTACGACCACAAAATAATCATTAGCAAATATCATTCTAATTATAAACTAACTTAGCAAGTTTACGGTTTTGCTAAGACAAGCATTAACGACTACTCACAACACCAGGCAACTCGTAAAACGAGCAGCCATGCCATGACTCAGATGGCCCATTATTCCGAAACCCCAACAGTCTGAATAAAGTCCAATGGGGCCAAAGCCCATTTTTCAGCCCGTTGTCCCGAAAACAAAAGACCCATTGCTCCTTAAAATACACTAGTATCGCCAACTTATGTACGTGACTTAACTGATGTAACTAACGTACACATTTTTAACCCAAATCATGATATTTTCCTAAACCTAACCAAGTAGTTGCCTTGATGCTCAAACCTAACCAAACATAACTGCCTGTCACTAGTGGTGCTGTTTCTTGATGAACAACACTTCATCAATCTTCCTGGCAGTTTCTTGACAGTGTACCTGGCTTCAGCCGAATGGGTCCCTGAGCACGAGCTTTGCTGTCTGTACAGGAATTATGATGTCAAGTCTGGCATTCTCATTGTGACGTCAAGGCAATGATACCAATAATCTACAGCGTCTACCCACATTTTTTACACTTCTCTTCATTTTTTACACTTAGCCCAACTTATACTGAATCTCAATTTTTGAGGCCAAAGCCGACACTCATATAAGAAAATTAAAAATAAAAAATATAACAGGAGCAGGAGAAATATGTTCTCTCATATTAGTTCCTGCCAGTACATGTGCAGCAGCATTTTGACTTAGTTAAAGAGTCTTAGAGACTTATTGGGGCAGCCTGTTAAAAGGGAATTACAATAATCCAGCCTGGAAGTAACAACATGGACCCATTTTTCTGCATCGTTTGAGAAAGGATGTTCCTGATTTTTGCAATGTTGCATCAAGTCAAAGTTCCTATTTTGATCAATGGCTTATTCCTATCAGCCTGATCTACTTTGTGTTTGTTGCAGCACAGTCACCAGGATATAATACTTTCGGTTAACTTTTCTGCAAACCATTGATATGCCCAAGGTTGACATATGTACCAGATGTGGCATTTCCCGTTCATTTCTATTAAATATATTAGCCAGCTTTCACTTTATGAGGTGGAGGGGAAGGAGGTGACGTTATTACAAGCCAACAAGGCTGTGGGGTCATTTCAAGCTGTTTCAGTGTTGACCAAAATCAGCTATTTTTATCTCAAGGCATTTTTGTAGTGACCAAACCAGGTATTTCAGGCAAACCATGATGTTTTCCAAACCCTAACCAAGTGTTTTTTATTGTGCAGAAACCTAACCAGAGCATATGGACAAAGTTAACGACAAAAGAAATAAAAAATTGGACCTAAACAACATAAAAAGTTGCAACATAAAGAAATGTGCATTTTGAATTTATCTGAGGTTTTTCACAAACGTACTTAGCTAACATTTATTCTGCTGATTGCTGATATTTGCTAATATTAAAACACTAGCGTGCAAAACTAAGATGGTGAACACGGTCAACCTTTTCTCAATAAACAGGACTGTAGAATGATAAACCATCAAATTTAAAAGTGTAGTGAAGAAAAAAATGTGACTTGCAGTAGGGAAGACACATTATCATGTCATGTTCACCTGAACGCACGAGTGTGCAGGGTGTGGACCCTAAACCACACATCCACAAGGACACCTTCCATGTTTGTTTAGGCTCTTACCTTCCTGTGCTGAGCCCTCAGCTTCCAGGTGTCAGAGAGGAATGTATCTAAACATCACGGGCAGACAGACAGAGAGAGCCAACAGCGACTTGTAGCAACCTGTGACCGGTACTCCACAGGAAAAACGTTTTCCACCAAAGTCATTGTGGATGTCTAGATAACAGATTGTGGTTTTAACAAAGGAACAGCACCATATATCCATCGAACGAACAGCAATATACATCCAAACAAACACGGCAGGCGAATTTGTGCATCTGGCTTTTTCATAGTCATGAATTAAAGGTGCTGTTTATAAAAGAAAATATTTTGTGTCTCATTCCCAACTCGTTAAATAAAGATGCTCTGGGTTTTTCCAACTCCTCAAAAACGGACACTCTGGGATGGCGGCCGACCCGTCCTACAATCCCAAATAGCACCTTTAAGTGAATCTTATGACCTTTCCAAAGTGTTTCAGCATTGTTTGCCTCGATACATGGAGAAAATGAACGCCTGATCATTTATCTGTCCAGGAAAAGTTATAAGGAGTGTTTGGAAGGTGAACTGAGGTGACAGTTCTGCTCTTTGGCACTCACAGGCAGGCTGAAGAGGGTGAGACGAGGTGATGACATCAGCTGCTGCGAGCTGAGGGGAGAGGAAAACTCAGCAGCGGAAGGAAAGTTTATAACAATGTCCTGAAAGATTTGGAGCTGACGTTACTTTCCTTTCCCTGCCTACAGCCATGATCTGCACACTGCGCTCCGACTGATGTCTGGCTTTAATAGCCGATACTCACGCCGACGCCTGTATTTTTTTTTCTTTTACAGAAGAATTCCACCAAGGGATACAGTATGGCTGCCGATATGAAACATCAATTTTTGGGAAACAATCTGAAGCAGCTTAAAATGATCAGATTTTAGGTAAAATTGTCACCATGTGAACAAATAGGTGTAATGTGTAATGTGTAATTTTACAGAACATATATTTGATATAGAAAAACCGGGCTCACTGGTGCATTCAACCCCACAAGAACACATCACACCGTAGTGAGAAGGTTCAAGCTTGCCCTCCAAGTAGCTTTGGATGAGTGTCGTGTGGCAGGAGACCGACAGAGAATCACATTCATCATCATATCATATCAAGCATGACTGGCTGAAAAGAGGTCACATGAGATGTAGAATACATATTTTGACCATGACAGAATATAAATAAACAAATTGTGAATGTTAAATGAATTAATGTAGGATCATGATCAATGGTCAAATTATTGTATATTGTGGCAATTGGCTTTATTGGCTTTATTGATGGTCATTCTCTGTAGACAGGGCAACATTTTCATTAAAATACTAGATTTATCATACATCTGGCAACACAGTGACCAGGCACTCTGATTAAACGTGTTAATTAATAATCTTTGTTACTTTCGGACGCAGATGAGCCAGCTGTCTCGGCTGTAGTTCAATATTTACCACACAAGACTGATGTCATTCTCATCCAACTCTCTGCAAGAGAGTGAATAAACATAGTTCCCAAAATGTTAAAATATTCTTTTAAAATCCATTACATTGTTTAAGACCTGATGCTTCTTCTTTACTCTCTGCATTTGGGATGTATCTCTGTTGCTGTGTGCGTGGTTGATCCATTCATCCAGGTATCCAGGTCAAGGTTGCCTTGATTAAATTAACATTTGTTTATTAATATAATTAGAAATTAATGTTGTTTATTGCTTCTTCTTCACTTTCTTGGTTTGGGAGATATCTCTGTTGCTGAGAACACGATACTGACGGACTCATTCACCAGTGCAAACTGCTATTTTTCTGTATTTTACACAAGTGTGTACATAGTTAAGGAGGTTCCATATTGAATGCTGTGAAACAGTCACAGTTTGATTAGACTTAGGCACCAAAACTACTTGGTTAGGTTTAGGAAGAGATAATGAATAAGTATGCTAATTATGTAATTACATGAGTTGAGTTATGCACATAAGTAGGTATGTACCAGTAAGCAAAGGATGAATAAAGTCTATACAGAGTGACAAAGTCTGTATAGCTCAGGGTGGGTGAATCAATACAGGCTGAGATTTGTTTGCGGTTTAAATCCAAGTATTTCTAACCGAAACCTTGATTTCTTTTCCGCCATTCTTAAACATCCCCGTGATTGTCACAGAAAAGGGAAATAAGAATCTGCTGTATTTAGAACCGACCACATTGTGAACTTCTGCATACTAATTAGGTAACCATCTTATCACCAGGAAACATGGCCACAAAGATAGCTCTCAACACTATTTTTGTGCACACCGGCTGTCGAACTGCATGCGTAGGGACCCATTCAAAGATACATTGCTCCATAATATTCTCATAAAGTCCAAAGGGTACCTCATTTGGTGTAGACTTGCAGGACTGATCATTATTGCATCTCTAAAATGAAATGAATTGCATTACATTTGTTAGCAGAATGCAGTGTATATGCCATAGACATTATTTTCTTTGTTTTGTAAGGGTCAAACAACATTATTGTCATCTGACCGAGGCTCAAACTATTTTTAAAAAACAGTTTTTTCAAATATAATTTTTTTTTACCTTATCATACATACAAAGATTGACAGTTGACAACATGCCCACCAATATCAGCCAGATACAAAGGTCTGACCGATGCATATAGCGTTACTCCAACCCCCACATATGCATGCAAACATACACACATACGAACACTCTCGCTTACACACACACACACACACAGCTCTGCAGTATCTCAGTTGCACTAAGCGTGTATGTGTTTTGGCGCGGCATGGGTCAGGTTTAACAAGCAAATATAAAGTGACCCCTACTGTTTAAGACTTGTTTTAATTAATGTGTTTTTTTCTCCACGTCTCTCGCTCTCTCAGTATGTCTCGTTCTATGAATCTCTCTCTCTCTCTCTGCTTTCTACTCTGTAGGTGGTCGGATGCTGTCATCTGCCCAGTAGCGAGTTGTGAAGTCTTCAGTTTTATAGTTTTTACATTTTTGTCCTCACGCAAGCTCTTGAGTTTTTGCCCCTCCATTTTCTATTTATCTTCCACAAGCTTGGTTTTTATTTTTTATTTTAAAATAAACAGTATGTACTTGTATGTGTGAAACGCTGAGGAGTGAAAGTTGTATTCCTCACACCTCCATTCTTTGAAGTTTCCATATTATAAAGCATGGGGAACAGCTGCTTATAGTAAACACTATTTATGAACAGCTCATTTCTTTGATATATAAAAGTCAGTTACTTTTTCCAACTGTTTCGAACAAGTCGCATTAAAGTCTGTGCCATTACAGGGTATCTGCATGTCCTGAAAACTCTTAAAAAACATTGAAGTTTGTTTCTATAAAGACTTGAATTTATTGATTTATTTTTTCATTTCTTTTGCTTGCTGTAGGCAGTCATGTGAGTCATAAAATTATGCTGTACCCAACTGCATGATGTTACACACCTGTAGACCTACAGTGGTTTCAGTCAGCACCATCGGCAAACCTAAAATAAACACTGTCACGACTGCAGCTACATGCAAGATAAAGTGTATATATGTAAAATTACACATTGTGGGTTTTGTACACATAAATATCATATATGCCATACAAACACTGTCACTGCTGCAGCTTAGAGGAGCTAGGACACTCATTGTCTCACTGTAATGGACAAGATTTTAGCACAATTTGAAAAAGTTGATCTATTCATCCAGATATCCAGGTCACCTGACACAGAAGTCGCCATAGGTAAAGCAGACAAAGGGAAATCACACACCTAGCCGACAGCTAGTTCAGAGTAGCACACTATTTTCTCAAACAAATTACAGCTGATCGATAACCAAAACAAATCAACCACATCTACCAGCAGCGAACGCGGTAATACTGATGCCCGATGCCATGCACAATCATTAACTGTCCAGCCGTACGAGAACAAACTCCTCAGATCCTACCTATTAAAACTTTACCTGCGTATGAATCGGCGGCCGAGGCCCTGAAATGTCTGCCTCCGACAGGGAACTTTATCCCTGCCCAGGATTACTCCGAAAACAGAAAAGGCAAAATAACAAAAGAGTGCCCTAAGGAAAGGCTCATTAACAACCCAGCTGGACACTCACCTATCTTACCTGAGGAGCAGTTTCTCACAAAAGGTAGCAACGGCTAGACACTGGTAAACCAGACAAGCAGTACTCACCATGGCAGCTACTGCAGAAAGACAACTTCCACCAACAGTTTCTCAGGCGCGTTTTACTAGACGGACGAGCCCCCAAATATGTTACGTCCCCGTAAGGCCAGGGGATGAGGGGTGTACATAGTAAATCGAGCATAAAGGAGGGGAAAGAAACAGGAGGTAGTAGTTAAGCTAGAAAATAGCTTATTTACAAACGAAACACTGGTCAACAAAGGAAGATTGGTTTCCAAAAGAAAAGGTGCTGTCTGTAGCTCAGCCACTCTGGCTCCTGCACACCACAGCTGCCCAGCCCACTGGCACCAGCAGCACTTTGTACCACCCGGGCCTAAGTGGCGAGTAGGTTCAGGTGTGGACCGCCACAGGCAGCAACAAGGAGCGGGTGATCGAGGGCGACACCTGAGTGGAAACACAACACAAAAACACAACACAAACATGCCCACAACACTAGGGCTGTAACAGTTGCGTTGATTTAATAAATATTTGTTTATTTATACAATTAGAAATTAATGTTGTTTATTGCTTGGCAGCACCGGAAAGTTATTCATTATTATTATTCAAGGCCATATTGTCCCTTTTGGGACAATGCTATCGTGGCTAAAGTATTATTGTGAGAGTTTCATAAAATTTTCCTTTATGTGCTATTAAAAAGTCTTAAATTGAACTTGGTGAACCCTGCAGAGACCCTGTATAAGATCACAGAGTAATTAGTACAGGAGCATCACAGGGCTCTGCTTCGTTCTGTAGACATGACCGTCATTTTGAAAACTGAAGTGTACTGTTGACAGGCCTGTCAAACCTTTGTCGTATGGCTGCGGTTTGATTATGCTTCGGCCAACACTTGATTAGGTTCAGACACTAAGACTACGTGATTAGGTTCAGGAAAACCTAATAGTTTGGGTTAAATGGCTAATACTTAACTTAAAGCAGGAAAAAAAAAAAACTTCTGCCATCCTAGCGTTTCCCTGTGGTGTCCCTTGCCACTGCCGCAGAGAAGACGTTAGCAACATGGTTACTGACAAAGGCCCGGCTACTGTCGAAGTCAAAAAACAACTGTAAGACTCTCAATTTGACCTAGAAACTCTGATCTCAGTGCTGTGAAAAGACAGAGTAAAACATCCACTTGTATTAACAAGTAGGCAGGTTTTGTTACTTACTTATCTAGTGGAAAGAATGCCAGTTTTGAACCATCCCAAGTCCCACTGGTTAGAGGAAACATATCTTTTGCAGTGTAGAGTTTCCACAGTTATTCCAGTTGTTCCACTGTTACCTGGGGATGGTGACCGGGTAGAACGATGCCTCTCCCTGAGAAACCCACAGATGGTGTCACCCTTACACTGTGCAGTCAACATTCACAGACTTAAAGATAAGTTAAAGCACAAAAGTTGTGCATTGCCAGTTTAAGTATGTAGTAAGTTATCTAGGTTAACGAGTACAAACAACTCTCCGTCAACTTACGGTTTCTCACAGGACATGAACAGCAGTCTCCTCTGTGAAAGTACTGTTGTTTCTGGGCTGTCTCCATCAAAGGTGTTGGTGTGTAGTCTGGTGATAAAGGAATCTGCGGAGGCAGCTGGTGGATGGATAGAACATTCTTAATTGAAACAGATTTCAAGCCTGCGTCCGAACCAGTGTGGCCACACCCGGTGTTCCCAGTATCTGACAAAGTTCTGCCTAAAGCTTTGTCGTCTGCTCTAACCAGAAATCCCCTTTGATCAAGGAAATCTACAAGTGTCCACCTCTGACTTTCTCTGTCTGCGTGGGCCTTTTTAGATCCCTTCCGCCTACAACTATCTACTTCTTCTAATTGGTCACTTTGGTGGATTGAGGGTCCATCTATCCAGTAGTAGTTGAATCTATAAGTGGCCTAACTCTGCTGATGTCACTTCTGGATTTTACGACCTAAAGCAGCTCTGCATCCCTCTCTCTGTCTCTATATGGAAATGTATACGTATACTTTTTTCGTTGCGGTCTTCCTCTTTCGCCAGCGTTGTGTTACCATGTTCCCTCTGACCCCCGACAGGCTTCCATCAGTTCATTAGGACAATACGACGTGTCTGAAGTCTGTGAAGCACAGTATTCTATAAAACTCTACAGTGTGAACATCGCCAGAGGCAACAGGATGCTGGTCCAAGTAGCGGATTAAATAAGTCGGGGCCTTCTTAAAAGAAATTCCACAGTCTGGCTTTTTGAAAGTGACGCCTGATCCTCGGAGGAAAAGAAAATGAGAAAAGATGAATAAAATAATAAATGAGGGTTGATGAGAGTTTGCCACAAATGTAAATAAGTGATGTCATTTATATTTCTCTGTGGTCCACTGATATCGTTAAAAAATGTTCAGGTTCCCCAACATGTATTTCTGCAGTCAACAGTCTCCACTGGATTTAAGAGGAACAGGAACAAAGTCTCCCATGCAACGCCAACGGTGTGCAGCTTTACTGTTACGCCCAAATCTCTTCCCGACAGTGAAGCCACAGGTACAGATGACTGATTCTCCAGCTAACAGGGAAGTGTTGCTGTTGTTACTTACACTTTTAGCATTAATAAGCACTGTGTCAACACATTTATGAATGTCTTTGTTGACAGCCCCTTCTATGAGGCATTCATAACTTAATATATGCTTCACTAAGTAAATGTCTATGTCGTCAGGAGATTCAAACACATTTATGTATAAACCTGCTGTAATTCATCTTTAACTAACACTGTGAGCATCATTACATTAGTAAATCTTACTTTCACACATGATGAGTAATCTAGTTAACATGCAATAATCACAAAGATACGACATGCACACTTTTCTTACTCTTTTACAGCTCGGTAAGCTGCATTTTGGAACAGCTCCTGAGTCTAAATATACAGAACAGAAACAAAGTGATTTTGTGGGATAAATAATGTCCCAAAGACACACTCCTGACATCACGTCTGCTTACAGAAGGTAAACAAATCAGCAGTTGACTTTTCTAAAAACAGAAGGATGAACAGACGGGTGGATACACTGACTCACATGCTGCATTACGGCTTGAATTGTTCTTTTATAAGAATATCTAAATTAACATGGGGGCTTAAAAATAGTTTACAATGAAAAAACAGCTATTATATGATATATAATTTTGATATACTATGTAACATATACATTGCTATAAAGCATTTATTAAATGTTGCATTTATTACAATATGTGTGTAACTATTTATATGCATTGATAATCTATAATCACTATGTTTTACTGTGTTATCAAGCACAGTAACTGTTTATGCACCAGTTATGAATGCCTTAAAGGAAGAGTTATAGTTTTGAACAAAAGTATTTATAGACATATTGATGTTTTTTATTTAACAATAAACAATGCAATACATTTACATAAATTCAATAATAAATTTCTAAATGTTGATGGATGAGTTGCATATTATTTAACATTTAAGTTGTGATTTTGTGAATAAACTGTATGAAATATGCTGCATCATACGTAAAACTGTAAACACTCACGTTTGAGCAATCAATTAATGTTGAATAAAATGGATTAAATTTAGTAAAATAAATGTAAATCCTGATTTGTTTTGGAAGTATTCCAACAATTTCATCAGGGATTGTGTATCTAAGTGATCAGCTTGATATCGACTCCACTGGTGCAATGCCAATATCATTTGACATTTTTCTTCCTTATGGTAAGCTTATAGTTGTAGTTACCACTGTATGTCACATGACAACATGATTAACACTACTAAGTATCAGTTATACACAGACGTATAATGTAGAGGATGGATCTCAGGGTTGAACCGTGTAAACTCAGGGTTTATGGAGGGTCACAGCTGGCTATTAATGCTAGGTGTAAACAGATGCTGAAAGATGCTAATGCTACAGATGAAGTGGGTCCTATAGGATCAGCAGAGGAATGTAGCTGGGTGTAACTATGTCAGTTGGTGCTTTTACTTGAATACTCCACTTACAGTAACTACAAATCTGAGGTACTTGTGTTTCACTTGAGTATTTCTGTCTTATGCAACATTATATTTCTATTCTGTGACATTTTCAGAAATTATTGTACTTTATACTCCACTGCTTTTCAGAAGTTTTCATACCCTTCATGCCCAGTGAAACCATATATCTATCTATATTTTTGTTGCTACATAAACTCTTTAAAAGCCACGTGGCATCTGCTTTGTCTGGATCTTAAGAGACCTGGACTTAGATTTAGAGTTTAAATAACATTATGTTAAGCCATGAAATAACTATACAGGGCACCTACACAGGTCATTATATTTAATCAGCCCCATCTTTTCTTCTTCTTTTTGATTCCATCCTAGTTTGTTACCAACAAATCTTTTGGTCTGAACATGAAGCACCCTGAGGTGATTATATAATGATGCAGAGCATGACACCAGTGCTATAGGTCTTTACACTACTGGATGTGTTCATGAGTGCAGTAGACTCATCATACCATGGTGTGGCAGTGCAACAATGCATCTTTCTCTCTCTCTGTGAAGAAGGAATGATTTTATCACCTTTTTAAGACACACAGACACATTTTCTCTCATACACACATGAAATCATTATGGCCTGCTGTTCCCATAATAATGAAGGTAATTTTCTTTTGTCCTTTCAGCCTGTCTGACCAGTCAAAACAGTGACTTGACCGCTCGATTACTCTAACACAGTAACTGAATATACACTTTAAACTAAACATTCATGATTTGTTACATAATAAATTGAAAAGGAGTGTTAACTTTAAAAATCTACCATAAAGCAGCATAATGCAGTAGTGTATGAATGCATTTTTCCAGTATTAATTGAACAGATCAATTTTGTTGTGAAAGGATAAGCCCCCAGTAATCCTGTTTGATGTAATCCACTACTTCCTAGCCTTTGCCTTCAGGGCCGGAGGCAGAGGGATATTCCCTTGACTGACAATTACACATAATTACAACGTTGGAGTGAAAGCTTTATTTAACAAGCTGTGTCCTAAATTACCTATAATTGACGTGGTCATTTTATAAAATCATTGATGATGTTTGACGACTCTTTTCGCTTTTCCAGATGTTTGCGGGTGAAAGACGTGACCTGCTCCTTCTGATTTATGACTTAAGAGAAAATGGCTCCAGGGCACTGGGGCACACTGAGAAGGAATATGTTATTTTACACTGAGACCTGAATTTGATATTACCTGTTAAAATTGCAAAAACAAATTCTGTCCACTGTTGAATGTAAGTTGAATAAACAGAATCAAATAGGGTGGCAATGATCATTGGTTTTGGTTTATTTCAAATAACATAGTGCAACCTGACCCACAGCCAAAATATCATTGGCAAAATATTAATTCAGTATTTTAAGACGTTGTTGAATAAATTCCAGTACACTGCAGGTCATGAGAAGTTCAGGAGGGTCTCAAAAAGGGGAGCAGAAAAACAAACATTCAGGACGAAACAAAAAATTTAAATCCACCAGAAAATAAAAAGGAAATAAAATTGTAAAGTTCACAATCATAAGACCTGCAATGAATAAAAACCCTGTTTTGTAGCATCCCTGTGTCTGACAGCTCATCATTCTCCACCAAAGACTCCAAACCAATTAAAACAACTTTCTCTGGACACAACTGAAATGAATTCAAGCATTAATTATGCAAAAGACAAAAACAGCACACTCATTTGCTTTTAATATATGGCTTTCATTCTGGAACTTTCATTTTGGCTTGAACTAGTTTACATCTTTTATTAATATGTATATATATATATATGTATATATATATACATATATATATTAATGTAAAATTTGACTCATACAGTAAAACATACATTCAGAACATACTGTAAGAACCATAAAATGGCTGCTTGTTCATATTCGTTATCAGCCCATGTTGGTACTGTGATCAACTGTTTCATTTGGGCTCTCTAACGGTCTATGGAGTGCTGCAGGAGCAAGTTCTAAAGCTGGGAAATAGGTTAGAATTTTTGCACTTTGGCTTTGCTTAACCTGACATCAATGGGTTTTTTTTAAATGAGCTTTCAGTTAAATACCTGAAAAAGGTCTGTGGTTAACACAAGTTGAGGAGATGTCATAAAATACGTCAGTAAATACCCCATGTTTGAATTATAAAGCGTTTGTGTCTTTAAAAGGGCAGTTGCAAACAAGTGGCTAATTGAGACTTCAAAAGTTGCCAGAGGCATTAAAGGCCTTGTACGAAAAATTGTTTTTGAGTCTCACTCGTCAAAAACCGACTCTTTGTGATGGCGGCCGACCCGTCCTGCAATCCCAAAGTGTCGGAATTTGACGAGTGAGACTCAAAAATCTACTTTTCTTACAAAAAAGACCTTCAAACGTCATTGACTCATCTACTCACTGTTTAGTTACAAACTACTGTAACTCTCACTTTCCAACTTTTTGACTGATCAATTTATATTGATCAATTTATATGCCTACTGTTGGTGACACCGAAGTCATGCGACTGTGATGTAGTTTGTTTATAGCCTAACGTTTTTATTTCTGGGGATCGCATTAACTGTATGCTTAAAAAAAAATCATAACAGTGGTGTTCATCTGTGAAGATTATCTTGCTGAACAAAACATGTAGTATCATAAACTTTGCCACAGAGCTTATTTTCTGCGCTAATCCAAAATCCAGCTGAAAAATCCCTCAAGGCTTTTCAAGGGAACCAGAGCGATGCTAACTTCCGGGTTAGCCTAGAAGAACACATCATCCCTGCAGCACTCCATATGCTACACAGGACCTTAAGTTACACCCTGTCAGAATTTATAAAACGTGCATAAAACTAACTTTTCTCCTTTTCTTTATTTCTTTAATTTGATCTGTATTTTAACGTTAACAAGCCAGAGGGTCCTTTAAATCAGAAAAGTTCCATAAAAAACAACTTTGAAGAAACCCTTTAGAACCAGAAACAAAGATGCAGGACTGGTATTAGTTTTGAGTTGTAGCTTTATCAAACATTTCTTGGCAGGCAGAGCCCCTGGAGACAAATAACTTGACTGTCTGTCTTAAAGTGGGACTATGTTAACTTTTGTAATAAAAAATAAAACAAATGATAAAAAATGTACTCCATTCAGTACACACTCCAAGCGAAAAGCCTCAGATAGTCAGGGATGACCAGTAGTTTATGATCGTTAATATGAGCTAACGTTAAAAAACTTGGCATTTTCAAATATCTTGTAAGTGTGACTTGTAGCCTTGTAAGGATGGTGTTCAGCAAAAGTAACACAGTCTCACTTTATGGGTGAAGTCAAATATACACATTTGCAACTTAGCTAACTGGGAAAACAAACAGTAAAAACATTGAAAACAGTGAATACAGTGAAATAACAGACTAGAAATAAAATCATTAAACCCCATTGTTTTTTTGTGGAACTCAGGACATTACAAAACAGAATTGTAAACTAGCAATCGCCATGTTTGTGTTCTTACTGGAACATCTTGACTCATGTTGCCCCTGGACCATCATTGAAACTGACCAATCACATTGTCACTGCTTAGCGATTCAGGAAAAAAGACCTGAATATCATGCACACGGGATAAGTTATCCATTGTAACACGTGTTTTACATTGTGTAAGAGGCCATTTTAACCTAAACCATGTTTTCCTAAACCTATAACCAAATATTTTATTTCCCTAAACCTAACCAAACCATGACAGAAAACTTAAAAGAAACTGAAAATAAGTGAACAGTATAATAATATGTCTACTGAGTGCAAGACCTGTACTTACCCACCCACTCAGCCTGAACAGCTTGCTCCAGATGCAGTTTTCATCGCTGTTACATAAGTTGAAATGAGCAAACATTCATTATGATGTTCCAGGAACACCACCAACACCAGTCGCAAAGCTATGACATCACAACAGCATGCTTGGTCAGTTTCAATGATGGTCCTGGAACAACACCAACATGGGGATATCAAATAAACCAGCCTCACGCAGCCGTAGACTAGCATAGCTTAAGGTACAGACACACTGGATCAGTGGAAAGATTAAGAGATCCTTTACATTTTGTATGGAGAACAGAAGATCTGGCCACGTTGTGCATAATGGATATGGCGTGATGTTAACCTCAACTTCCAGCGTGACACAAACAATTAGATCATATCTTCAAACTATGCACTGCTGATCAAATATGAATCAAGATTCTGTTACTGCATTGCCTATTTCTCACCTCACCTGTTTCCAGAAATATATGTTAGTGTGCTTTTTAGCTGCAATTGAAGAACGTTTTTGACCCGGCTTCCATTCTGACAAGCAAAAACCCGATTTACAGTTACGTAACCCATTGGCCTAAACCCTTAGTGTTCCGGTGCGTCCAGATACATCCGGCCAGATTCTGTGTGTCTGCACCTTTACTTGTGTTTGGAAGGTCTGCTAGGCTAACTATGCATACTCTTGTAGCTAGCGAGAGCTAAGCTTTGCATGGAACCAAAAGCTCAGTTCTCAGATCAACAGGCTATCTAAGTGTTCAATCAATCAGGTTGGAAGTTCAATAGCAGTTTTACCAGGCTTACTTATAATGCTTTGGTTGCAATGGTGCTATCGTGTAGCCGGGTCCGTTACTACTCCGTTGCTATGGTTACTGTCCTGATGACATACTGTATTTTGTGAATGCTGGGAACAAAGTAAATTCAAAGGAACACTTTCTATTGATTTTTTAATTATCTTAGCTATACTTAATAAAATTATATTTTTAGCTTTACCCTTGCCTTTTTCAGCCTATAGTAACTTGCCACATATCCGTTTGCTGCAATTGATGTCTGCCAGTTATATTTTTTGCCTCCAGAGCAGCTCAGACTCTTAACAATGTCTATGTCCCTGACAGCTCCACTCAGCTTGCTGGTATAAATCCATTATTTGTCCTGGAAGTCATTACTCCTCCTGTCTGTCACATCATCTGAGTCCTCGGCATGGAGTCCTGCTGGTGCCCGGGGTACCAGTGAGCAAAATTGTTCATGTATCCTCCAGAGTGCACCGGCGCGCCTTTGGCGGCCATGCTGATGTCCCACAGGGAGCACGGAGAAGAGGAGGATGGCGGTGGAGGGGCGAGGTGGTCTCCTTCAGGTCCACAGGGCCCGTTCTTCATGATCTTCTTGTATTTGGATCGTTTGTTTTGGAACCATATTTTCACCTGCAGTACAAGTGAAAGGGAGCAAATTGAAAGAATAGATTGAAAACTGTGGTAAAGGAGACAAATACAGTAAAGGTCCACATCCCCAGCCAGACTTAAACTGCCCTTTGATTATGGTCAGTGTTTTCATGCCCAACATGGACGCCCCTGTTAATGACCTGTGTTGTATTTTTAAGCTATGGCTCAGTGAACGTATTGTATATTAAATATCATCGTGTAGCTAATGCTTGTCTATCATTGATTTATCAGGTTCTTTTTTTCCCTTGACATAGGAAGGAGAATGTGTTTTCATCAATAGAAATGTTTGACAAAAAAATAACCTGGATAAAAAAGACTGAAACAAAATAAACTACCTTTGATAACAAAAACTATGACCAAGTGTACTTCATTCACCAACAAAGAGTAACTTAACGATGAACAAGTTCAAAAGAATGCAAAAATTATAATGTCTTATTGAATGGCCAGTAACGCTGGCTAATGGTTCTGGAGTCTTAGCCAGCAATGTTAGCTAATGTTACCAGTTATAAGCATGGACCTGTAACTAGTGGACACAGCCCTTGAGGCGGAGCCCCATTCATCCTATGAAAGCTGTGGCATGAAGCCAAAAACACTCGACTTCCGGCCATGCTCTGGCCGGGTTCTTCCTCATAGCTCCCGCATTGTGTGGCCCTTTAGAGCGTGCGCACTAGAGACTTCCGCCGACCGAGCCGGCTAACTTCCTGTTTAATGCCTGGCTAACTTGAATGAAAAATAAAAATAATTTTTAAAAATAATTTAAATAATTAAGCTCTTCTAGACTTTCCAAATGTTATTGGACTGAATGGCTCAAATTATAAAAGGGGAATCGAGTCATTTCGTGGGGCTTGCGATGCTCAAAAAACGTATCCACCATTTAACAGACATTTATAAAAAGGTAAGTCAACATAAATGTACCATTATCAAGTGCCCTACAGCATGCAAATATAATGATGCTTTCACTCAGCACAGTTTTTCATCTGTAAAGCCAATCAGTAGTGCATTATATTGGCTGTCAGCTATAATCCTCTGGATATTTTTTAAAGGCTCCATTTATTTAATACTGCGTTAATGTTTAAGATATTCTTCTCAAGCTAAAACCAGCAAGTGAACAGTTTTTCTTGAAAACAAGTCTGTGAATTCAGCTTCCATGAAACACAAAAAGCGAAATTAGCAGTATAACGGATAAGTTTTAGTTCTAAGAGAAGTTAATAGTACAACCTAAATAAATATTCTGAATATCAAAAAGATTAAAATATTTTTTTTTATGATGAGGTCGTACTCTCTATTGTACACCAACCACAGAGACAAATTCTGGGAATACCATTAGTGTCTTTGTTGTCTCTACCAACAATGCAATTAAGAAGATTACAATTC
This sequence comes from Pagrus pagrus, assembly GCF_965226575.1. Classification (NCBI taxonomy): domain Eukaryota; kingdom Metazoa; phylum Chordata; class Actinopteri; order Spariformes; family Sparidae; genus Pagrus; species Pagrus pagrus. The sequence goes on from NC_140197.1 coordinate 8,230,855, forward strand.
ATTAAAAATAAAGCATACAGATGAACAAGTGATTGTAAAAAGACACAGAGCAACAAGCAGGCAGCAACGAAGCAGACAGAACCATTACTATAGGTGTGCCTTCATAACGTAACTTTACCTTTTGACCCCTACATAATGTTAAGCATATACTGTAATGTTATTGTGATACCAAAGGAGCTAAAACTAACATCACATTCAGTATGATAAGATTATTGCAACACAAAGTGTTTTCTATAGACACATGGTTCGTCCCAATAGGCTTTTTCTAAAACATTATAGATGTTAAATGTAAAACTTGCAGGATATAATTCAATGGGTTCAACACTGAAGCGTCTACTTAATATGAAGTGATACTGTCCTGATAAGGTACGTGTGAATATGATGTGTGTGTACTAGAATATCTGAAAATATTGAACCTATTGTCCCTCTGATCGTTTTTCTGGGGTCAGAGATGATTCTGTTGTTTTGTTGTTGATATAACTGGCATGGTCTCAGTTTCCAGCGTGCTTGCAAATTGAGCATCAAATTACACGAATATGCCTCTCGGGCAACCTGTCATCTTAGCGGGAACGCATGAATCATAAATAATTACACACAGTCATTGAAGGATACTTTTGTCTCAAACAGGTTTTAACTGCGCCGCAAATGAAAAAGCGAACGCCCAAAGGACTTGTGCTGCGTGGAGAAAAATGTTCTGGCTGGCAACAGTGGAGAGAAGGATAAAAGTGAAAAGAAAAGGAGATAAAACACTCTTGGCGCTAAAATAGTTTTCTCCTCTCAACTGACAGTCCTGGGAATTATTACCCTGGGATTTTATAGGTATTTATGAAGATGGTTGAAGTGGTTTATGGGAGATATTGGATTCTATAAAAATCTAATTTCAGACTGGCCTAATTGACTCTGAATATGTGGAAAAAATTATCCCTTTACCCAATAATCAAACAAGGCACCCAGCTTTTTACACACAGCTTTCAGCTCCAACAGCCAAGAAGTCATGCAGAGTGAAATTTGACATTTAATTTGATCTCTATTGTTCCAGTGTATCTGCTGACGTCAATAACAGCCTGTTAGAAGTTAGTATGTATGGTGGCAAATACATAAAATCAAAGTATCACTCAATAAATCTGCAATACCATGATAATTACAGCACGCAATGCTGTTATTAAGAAATCAACTTGCACTTTAAAATCTTACTGCGAGCGTGCCAATTCTGAGTATATAACTATTTATTTAAATTGTAATAATCTACAGATATAAAATAAACTATCTGAAATCTTAAGAACTTTGTTGTCCTTCTAGTTGTTACAGGCATGCGTATTTTAAGCTACTCCTCACGATGATCTAATGTAATTAAAAATTACAGCCAGCAAACAGCAGCGCCTGCTGTATAAAAAATTACCTGCAGTGTTAAACAGTAGTAGCTGCTCACGGATAAAAAACCTTAAGTGAGTATGTGGAACGACGCTTATGAGCCCGGGAGTCAATCAACAGCACGTTAAGTTAATGCAGCCTCAGTGAGAGGATTTCTGCTGTAATTATTGGTTTCATATTCCAGCAGCAACATGGAGCTGACAGCTTCCCTGAGAGCGCGACTAATGACACCGACATTAGCGGAGGAGGGTGGCTGAGAGGCAGGCCAGGTGCCACTGAGTGTGTGTGTGTGTGTGTGTGTGTGTACAGTAAGTGTGTGAATATGATATAACTTGCAGTGTGTGTCTGCATTTTCTCGAAACTTCTATTTGGTGGGTGGTTTAAGCTGCACGAGTTAGTTTGAGTGTGTGTGTGCGTGCGTGTGTGTGTGTGTGCGTGTGTGAGAGAGTTCGAGTTTTGAAGGAAAAGCTGCTACGTGCCATTTCTCAGCTGCGTCTGGGAACATTAGTGATTCAGATGGAAAGTGGTCAGCGGTTGGCTGCCGGCCTAATGGCATGAAGGCAGGACAGAGATGTGGTGTATGATCACTATCTTCAAGTGCATGTGTTTATGTTTCTATCTGTATATGTGTATGAAAATGCACACAAGCTACATGTGTTTCAGTAGATACATGGGTGTATGTATGTGTGTGTGTGTGTGTGTGTGTGTGTGTGTGTGTGTGTCCGTCTGGACTAAACTGCATCCATGCATGTCATGAATGTGTGTATGTGCGCATTACATACTGTATGTGCTTGTACAGTAACATATGCAGACCAGGCTCATTACAGCTGACTGAGAGTAGCATGACTGTGTGTTTCAATACAAGCTGTTTGACCAAAGGAGAGCAAAAAGCTTGCAAAAAACAACAGTGTGTCATATTTTGAATAATAGAAAATAATTTCTACCCAAATGTAAATATTTACAGCAGTTTAGTTGAGCTCTAATGCATTTACTCTGGATTTAGCACTTGAATACTACAGGTTAGGCTCCAGCACCAACCCTATCACCAGAGAGATATTGCTTAACCCCGGATTATGTTATCCTCATACGGCACATTGAATGGTTAGCAGTAAGGTGTGACATTTGCAATGAGGGCAACAAACACAGGTGGTCAGACAATCATATAGGTTGCAAGCAAACCCTAAGGTTAGTCAGATTTATTTGGAAAATGGAAGAGATGTGTAGCAACCCAGTCAGAAAAAATATTGGCAGGTAATAATCTTCGGGTTCTGGTTTCTGCAAACCACTGATATGATCACGTTTGTACTATAATAGGCAACCCACCATATTGACATTTTTGCAAATCTCGTCATATCAAGTTCACATTACATGTTTATAACCTCAGTTTCATATCAGGAGGTGGAGGGGATTGTCATCTGTAAGTGACTTCAAGACAATTTCCAGTTGTTGGTGAGGCAACCAAAAAAAAGACTTTTGATAGGAAGTCAATCTCCATCTGTGATTGTGGCAACCACTAGCTATTTTAAGCCGCAACTTGATCTTTTCCTAAACCTAACCAAGTGCCTAAACCTAACCAGTCCATAAGCACAGGACAAGGTTGTCATAAGACACATTTGAAAGTACAAAAATGTAAAGTTGCAACATAAAGAAATGTGAAGTTTCAACATATCTGTGGCTTGCAGAATGTATTGCCAACATGTATTGTGTCGATGTGGTTGTGTGTAGAGGTAAAACACTTCTGAGAAACTTAATGGGTTGCCTTCTTGTAATGCATTCCTTGGCAGAATCAATGCAGCAATGCACCTTGACTTCCTGGTTCAACTTTTCACTAGTCTGACTTATTTTAAATGATGTTGCTGCATTCTGACATTGCAGCACTTGGGTTACAGGTAAGTCAGAGATTGTGGTTATAGTGACTAAACTGTGGACGAGGTAAGGCAAGTTAGACAGCTCAAATGCTTTGCTTAAAGAAAACGTTTTGCAATTATGCTTGTTCAATCAGCTTGATTAGAAAATCTATACCACTCTCACCTCTGTATGTTAAATGTAAGGCCAGAGCCAGCAGCTGGTTTGCTTAGCTTAGCATAAAGACTGGAACAGCTATCCTGGCCTTGTCCAAAGCAGAATCCAACAACAGCACCTCTAAAGCGCATCAATTCACATATTCTATTTTTTTTTTTGTTTTAATCTGTACAAAAGTCAAGGTGTAAAAGAATCGCGTTGTGGACTATTACTTGGTTGGGAGCAGTGACGCTAATGACAGGACTTCAAGACTAAGTTTAGCATTTAGAAGTTTAAATAACGTGTAATTCACAATGACGTCATGACGTTGAACCAAAACATTTCTTAACAGGAAAACTGTGGGAATACCTTTTGCAGTGTTGCTGTGTCTAGAGGGGTCTCACCTTGCCACTGACTCGTTTATATAAAAGAAACTAAATCTGGTCAAGTACTTGCAAGAAAGAATCAGCTGCTTAAAAAAATGCAACTACATTGTCTGCACTCCACAAACTATAGCCGGAGATATCCTTTAATTGCACTACAGTATCAGCCCAACGATGAAATACTGTAAAAACTGTAATACAATCAGTTAAAGCCCACTTTCTCTGATCCATAAAAAAAGGGGGTTATCTGGTAATCATTCATTTGAGTCTGACTTTCAGCAGACCACATTCAAAACCACTTTGCCACTAGAAAAGACAAAGGCAAACGAACAGATCATCTCTTACTCCCAGTGTAAACATGGCTGTGGTAGTTATTTCATACAGGATTAGTAGAGTGTATCTGATGACATCAGCTGCTTATGTATACTCAGTACACACACACACACACACACACACACACACACACACACACACATGCAGGTATCATATTTCAAATGAGGTTATCCCGAACAATTTCAACATGTATATTGTTTTTTTTGATAATGCTTCAGTACACACAGCATTTTGTCATCTTACAAATTAACCATTTATAGGTCACTAAACCAGTTATTTTCTGACACAAAGATGCTGCTAAATGTGCCGCCCTCTCTTTTCCTTCTGTCACACATGAACAATGATTAGGCCAACAGTCAAAGCCCGGATGATACCTGCTGAATAATAACTACACTGCCCTACAAAGCCAGAACACTGTTACAAGCATCAGCCCATCCGCATCAAAACCCAACTGTATGGGTCAACTGGGAAAGCAGCGTTCTTCTAACCATATTTATGTTCCTTCTTAGGCGGCGACCTCTAGTGGCTGTAATAATTATTACAGCAGCAAAGGAGGAAGTCAGGTCACAGAGTATAAAGAGTGAGAGTAGTATAGGGAGGACAACGGGGTGGACAGTGAGGTCAAACACTGACTGTAACCCAGCAAACTGCTGTTTGTGTCCCGTCCGAAACCAAAACTCGAGGGTGAGTTAAATTAACTCAGGAATGTAGTTTACTCATGCCACATACACAATGTCACTTAAGACGTAACGTAAATATGTAAGTTAAGTTAAATAAGAAATGTACTTATTTAAACCCTAACCAAAATCTTTTCCCAACCTAGCCAAGAAGTACATGAGTACCTGAACTTAACCAAGTAATTAAAGTGCTTAAACCTAACCAATCTGTGACCGTACCATGGCCCCTGTTGCGCTGCAACAATGTAATTTTAGGAATGGTAATATACATATGTTTTTTTAGTAGTCAATGTAGGGTCCTATGATTTCCGCAATGTGGAAAACACGGACGGAATCGTGGAAATTGGGCAATGGAAATGGAATCAACTGTAAAATGCGAAAGTTGCAGAATTTTCCACAATTTGACTGACATTCCCGTTTTAGGGTGGAAAACAGAGCGTTTTGTTGGTGGACAATGTTCTGAGGGGCCTCTCACACATGGGACCAGCCTCACGTTATGTCACAGCAATGATGAGGCGGCTGTCTGAGATGAACAAGTCGTCTAAAAAAATGTGAAGAACAAGGATTAACAACCAGCACTGCTGCAAGCCCGTCAGCAGATTCAAGATGAGAGTTTGTTCAGGACTTTGTGGCTGTGTGACTTCCCCTTGTCCGAAAGTGCAAGTAGCCTATTAAACACCTTCTGCTGATAAAATTTGTGTAAAAAGCGAACAGAAAAAATGGTATTTGGAAAAAAATTAAATGGATGTCATTGAGCTCTATCACTGGCAATTGACCTAATCACTTGTTTTGGTATGAGGATATGTTGACAGGTTTGGTCAAATATAAGACCTGAATCTGACCTTTTTAAAGGCTGTTTTAAAATGTATTGTTTCATAGAAATGTATAATTTTTGTGAAACCATGGTTTTTCCATCCTGAAAAACCTGATACAATCTTTTCTCTACTTTGGGCCTTCTGTATTTACTGCTCTCTGCCTTTGTTGAGTAGTCTAGAACATGAACCATGTAAATGGTAAGCACAGCAGGGTTATGACAGCTTTGGCCGTCCAAAACCTCAACCTGAATCCCCTCACAGGTTAGAACCCTTTTTTTAAAACATGTTTGTCATTCATAAAGGGAAAAGAAGAGGGATTAAAAAAATTGCAGACGGTAAGACGGCTGCAAAAAACAAAATATGCATTATCAAGATCTGCCCTGTGATATCAGGGGAATGTTCCCAGACTGTTTAGATCAGCAAATATCAGAGCTTTAATCAGATTCTGACAAATAAAATGTTGTGGACTATTATAGAATCCTAAAGCGTCTCATAAAAAACTACATGAATTAAATATATATATTCAACAAGAGGCTAAAAAACATAACTTGTTCAAATGTGACAGCATCCAATGGTTCACTGACTTCATGTAACAGACAAAATGGCTGCCATTAGGCATTTATTTGCCTGTGACTGCATGTGTGTGTGTATGTGTGTGTGTGTGTGTTCTGAGAAACAAAAGAGACAAATAAAAAGCATTTGGAGTGTAAAAAATGACCAGTGACAGGACAAGTCTTAAATGGACGATCACCGTTACACCCAACACGTGCACACTAACACACGTGCTCTGAACTTCTCCTGTGCATTTCACGGCTCTTTGTTTAATTCTCTTTTCAGCGTCATTGGTTTTACATCCTTCGTGCTACCATTTCATGACAATCAATCCGTGACTAAACTTCACATGACATGAATACATACCGGTATGTAATGACACAAAGAGGAACGTGAGGTGACAACAGTTAACAAGAATGCACCGGTGCCTGTTTTATACTGACACTGTTACCCTTTCACCATGGACAAAGGACAACTTTAATTATTCAATTACAATTCCACTTAATAATTTAGAGATACAGACTCTAGAATAAATTGGGCTTCTTTCTGTAATTACCATAATTAAACAAACAACATGTTCATTTGTTGTGTACATATCTATGTTCTGGTCATGAATTCCAGTGATTAATTAGGTGTCTCCCTCACAGTGTGTCATATATTCTTTGGAAATTAGGGTGAGGTGATGTGCGTATGTCCTCAATTAGAGAAATTAGCCAACACTTCATATTTAAAATATTTATGTTTTGACCAACAACAATATATATATATATATTTTTGAATTCCTCACATTAGTATAAAATATTCATGCCCATGTTGGTTTATTTTGTGTCTATTTCTGTGTGTGTGTGTGTGTGTGTGTGTGTGTGTGTGTTATCCATCATAGTACCTGGGTCTGCGTTAGGCCCAGTTTGGCTGCCAGGTCGGCCCTCTCGGGCAGGGCGAGGTACTGGGTCTGCTGGAAGCGCTGGTTAAGCGCCTGGAGTTGCAGGCTGGAGTAAATGGTCCGAGGCTTCCTGATCTTCTTCCCCTTCCCGTTGAGCCTCACCTCTCCGTTCTCTATCACCGCCGTGGGCTTCTCGTGTTCTGCAGGAAATGAGGAATAGGAGGAGGAGGAGAGCTGAATTTTACAAAGATAAATATCAACGGGGGGATTTCTGTAGGGACAGACTTTTGGCCTTCCTGGAAAGATAACAAGATCAGTCGCAGTGATTCATCTTACATGTCCATTAATAACACATTGAAGCTTCAAGAAGTCGGGAAAAATACAAATTCTCACGAGAAAACCACTAAAATCCTGCTTCTGGATATATATTGTAGTTTTTAGCTCAAAGATCTTTTCAGGTCTGTCCCATTTAAAAAAATACAAAAAACAATGTGGGGTTTTTCCTGACAAATCCAAATGTATTTTCCACATAAATGATGAGGAAAGAAGAATGTCAGTATTATGTAGATTTAAATGTTTAAACTGAAATTAAGGAATTAGTTCTGTTTGTATGCAGTAGCCTATGAATGTCTCCTCCAGTGTGATGGGAGTCAGTAAGACTAAACTGAATTTCACAGGCAATTTGTGCTTATGATTTAAAAAAATAAAATGTTTTTATTGTATTTTAAAAGCTTTTCCCTTTTCTGATATTGTGTGATAGAATATCATTATAATTCTGTGATCATAATCATTCGGTGGTTGATTTAACAGTGCTAAGAGCTCAAGGAAAAAAGTCCACAACCAGCACACAGTTAAATATGGTATAATGAGAATGCTGTAAATTAAGTATAATGGCTGTCAAAGGATTCAGATATAAAAGATGAATCCTCTTTGTCCTCCCCAAACCTGGGAGCCTTTTTCTTCTTCTTCTTCTTTTTTTTTTTTGAAGAAAGCTATACGACAGTGTATATGCGCCCACACTGATCTGTGTTATGACATGAGCTTATAGCCTGCTGTGGCAGGAGAGAACAGCTGCGGACGAGTCAAGGCCCCACAAGATGTTCAGATTCTGTAACTGAGCACCGCCGCACTCAAATACATCAACACTGGAAGAAAACCTGAACTTAAATTTACGACTTGCGCAGCAAGGTTTTACACTTCATGATTTGTTGACATTAGCTTTAATTTGTATATATGAAAATAATAAAAACGCTTGTCAAATTAACTGTTGTTTCTTTCCAACCTTTTTTCCAACGGGGTCTAACATTACTCCATATGTAGAATAATATTGAGGTGGTAACACTTAACTTTACCACAAACTGGTAAACCAACAATAAGAAATTGTTAATCCAACCAAATATGCAAATATGTAATCTCTATCTGTGATGTGGGCTGCATGTTTGAATTAATCGTTTCCAAAAACTGTCAAACAAAGACAAACACATGTACAATATGTTATCCGACTTATGTTTGAGGTCAGTTACACACCGGAGGGGTTGAACTCTCTGTTTGACCTCTTATGAAAAATAAATAAATAAAACTCAAATTAGATAAATAAAAATAACTTATTTAAGGGGGACATATTGCTAAAATCCTACCGCCAATCACAGACACAAAGAAGTAATCTATTGTGTTTAACTATGTTGTACAGTAATGTGCCAATATGTCATCAGTTCAAAATCACGTTTATAGGCAACTCTCATAAGGTCAGTAAATGTCATGAAGTATAACAGTGATAAAACAATGCCACGTGTGTGTCTGGAGTCAGTGTATTCATCGGAGGATGCTTTATTTCTGCTAAAACACTTTAATTATTATATCATGTAGAGATGAAAAAAACAGTTTAAAGTGCTGATGTGACACTTTCACCTCTTCATCTGATTTATGTCTGCAGATAAGACAACACAAAAACACTTTTCTTAAAGTCACTGAAATTGAATCAAGCTGAGAGTTATTTTTATAGATTTACAATGATGTACAGAATTTAGAATTGAATATTCTACAGTATAATACAGTATATTATTATATTGTGTTATACTTTAATTTCTTATCTTTGTAACTATCACTGAAGAGCTGCACATTTTTGTACTTTATAGGTGACGTATTAAATTGACAAGATGAAAAGTGAATTTAAAGCCGAGTTTGTTCTGAGAATGGGAGGTGGAAAGAAAGAAAGAAAGAAAGAAAGAAAGAAAGAAAGAAAGAAACAGTTCTGACAGAAAGGGTTAGTTAAGTATTCATTTAATTGAATATGTACAGAAGGACCTGTATTATTATAAGTAGTTATGAATGGTCAGACTCTTCATCCCTTTACAATTAATTAAACATATATGATCAACAAAATGTATATATGTGATCGCTGTTCTTCACCGCCAAACATCTGATATTATAAAATGAGCCGAACACATAAATTTAACATCTTTTATTGTAGTTTCTGTCAGTGTAAACAGGACTGGTGCTCTTGATATCATTAAATTAAACTGGGGAATTGTATGTTTTTAGTGGCATATTGCACTGAAGCAATGTAACATGTTTTAAACATACAGCACGTTAACAAATATAACACCTCTCATTCATGGATATTTACATATACAAATTACATATACATTTTCCTAACAATGGGCCTTGTTGGTAAAGCTTTTATAAATTGGATAACCACAAAAAAATATATAGTATTTAAAAGTAATGTTGAGTATTTATTCTAATGATTATTATATTATTTTATTTTGAAAGACAGTTAAATCTATAACACAGGAAAGACATTTTGCTATTATCATTATAATGTTTTGTAGTGGTTATCATTATCATTAGTAGTAGTCTTATGTGAGTGTCCTGTGAGTGTGTGTGCAGACAGCAGACAGCAGACACACTGGATGATGTTATTTGGAGATGATGGGCTCAGTTTTGAGGCTTTGGGTTTTGGAGCGCTGCAGCCTCGCGGGCCGCTGCGGGACACCACAGGGCCGGTGTCGGCTGCTTCTTGTGGAGAGGCGCACAGTGTGTGCAGGCCTTAAACTCATCTCCCGTCCAACCCCAAAGTACACTGAACATGACTGTGGCCGACCTGTGTGTGGATCCAATTATTGTCTGACTTATTTTCGTGTTTTTAAAACAATGTAGACCCAGTTCAAGTATTTTAATGGGGCGGACTGAGACATCTGTGAAGAATTTTTTATTTTTTGTCTTCCTCCCTCCGTGCGTACTGTTGCGTTTAATGTCCTCTGTGATGGGACAATCAGCATCATCTTGACTTGGACAGTTACGTCAGTCTTTATTCGGGAGACACACAGCGTCGTGAATGAAAAACATATTTCTAGCAGCATGTAAAAATCAAATAACCCACGACTCTGTGAAACTAAAGCTCCTGCTGGTGTCTTTTCTCCGGCATGTTTCGAAAAAGAACCAAAAGCGGCCGAAAAGACCTGAAATTAATGACCGATGTCACTGTGCTACGACTCCACATGGCCAATATCTGAAATATTAATATCAAACTGCGACTTTCAAAAGAAAAATGTTAACATGAATATTCGTAAGTAAACCTACCTGCATCCTCCAGTCTGGTGTGTCCGAGCGCGCCGCCGTGACCGCCGTGCTGATAGGGGAGGTAGGCCCCGGGATGATGCGCGCTCACCGGGCTGTGATAGGACGGGTATCCCAGCGGGCGACCGTACGAGGATGCGCCGGAAGAGAAGGGCCCGTCGTGCTGCGAGGGCCCGACGGCGTGCAGACCGTGGACCGGATAATGGTTGTGGGACAGGCCGGGGGAGGGCTGCTGGTGTCCGGGGTATCCGTGGCCGCCGAACTCCAAAAACGCCGATTTGGACGGATCGGGCGGGACTAAAGTGTCCGATATAGAGCTCATAGTCATCATTGGGTTGAGGGGCAGTGATGTGGTGGGAAACAAGAAGAGTCAGCTATGACCTCCGGGCGGGGGTCATCATAAGACAACCCACCATCAATGTTAACAAAGTCTGGAGACTTTGCTTTTCGCTTTCCATAAACCGACAGCAGCCGTTCAGTTCACCTGCGATAAAAGTCACTATATTCCTCTTGAATGAGAAGGCGACGGTACAGCGGGTTTAGGAGGCTTTGTCCTCCGCTACATCCCGACCGAAGGGTCCAGAAACGTGACGCGCAGTGCTTAAAACCATTGACAAAGACAGGGCGCGTGTGAGGCCAACGCGCGGCACTTGGAGGAAAAAGAAAGAAAACAAAGCAGGAACTCCTGACAAATGGCGGCCGTAAAAGTGATTTAATATCCTTCAGCTCGGGTTATTTTCCTCCTTCTCTCCGTCCAAAATAATCAGTCCGGTTACTCGTTCGCTCCCGTGTTGTGAAGAGGCGCTTGGCAGCACACATGAGCGGAGTGTGTTCCTCCTCTTCGGAGCGCACTGTGCGTCCTCACGCACCATTCTCTGCCTCCACTTGGCACACACGGCGCGCTCATTGGCTGCGGCGCTCCACCGTGTCACACAAATCACAATCAGCACCGGCTGCTCTGGGTTTTGGCGGACAAAAAGGCCTTAATGCACACTAGGAGCCATTTTAACCATTCAAATATGATTCCGCAAGTGTGAAATTCCGGTTTAAATATCCACAAAAGCCTCGTCTGAATACAATTCAAGGTCACCGCTTTATTCAAATTAAGTAGCTGACTGACGGATTAAATGAGCAAATAAATGACTCAACCAACAAATAAATAAGTCATGATAACTGCTAAAATATTGGGTTTATTATGATGATACATAAAATAGGTTTAGAGTGATTTGAGCTCATCTATTATGTATCTATGAGGCGACAGATGACTGCCTGTGGCCTCTGAGTCACTCGATCCTTTGCATCATGATAAAAAAAATAATTAAAAAGCTAATAATAAATCGGTATAGACGCAACTTAAGGTTAAAATATCTCGTTTCTCGCATAAAATTAAATAAAATCACCAGCGTGTCTACATACAGACTATAATAATTCATATTCAAAAGCAACTCTCCATTAAAGCCGTGCCTTATTTCATAAAAAGCGACAGCGGCAGGTTGACTCATGAAACCCACCGGCTTTTCCAAAATGAAATTCTTCCCGCCTGCCAAAAGAAAAATAAGGCGGATCAAACCAAATTATCTTCACGAGCGGCTGGTGAAAGGCCGCAGACCTTATTATCCAAATTATTTGATTAAACACACACTTACACTAATCCACAAGAATCCGATTTCCCAAAAACACCATATTGTTCTATTTTTCCTTTTTTTCTCCTTTTGTCTAAAAAGAGCTGAAGTGATAAGGCAGGCCCTTGATCGAGATCAGCTTGATTTTACGCCAACGTAATAACAACACACACACACACACACACACACACACACACACACTGAGGGCACCGCCTGTGGTCCCACACGAGGGACAATTACAACAAACATCGCCCTTCTGGAGAAACCCTAAACTTGTGATTTTGGCAGAGCAGAGGCTCGGACACTGTAATTTCACTCAGCTCTCGGTCATTATGCTCATCTGTGGTGGAAATCCCGGACTGTAGGGCCTACTTTCAAATTAAACTAAAAAAATCCACAGCATTACCAGATTAAATGTAAAAAACCCTGTAGGATGAAGTCATCGCAGTGGAATTATTAGACATGGACACATCACTGTAAATAAATATAACACACAATGTAAAGATGTTGGAGGATGCTGCTGCGAATAACTGCAACTTCATGTTTGTAGTCTAGACTGTATAGCCCTGGTACACACTTTGAATCACCATCATTAATACATGGTGAATTTATAGTTAATAAAGCTTTAGTTAATAGTTTTTTAACTGTTAACAAACAACTAAATGCTTTATAAACCATTAAAGCAGTTGGTTATTGTAAAGTTGATCTTTATAAACCTTAACAACTGCTTAATAAATGGTTTATAAAGCTTTTTATTGTTTCCTAACAGTGAGAGAACTATCAACTAAAGTTCAATTAACTAGTTTACCATTCATTAATGATGGTTGTAACAGTGTTACCGTTGAGTTTATTTGTCTCAAAGTGGCTTTATAGTTTCAGTAACATTAATGTAAGGAAACCAGAGACGCATTTGGAACGCATCATTACTTCTATCACGATGCGGCAATAAACACGAGATGCAATCTGACTTCTAGACATTAGGTTGAGTCTGAGAAGCCAACGTCATAGAGTCACACTGATGGTGTGGGAGTACTCTGGTGCTCAGCTGGAGGAAGTACAGCTTCAGATAGTCAAATAACTTGGTATGATTTCGAGTTTCCCATTTTCTGCTACTTTATAGGGAATGTGCTTTTTCCTCCACCACATATATCTGACAGCTATACTTAAAATCACATGACAAGCTTCTATGAAATTGCAAAGATTAAACACATTTCCGACCCTTATTTGGTAAAAAATATTGTGATAATTGACTTTTTTTTTTCCCAGTCCTAGCTTAACACAAGTGCTTTTGAGAGGATTTCGAAATATTGACATATATATTGTGTATACCAATGTAGCAAAAAAAGTATCACATTACTTTAAAGGCATATCCCGAACTCTATCTACTATGAGCTATCTGCATTGCCACTAGACAAAATATTTTAAAAAATTAAATACATTTGTATGGCAGTATTTCTGCTTTTTTCATCGCATCATGACCCCTCTCATTTATCTTGTGACCCAGAGCCTTAAGTCTGGGCCCACTGGACTAAACTAACAGTATATGAAGTACTTAATATAACTCCATCTCTAATAGCTACAATGCAAACACAGCTGCTTACGCATCAATGCATCAGTATTAGCAATCAGTCCTAGGTTTTCTAAAAGTTCATGGTAATTCTGTACTTTTTGAGTAAGGTTTTGAATGCAGAACATTATTTTGTAATGATGAATGTTAACGGGGTTGTATTGCTACTTCTACTTTAGGCCACTACAAGAAAATTTCATTTTTTTGTTGATCCTGACGGCGCCTGTGCATGGAAGATGACAATGGTGAATCAAAGTAAACTTTGCTTTAGCACCAGCAGACTACAGAGCAGCTTCTTTCTCAGGCTGTGAGCCTTCTCAATTCATCCTCAGCACTCCGCCAGAACAAACAGTTTTAATTCAATGACTTGTCCTAAAGTTGAATCGGACCTGGTGACAGTCATTAAGAATAATTAAAATATTAATTCAAAAAAAGCTAGTCCTCTCGCTGATGGTCTTGTTTGCTTATGTAGGTTATAAAGATGCATCAGTGTTAAACTGAAACTGTTTTGTAGCCAGTTAAAAGTTTGAACTGAACACAGAACCACACAACCATTACTGTTGGTGCTCCTGGAGGATTTACCATCCTACCAGTTGGAGCTAAAAGTAAGGCTATAGCAATGCTTTCAGACCGGCCCTGGAGGCCTGAGGTCCCTCTTTAGTCTCTAATCTTAGCTTTGACAGCTCCTTTAAAGCCTCTGCTGTCATACACAAGCACACACACACAGAAAGAAAAAGAGACAGACATGATTTGACTCTCTGAAATACAGATGTTTGTGCCAATGAAGTTGACTGAATTGAAGTTGAAGTATGAATGAATCAATGACAGTCAGCTACTCCCATCAGTATTAGCTTTGACAGCATAACTCTTGTCACACCGACCGGACAAAATTGTAGTTTGAACGTACTGTCGGCATAGAGGAGAGCGCGCTCACACACACACAGACACACACACGCACGCACACACACACACACACACACACACACACACACACACACACACACACACACACACACACACAGCAGAGTGAGAGATGTTTTGGCATGTTTCGTCCTCCTTTCTCGTCTCCTGCCTCTAGGATCCGGCTTATTATACCAACAGGCTGATGTGTGGAGAGTTACTACACATCCCAGCCTGCACTCCTGCTTTCATGTGCAGCCAACATTCCTCCCCTCCCTGACTACACCTCTGTGAGCGCCAGGCACACCCTCCTTTGCTGTGTCAATGCTGTTATTTAGTGGCACAATCTGGCTAAGTCGTCAAAATTTTCTTTCTGCTTTTTTTAACGCCGACTGAAAAAAGGCAAAGCGGTCAGTCGGCGGGGCTGGAGAGAAGCACAACATTGGAGAAAATTATCGCTCTTTTAAAACTCAATTGTGCAAGACATAAAATTGAGGGTTCTCTTAGGCATTTAGGCCAAGGGTTCCAAGTCTCCAACATTTCAATCTCCAGTACTTGATCTGGAATGTAAAGTGCTCAACATGAGGAATCGCTCTCGAAATTGAAACGAATGCAAGACTTCATATAATTTTTGTCACATTTAACACAAACCTGGCCAAAGTTTTTATTCATGTTGCACTGGTTGTTTGTTCTGATGTCTTTTTGGCTGCCGCATTACAGTGAGGAACAAATATGGATGAATTTACGACTTAGCACATTGCTGAACTCTCTGATTCAACAAGTAACATAGGCTAATGACTGCGTTCAGACAACTACACTGATTTGTTGGCCTGCAGGGAGGCAATTTGTCATCCGCTATCAACTGGAGATGAGTTACCGTCTGACAGCAATGAGACGGAGCTCATGCACAGTAGCTTGTAGGAACACGTACAGGTCAGTTTACACCTTTAGGGAGCAAACGAGATAGAGAGGAGAAGAAAGAGCAAAGGTAAAATCAGCCACTCTCAGTGAGCTTGAAATGTAATGTTCAGAATTGACTTTTGAAGTTCTAAACTGATACTTGTTTTGTTCTGTAACAAAATAAGCAAAAGATGTGATAGAAAATGAATCTTTGATTCAACTAACAAGTTAAGCCTGATATATCGTATTCTTCTGTGCTACAGAGCTTCTTGCACTAGGTGTCATGTTCCATTATTGCCATCAGCGCACACACCAAGACAATTTCACACACACCGTACTGCTGCAGGAAATACTCACTCGAGCACCTCATGTGGAGTAATCTGTGGCTGAAAATAGTTCCAAACAACTGCACATTTTACTTGTTGAATAATGTTCGCTAAAAACTACAGTGCTCAGCTTTTTTTGAAAATAAATTATCCTTTTTCAAACTATATGTGACCCGTATTTAAAGACTGATGTCTCAAACCGGCTCGAAGCTGAGTACCACAAAAAGGGTGGGGAAGTGGGAAAATACAGAGAGATGGACTTGGTTGACTGTTGGTTTTGGTCTTTTCATGAGAGTAATTGGCAAAAAGAAAAAGAGTGGATATTCTATTCTTATTCTTTAAGAGCTCATGAAGTGCCCTGGCGCTCTTTCCATGCCCCTTATCCAATATTAGTTTGAATTTAACCTCACCATGTTCAGTCTCTGCTTAACTACATCATTATTGAATTTATTTATTAAACTGAGATTATATTGTTATGGAACCCAGAGTCACAAGATTTGATTGATGAACCCAACCGGGACAATAAACAATATGGTCTAGCCCAGTCTATAAAATGTTGCCATTTGACATGTCTGCAAAATAAGGATATGCTAAACATTGTACATGTCATATATACAGTGCCTATAAAAAGTATTCACCCCCTTAATTGCTTTCTCCCTTTATGGCTTTTATAAATAGAATCGTGGTCATTAAACCGTACTCCTGGCTACAATTACACCATAAAGACAAAAGAACACTCCAAGCAACTCTGTGAAAAGGTTATTGACAAGTATAAGTCAGGGGATGGATACAAAAACATTTCCAAGTCACTGAACATCCCCTGGAGTTAAAATCAAATCAAATCAAATTTTATTTATATAGCCCAAATTCACAATCACATTGCCTCAATGGGCTTTACAGTCTGTACAGTGAGTGACATCCTCTGTCCTTAGACCCTCGATTCGAGAGAGGAAAAACAACCCTTTTAACAGGGGGAAAAAAAAGACGATGGAAGAAACCTCAGGAAGAGCCACAGAGGAGGGATCCCTCTTCCAGGACGGACAGACATGCAATAGATGTCGCATGTACAGAAAGAACAGCAAATCACAGTTTACAGGTTGCATTGACAGAAAATCTGATACAAATTATATAAGTGTGTGGATCCAGGAGATGACTGAGCGGGACGAGGCATCGCCAGGTGGTGCCCGAGCCACACGACCTCCTGTCCAACATGGTGACCTGAAAGAGGGCAGGCCACACAGGATAATTAGTAATCGATAGAGAGATCAGAGTGGGGAGGATTTTACAGGAATACAGTTCAGTTAAATCCATCCTTAAGAAATGGGAGGAATATGGTACATGTGTAAATCTGCCTAAAGCAGGCCGTCCTCACAAAATGAGTGACCGTGCAAGAGGGAGACTAGTCAGGGAGGCCACCAAGACACCTATGATTACTCTGAAGGAGTAAAAAATTCAGCAGCTGAGATAGGATAGACTCTGCATACAACAACTGTTGCCTGGGTAGAGAGTTCACCCAAAGGCATGTGGGAGACTTCAAGGTCAACTGGAAGAAGGTTCTTTGGTCTGATGAGACCAAAATGGAGCTTTTTGGCCATCAGACTAGATGCTATGTTTGGCAGACACCAAACACTGCACATCACCACAAACACATCATCCCCACTGTGAAGCATGGTGGTGGCAGCATCATGCTATGGGGATGCTTCTCGGCAGCCGGCCCTGGAAGGCTTGTAAAGGTGGAGGGTAAAATAAATGGAGCAAAATGTAGGAAAATCCTGGAGGACAACCTGATTCAGTCTGCAAGAGAACTACGACTTGAGAGAAGATTTATTTTCCAGAAAGACGATGACCCGAAGCATACAGCGAAAGCTACAAAGAGTTGGTTTAAAGACCACAAGGTGAATGTTCTGGAGTGGCCGAGTCTCACCTTGATCCGAGAGAGAAGTTGTGGCTGGACTTGAAAAGGGCTGATCATGCCCGATCCCTGTGCAACCTGACAGCTGGAGCAGTTTTGCAAAGAAGAATGGAGTAAAGTTATAGTGTCTAGATGTGCAGGACTGATTGAGACCTATCCACACAGACTCAGTGCTGTGATTGCAGCAAAAAGGTGCATCTACTAAATACTGACTTGACTGACTAAACTACTTTTTAAAGGCACCGTATCATAAGGTAGCCAACGGTTGTTCACAACAGCAAATCTGCATCATACATACATACTAAACATACACTGTTTACGTTTGTCTTTCACAGGTTCATTTGTGAGTGATATGGTGTGAGTGATTATAGTATTTGATGTGAGGAACTCCATTGGTAACATGTTAGCATGCACATTTAGCACAGCATTGAAACAACAGACAATGTGACACATTGATTTCTGAAATGATTTCTAGGGGGAAAAAATAAAAGGAAAAAAAAGAGAGACAATAAACCTACTGTAGTGACATATATATTGACTTGCATATGTAGTGGACAAACATGCACAGTAACTTTAGTATCTGCAGCTACTGTGAAGACTGTGTCCATGACTTAGCGTAAATTTGATCATTTCACTTGAAGTTTTTACCTGTCAGACTGTTATTACCATATTAATGCTTTAAAATGTTTGTCAAAGCTGCAGATGACATGCTTAATATACTTTATAAAATGCTGTAGAGAATTTTTTAAAACTTGTTTTGTGATCTGTCAACCCAGTAATTAAGTTTGACTGTAGAACTGGAACGTTTTTTGTTGCTTACTACCTGTATCAAAGGATAACTAGCAAAACATCTCCATAGCCAGGATTAAATGAACCAGGCCTTTTGGCCCTCCTAAATGCACGGTTTTATCGCCTTTCTAAACAGTGAAATGATATTAGACCTTTGTAAAGAACATATTTCTTTAATGTGACAGAACCCTTACTGCTACAAGAACAATATTTAAAAAAAAAATATATCTAGGTGCTGTACCGTAGGCAGCTGGACTTGTTTCAGTTACTTGTAGACGATTCACCTCTCATCCAAGAGGCTTCTTCAGTTCTAACTAACTAGAGAGGAGTTGGCAGGCTTTTTTTTTTTTTTAACTCTGTGTGGGTGTGTTCTTACAGAGTCTTTAAGGACACGTGTGAGCTCCGACAGGGGTAGACAATAAGGGAAATTTGAAGATCACTGGCCCCACCATTGTAACCACCGGCCCAGGAATCGATCCCCATAATAACGAAAAAAAACCCTATTTGATTTAATAACATTTATTTTAATACTGTAGTACTGAGTACTCTCTGACTTCTTCCTCTTCAGGCAGACCTGATGTGAAGCGCTTTTTTCATGAGGGTCAAAGCCACTAGCCCTTTCTGCCACATGGCCCTTGTAGAGTGGAGAATTCCTCAAATAAACAAGCAAAAAAAAACCTCACAACTCACATCTCCTGCCTGTATTCATCATAAATATAAAAAACTAGCTACTATAATTTCTATAAAGCAAGTGTTTATCATTATATTATTAAAATAATTGTATCATAATAATTCCAAGTTATTATTAATAATATAATAACAATAATAATTCAAACGCCGATCTGTGTCACAAATGGGACACGTGTGCTTGCAGATCTGCGTTTTCAAGCGAGACCGTTATTTTCTCCGTAGTTACACAGCAATGCGTTATCATACACTTCTGTTCATACACTTCAACTTTTCTCTAACTTACTTGTCCGCAAACGTGGGCATTGACCTGCACAGTTCACAATAGACCTCATTTTTTTCCTCGACATACCCCAGCCAATTCCAGCGGTCTCGCCACTGAGGCTGGAACTTTCTTTCCCTTTTCTTTTCATAATTCCTCTCATTCTCGATCAACTCCTCCAGTGCCTTTCTTTTCTTTTCTTTGTTTGGCCGGGTACTGGGGGTTTTAGAAACATTACTGATGTCGGAGAACAGTGCCGGTGAGAAAGTCCTTGTCAACTATCAGCAGCAATGAGCGAGCGGCACGCGGGAAAGAGCGAGCTGTGCAGGTGGTGTGTTTACGTCCCAGGGAGAGCACAGCGCTGGCTGTCTTTGATCGGGATCACGTAACACTCTGTGATAGCGGTGATAACCGAGACGATTTCACAGAAATCACTGCAAAACACAATACCACAGGGAATTAATGTGAAATTAGATCTTTTTCACCAAACCTTTTTTTTCAAGGCATATTTTGGCCCTGACGGTTTTAAAAGTACGTCTGGGCCACCAGGCCATTTATATTGTCGAGCCCTGTCTGAGTATCAGAGTCGTTGGTCCAACCAGCCTTAAAAATAAAGCACATTATTCATAGCCAATGAAATGGAAATTTGTTAATGTATATATCTTAATTTTTATGTATATAAAATGCACAAAGTACCACAGCCAACTTTAATGTAAACTGTCCAGATCATGTCCTCCATTGAGATTAAGGGTTTTTGTATACTAAAGTGTCAGCTGGTAATGGAGCTCTCAGGTCACAGTGCTCGTCCTGATGCATCTTTCTGCAGATACCCAGACTTTTTCTGATGCTGATTTTTACCTGACTGAGGTATGCCACCTGCCAAGCAATAACTTCCTCCTCTGTTGGGTCCAGCAGGAACACCCAATCTTCATGTGGTCACTCAGATGATCTGTAAAACATTACAGATTCAGGGTTACTTGTAAGCCAAATACATAGCAATATTACTGTTAGTACATCTGCTAAAAACTGCAACAGTTTATTGTAGCTCAAACTAGTCCTATCAGGCGACAAACCTGCACTTCTGCTGTCAGGCTGAAGAATCCAGCAGTGTGTGTAGGTCACTGTCAGACAACATGCCTTGGTGCCGGTAACTGTAGTGATGGGCAGAAACAGAAGTTACAGAGAAGTTGTTACAGAGACAACCTTTCGAGACGGTGTCTCAACATTTAACTGGGAAATATCCAGCCATGTTAGTGGCAACAAAACTGGGGGCGTGGGGGTGGGGGGCAATTGGTGGGCCGCAGAACAAGAACAAGCAAGATTGATGAGAGCCGTGACCCACTATTTCAGAGGAAACACATCCGGTTATATATGCTCTCCATGTCATTTTTCATTCTACTTGCTATAGCACTACATTAGCACTGAATGACGCATGAGCCTGTAAAGTTTGGGCCCACCATTCCCTCTTTATGGACTCCATACATTTCTGGAAAATTGGAAAAGCAAATGCTGTATTCAAGAACAGTAATGAACAGTATGTGTGATCCAGGGTTTGAGTTATAAGAGTTTGTGGGGGTCTCTAAATTATAGATAAACATAGATAAATAGGCTAATAGGTGTGTTCTGAGAGAGGGACTGTTTACGTCTGGTTCTACCCTCCATCCCGAGTGATCCGATCATAAGTTGACAGCTTCAAGTCCACCAATTCACACCTGACCTTAAACCCGGAAGGGAATCTGGTGATTTTCTTCACTTTCTTCTTTCTCGAAAGAAGTCTATATTAGTTACATTTTACTGTATTTGTAAGATTTGACATGTGTACTTCACTTCATTAGGTGGCCCATGTCCATGATTTTCACACACACAGCAGCCACTTATTGCAACAATTGTGTCAAGATGATCACAACAACAGTTGTTTAATTGAAATAAGCCTATTAAAGGTGTGACAGCACACACCCCGGAGACAGAGGTATGTATGTATCTTTTTCACTGTCGCTCACCAAGAATAAGATGGGTTGTTCCACTGGAAAACATGTTTCACTTCACCTATTTATCTCGTTAATGTTAAGAATACTCATTATATTGAGAAACTCATTATTTGTGATTAAAGTAATGGTTGTTGGTAATGTATTAGAGACCCCACAGATGTGTGATTTTACTGCTTTCATGTGGACTCAGAGCCTACCTTATGGGAGCTCGGCTCCCACCGGCTCCCACGTAGCTTGAACCCTGGTGTCATCTCCTTATTTTGACTGTACGGTTTCTGTTTGTGCCTGTGTCTTTTAGTTAAAGCTGTGATCTGTATTAAACAGCCAAAATTCAGAGGTAGCCCCAAAACTATAGGGGGCAGCATAACGACTAACTGCTGTTCATTATACTCTTTGCTGTGGCTATCTTTGGCTGTAGTGATTAGCTGCTGTTAGCAAGAGAGCTTTGGAGCTTCAAACGTTCACGTTCATTTTCTGTTTAATAAGGAAACTAGATGTAAAAATATCTCCTAAAGATAAACTTGCCACTTTTACAACTCCCAGCTGAAACTACGAGTGGCTATCAGGTTATCGCCTCCTCCGGTACCAAGTCGAGTGACAGGATGGGCTGGGCCAGTGCTAACTGGTTAGCATGCTAACCTTCGAAGACTTCAACACATTACACAGACGTCATTCACGCGATCACTGTCACTTCTTTCACACTCAGTTCATAATGGGTTTTTTTTATTATGCTTTCAACAAAATTTCTGACCATATCTTACAAATTGCCCCTTTAAGAAAGAGGCTTATTTCACAGACAAAATGCATTTTGAACCAAACCAAATCTAAAACTACCTCCTCCTATCTCTTACAATGTCCTTTCTTCTCTGCATCTCTTTCCCTCTTGTAAGAATTTTAAATGATTAATTTTTCTTGGGCATTTCCTCAGCAGGACACTCCCCATAATGTGAATCTGCTGGATTGTGTTGAAATATGAGAGGACTTCTCAAATACTAACTAAAGAGAGCTCAAGAGAGGAAGGAAAAAAACACAAGGAAGGCTTACAGATGTAAAAGTGCACTGGACTTGACTGAGATCATCAAGCTTTTTGAGCTGATATTGGACAATAATGTACCCATTTGTTGGTAAATTATAGCCACGTTCTTCACCTAAAAGAAAATGCTTTTTTTGTTCAGTCTGGGTCTTATTCTGTCATTTTGGCTGTTGATTCTATAATATTGTAATATTGTATTTAACTCTCCGTCTCTAGTTACATTAATTGCTGAGATCTGGGTACATGACAATCAAGTTACAAAAGAGCTCAAGGCAAGACTGGCTGGATTATGACAGGTTGGAACATCCAGTTTGGCAAGATTATATGAACCACCCAATTTTGTGTGACACCAAAAGTCATCCCACCTGAAATATCAGTAATCAGCACTCACTGGGTAGAGAGAATGTGTGTGCATGCGACCACAGTAAAAACAAATCTGCTAGTGTAATGGATGTGGATTTCCAAATAAGGTTGGTAAAACTGGAGGTGTGTTCACAACCTGTTGGACTCCAGTTTGACAAAATCTCCCCAGTTCTCAGTTTAGCAGTTGTTTGAATTTATTGACAGGTAGCAATGATGAACAAATCTTTGACAACAAGACCCAGGTTGTAAAAAAAGAAAATGATTTTTTCTTTTAAGGCCAGACAACTAATTCATTAACTTTCATTGTCATTGACAGGTTGTGACTCTAAAGGTCTTCACACACAAAAGGCATTTTTTGTGTAATTTTGGCACATATCAATAATATTTTCCGAACCAATATCTTGTCAGTGAAGTCTTTAACATCAATGATGAAATTTCACCACATGAAAGGTCATTTTTTTCCCAACTTTTAATCAGCAACAGGAATGCATCCAACCAATCAGGACGTCTATTTTGTGTCATTTTTTCAATGTACACCACCAGTCGCTGCTGAATGCTGTGGTAGCCATGCTGGGGTAAGTGTGCCTAGAATTTTGAATAAATCACCAACAGTGTCATCAGCAAAGCACCCCCACACCATCACACCTCCTCCTCTGTGCTTCATGGTGGGAACCACACATGTAGAAACCATCCACTCACGTTTTCTGCGTCCCACAAAAATACAACGGATGGAACCAAAAATCCCAAATTTGGACTCATCAGACCAAAGTTCGGAGTTCTAATGGTCTAATGTCCATTCATTGTATTTCTTGGCCCAAACACCTCTCTTCTTCTTGTTGTTCTTCCTCAGCAGTGGCTTCTTTGCAGCAATTCGTCCATGAAGGCCTGATTCACACAGTCTCCTCTGAACAGTTGATGTTGAGATGTGTCTGCTACTTGAACTCTATGAAGCATTTACGTGGGCTCTAATCTGAGGTGCTGTTAATTTCTGAGGCTGGTAACTAATGAACGTATCCTCTGCAGCAGAGGTAACTCTTGGTCTTCCTCTCCTGCACCTATCCTTCCACCCTATGCCTGCAATGAGCACCGGCAGCCACGTCACAGCCAAAACGCAATGCAGACATGCCCTATGCCAGGGGTCATAAACTGCTTGCCCCCGAGCTACACACCTCCAATTTATCAGAGAGGTCACAACTCTTTATGCTTCATTAACGTTATCAGGTTACCTGTTGTGAGTTGAAATCCAACATATTGCCGAACAGTTTGCTTTTCACTTTGACAACAAACCCTCCACCATCGTCTTGTCAGTTAGTTCTCACCACGCTAAAAGCTAAATGTGACACCTGTGCTGCAGCTCTGTTGCCGACCCCACTGCTGCATGGAGTAGATACTTCTGGCTGAGCGTCCATCGTTGGACTATTTGTCATGATTGGGATTCTGGTGTGGCTGTTTTTGTGTTTTTTGTGGTTTTGTGTTTTCAGAGGTGCTCTGCAGAGGCTGGGCGTGACTTCCCTGATGGCTGGAGCCATCTCTCACACCTGCAGCTCATCTTATCATCAGCTCCAGCTTAAACTCTGCTCTCCACTCACTTCCAGATTGTTTTCGACTCCACAACGTGGTGGTTTATCTCAGAGTCCCAGCGCCACAAGCCACCTTACCACCCTACCACCCAGCCTTGACTCCACCTTGGACCGTCCGTGCTTCATTCCAGCTGATGTTGCGGTGAGCCCAGCTACCACGCCAGCTGACCCACAGCCTGAGTCTACACCTGTGTCTCCTCCTGTTTCCCCACTGAGCCACTGCCAACTCCGCTGTGAGCCCCGCGACTCCACCTGCTACCACAGCCCGAGCCAGTGACTACTACCTCTGCACTCCAATTAAACCTTTCCCCAGTCTGGTTGTCTGCTTTTGGGTCCTGCTACAAACACCTACAAATCGTCACAGAACCATCTGGTCAAAATGAACCCACCAGACATCACAGACAAACTACTGGAGCTAATTCAGGATTCAGAAGATATGTGGATGAGTCCCACCTATGCGGGACATGAAGAGTCCATCATTTCTTTTGCTAGCAAAAGGATTTCCTTCCTTCCTTTTCAGCCCTGGCTGAGAGGCAAGGTACCATCTTGTTTCATGGACTTGTTTCATGGTCAACACCCCCCATGCCTCAGCTGTTGGCTCAAGTGTCTGCTAGCCGCCAGCCTGCTTGTCTCCCGTCAGCTCCAGTGTTAGCTAGCCTCTGGTCAGCTCCAGGGCCTGCTATTCCCCAGCCTAAGACAGTTGACACCTCCAACAGGCCCAAAGTGTTTCCTTTCTGGGGAATCCTCTTCGCCTACAAAGTGCCCCCCACGAAAAAGCGAGACCCCTGACCACATCCTGACTCCCTGATATCTGGTTTCCTGGTCTGGTGTTCTTCACTGCTGCCTGGGTGCTCATCTTCACCTCTGCTCAGCGCCCCTGAGCCAAGCCTGCTCAGCGCCCCAGCTCCAGCGTTGACAGTCCGGCCGACACCAGCCAGTGGTTCCCAGTCAGTGGTCCGGCCGACTCCAGCCATTGGTTCCCAGTCGGTGGTCCGACTGACACCAGCTAGTAGTTCCCAGTAGGCGGTCCGGCCGCCACCAGCCAGTGGTACCCGCTGGACCTCCAGCTAAGCCTCCAGTGGGTCTCTGCCTTTGCTGCCGGCCTCCAGAGGGCCTTTGGCACCAGTCTTGGCACCCTTGGTTGCCCCCTGTACTGACTCTCCTAATTCCACCAGCGTCTCCTCTCAAGCCACAGCTGATGTCACTGTGAGCCCAGCTACACCTGTGTCTCCTCCACCTGTGTTCCCCTGCATTCCACCTGTGTCTCCTCCTCCTGTGTCCCCACTGAGCTGCTGCCGACGCCGCTGTGAGTGCCGCGACAGTCCGAGCCAGCAATTACTACCTCTGCACTCTGCTTGAGTTTGGTTACTTAACTCCTTTAAACCTTTCCCCAGTCTGATTGTCCGCTTTTGGGTCCTGTTACGAACACCTACAGATTGTTACACTATTGATTTATTAAAAAGCAGAACGACGGTGGTAGCTGTGGCCAAGTAATGTATGTAGCGCGAGGTTTCAATAAGTTATTTATAAGGAAAAAAAGATTTGCATTGTTAAAAACTAATGTGCATGAAGATGTATACTTCTGTTAGCATTTTCTTGTTTAAATATAAATAAAATATGAGCAGAAGTGCTGCCAGGTGTCTGGAAAGAAATAAAGTACTAATGTATTTCATTAGTCAGTTCAGTGAGTTTAGTTTCAATAAGTCATTTAAAAGTAGGGGGAAAAAAAATTGCACTGTTTATATAACGATATATACAGCTAACTGCTGTTTGCATTTTTGTATTATTACATTAATAATGGAAAAAAATACATTTTCAGAAATACTGCGCCTTCTTGTAGTACTTGTATGCTGTTGTGACCCTGCTACGAGATGACAATACCAGCAGTGGCCCCTGGCTAATTTGAGTTTGAGACCCCTGCCCTATGGAATATTGGGGTGAGGCCTATGGGAGACACTCTTTTTTTACATCTTATTTGTCCTACGCATGTGATGTCATCATCAATAGCCAATCAGTGGGCAATATGAGTGGGCTTGTCTGCCCACTCATGTCTTGTCTGAAGTCAGTGGGTACGTTTAGAATAAGCCAGATCAACAAATGCATGGGAACCTGTTCCTGTGACAGTGACACACATCATGGACTGACATATTTAACTTGAGTACACACATGAAAGAGATATTCGCCTGTGTGTGCCTGTGTTGCCATGCAAGTTGAGGTGAGGTGAGGCAAGGGGTAAGGTAGACACTGCCTGTGTGCCTTCTCTGCTAAGACTGTAATTATGGCGTGCCATTATGGAGTGCAGAACAAAGGCAAGCCCTGCAGCCCTGCAGCAGCCAGAGAGCAGGGGATGTACTGCTGCCTCTATTCACACCGCAGTTAATAACAATACTCCTCAACGCAGTGCAGACAGTGCGGCGTCAACCCTCCCACGTGTGTCTCCTTGCGTGTGTGTATGTGTGCATAAAAACAGGGGAGGGAGGGGAAAGGGTGTGTGTGAGACAAAGAGAGAGAGACTGTGACGGGCGTGCATGTTCGTACGTTGCTTACTTTGGACACATACCCGAGACCGTTATTGGACAAGTCAAGGATTGAAGTACATCTCCATCATCCGTGTACTGTGTGGTTTACTAAGACATGTTCATCCGTGAAATGAGCCAATCATCCTCTTATATTGAGAGAAAGAGGATGTTTTGTCACGGACAATTAGCCTGAGTGTAATTTTATTTCAATGACACATCAACCAACCGGCAAGGTTGGTTTGTGGAGAACATACAAGAACATTCAACCAATGAACAAACGTTATCAACCGAGTGTAAAGAAACAACAGTGGTGATGTTATGTCAAAGACATCTAGTAGTGTGTTGCAAAAATATCTACTGGAGTTATAAATCCTCACATCCCAGAGTAAGATGTGAAAAAATTCTGGCTTGACACTCACCTGCTGCTGATATCCAATTTCTGTAGCTTCTCCCATCCCCACCTGTCATGTCTTGTCATTTCTGAAGTCATGGTCCTAGTCAGAGCCACTGTATCACCACCATACTGTATCCCCTGTTGTCAAACTGACCTCATGTCGGTCTTGGAGGTTGGGTTCGGTCCCACTTTGGTGTCCAGCCTCTCACCGTCAGGCTGTCAAAGCCAGTTCAGCTGAACCCTGTTGCCCATGGTGACTCCCCCTGTGATCTGAGGTCCCAGTCCTGGCAAACTCTAGAGCCAATGGCTCCACAAATAACTGATAATCAATGTATTTATGATGTGTAACTATGCAATATCACTGGTTGTTGATGTTTTTTTGTATATATCTTCTTTTGGTATTTTCATTCGGTATCATCATGTGACCTTCATGTAATTCAAACAGGTGTATTTAAAAATGGCTGCTCTGTATGTATGCTAAGTCCGAAGAAGAACAATAGCTGGAAACATCACTTGTTAACTTGTGGATGTGCCAGTTAATTGCTCGTAAATGGCAACTACAGTGTGCAGACTTTTTTCAAGTTGACTATATCTTAATCTTTTAATAGTCCAGCACCTGCCTTAACAAGTTTTTGGATGTACCTGACTGCTATGTATTATTTCCAAAGCTAACCATGAGCCAATAAGAACTATGAGCTAATAAGCTAACGGTAGCTGGCTGCAGTCAAGGATAGCTAGCAAAGAGCAGCAGTTGTCTGTGGTTATATGCTGCCCCCTATATTTTTGGAGCAACCTTACAAATTCTGGCCATATTCTACAAATTACACTTAAAAATGCCCTTAAGACAACTTCTCTAATGATTTAAAATCACTATGTGGTATGGGCTTTCACCTCTCAAAGATGCATACACACCATATCCAGCAATACAGACTGAATAAATTGTTTAAGATGTATTTGAATTCTGTTTTTCATGGAAAGATTATGTGAAAGGTCATCATGGCAGGAAATGCACAGGTATTACGAATAACATTTCAGTCAGTAAAGACCTCATTAAAGTGAACAAATATTTGAAAGGTCTTTGGAAAAACATTCATCTACTATAAAGTAAAAAAAACAAGACTGATGTCTGTTAGACTATCAGTGTGGCTGGTTGTACTTATGCAGACAATTAATTGGCTGATTAATACTTTTAAACCCTGAGGTGCTTCTCCTATTCTTATTTATATCACGAAAAGTCTCTTTTATGACTTTAAAGTTAATTCTGCTCCTCTGCTTTTTTTCTAAGCACACATAAAGCTGATCTTTATGGTGACCTCATGAGTTATTATATATATATTATATTGCATCATAGACACGGTGTTATGTAGTATGACGAGTTCAGAATGCCAGAGTGGTACACAACAAAATACACGGGCCGCTGAGGATAAGTATTTTGTTGATGGTAAGAAGGTTTTCATTAATGCACATAATAGCAATTTTTTGCATGGACAATTGAAACAAGTCAAACCAATATTTCACTGGTGCACTAACAAGACTGGGACAAAATCACTTACATTTTCTTTGTGTTGGGAACTTGGGAAACAGGACCATTTGAGTAGAAACCAAAGTCACTCCGAGTGTTTATTCCTCCAGAAGTTATGGTTCTGCACCCGACTTTCTAGTGCAGAGCTGGGGAAATGTCTTCTGTTTTGTTTTGATTGAGAGAGCAGAGCAGAGTTTTATCAAAATTGTTTTGTATCACCTGTTTAACCTTCCAAGAGTTTCTACTGACATATGTAATCTTTTCAAACAGCCACCATCATATTGACTTAATGTTAACTGAAGGGATTACATGTCCTTTACTCTAATTTTATTGCTTGCATAGCTGACACTCTGTTTAAAGTGTTGAAAAAACCTTGCTGCCAGCTGATGGTTTTCATGTTCCAAAATAAATAATGGTGATCAAAAGGTTTCATTTTACAGTGTTATAACTTTGTGCTGTGAGAAATTAATTCTAACTTGACTAGTCAAACAATTCTGATTTTCAATTAATTATCGATTTTATATAATTTCAAATTTTCTGAATAGAATAGAAAGTGTCAGTTACCTGTACTCACACTCAGTAGACCTCTATCAGCTTTCTTTAGATCCTATAAATCCATCATTCATTTTACAAATAGGACAAGTTTCTTTCACACAACATTTTGTCTTTTTACAAAACAATTTATCCATACAGAAAACTGTTTTTTCCCCCTGGCCTATTGGGGAACCAGTAGCAAAACAGGTTGAGTAAATTCATGAACTAAATTCTCAGTGAATGAGCAATTCTCATATTTATATGCGCAGACTTACTAAAATTGTGTGACCGCTACGTGAACTTCACATCCTGCATAAGAAAAAGAAAATGAGATGAAAGAACAGATGATAGCGGTTTCAGCAGCTGTGTTCTTAGATCTTGCCCTTATCCTCCAGTTGACCCCAAAGTATTTATCATCCCATTTAAACTAATCTGCCAACACCAGATGCAGTGACACTGCAGTGTAATTTTTTTCATCGTGGCTTACAGCTTCGCCTGCGGACATTTTCAGAGGCTGAGCAGGCAATTATTTCTGCAAAACATGTCTTCAGACAAAGCAGCTCTGTGGGCAGAAATAATCAGATTGAGTTAGTTGTTTGTACCTCTATTTGGCCTCACTGTTCTGTATATATGGTACAAAGGCAGAATGGCAGGTCAGTGTTGTTCTGCCTCTTAGGTAGAAGCGGAAATGGAATAATTACCAAATCAATGTCCGCGTAAAAAGAGTGAGCTGCCACAGGACGGGGAAAGAGGTGTCACATTTTGGTTATGTGTTGTGTTTGCGACCTCCAGCTGGGAGATATAAGAAGCAGCTAGCAGCAGTTAGCAGCAGCTAACTCAAAACAGGTCTGGGAGTTCCTCTGAATAGAGGATGATCAACTGTCACAACATGGACGGTTAATGGTTGTTACTGTTGTTGCTGTTTAGAAAGTGCTGCCATGATGCATAGGTAAAGCATCACATTAGACACCAGTGCTGTCACACATCACCCATCTTTCACTTGCGGAGTGCTGGCATGTTATTCAAAATCTCACACTGCTGCCATTCAGTGTAAACAAAGCCCCCCCCAAAAAAAGGCAGTGTAAAAAAAGGAAAATGTGTGATTCAAGCTACTACATTAAAAAATGCAATGTAAATAAGGCAACTAGACAGCATTATAATCATCCGACTAGCACACATGTGAAGGATTTCAGCTTGTAAACCGCTTTTGCACGTTTTGCCAATAAATATGTCCAGGTGTAGTAGAAAATACTACACACCATTAGTTTTGCAGGTGCTTCATCGTAAACTAAAGTATTGGACAAATTCAAATTTTGACATAATGGTGGCACTAGATAAAAAGTCACAGGATCACCAAAGTCAGAGGGTCTAATTCTCTATGGAACATGAATGTCTGAACACAATTTCATGACAATTCATCCAATAGTTTTTGAGATATTCTAGCCTGGATCAAAGTGGTGGACCAACCAAACAACTGATTGTCCCACAGACCCAACAGTGGCATCCATGGAGCTGCTTGCATAGCTAAAAGCCACTACTCCGTTTTTAATAACATTGCGTTTCTTGGCCACAAAGAAGACAGCCAGGGACACAGTTGACCATTATCTGTTGAAGAGTGGAAGTGCCGACTGTGATCAGCCCAACCCATGGGTGCTTCGACTGTCAGTGAAACTGTGTTCAGTAGAAGGTGCTTCTGTGTGGCGTGACACATAAATCAGTAGGCAGATATGCATTTAGTATATTTCAGCCATAGTTTCCTCTTTGCTATTCATGTGTGACTTAACCGTATTTGCTTAAAGGCTTGATACTTGTTTGTTTAAAGGAAAGCCTGTACTTATGGTATGAATTCATAACACTACATAACACTTGCCAAAATACTTAGGATGGACACATTTTCCATTGTGCAAAAGAATGCAGCCATGTACATGTTTCTACATGCTTCATTCATCTGTAGCGTGTGTACAAAAGGAATCTGGTAATCCTTGAATAGTCCTGAGGATTACTCAGAGAAATTGCCTGTAAATTATTTCTGTTAAACCCTGCCGAACCACTTCAAAACAATGAAATACCTCGTAATTATCATTATCACCACTGTGGTCAAACTGTGTTGAAGTGGTATGAGGAGTGAGGCTAGAAACAAATCCTTTAGTTTTTTCATACAGAACCCCTGGAGCTGGGTATTCATTGTTTTGCTCAAGAACACTTACACTGATGTGCTACGAACCCAGGTTCTATGATATAGAGCTATTTTTTTTCTATAGTCCTAGAAATGAGACGGCATAAACACAAAAGGGATTTGTTCAAATCTCAAGTTCAAAATACATCTAATTTATTGAACTCTACTGCCAAAAGTTGTCTCTTAAAATATCAATATTAGACACAATAGTAAAAGAGAACTCTAAAAGTAGCTTTAGAGTCAGATATAGGGACTTGTTTCTAGACAACATAGTATCACGTTATTTCAAGAAACACTTTCATTCAAGGTGGCTGACTTGAGTGATGAGCTAACTTTACAGCAGTTGCATTTTAACTCAGCAACCAGCCTTTATCTGCATTTTTTTTTAAATATATGGTGTTGACTCTAAATCTGAGCAGACATTGTACAGATTAAGCCTGATTTTAATTTGCCCTTGTTACTGTACACACAGGCGTTGAACCAATCGGGGTCCTATGAGGAATACTGGCAGATAGAGACAGTGACAACAGCAAGAAAATTAACCGTTTGTTTGAGTACAACTATGGCAGCTCTTGAAGTGGTTAGCTGCTAATGCATCAGTTATATCAGAACTGGAGAGCGGTCTTCAATGAAAGAAGAGGAAAAAATGGCACTGAAGGCTTTTCTTGATGGAAAAGATGTTTTTACTCTTCTCTTCACTGGCTTCGGTAACCCCTAAATTCCACCAATCCGTCAATGTGTGTACTTCCACTGGCTCCGCTGCGTTGCGTATCTACTTGTAGCTCCAGCAGTCCGAACCCTTCCGTAGCAGATACGCAAGGCTTCTATTTCTGCCGGATGCCAGAGCACGGTGCAACAATTCAGCCGAGTTCAGCACAGAGCAGACAAGAAGTCAGACACTGAAACAACAACAAAACATCCGGTTAATTTTCATAATGAAACACTCTCAAAAAGGAGACAAATCCAAGCCCTCTTTCTAATCCTTAGGTTGGGAACACCAAGTTTTTGTCTGTTTGTTGTTGTGTTTATACACATATGTATATCTGCGGTCACGCGTGATTCTGTAATTATCATGGAAACCCCTCGGCCTCGCAACTCCAGCTGTCCGCGAGTGCTGCGCCGTGCTGCACTCAAAATGCAGCCCGTGTCGTTTGATGGATGACGGAGCACAGAGCAAAACTGCAGCGGAGCCGTTCCACAACTCAGATGCAACCAATCACCTGCCCTTTTGGATGGTTCATCCAATCACTTGTCCTTTTTCGATCAGTTTTTAGCAGCGCATTCCCAGAAGGTTCTATGTAACAAACAATCTGGCTAGCAGCTGTAGTGCAAGTTAAATAATTTGTATCCATTGTGCACTTTGGCGTAATTATCACTTTTGGCAATGTCATCGAAATCGGAAGAACACTTCACCTGACAATGGCACTGTGACCTGAACTGAATGTGGTGTAGATATGACTGACGTATGTTTCATGCTCAGTTGCTCCCAGTGTGCATATTCACATGTTTTGTATACATTTAGGGCAAAGGCTGTCAATCAAGCCAATCTGATTCTACTTGATATCTCACTTTCCAGGAGTGAATGAGAAGTGGGGTTCTTTGAGGTTGCACTCCTTTTCAACTCCTGCTGCCTGTACATTGTTGGCAGTACTCCCAGCATACAGTATATCAAAACGGGTGCCACATTGTTTCCTGGCAACAGTTGTAAACAGCTACACTTTGATGTGGAAAGCATGACGCACATGCACAATGGATTGGAAAACTAATAAACAAGTGTTTTAAGCAGACCAGCGGGGTTTAAGGGAGCGAGGCTCGGGATAAGCCAGCTAATTGAACATCGTTTACAGGTATGAGCACTTTGACACCTGAGGCAGGTAGATTGAGATCTCACCTGTCACCAGATACTAGTCACCTGCAGTACTACATACTCAAACTCGGCGATCTCTTGAGACATGAAATATGACTTGAAGCTAAAATCCTTAAATTTCTTAGATGTGACAGCCAAGTTTGACCTACGAGAATGTGTGTACTTGTTTTTCCTGTGTGTGCATGCCATCCCATCTTTGTTTTGTATTTCATTTTCACACCCTGTTTTTGTTATTCCAAGGTGTGTGCGCACAGGTCTGTTGTTTATTTGCATGCTAGCCTTGATTGTCTGTAGGCGTGTGTCTTTGAGTGTGCTTTAACGGGCATATGTTTTTATCTGCAAACTTTTATGTGTGGATGTCAGTGCTTTGTTCCTCGTAGAGCACCTGTGTGTGTGTGTGTGTGTGTGTGTGTGTGTGTGTGTGTGTGCCCTCTGAACTATGCTGGTTGCCAGAGGGGTGCGGTGGGCGGGCCAACTTTGAGGAGGAGATTTAGCTTGCCTGTCTGAGGACAAGATAAAAACAAGACATTCCACAGCACAGTGTATTCAGACGGTGAAAGGGCCGAGACAAATGGTGCGGTTATGGAGTTAAACACCGTTTATGTTTACGAGTGCACAGCTATAAAGTATATGTACTGTAACAACATTATGAATGAGATGTGTACGTGCAGAAATGATGAGGGCTTTGTTGACACTTCTGTCACCTACAATAAAATAAAGGTTCTTTTACAAGATTTACATTAATGCATATGGTTTAACAGAGAGCAAAAGCAATTCCTTCAGTTAAAAAAACAACATAATCATTATCGTACATGGGCCGCAAACTATTGTCATCAGGTATCATTATATTATATTGTTTTGTGCGGTATATTATGGCAGGGCTTCGCAAAGTTCAGACTCCAGTCCATATCCGGACCAAACAAGAAGTCAGTCCGGACCCAGCCCGCACCTCCTGTTATGAAGACCACAATACGGGTTTCCCTTTGATCAATAAGTTGTGAATTACGTTGAAGAAACTGAAGTGAAACCTGAAGTTGGAGATCATTTAGCGGCCCTGATCACAGATGAATGTGTTTGAATCTAGCTTATTTCCCTGTTGTTAACATCGTTGCGTTGTTAACAGCTGGAGAGAGTGTTATGTGTTTTTGCAACTGAATTCCTTCATTAACGTCGCAGCGGAGAATTCACTATCAGCTATTGTTCGTTTCTGGCAGGCTGCACAGTTTCAACAGCTAATTTAAATGTCATCAGAGGTAGGCAGAGTAGCCTAAAACTGTACTCAGGTAAAAGTACTGTTACTTTTCATAAACAGTTAAACTAGAAGTAAAGGTACTCATCAAAAAACTACTTGAGGAAGAGTGCAAAAGTACTAAAAAAAACATTGAGTGGGTCTGACTGGACTTAAGGTAAAGAAATGAGCAGACACCTGTGTTTATTCATGACACAATAATATTCATCATCTCCTGATTAGATGATCTGCCACATTCACACCAGGACAATATTCTCTGTCTGTATCTCTCAGATATGATCACAAAATATTACATTAATATACACTATTATAAATGAAGTTGCATTGTAACATTTTTTGGTTGCTGTCTCCTATTTTTATATTATGATCTGGCAAGTAAATCAGCAAATCTTGTGTATAATAGACTATGTCTGTTATGTCAAGTGAGTGTCCACGTGTTACAGTGTCCTTAAAGTTCAGTCATTTCAGTACAGATGTCTCAGTTCTCATCACAATCAGGTGTGAGCCACAGACACACTTACACTGTCAGCAATTGATTCTCTGATGTTCTACTGATTTCATACTACTGCAGCCTGCTGCGCTGTGCCCGTATTCATCCGTAAATATTAGCAGATAGCGCCATTTGAAAGCATTCTGCCGCTTTGAGTCATTTGGAGTTATGGCTGAGTTAAGATCGCTAAGACCTGGGATCAGCAGACCACCTGCCTCTTAACCGAATGTGCATGAATGCATAACATAACAAATAAATGTAGTGCCATTAGAAGTGCCATCGTCTACTCAAAATCTACTCAAGTAAAAGTAAAACTATGCTGCATTAAAACTACTCCAAAAAGTACAATTTAGTAAATGTAACTCATCACTACCCACCTCTGGATGTAGTTACAAAAACATGCTGATTATGCAGATGATGTTCCAAAATCAGATGTGGACCTTGGTGTAGAAAGTTTAAGAACCCCTGTATTATATTATAGTATTACGGCAACAGCATATTGAAAACTAAACTTGAGTTTAAAGAATAACCTTAAAATGCTATAGTTTTTTTTATACAAATACAGCTATTGATCTGGTGCAGGTACTTGTTTGCTGCTGCAGAAATAACAAGGAAGCTGTTACAGTGAGCTAGAAGGCGAATGTTTGACAAGACAGAAACAATAGTGCAAATGGCCCATCTGTGGTAACATACTGTTATGACTGTAACTTAAAGTAGACATTGGGAGAACACAACAAATGTAAATAAGATATTTATTTATTTGTTTGATCAACAATAAAGTGTTTTAGTCTTCCACCTTTCCTTAATCCACAAAATGTCAATACAACAGGTGATTTTAGATCATATTGAGGTTGATATGATGATTTGTCACTTTAGAATGAAAACAATGTGTGCAGCTCGAGAAATAATCCTTTCACACACACACTGTAACTATACTAAACAGTTCCATGAGATTTGTCTAGATATTTAAAATCTCAGCTGGAGCGCCATTTGGTCCTTAGTTCTGCTCCAGGAGTTTCGGCTCATTTCAACTCCTGACAAAAAGCCTTTGTATATAAACAGTTGACCAGAATCTGGCTTCAGAATTTAGCCCTCCTAAATATCCTTAAGAAATAGAGACATTCTTGTGGTTTTTTTTTTGTTTTTTTGTTTACCATGACCGGTTCCCTAGTGATGGTAAATCCAAGGTACCTAAAACACCTTCTCTAACTCATGTCCAGTTATGTAGACAGGAGTCTTTGCCTCCTTCTTTCTATAATGAACAATGAGCTCCTTGGTTTTGCTGACGTTGAGCAGTAGATTGTTCTCTGTGCACCACTCTGCAAGATTGTTGATTTCCTCTTGATATGAACTCTCATCGTTGTTTGCAATGCGACCAGTGACGGTGGTCGACTGCATACTTAACAATTTAGTTCTCTTGATGTCTGGGAGTGCAGTCATGGGTGTACAGCGTGAACAGGAGAGGGCTGAGCACATAGCCCTGGGGGGCTCCCGCTGTTGAGGACTGGAGTGGAAAAGGTCTGTCTTTCCTTCAGTGACAACACTCAGTTGACGGCTGTGCAGAGATGTCTTTGTAAGGAGGATAATTAAATCATCGACCACAGCGACAGTAGATATCTCAAGGAATGTGCTTCACAATTTGCAAAGTCAGACTTAAATGTGCATCTTAAAGACCTGATGATATTCAAAGCAATGAAACAAAATGAGTTTTCTTGTTTACATAGAGGCAACGGTTAAAACTGTATGTTTCCGCTAAGTTTGCTGAATTGCATGTAGGAGCTTGTAAGGCTACATGCACCCCTGTACCCACTCGATTTCATGTTTTGTAATCAAACATAAAAGATTAACAAGGAGCTGTGGAGGGGATATTGCGTCTTTCATTCCAGTTATTATTAGCCTGCAGAGTTACAGATGGGGTCGATGGTATGATGGCTCATAAAGTATGATATTCAGTGTGTGTAGAGTCAATACATTTACAGGAAGATGTGCTTCCTCTGGACCATATAAGCAGCAACATGTGCAGAGCGTAAAGGTCAAAGGGGTTTCATTTTTGGTAACGAGTTGCTTTTCTTAGTGGGTCATGCTGTAACATAAGAAGTCACTTTCTAATGGATATAATCTTGTAAATTTTCAAGTTACTTTCAGGTAGAGCTACCTGACACTTCTGATTTCTGGAGCGACCAGGCTTTGCTTCTGATGGCTTTAAATTTCAAACAGGCATCTGATAATGACAACAGGCAAAAGACCATCATGTTCTTTGCCTGTTACTAAGTTACTAATTACACATTACTTCACTAATTACTAAGTTGCAGTAGTGATTCACAACTTATTCCATTGCTTTCCGTTTCTCAGCCCGCTGCCACCTCTCAAAAGTTCTAATCCTTTACACTAAGTACCAGGCACTGCTCATGATTAATTTTCATTATTGTCTTCAACATGTCTCCGTATTTCATGCCTTTTCTTTTAAAACAACATCACCATTTCAGTCATCATCATCATCATCATCATCATCATCATCATCATTATTCAAGATACTAATCACAATAATATTTTATAAATCCCATAAGTTCCTTAGAAGAAATAGCTTTACCTTTGTCACTTTGCCAAGTGACTGAAAAATGACGAATGAAGAAGAAAACTAAAAACCTCAGCTGGACCTGTGTGTGTGCAGACGTTAAACATCTTGCATGCGTATGTGTTCAAATTGAGCAATTCACTTCCTTTATCCCGCTCCAGTCCTGTAACAGCAGCATCAAGCCAAAAGAAACAGGCCGAGGAGTTTGACTGTCTGTCTCCGTGTCTTTTTCACTACGCACATAAACAAACACATGCACATGTATGCACAGTACTAAAGGGAAATGATGAATACCCTGTGTGGATGGATTAAATTAAAAACAACATTGACAAGAAAGCTTTAATTGCTGTCATCTATCAGCCTGTCTAGAGTTGAACTCCGAGGCTTACGGATCAGACACAATCAGACTGACTCCCATACTGTCAGGTAAGAGTCAGTGGGAGCCAATATTTTCCATGTTTTTTCAATTGTCTTTTGTACAAAGCACACATATATAATGGCATTTTGTGCTAAAAAAAAGAGACATTTGAACAGAATTAGTTTTTTGTTTATTTTCTTTTTTGTTTTTACAAGATTAGTGCCAGTTAAACTTTTTTATCCACCAGCCACGCAGCAAGTGAATGTTTTACCCTCCACTCAATACATTACCATTGTTTTTTGGCAGTAACAATAACACGCTCATTAGACAGAAAAAGCCCTTAACTCAAGGTGTTTCTGCTGTGGCTAAACTCCCAATGCTTTTCAAATTTGCTCAAAGTTTAGACACAGACAAACTGAAGTGAAGTAAAATCTTTGAAAAATGCTTGTTAGTGGACCTTAAAGCTGCTGTTAGTGTTTTTTATTTAAATTATATTAAATAGCTCTATACAACAGAAGTCAATGTTATAGAAAATGCATTTTCTGGTGTCCCTGCCCACTTTATCCAATCAGGACAGAGAGCTCCATACAGAGGCGGTCCTGTCTGCTCCTGAACGCTCAGAGAATGCTGTTTGCTGCCATGTCTTGTGATTACCGCTGCACGTTCACATGGTGACATTAAGAGAAGGGAGGGGATCGCTAACTCCAAAACAGACAGGAAATTTGCTAAAACGCAACACGTACAACAGCTTTAAGTCGACATTTTGCTGTATTGTCTGCTTCCAAGCTCAAGAGTGAGGTTTCTCACTTTTCAGTTGAGCATTAGAGAAGAATCTTTGACCTGAGAGGTAGAGGATAATACAGTTAGGTATATGGTTGTAAAATGAACTGGGTCATGAATGAACTGGTAAAGTGAATGCAATTAGTAGGGAAAATAAGCAATGAAATGTGCTGAACAATGTTGGCATCATCATGAGGTATCTTGCAAAAGTTGGGTTACAAGATGCTCTTCCTGACATGAAAAGACACAGCGGTGAAATTTTCCTTTTTGAAACGAGTTTGTGCTGAAGTCACGTATATGAGGGGGCGTAGGGAAAAATAAGGCGAGGCTGTGAGGAACAGCTTGGTTGAAATGTGAACAGTGTTAAAGATTTGGGGTGTGTGCGCGTGTGTGTGTGCGTGTCCACTTGCAGCTACGTAAAAACATGACGTGCACATGCAGAGACACACCTTTTATTATTGTTTAGTCTTTCGACAGACAATGTCATGGAAATAATCAATCAAAACTGGTTGTGCATGTGATTATGATTATAGTTTTGCTGTTAACATGCTTGTTATGCTTCTGTTGTCATAATAAAAACAAACCAGATCCAACCCGGTCTCCCAGAAATTACGTTTATTTGCTACTAATTTGTTTTTCCACTTGCACCAGTTCTGTAGGATTATGTGCAGCGCTGCATTTTTATACCTCAGTGAAGTCTAAAGGAGGTGGTCATGGTGGACTGGTGGCAAACTGCATTACTGGAGTTCACATCTGTACTCCTGTGTGTGTTTAAGTTCAGACAAAACAAGGCCCTACAGCCAGGCTAGAAGCTCTGTGAGCCTGCAGCTACACCAGCGTGCTAACATGCTGACGTTTACTATGTTCACCATCTTAGTTTACTGTGTTAGCATAGGCGTCTAACATGGCCGAAATGTTGATGATGATGGTGCTGGATGAACATTCAGAGGATCAAAGGTAATGCAATTCATCTTCTGGAGACGACGAATGTCCAATTTCACAGTAATCATCCAATAGAGTTGTAATTAAGGTAACATTGTGTTTCATGTATTTGCTTGTCAATATAACTTCTTGGAGAGAGTCTGGAGGAGAGAGGAAGGAAGTTGGAAGATGTGACTAAACATAACGTGATAGATTTTTGTCTGCAATGATGGTCGTTTAACAATGAAGACAACAACTCCCATACTTATGTCTTTTTGTTTTGATTGAGAGAGCTCCAGCAGCAGAAAATTACACACTGAGTGTTTAACAACATCTTCAGTGTTACTTCTCATACAAATATGGGACTCCCCTGTTAATGTAAGGAGCGTATAGGTTTATGGTCTGCACATCAAATCAAATCAAATCAAATCAAATTTTATTTGTATAGCCCAAATTCACAAATCACAGTTTGCCTCAGAGGGCTTTACAATCTGTACAGAGACGACACCCTCTGTCCTTCGACCCTCGATTCGAGTGAGGAAAAACTTGCCCCCCAAAAAAAGGCCCTTTTAACAGGGAAAAAAATGCGGAAGAAACCTCAGGGAGAGCCACAGAGGAGGGATCCCTCTCCCAGGACGGACAGACGTGCAATAGATGTCGCATGTACAGAGCAGATCAACGAGATCACAATGTATTCAATTATAAGCGATGGTTGACAGGAGTGAAAGTACATAAAGATGTATTACAGCAATAATAATGAAATGCACATGGAAATGTGATTACTAGTGATAACAGTAGTAGTGATTAATGGTAAGGATAGTATGTAGTAATGCATTACAATAATAGTAGTGGAACGTATGTAACAGATGTGACTAATATTAGTGACAGTAGTGGTGGGTGTCAGGCAGGGTCATGGCAGTAGGCGCATCCACGATCAGGCAGGGCCATAGCAGTAGGCGCATCCACGATCAGGCAGGGCCATAGCAGTGGGCGCATCCACGATCCACGACCCGGGCGCGGCCAGGATCCATGGGAGCCTGTAGGACTAGAAAGCACAAGGACTCCGGGGAAGAAGTAAGTCAGTGACATGCAGAGATGGGGCATGTATACAGGCATAATGTATACAGATGGAGAGGAGAGGAGAGGAGAGGAGAGGGGAGGAGAGAGAAGCTCAGTGTGTCATTGTCCCCCGGACCAGGCCTATAGCAGCATAACTAAGAGCTGGTCCAGGACAGGCCTGGGCCTGTCCTGGACCAGCTCTAACTATAAGCTCTATCGAAAAGGAAGGTCTTAAGTCTACTCTTAAAGGTAGAGAGGGTGTCCGCCTCCCGGACCAAAACAGGAAGGTGGTTCCACATCAGTTTTTCTTTCCTGAAAAAACAAAACAAAAACATGTTCTGTCCATCATATTAGCATGGGGGACAAGTCAAATACCACAATACCCATGAGCCTCAGTCAGAGCAACTTTTTCTCAAAAAAAAAAAAGAGTTTCATACAGATCTAGGATGTTGAGGTGCTCCAACTGTGAGTGGTGTAACGCTGTCTGTCGTAAAAAATGAATGGTACTTTTACTTCTTGGCAATAAATAATTAAAAGACTAGAATGTATACCTCTAGCAGACTTGAATATGTGTTCCAAATTTCAGGGCAATCTGTGCAATAATGGTTGAGATATTTCAGTTTGGGGTGAACCTGTCATGGTTAAAAAGTATGTTGTTTGAGGTTCAGGAAAAAGCTGGTTCTGATTTAATGTTAATAAACTAAACGTGTCTGGAGCTTGAAGTCACCTTTGACTCGACGTTGTGTCTTTTACTCTTATCATAACTAAGTGCTGTTTGTGTCAAAACATATCCATCCATATCCATATACTCATCATGAACATTTTGCAGCTCTGCAGCTTCGTTTAATTAACCATATAATTTCCTCATATACTGCTGATCAAACACATAATCCAGTCCATTTTTTTGTAAATTAGTAGCATATAAATGTGATGTTTTTATAATACAGGGTTGACCGATGATGTATTTTGTTGTTTAATGGTTATGAAGGTCATTATGTTGTAGTGTCAGGAGTCAAAAATATGGTCACAGTGAAGCAATTTTTAAAAATCAGGTCTCGTTGACAAGAGTTCAACAACTAATTTCTGTGGTCATCGAGATTTTAGTAACACTTTATAATAACCATGATTAATAAATGTGACATTTATAGTTCAGATAAGTAGTAGATAATGTTTATGGATGAACTACACAGTATTTATTAACCTTTTATAAAGTGTTGTAAACATCTGTTGCAACTTAACAATAAACAATAATAAATGGTTTAGAGAGCATACCATTGTTTGTAATCAGTGAAATAACAATTAGCTAAAGTTTAATTATAAACTTAAACTATAAACTTACCTGTAAAAAATAGTCACCTTTGTTATCTCCCATTTTCTTATGGTAAACATATTGTGTTATTGCTTTGCCATATGCAAAAAAAAAAAAAAAAAATCATTTCAGCCTTAGACAGCCTCATCAGTCATCACATTAATACAACACCATTTATTTTTTAAAGTGTTTTGGCACCAAAGCTCAGTGCACTGCAAAGATGTGCGTGTGTGTGTGTGAGTTTCAAATCAGACTGAAGGGTGGAGAGACGGAGGAGACAAGACTCAGCCTGCCAGGTGATCGAGCTGCTCTTCTGAAAGGTCCTATTTGTAAGAAAAGTAGATTTTTGAGTCTCATTCCCAATTCGTCAAGGACTGACGCTTGGGTTTCCCAACTGGTTAAATACTGATGCTTCTGGGATGGTGGGTTGGGACAGTCGCCACCCCAAAGAGTCAGTATTTGACTAGTTGGGAATAAGACTCAAAAATCAACTTCTTACAAACAGGACCTTTTAATATCACCGTTATCATTTTAAAAAATCAGCTACAGCTGCAGTTCTCATCATTATCACTGCCGGGTGCAGGAACGATACTGGATATATCTCGATGATACAACTGCAGAGAACATAATGACATGAGGTAAGTATTATAAAAATGGTAAATGATTGTCATTTGCTCTGTTATTTATGATTGTCTATAACATTGGGTATGCTTAGATAGACATGCTAGTTGTTCTGTGAAAACTACTTTTAGGTGTCTTTATGGAGGCTTGCTTATAGAAAAAAGACATGTTTTGAAGGAAAGCACTTCTTAGATTTACATGACTGACCACAAATTAGCAAGATTTCTGTTGTCATGACGATATTCACTTTTTCCAGCCTCGTATGCATTCAATTTGAAAGTAGCACATAGTATGTTCTAAGACATACTTGACAAAAACTAAACTTTCTTCAACTTATTTCAATCAGTCTTTGAGTTGTATCTAAACTCAGTCAAACAAGAAAACAAGTTTAGTCGTAACAAGCAACTTGCAATACCAGGGATGTTGGGAGAGTCACTTATTTAAATTTGTCTTAATAAAGAATCCCATTAAAGTAAATTATTTCAAGTTTTTCTTTCTACAGTTTGCAGGCTGGAAAGGTTCTCCATTACTGGCTGTGTGATGCTTGGAAAAATCCTGCGTTTGGTTAATGGTCATGTTTGAGCAGCCTAATCCTCAGTGTCTCTCCGGTAATCTCAGCGTTCTTTCGCTAATCTCTTAATTCAACAATTTATGCAGCGAGTGAGAGAGAGAGAGAGAGAG
The DNA here is from genome assembly GCF_965226575.1 of Pagrus pagrus. NCBI lineage: Eukaryota > Metazoa > Chordata > Actinopteri > Spariformes > Sparidae > Pagrus > Pagrus pagrus. The sequence goes on from NC_140197.1 coordinate 8,274,433, forward strand.
TGAAAGAGAGGACTTCCTTTATCTACCTTCCCCTACCCACTCAAGCTCTGTTGTGCTCTTCCTCTCTTGAACTTCTCTCTCATCCCCTCAGTGTCACAGTCAAACTGGCTGTGGGAAATAAATGTCAGTCATTCCACAACCAACCAGATCCATTTGCAGTTTGGTCCCGGTGAGTTAGATTTTCAGAAAGACAGATATTAGCCTTTCGTCAGACACAATAAATACATCAAAATGAATATGCACAACAGCTGTTTTGTAAAATGATCATCACATTTATGCCATCAGGATTTAAGATACTACTGTAATGCTGCTCAAAGCCATGTAAACATTACACTGCAAAAATGCAACAGTAGTTTCCCGACACAGCATCCCAGTTAATACACAGACCCTAACAGCTTTAACATGGACAGTAGTATGTGAATTATACACAGCCATAAGGGTTATCAGTCACTTGAACCTTGTTTTTATTTGCCAGTAAAAATAACAAGTGCCAAATGAACTAGTCCGATTTGTCATGTAGCCATGGATTTACAGACAACTATCACTAGATTACTTTTATATTGAATACACTTAAAAACATGACGATTCCCTGGCAGGTTTTGCAGGAGTGTTTTTCACTGTAATTTCTAAGCATGTGTGTGGAAGTTAATTCGCTCAGAGACAATGATAGCGTATCCTGTGTGCTCTGTTGTTTCCCTGAGCTGTGATACAGGCTGCAACTGCTGACTGTGCTGGTGAGTGGCCAAATCAGTGGGCTGAAATACAATAACACAAGTTAAAGCTATGGTCTACGATTTGAAAGATTTGTTATTATCATTAACATAATTTAGATGGTGGTTTTGACCCAATAGTACCACCTACACAATGTGAAGAGTAAAAGGAACCACATAAATCCATTCTCTCTAGTGTCTGTAAAACTGAAAAGAAATTGACCAATAGGAACCATCCGGCCCGGATGGCTCCTATTGGATCAATTTTCCGATCCAATCCTCGCTCACTCTCCTGCTCCTGCTCACGTCTGGTCCTGACCCACTTCCACATTTGAAACTACACGCAGACAAGAGGTTTGTTTTGCCCTGAGCAGTTCAGCTGCCTCTGCTTGCCCCACTGACAAAGAGTCAAAGAAAGAAAGTCTGTCACTGAAAAGACACAAAGCGGAGATGTGAAACAAAGAGGGCTCAAACCGAATAAACATCGGGTCATCACATCAACGGTGGCGAAAGGTCCGTGAAGATATGGACCCGATGCTGATACAGCGGCGTTTCTGTTGAGCAGGTAACCTTCGTCTCTATTGTGGACGTTGTGACAGATAACTTTCATGCCGATGCTGGCTGATGACTGTGAAAGCTGCCGTTAGTTTGTTTCTGTGTTATTAGACGGTGTCTGTCTCTGCAGTATTGTCAACACTTGTTTACTTGTTCGACGGAGACGTTAGCCTCTATGCTAGCATTGTAAGCTAACAACAAGCTAACATTGCTAACATGTTTACACCAAATTAGCCTATGTATTTGCTCGTGGCAGCTAAATGAAGCAGCAAGTAAGATGAATGAAGGGATGGATGAAATCCCAACGCGAAGCGGAGGAGTTTCGCATTTATTTCCAGATTTTTATCTTATTTGTCCAGATTTATGTCTCCATAACTACCTCTCGCCGGTCACTACTCAGCTGTTTTGCTAACCCTTCTCCCGGTCTTGTCCGTTTGTTTTCAACGAAGCCTTTGCTAAATCAATATGATGGATTATCATATAGGCGTTATGATGTGTGTATTTGTGTGTCTTATCTGTCATAAACAAGAGATTACGGTTTACGGACACGTTTGTAGCTTGGCTGTGGAGCTTAGCTGTGGACATTGTAACGACTTACAAGATTTACGTGAGTTTCAACGTGCATTGTAGTAACTTTACCTGTGAATCCGACATCGTTACTCCGCATTCAAAGCTGGGCTGTATTTGGTTTCTGCCAGCTTGTTGCTCTTGGTGCTGGTTGCGGTATAAAGTTCGTTGAAGAGAAAAAAAAAAAAAAAAAAAATGCTTGTTGCGGGAGGGGGTGTGTCGCGGGGCTCCGAGGGGAGAGCGATACGAGCTTGGAGGAGTGTGTGTGGGGGGGATGCTTTTTTCAAACCTTTCTCAGATCGTAGACCAGAGCTTTAATACACGAAATTGAGGTCACCAAATCACGGTTGCTCACTGGAAACAACAAATTCTAAAAACGTGGATATTTCACACACGTGTTCAACCTGACAGCACAGAAGATCTCGACAATCACCACAGTTTTCAAGGTGGACAGCAAAGATTAGCAGCACGAAAGTTAGTATCAGAGCAAATGTGACATTCTTTCACAATCTCCCCTTCTGTTCCAGAGTTTTGGCATTGAATAATTACCAGAAAACATTACGATACATGTCAAAGTGTACAACTACGTGTTCTGTGAGGTCACAGTAACCTTTGACCTGTGAATTCTAATCAGTTCATCCTTAAGTCCAAATGGATGTTTGTGCCAAATTTGATGAAACTCCCTCACGGTTTTCCTGAGATATCACGGGACATACAGAAGTTAAGCATGGACCGTAAAACCCGAAAAACTAAATGCTCTTGGGCATGACCACTGCACGCGACCGTATAATGAAAAAAAGTTATTTTCATTGTACAGTTACGGGAGAGAGCAAATCATTTTTTCAGTTATTTCTCAGGCAGTAAAAACCCATAACATTTGGGTTGCAGACCAAAAAAACAAAACAAAATAAAATATGATTCTGCAGCTACATCATTTTTTTGGTGTATCACTATTAAAATAAACATCAGGTTCACGGCCACTGTGCCTCATTAGCTGGTTGCTGTTTATATCTGCGCTGGTTAATGTATTGGCTGACCACCCAGATGGATCACACAGACACACACACACACACACACAGACACACACACACATACACAGACATGTCCCCCCCTCTCCATAAAGTCAGCAGACCAGAACTACACTGCAGAGCTGAGATCAGATCTGAGAGTACACTCCTGATGTGGCGCGCTGATTCTGCTGCCTACAGCTCTGTGTATGTGTGTGAGTATGGACTGTCTCTCTCTGTGCTGTACTGTACTGGAGGACAATAAACCACACCATGGTGAGATGATTAGGTGCTTTTTAAAAATAGTTCTGGTTCTTCACCTCTATTATAGAGTAGTGTTTTACTAACCTGTAGGCATAAACAGTTCTGGGGACTCCCTGAGATTGTCCACTGGGGACTTCCCCAGGAACTATACACATTTAAGGGCGTTTATTCTGATGTCTTTTGCACCGCTTTATGAGCTGTTGTCAAGTTCCTATGATGCTCGGAGAGTACCTGCTCTGTAGTAGTAGCTAAAGAAGTTCCTCTAAACAGAGCTCTAAGAACTACGATTGTTCACAGTTCCATCTGTGCGAATGTGATAAAAAGGGGGGTTCTTAGAATTAAGTTCTCAGAACTATGATTTGATTCCTTCAGTCTGAAAACTGTCAGTCTGAATAGGATACTATCAGCTGATTATAGGAGGGTATATGTTAAGGTAGCTTTTCACATCATTTACATAAAGCCTCAGCTATCAGAAGAACGCTCCGATGCAGCTTCCAAACACATCTGGATATTGACTCATACATGATGGAGCTGGTTTGTCACTGATGATAAATTAGGTGCTACTTGGTGAAACTGGTGACTTCAGGTAATCAGCTTCACTTATTTGACACACAAAAGGCAGACCTCCCTCCTCTGTTTACTGCATATTAAAAAATGTTGTCCACACGGCTGATTTGAGTGTAAAATGGAAAATAAATGCAGTCTCGCTTAATACTGGACCAATTCAAAAATAGCTGTCTATTTTGACAAGAGAAAATAGACACCAGGTTGAAAAAAAGTTCTGTTTAGTTGACACTCTCTTATGAGTCCTGAATTTTATTATATATTTTGTATTTTGTAAAGACTGCATGCTGTACAGGAGAGGGGAAAGGTGGAGAAATACTGGAGTGTTGTGACGAAACCAGAGGGAAATTAAAAATGGGACTCACCTCTTTGGCCATAAACCAAATAATCTACAAATTTAAATTCTCACTCTTATTCTAAATCTTTTTGTGCATGTTTTTATCCATTGGTGTTTTTTATGTGCATGACTTTATCTTGTGTTTAATAACTTAGTGTTATCGTTGCTGTGTTGGGTTTTTAGTCAATGCTTGAGGTTTGTGTCCCCGTTTTTGTTAACTTCCTGCCAGTGATGTGACCCAAATCACCTGCACCTGTTGAGCTCTGCCCTTCATGATGCCATAAACCACTCAGATGCAAAAAAGATACTGCAGGGATCCAATGTGCGGCTGAGAGGAGGGACGGGAAGAGCCAAAATACTGAACAAAAAGAGACACAGGAAGCAAGGAGTTGGCAGGAGGGGAACTGAGAAATGTGCAGAGATGCGATGAAGGAGAAGAACATGATATGCTGAGGTGGGAAGAACAAGAGAGTGACAGGATGAGACCAGGAGGGGCAACCGTAGCAGTCCAAATGACAAGACACCAGCCAGCAACAAGAGAAAATTAAAAGTGTATTTAATCTACATTGGTACAAAATCGTGCAATATCATTTACAGAAAAGACCATTTAACCAATCACAAACAGATTTGGGTCAGATTGGTGCTGCTGTGAGCCTCCTTGCTCGTGACCCTTATTGTGATGTAAACATCCTCACTGAAGGTCGACCAGGATCACACAGTTGAGTTTTCCTCATCTCAGGATCAACAAAATGAGATCCTTTTTCTGGATGAGGCCCCAGGACACAGGCCCTGACTTAACTTGTGGGACTTTGATGGTTGTTTGTGGCGGTCCGAATACGCCTGACTTAAAAATTTAAATTCACCAACAATCACACAACAAAGTGAATTCATTTATAATCTCACAGAATTAGCAAACAAAGCCGAGCTGTTATGTATATTACCATGATGTAAACACTGGTCTTTATTCCTCGCCAAAGCTTCACGGTCTCTACCATCCCCCAGCACACACACACACACACACACACACACACACGTTGGCATGCTCACATGGAGAGCCATATTGGCTGTTCCAACCTCTGCCTTGCCCTCCTCATTGTCTTCACAAACAACTGCTGTTGAGATTTTTCAGTGTCTTTGACAACATTCTCGAGAAGCTCTAACAGGCGTGTGTGTGTGTGTGTGTGTGTGTGTGTGTGTGTGTGTGTGTGAGTGTCTGTGGTTGCTCTGGTTGCAGTGCGTCTGCAGTGGAAAGAGCTGGGGGAAATTTTGACACTTTTCCTTCCATAAAAGAGGCTGTGAGACCTGGAAGCCTCTACCTCCCTCCTGAGGTTATGCTGAGTGTGTCTGTCTTATAAAGGGTCGGTTCACCCAAATAACAAAAACATATTTTCTCACTTACCTCTGGTGGAATCTGGCCATGCGGGGGGTTATATCTGCCATGGAGGATTCTGCTGCCACAAACTTTTATTTGTTTTTCCAAATTCTCATCAGCAACATCCCAGACACAGCAACCCTGTTACTCCTAATGATCCACAGAACACAGTGTCAGCAGTTTTCATTAAATTTATTTTCTTTGGTAGAAAGTTTTAATGTTCTTCACACTTCTTGCGCAAGGATATACGTAAGCTACAGAAATACTTCTGGGGTGTTTTTTTTAGTTTTTTTTTTAGAGGATCGTACCATTTTTGTATAAAGGGGTCTAAGCTCCAGGCCAGTGGGTGAGTGTTTCTATGGCAGCTGCTGACTGACGTCAAACAGCTGGTGATGTTAGGAGACAATACATAACCACATAGTGTTGGTAATGTATTGTTAGCATTTTAAGTAATCTGTCACTTTATATCATTAAACCTTTGGGAAGACTTATGCCCCCTTGTGCTGTCGAGATTGCAGTCCACTTGGAGGGTGGAAGCTGACCAGCTAGGCTAACTAGCTTACCATCAGAAAGTGGAAGGTAGCTAACCCAGCTTGCTCACACTCACACTGATGCCCCTGAATGTACATTTTCTCTCAGGTTTTTCAACAGCATAGACTTTATTCACATGTCAGCCATTTTCCTCTGACATCAGGCTCAGGGTGGAAAGCTAACCCTAACACTGATAGCCCATTAGCTAATGTTACACGCAACCTCTCCCTAGTTAACATTAACATTTAATCACATCCATGTTTAGTTATATGACTTTATTGTGTTACACTATCAATCATGTTAGCTATGAAGTGGTTGAATGCTAATGTAAATGTCTGTTGGGTTGTTACATATTTGTTTTACATTGAAATATGGCCCGATGTCCCTCAGGATTATCACTGCCCATCACTTTTCAGTTGTAGATCAATCAAGAAGCAATGAAATGACAACAATTTGTCAGATTCCCTATATGTTTATATGAGTTGCGACCTAGAATGCAGCAGTATATCATTTGATCTTCCCACCCTGAGCGTAATGTCAGAGGAAAATGGCTGCCATGTGAATATGGTCTAATTCCTCAGCTGCTCCTAGCACAGTGCAAGTGTCATTGCTAGTTTCAGACGGACGCAGCCCAGTACCCACGTTGTGTAAATAGCAAATGTACTTGCGCCCATCTGTGCGCCCCTGGGCGTGTTGGTCTTAAGGTGAGGTGTGGTCAGGCGCACTGATGGCCGATTGCTATCTTAAGGCAGCGGACAGCGCCATAGACCAACAAAAAGCTGGTCTAAAGTGAAAGGTGCAGTCTGTTTCCTGCTATTTAAAGAGGGCATTATTCAAACAGTAACAAGCGCCTACACAGGCGGGTTCACACCTACATATGCTCTGAATTATATGATTTGAGAGGCTGCTTTCAGTTATTTTAAACATTTCCATGCACATAGTAATGCCACTGAAACAAATATCATGGCACATTTAATCAGCAAAACTAAAAGCTGTAGTTATAAACTCTCCAAAGGAAACAGAACTCAACTTTTAGATTCTAAAATAGATATGTGGACAGAATCTCAGGCTTTATCAGGACAGCTGCTTCACGCCAAACCATTTTACTGTATGAATCTGGACTGTGTGTGACCATTCTTTGTTTAGAAGAACATAGAACATTAATTAACATTAAACAATAACCGATCCTGTCGGCGAGTCTGGAGTTTTAAATAATCTTTGAAGTTTATCAGCTGTTCTGCGTGCACAAATGTGCGGGAGGCAACCGCCATTCTGACATAATGCCATTCCGACATTAGGCCCTAATTGTCGGAAAGGCAACACTTAAACCTTTAATGAAACATCCCATCATTCCGACATTTTTTGCCTCCTAAGGTTGGAATGGTGGTATTTATTTCTTTTTTAAATGTCTTGCCATTCCGACACATCTTTTAAAAGGGTTAGGGTTAGGGTTATGGGTTGCGGATTATGGTTGAACTTTGTCGGAATGCCGGGACGTTTGCATGTCGGAATAGTGGTATGTTGGAATGGTGACATGTCGGAAAGGCGGTATGTCGGAGTTTTGGGATGTCGGAATGCCATTAATTTTATTAATATTTTTCTCATTAAGGATGTCTTTCACCCCTCTCATCCCATCCGTTATTGATCAGGATGATAGTTGTTGAGATGATGATTGTGAAACGGTGGGGCAGAGGGTCCAGCAGCTGAGGACCACATCCCTTTCCTTCAGCAAACACGATCAGGTCAGATCAGGTCTAGGGCCCTCAGTGTCGTCATGCACTACAAAAATGAATGGATCTAACTAGTGGTAGCTGTCTCTCTTTTCATCAGTGGTCCAGAGGTTTATTTTTATTTTTTTTAAATGTCAACAATGTTTGCTTTTTTAGCACCTACTAAACTCCAGCTCCCATTGAAACATACAGGCTGAGCTGGAGGGGCACTGAGATCTTGATCTCAGGAAGACTAAAATAAGTAATAAAGCTCAATTCTGTCACAGTGTGCTTTTTAAACATTTTTGAATTAAAAAAAAGGGGTAGGTAAAATAGGCTGACGTAATACAGATGGATGGAAATGTTTTTGGAATTAGCAATTATTAAAAAAAAACTAGACTTGCACACCAGCTGCGACACCCATCAACATGATCACGCTCTGACCTATGTGGCACTATCATAGTGACAAAATCTGTCCACGGACGGACACACATGAACACCTGGCGAAATATTCAAAACAATTTCAGTATTAGTTCCTGTGACAAAAGGTTTCACCAGGAACACATTTTACCATGACTCAAATATACGATTTAATATTTGGTGCACAGACAAGAAGTGGAGGAAGGTCAAGGTGTTTACATGTATGATGACTGCAAACAAATAGTTAATACCCAGTCCTGGGTTTTAACCTGTTTGAAAAAATAGTGTGTTTTTGTGATGTGCACATCAGAGCCAACAAGAGGCTGTCCACACAAATCAATTATCACCAACAGAGGCAACAGTTCAACAGTTGGGAAAGTCATTAGTAGTCAGTGCCAGAGTGTTTGTACCCCGACTATACCACAGCTGGATATCTGCAGCTGCGTGTCTTGTAGTGAGTTCACGCTACAGAAAGAGGAAGACACAATATAAAACAACTGAATACATGTTAGGGCTATATTAAGGTACTTGTACTTTAACTGAGTATTTTCATTCAATGCTGCTTTATACTCCACTGCGTTTCAGGTGGAAACATTTGAATCCACTGAACATTTGACGGCTGTAGTTAATTTTCAAACTAAGATTGTACTTTCAAACAGATTAGAGCTGAATCAATTAGTCAATAAACAGAGTTTTATAGTCAATTTTAATAATTGATCAATCATTTTGGCAATTTAAATGCCAAACATTTTTTCAATTTAATGGATTTGCTGCTTTTGTCTCCTCTTATTATATTTTAAAATTTTAGCATTTAGGGTAAAGCAAGCTAGTTGTCAATTTGTTGTCACTTTGGGTTTTAGGAATATGTGTCGGCATTTTTTATGTTTTCATAGATTACATTGATCAGAAGATATATAAAAAATAAAATACATTTAAAAAAGACAATTATTATTGCAGCCTTAAAAAACACATGATAACCTATAAAATACAAGGTATTCCAAGATTTAAGTTTTCTTGGCATGTGCAGCAAAACTTTTTCTCTTCCCTCTCCAGTCGATCATCTCCTGCAGAACGAGCAGTTTTACTTAATTTGAATGCAGAATCTGAAGACGTATTCTGTCACTGCTTGGAACCAAATTAATTTTTTTATTTCAGGAAAACACTGATTGACGAGGTGAAACAAGTAAAATTGGATAAACCCCACTGCCTTCAGGGTGGAGGAACAGAGCACTGAGGTGCAGAAGAGCTCACTTTGGGAAGAGTCGGATCCTCTCAGCTGTAATTGCCCTAAATAACAGGCCTCGCTGAACTGACCCAAGTGTGGCTGTGCGGTACTGCGTGTTTTTATGGTGTGTCTGTTCTATGTACTGTCTGTCCGATTGGGTACGTAGCTGTGAAGAAGAATTTCCCCTGGGTATAATAAAGTTTAAGTCTAAAAAAATTGAAATAAAAACTGGATAGTGCTCTTCATATTACTCAAAGACACAAACCGACATGAAATCTGCTACAAAAAACAGTAATGAAGGACTTAGTAACACTTTATAATAATCATCTTTAACAAATGGTAAATTAATTTTTTATTGAACTTTACTTAATTGATAATTGTAAATTTGCAACTAATGCTTATAAGTCACAACTGATGTTTATAAACCTTCACAATTTCTTAATTAATGGTTTGTAAAGCATGTCAATGTTTATTAACAGTCAAATAACTATTAACTAAAGTTTAATTAAATATAATGTACTACTTATTAATAATGATTATTATTATAACGTGTTACCAAGGACTTTTATTGAAAACTGTAGTCCTTAAGTCAGCATTAATCAAGCAATTAAACATTAAATGGACTGTTTTCAGTCTTGCTTAAATATCATAACAGTTTCAAGGATACTGTTAAATCTGCCTGTTACTAAAGCTAATGCTAATTTACCTGAACGCAACACTGCTTTTCAAGTGAAAATATGCTTGTTATTTAGCTTTGTACCAAACGTCACCGATCATTTGTCTTTTCATACACATATGTGTATATCACAGCAATATTGTTTCACATTTAGAAAGAAGAAAATCCATAGATGTTTTAAAATGTATTTCCTAGACTGATCAGTAAGAAAGAACAAAACTAAATTAGTCCCCATATTTTGGGTTCACACTGGAATTGTGAAATGATCTTTAAAAATGTCTATCCTGTATCCTGTAGCTATGTTAATTTGTAGTTAATTCCTCCTCTATTATGATTATGAGGCATCCTAAAAAATTTGGGGGTTAAAACATTTGTAAAAATATTAAACTGTTGGGGGAAAAAAATAGACAAATGACTTGGACACACTTGGATAAATTGTGGGTTAATCACACTCAATATTATTTAATAAATACAATTTGAACTAAGTCTTAATATGCCTAGTGAGTTCCTTTCAAAATGTATTAAAATACTGTGAATATATTTTTTTTTTTTTACTGAATTGTCACTGGCCATTTCTTTGCTTTTTAAAGATATCACGAAACATATTGTCAGTTTCTGCAGGGCTGTGATATCCCCAGTTAATACAGCAAATACATTTGTATCTGATGTGGGTCAACAGTTTGATCAGCTTCTTTAACAAGTGCAGGTGGTGAAAGGCAGAGGGAGGACCGGAGTGTGTGCTAATGGGCTGCTCTCAGCACAGACAATAATAATAATAACAAGAAAGTGCAGCGCTCGATGGGCCCCCTTCAACCGTTTCCAAATGTCATTCCAGGCCTGGATGTAATGAGTCTCAGTGCAGAGTTGAATGGTTGGTAATTGCTGAACAGGGGAAATGGTTTGTCACCATAGCTTCCTTTAGTTTTCCAGCTTCCTCTGTCTGTGTGTGTGTGTGTGTGTGTGTGTTTGTGTGTGTGTGTGTGTGTGTGTGTGTGTGTGTGTGTGTGTTGACATCTGTCCTTTAGTGTCAGAGTTGTGTCCCAAAACTGAAGCTTTTCAACCTGATTTTCTGCACGCTGCATGGAATTGGACCCACTGAATGATGATGATGAAAAACAAAAAAGAAAATCTACAGTCCAGTCCGTTAGATGTCTGAGTTTTGTTCTATGGAACTAGATGCCACTTGGCTTGTGGTGCCCAAAAGAGTTGAAAAACTCAACAGCAATGTCTCTTTCCAGAAATCACGACCCTGTTATGAAAGATAAGGCACAGTCTTTGTTATCAGCAGTTCCATATAGACCTTTGTGCATGCTCGCAGCTTGGATATGTTAAGGCACTAAAATTACTCTGTTAGATTCGGGGAAAACACTGTGATTTGGCTGAAAATAACTTTGTTACTAGGTTACATTCGTTACTTCAGTTATGTTGATGAAGGTTCTCAGTCATCCAGGTCATGGTGATTCTAAGTGCTGTATCGTAGGCAGCTGGACTTGTTTCAGTTTCTTGAAGATGTTTCACCTCTCATCCAAGAGGCTCTTCAGTTCTGACTAACCTCTTGGATGAGAGGTGAAACATCTTCAAGACACTGAAACAAGTCCAGCTGCCTACGATACAGCACTTAGAATTACTTCAGTTATGTAACATACCATTGACTTTTTCTTTCACACTTCACCATGAGACTACTGTGAAGGTTCTGTGCTTGTCTCACCCAACCATCAGTCCCTGACCTCCTCCCCTTGTCACTCTTTATACTACTGCGTCTGACTTCCTCATTTGTTGCTGTAATAATTACGACTGCCACTAGAGGTTGGCATCAAACAAGATGCGTAAATATGGGTCGTTATAAGCTGCTTTGACCGTCATGGTAATTTTTCCAATGAAGACAACTGGGCAGACAAAAAAAAATAATTTCACTCACAGATTAAGTTGCGCCCAAAACGCATTTTTATTTTATTTTAAGTCCTAAACTAAGCTGACTTTTTCTGATGATTAGAAGGCTATTTTCTCCTCTAAAGCAAGTGGTATGTTGGTATGTATACACTTTGTTAACAAACAATACTTAGAATACACACACACACACACATTTATATATATATTTCATATTCTAAGGAGAAGTTATTGATTCTCAGATATACATTGCATATGGGTGTACCTGAGTGTGGTTATGTGAAATACGAGAAGGCTTCGCGAAGAGGAGCAAGAAGAGAAATATTTAACCTTAGAACAGAGTTGTGGTAGAGTAATGAACTCTTTGCCCGGTCGGCGATATTGTAAAGAGCAATTTCCATGTCATATATGATCAAATGTGACGTTGTTGAAAGAGTACTTTACCCCACACTCCCTTCTGTCTGGGCTGCTTTACATTGTGTGCAACAGTTTCCTCAAAGAAAATCAAACAGACGAGACACACGCCAAAAACCATATATGTTTATTACCCAGACGATATGCTAGTAAAACTTCCCTACATACAGTACACTTCCATGACCTAGCTGGAACTATGCACACACAGAATGGTCCTCCTTCTGCTGCTCTGGTGCACATACCATGTTGCTATTACATCCATTTTGATTTGGGCCATCTGAAAATACAAAGGCTCAAGAAAAGTGTACAGTACCAAAAAGGAGGCAAGCATTAACTTAAGTTCGTCACATAATGATTGACTGCACAACTGGTAGCAGTCGATTTGTTAACAATCAAAGCTGCACTAACAATTATCTTTATAGCATCAATAAATCAAATGACTGTAATGGTAAAGGCATTTCTCATAATGACTCTGTAAACAGCTCTCAGTAAAAAAAAAAAAAAAAAAAAAGTTAAATATATTGTACACTGCTTGATCAGTACCCAACACCCAGGCACAAAGATAGCAACTAGTTGGTAGACGTAGTGGAGAATGTAGCAGCTAAAGATCCAGATATTTTATCTCAGAAATACGCAAAGACCTAAACAGAGCTTAGAGAAGGCATATATTTGGACCTCCACCCGGCAGCTGGACAGAAACACAATTTCAACCAAATGCTCATACAAACTGGCAGGACAAAAGTTGGCAATGTATGCATCTTCAACACCACTGCTGAAACGAAACATTTCTTTATGTTGCACCTTTGTGTTTCTCCTGTCAATGCTGTGGTTAGGACAAACCCCAAGGCAAACAAAACCCATCAACATTTGATCAGTTCATTGTCTTAATCATTGCTGATCAATAGAGTTCCATACAAACTAAAACACCATTCCGAAAATGACTAAAAAAAAACCTGAAAAAACATAGGTTTACATGTGAGACTGACACTTACATCCTCCATCCAATGCATCGTATTTGTGTGTGCATGAAGAATGAGTTTTTGCCACCACATCTGGCGCGGTGTGTTATTGCAGAGGTCAGGGGTCTACTGGCTCTCTGCAGCCGCTGCTTGTGTGTGTGTGTCTGGAGCGGAGCTGCAGGTGAATGCCACAGGCTATCATAATCACATGTCATGGTCATTAACTCTTTTGTGTGTGTGTGTGTGTGTGTGTGTGTGAGAGAGAGAGAGAGTGAGTGCGACTCGGAGAAGGAGGGGACTTTGAGGGTGAACAGGTGGTGAATTGCTGTTCAAAGACAGAAAGACAGAGTAGAAAGAGAAAAAACGAGTACAACTTGCTCTGGTTAAAAAAATGGCTTCAATGCACAGGAGAGTCTTCAGGCAACTAGATTCAGGAGATCATGTGATCGGCAGAATCCATTTTGCCAGGCTTTAAGCTACGTGGCTGACCCATGGTGGTTGGAACCAATCGGCGTCCAGTGACAAACTACTAGCAACTACAGGTGTTACATCGACACAACCAGCGAGAGAACTGTTTGTTTAAAAAACAACAATGGTGGCTCCTCAAGAGTGAAGTCCATAGGGATTGTTGGACGTCTTGTTGTGGTATCTCTGTTTTTATCAGCAATCAACTTGATAGTAGCAGGTTTTTCGTAAAAAAACGTAAGAATTCTGAGTTCTACTTTACAGCATACTATACTGCCAGTTAGCAGCGTTGTCTGGCGATTCCAATGTTAGCTACTGAACAAACTGGCAACCACGAGGGGGCAGATGATTCGACAACAGCAGTGTCCAATGTGAATGGAATGCTAGAATGGATGGACAGGGGGAGAGGCATTCTGCTGTGTGCTCTGCTGTGATTGGTTGTTAATTAAGCCTATGAATTTATGATGTACTAATACAGGGATTATGATCTGTAGTTTCCCCAGTAAACATGCCAGTCCCTCCTGAACGACCTGCTCTTCTTGGGTTACACTCTTCCTCTGAAGCCACTCTTAGCTGCTGGAATGTCTCTGGACTAGAGAGAGAAGACAGGCCAAGCATCCGAAGGGTAGGCCCAGTTTCGTGCGTCCAAGCTCGGTGCGTGTGGAGGGACAGTACGCCATGCCGACACCAGCCTGTCCACTCTGCCCAGCCCACAGTCTGTGGGCTGGGCAGAGTGGACAGGCTGGGGTCGGCTGGTGTCTGTGGGCCACAGACAAGGCTGAGTGAGCTTGCAGCTCACTGCTTGCTAGCTGAGGAAGCAAAATGTTCTCTTGGGACAGTACAATCTGGCAATCCGCTGTATCACCACCACAGCTGGCTGTTTGTAATACAAACCAGCTGCCGCAAAAACATAGACACAACCAGAGAATATTGGATTTTTCGAGGGTGCTGTCAGATCACTGTAATTTCACAGAAATTTCTTTTAAGTAATCTACCAAAAGAGCTAAAAGAGCTTTTTTTTTAGCATTGTGTTTTCAGATAATGTGTAAGAGGAGGTGACACATTTTTGAAATGGTGGGTTGCTTCTTTTGGGCTAAAAAGAAAAACAAAACACCTTTCTTTAGGACTCAGGTTCAAGGGTGAAAAGAGATCCATCTGCTATTTTTAGCGCCAAGTCCAAGATGGCAGACCTTTGTCCTCTATGACCCGGGGTCAGGTGTCAGGGGTCAAATGTCGGCTGAAATGACAGTTTATTTTTAGTGCAAACAAGACTGCTATTTAAGGCTACACAAAGAGGCTGGTCAGATAATTATACCACCGGTTGGTCGGCTGCCATTTATCCACCCACCCTACCGGTCAATTGCAGCCATATGTGGACAGACTAGGGGGTCTGCCCTGCTACCAACATCTGTGTGTGTGCATTTGCATTAATTTTCTCCCTTCTAAATGTTGGCATCTCTCCTTTCCTGTGTTGTAAATGTACGCAAATCCATATATATTCTTGTGGATGTGTGTATGTGGTTTGTTCATGTGATGTAACCATGTAACCCAGTACATGTGCATCCTTGTGTGTGGTTTCTCTGCATAAATGTTAGTGTCTATAGTTGCTCTGTTGTTCGTGCGGCTTCGCCAAACCATCTCTTCAATTTGGCTTCAGAACTCAAAACACTCTGTCCACCCTTGTGCAGCAGTCATCCCAGCGTGGAGGGAATCAAATCAAACTGAATCCCTCTAAAACATTGTTTATGCCGCGCCCTCTCAAACCACCCAGATGCTGCACCAAGGATGACAGTTTACACTATGTTACAGCAAGGTGGTGTGGATGAAAAAATAAATATCTTCTAGAGTGACTGAGGAGCCTGAAAACCACATGAAAGAGAAGAAGTACTTCAGAATATCACTCACAGGTCAAAATGAACAGGATAGTCAGACAAGTCAAAAAGCCAGGATATGTGTAGCGTTTTAATGTCTTTATGTAACTGCGTATTTTACTGTTATAGTATTTGTATATAACAGTTTATATAAAATATGTACTAGAAATACACTTTTTGGGTGTTTCAGTTGCAGGAGTAAACTTCAGACTGAGTGAAGCACAAAATCATTGCATTTTTTGTTTTCGAGCAGGAAGTCTCAACTATTTGTAACGCGTCTAGATGGCAATTTTACAGTCGACTGCTCCATTTTTAAAGCTGCACTTATAAATACAAGACAAGAATAATGACTACTAATGATTATTACCTGATCAGAGTTTTTATCTCAGCTCTACAGTGTTTTAGCTTCCTTTAGCAGACGGTGGCAACTTTATTGCGGCGTTCTTTGTTAAAAAGCCCTGATGAACTCACTGCTCATTCGAAAGCATGAGCCGCCAAGCACGAAATGGCAGACAGTTAAAGTTAGCACCTTAATAGTAAACAATGTGGTCTACGACTAAAGTGCAAAATATTTCCCAGAGAAGTTGTTGGACACCAAAGAAGAGCTAAAAGCAGAAAGGAAATAAGTCTTCATACCATGAGTTGCCGGTAGTATGCATTTGTCACTCAAAGAGTAAAACCAGAAGACTCAGGGCTGCGGATATACAAAGTGTTGCTATGATGACGTAGCATTTGTCTAACATTTTCTCACCTCTCAATGCTAAAATAGCCTTTTAATTGAGACTATATCTGATTAAAAGTTGGCCAAAAAGAGGCCAAGAATAGAGACTGTACTAAATCAAATCAAATCAAATCAAATCAAATTTTATTTTTATAGCCCAAATTCACAAATCACAGTTTGCCTCAGAGGGCTTTACAATCTGTACAGAGACGACACCCTCTGTCCTTCGACCCTCGATTCGAGTGAGGAAAAACTTGCCCCCAAAAAAACCCTTTTAACAGGGAAAAAATGCGGAAGAAACCTGATCCCACAGAGGAGGGATCCCTCTCCCAGGACGGATAGACGTGCAATAGATGTCGCATGTACAGAGCAGATCAACGAGATCACAATGTATACAATTATAATAGATGGTTGACAGGAATGAAAGTACATAAAGAGGTATTACAACAATAATAATGAAATGCACATAATGGAAATGTGACTACTAGTAATAACAGTAGTAGTGGTTAACGGTAAGGATATCATGTAGTACTTTCATGCATTACAATAATAGTAGTGAAACGTATGTAACAGAGATATGACTAATATTAGCAACAGTAGTGGTGGGTGTCAGGCAGGGCCATGGCAGTAGGCGCATCCACGATCCACGACCCGGGCGCGGTCAGGATCCATGAGAGCCTGTAGGACTAGAAAGCACAAGGACTCCGGGGAAGAAGTGAAGTCAGTGACATGCAGAGATGGGGCATGTATACAAGCATAATGTATACAGATGGAGAGGAGAGGAGGAGAGAGAAGCTCAGTGTATCATTTGTCCCCCGGACTGGGCCTATAGCAGCATAACTAAGAGCTGGTCCAAGACAGGCCTGGGCCAGCCCTAACTATAAGCTATATCAAAAAGGAAGGTCTTAAGTCTAATCTTAAAGGTAGAGAGGGTGACCGCCTCCCGGACCAAAACAGGAAGATGGTTCCACAGAAGAGGAGCTTGGTAACTGAAGGCTCTGGCTCCCATTCTGCTTTTGGAGACTTTAGGAACTACAAGTAATCCTGCATTCTGGGAGCATAATGCTCTAGTTGGGTAATAGGGTAGTATGATGAGCTCCTTGAGATATGATGGTGCCTGACCATTAAAAGCTTTGTAAGTGAGGAGAAGGATTTTAAACTCTATTCTTGATTTTACAGGGAGCCAGTGCAGAGAGGCCAATACAGGAGTAATATGATCTCTTTTCTTAGTTCCTGTCAGTACACGTGCTGCAGCATTCTGGACCAGCTGGAGACTCTTTAGAGACTTGTTAGGGCAGCCTGATAATAGAGAATTACAATAGTCCAGCCTGGAAGTAACAAATGCATGGACTAGCTTTTCTGCGTCTTTTTGAGACAGGATGGGCCTGATTTTTGCAATGTTACGTAGATGAAAAAATGCAGACCTTGAAATTTGTTTTATGTGGGAGTTGAAGGACATATCTTGATCAAAGATAACTCCCAGATTCCTGACGGTGGTGCTGGAGGCCAAGTTAATGCCATCCAAACTAGCTATAAAATTAGATAATGCATCTCTAAGGTGTTTAGGACCAAGTACTATAACTTCGGTTTTATCTGAATTTAACAGCAGAAAATTGCAGGTCATCCAGGTCTTAATGTCCTTGAGACATGCATGGAGTTTAGTTAGCTGATTAGTTTCATCTGGCTTTATTGATAAGTATAACTGGGTATCATCTGCATAACAATGAAAGTTTATGGAGTGTTTCCGAATTATATTTCCTAGAGGGAGCATATATAAGGTGAATAGTATGGGTCCAAGCACGGAGCCTTGAGGAACACCATGACTAACCTTGGTATACAGGGATGACTCATCATTAACATGTACAAACTGAAATCAATCCGATAAATAGGACTTAAACCAGTTTAATGCGGGTCCTTTAATGCCAATTAAGTGTTCCAGTCTCTGTAGTAGAATGTGATGATCAATGGTATCAAATGCAACACTAAGATCTAGCAAGACCAGGACAGAGACAAGTCCTTTGTCAGAAGCGATTAGGAGGTCATTTGTAACTTTGACCAGTGCCATCTCTGTGCTATGATGTGCTCTAAAACCTGATTGAAAATCCTCATATAAACTATTGTTATGAAGAAAGTCACATAGCTGGTTGGCGACTGCTTTCTCAAGGATCTTGGAGAGGAAAGGGAGGTTGGATATAGGTCTATAGTTGGCTAAAGCTTCTGGATCAAGATTAGGCTTTTTAAGAAGCGGTCTAATTACAGCTAGTCTAAAGGACTGTGGTACGTATCCTGTTAATAGAGACAGGTTGATCATTTCTAGTAGAGATGAGCTAATTAAAGGTAAAGTTTCTTTCAGCAACCTAGTTGGGATGGGGTCTAGGAGACAAGTTGTTGGTCTAGATGAAGAGATCATCGAAGTTAGTTGGTGGAGGTCAATGGGAGAGAAGCAGTCTAAATATAAGTCAGAATTTGCAACTGTTTCTGAGGTTCCTGTGTTTAAAGATACAATAGTGCCAGTTGAGGGCAAGCGATGATGGATTTTGTCTCTAATAGTTAAAATTTTATCATTAAAGAAGCTCATGAAGTCATTGCTACTGAGCGTTGTAGGAATACATGGTTCAGTAGAGCTGTGACTCTCTGTCAGCCTGGCTACAGTGCTGAAAAGAAACCTGGTGTTTTTATTTTCCTCTATTAATGACGAGTAATAGCTTGCTCTGGCATTGCGGAGGACCTTCCTATATATTTTAAGGCTATCTTTCCAGGCTAAGCGAGATTCTTCCAAATTGGTGGAACGCCATTTCCTTTCAAATTTCCATGATGTTTGCTTCAATTTGCGGGTATCCGAGTTATACCAAGGTGCCAACCTCCTGTGTTTTATGGGTTTCTTTTTCAGAGGGGCAATAGAGTCCAGTGTTGTTCGCAATGAGCCTGCAGTGCTATCAACAAGATGATTAATTTGTGAGGAACTGAGGTTAGCGGAGGAGTCCTCTATTATATTAAGACACGGCATTGAATTAAGTGCCAGCGGTATAATTTCCTTAAATTTAGCTACAGCACTATCAGAAAGACATCTAGTGAAGGAGTTTTTGCCTAATGGTGTGTAGTCCAGTAATAGAACTTCAAAAGTTATTAAGTGATGGTCTGATAAAAGAGGATTCTGTGGAGAAACTGTTAGATTTTCAATCTCGATACCATAAGCTAGAACAAGGTCAAGGGTGTGGTCAAAACAGTGAGTTGGTTTATGTACACACTGAGAGAAGCCAATGGAGTCTAATAATGAGATAAATGCAGTACTAAGGCTATCATTAACGACATCCACATGTATATTAAAATCACCTACAATAATTACTTTATCTGATTTGAGGACTAGACTTGATAAAAACTCAGAGAATTCA
The DNA here is from genome assembly GCF_965226575.1 of Pagrus pagrus. NCBI lineage: Eukaryota > Metazoa > Chordata > Actinopteri > Spariformes > Sparidae > Pagrus > Pagrus pagrus. Next base: position 8,294,079 of record NC_140197.1, read on the forward strand.
GATAAAAATTCTGAGTAAGGACCAGGTGCTCGATACACTACAACAAATAGAACTGGCTGTAAAGTTTTCCACGTTGGATGTGAAAGACTAAGAGCAAGGCTTTCAAATGAGTTATAATTTAATTTAGGTTTAGGATTGATTGACAGACTTAAGTCATAAATAGCTGCAACACCACCTCCTCGGCCGGAGCCTTGAGGAATGTGAGTATTAATATGACTAGGGGGAGTGGATTCATTCAGGCTGACATATTCTTCAGGATGCAGCCAGGTTTCAGTAAGACAGAATAAATCAATATTACAATCTGACATTAAGTCATTTACTAATACAGCTTTCGACGACAGGGATCTGATGTTTAGGAGTCCACATTTAATTCTCTTGTCTTGTTTTGAAATTGCAGAGTTGCTGTTAATTTTTATTAGATTTTCATGCACAACTCCTCTTCTGCTGACTTTTGATTTGATTAATTTAGGTGGTCGGGGGGCAGACACAGTCTCAATAAAGTTTTGGGTGTGCAACTGATCTAATGGAAGCTCAGAGAAGCGTGTAAGACTGCAGCTCTGCCTCTCAACTCTGGGTTGTCAGGTTGATGGTTGGCTAATAAAATGGGTCAGATTTCCAGAGATGAGAGCCGCTCCGTCCAAAGTGGGATGGATGTTGTCTCTCCTAATCAGACCAGGTTTTCCCCAGAAAGGCCGCCAATTATCAACAAAGCCCACATCGTTTGCTGGACACCACCGCGACAGCCAGCGGTTGAATGATGACATGCGGCTAAACATGTCATCACTGGTTAGATTTGGCAGGGGCCCAGAGAAAACTACAGAGTCCGACATTGTTTTGGCATAGGTACACACCGACTCAACATTAATCTTAGTGACTTCCGACTGGCGTAGCCGGGAGTCATTACCGCCGACATGTATTATGATCTCACTCAGTGAGGCTCCAACTCACTGAGCCTCGCCTCCAACACTACAAATAAACTACACTTAATACATGTACCAGTATCACTAAGGGAGGCAGAGGTGTAACTAAACATCTGGCACACTGAGCAAGAGAAAAGAGGAGAGCGAGAGGGAGAGAGAGAAGCCATCGCTAGCTGATAGCGGCTAAGCTAGGATACGATAGATTAGCTAGCAGAGCTAAGAGAGCTACAAACAGCAGCAAGTTTAGCGACTAAGCTATAAACACAGAGTACTGTTGAAAGCTTTCGTGGACTAGTACGTGCTTAATTGGAAGCGGGAATTCGGCCGCTGCAGTAAGGAATATAACAATAATCTGCTCGGACGAGCCGGAGCAGCACAGGTACGCTATCACTATCAGTAACACAACAACAGGAAATGACGCAGTGAAGCAATGACGTAACACGCTTACCGTAGTAAGTAACTAAATGGGTGAAATCATGAATACTACTACTACTTCCCTTTCTCTTTCCGTTTCTCCTTTCATGTATTGATTTGCTTAGTTGAACAGCCAATTAGAGTAATTCCTCTCACTGACTAGGGCCACTGCTGGCTCATTGTGCTTAGTCAGTTTAAAAGCTGCCAACAAGGACCGACAAGGACCGATGATTGCCAACAGTGTGGGACTCATCGCAACAACTAGAGGGACAGATAGTCAATGGCTGGATGTCGGCCTGGTGTGTCAGGGCCCACAATCATCAGTTGATCACAGATGCTAATGTGTCTCTATGTCAGTGGGATTTGTTAAAACACAACTATTTGCGAGTCAGGTTACTGTTTTTAAAATCCCCCTCTCTACTTGAAAGAACAACAACCTCCGAGCTAGCAACCAAATGCTATAAATGGCAAGTTACTAGAACCCTAACCTGGTCACTAATGGTAAGATCCTTAACAAGCTAGCAGCTGTTACTTATTACTACTTGATATTTAGCCATTTTAATGCCAGGGCCCACCACCACACATTCAAAACAACAATAAAGTGTGTACGGTTGCATCATCCTGGGGTTAGTGCCGCCCAAGACAACTGTGATTGGTTTAAAGAAATGCAAACAGGCCCCCTATACCAGAACGACAATTGGTGCAGCCAGACCTTTGTCTAGCACTATATGCTCATGTTTCACCCTAAACATGTAATGATGTGTTGCATTAAGACCTTGTTCTACTGCCCAAAAACAGAGATGGCTTAAAGGATTAAAGATAGATGTTTACATGAATGACAGGTGTCCAAGCCTATCATTTTATTAAAAAGAAAAAAAGCTTTACATAGAAAAAGATCCACAGAAACATTCACAACATTAAGAGCTTTGCAGAACTGTAAATCCACCTTTGAGCTAATGCTCAAATAGACTTCCTGTCCCATGCCAAAATTTGAATCTAAGCAAATGTAATATTATTACATTTTATTTAGTGCTGTCAAAGTTAACGCGTTAATTTTGGAGATTAATATTAAAAATTGAACGCGTTAAAAAAATTTAACGGACAAAACCAAAGCAATTTGCACAGTTTGCAAAGGCGAATTTAATTACCACAGAAGTAGTACGTCTTTAGCGTATCACTTCAAAGCAAAACACCCTGCTGAAGTTACATCCACGGGAACTCGGCAGTCTACACTACGGGAGTGTGGCACTCGTGGGCGAATAACTAAATCCGTAAGTGAAAAATTGACCAATTCTTTGGTTACTTGGATTGTTAAAAACTGCCGCCCAGTTAGCGCAGTAGAGGATGACGGACTGAGAGAAGTAATTCGTGTTGCATCGGGAGATACCTCTTATAATTTACCCTCGAGAGGAACCGTCGTGTCAAGAATACACACTTTGTATGCGGATGAGAGGGCACAGCGGAGGAGGCCAAATTAACTCTATGGAGTGAAAAATGTTCATGGTTTTGAACTTTCTACAGGATAGTTCCTTGTTTTTTTACTTGCACTGTGCATATGTGTAACTGGCTGAGTGTAAAGGAGGACTAAGCTGAATTAACAATGGAGTGAAAAATGTTCATGGTTTTGAACTTTCTACAGGATAGTTCCTGGTTTTTTTTGTATTTGCATTGTGCATATGTGCACTTTAAGCCATTAAAATAGTTTTTGAATTTAAATATACTGTCTTTGTGTTTATTCTACATTAATTTGATGATTTTACATAGATAAATATTCGCTAAGCTTCAGTCTTAAGTAGAAAAATGCAATTGATAGATTAATCGCGATTCATTTTAGAGATTTGTGAGATTAATTAGTTAATTTTTTTTTAATCTATATTGATTCTATTTTATAAAAAGGAAGGCTGCTTTTGCAAAAAAGAAATGAATACAATGGAAACTACCTCGTGACTACCTCCTGAACACATACACAAAACTCCCTAGAATACCCAAGCTTGTCGCATGACTAAATTCCCAAGAGGCTCTGGGGTCGAGTCACCAGTTTCACTTTGGTATCAGAGGTGAAATTTTCATGATCAAGTTCTTTCTCTCTTTGTCTTGGACTTTCTTTTGGTAATCATTCCTACCTTTGGTTTCATTTTTCTCAGTTTCACTCTTCGCTCTCTTCACTCTCGTCTCTCAGCTTTGTTAATGAGATTCTCTGAGTTAAAGTCGTCACACTTGGCTTGAGATATTAATCAACAGCCAGTTAATGAATCACTTGTTTATGTGTTAAACCAACAATCAAACAGAAGCGGGTCAGTGGTTGCACAAACAGTGTGGGACTTTTTTAAACAATATTGGTCAATCAGTTAGCCTGCTAACAGGTTAATGGGCTAAACTTAAAAATGGCAAACTTAGTCTGTCAGCATGCTAACATTTGTCAATAGCACTTAACACAAAGTACAGCTTAGGCTAATGGGAAAGTCATTAGTTCTGCAGTCGATGATGCTTAGGGCGATCATCAAAGTTATTATAGATAATCCTAAAGGGAATGACAGTTTGAACCAAATTAGATGTCAATCTGTCCAATAGCTGTTGAGATATTTCACTCAAAACCACAAATGCAAACTATTGTAGCACTGGAGGAAAAGTCCAGCAAACATGGAAGGCATTAGTATTCATCCTCTGGGAAACACGAATGTCTGTACAAAGTTTTGTGCAAATCTATCTTGTAGATGCTGCAACATTTCACTGTACTGTATGTATTAACGTTGACCTGCTGCTGGAACTAATTGGATAATCAGGGGATCAAAAATGTCAACAGGTTTGAGAACCATGAAATGTTCAACTCTTTTCAAAAATTGCAAAAGCTTGAAAGATTATTCTGACAGTCTGGGGAGTTAGGTAAAATACGTTCATTCTATACTGTATATGTAACAGTTGCTACTCAAAGATACACAGCCATAGAAAGAATCAATTCATTTTGATCTCCTCTTAAGCCTTTAGCAGCAGTTTGCTTCAATCCTTTATGAAACTGCAGTAATTATACAACTTGCACTGTTTTAAATGTTTGACATTATAGCAAATCTCCATGTACAGTAACATATGCAGACCCTCTAAGCTCTGATATGCGCCCATCATGCATGCATGTGAGTTGTTATTCTTTACAGCTAATTTTGATTGTTGCTTATGTCCTTAGTTAATATTCATTTTAATTCACTGACTTGGTTTATAAACACTTTGCCTCATAGAATTGACATCTGTTTGATCATGCTGATTCAAGTTCGCTGGTGACAATGAATGGACCGACTAATTGCAAATACTCTTTAATTTCAGACTCTTACTGTGTGTTTACACAGAGCAGGAGGTGAATTTGAGAGGTGACACAATTACATAGAAAGTTAATGTCAAGTGAAGCGCAAAAGTGTCCATGCTATTAAAGGAAAAACAGTCATAGTTCAGTTCAGAGATCAGTCAGAGGCTGAGCTGAACACAAACACAGAAACATCCCCGCTACAGACATGGTTGGTGCATCATTGCTAGCTATATTACAGCTTACAACTGTACAAGTTGTACATTGGCCGATTGAAAAAGGTCAAATTAGCCTTAGACAGTCATCTATTTCAATACAATTATGGGTTCAATGAGTCAACATCAGTTACTGAACTTCACCTAATGACGATTTTACTTTTGCTGATTCAAACCAAGCCGTGCCGATTTGCCGTCACATTTCGCTAAATAGACGTTTTTAAAAGTCAGTATGTTCAGCTCTCAGTACTTTTGTAGCTTCTAACTGAATCTCTTTTGTTTCTCTCGTCCTGTTTGTTTTTTTAAACATCTGCTGTGTTTTACTATTTAATCGTGTTCACTTTCAGCTGTTTCAGGAGTCATGTTCAGTTACTGCTGGTGAAAACACGTTTCCTGTAATGCTGCATAATGATAAAAGCTTTTAAATGACTAAATAACAGGGGGCTTTTATTGTGAAGAACTTATAGTAAATGAAAGGTGCTTGTAACTGAATTAGCAGAGCCACTTCATTAGCAGTGATTCTTCGATAGTTGGTTAAAGACACATCTTCAAGCAGGTAGCCCAGTTGTGGTGGAAATACAAATCCCGGCCATGCCGGGCTTCTGCGTCAAGTCAAACTGAGTAGAGCCAGGCCAGCAGATGTAACCAGTAAGTCAATCGGGATCTTGCTAACACAGGTAATAACAGTTGCAGAGAACAGACAGAATCAGAGTAGAGAAAGGTAGAGCTTGTTGTGCTCTAAAGTTGTCAAGAGCTGTGCGTTGGACTGTGTAGACTACACTTTTTTGCCCACTGATCCCTATCAACCAAACAGACGGCTGGCGCTCAGTAGCTCGGCTTCCGCAGCAATTACCTTCTCCCTCGAGACACAGGGAGAAACTGAGAGCATAGGCAGCTTCTCTGTGTGTGTATGAATGAGTAAGTAACAGTGGGTGTGTGTGGGGAGAGGGGTGCGATGTGTGGATGAGATGTGCATGATTACAGTATGCTTAAGTATGCATTTGTGTGTGTGTATGTGTGTGTGTGTGCCCATATCAAACGTGTTTCTGCTCTGAATCGAAACCCCAAAGCGACCGTGTCAGAAAATTGAGCTAACCCACACAACCAAAAAATACTCATAATCCCTCTATGTGCCCACAAGAGGTATTTAGTTTCCCCTTTACAACTGGCCCCGAGCTCCTGCTATTTGAAATGAAAGCTGATGCTCTCTGAGGTTCAGCCAGTGAGACAGCGACCGGTGTCAGAAATATTTGATTTTTCATAATTGCACTGTTAGCTTTGTACAGTAGGTGGGGCTGACCTGTTGGGCCAAGCAAGCCCCCTGATTGGTCGATTATAGACAAATTGCCTGTAGAGTAAATCGGTCATTGGCTGTGCTGTTGTCTGAACTCTGACCATTCACATTCTTGAGTGTTAGCATGGATAGAAAGAAACTGTATGCATGCACACGTCTGTATGAGAAGTACACTTTAGTTCCATAACAATTTCGGACTCAAAAGAAGTGAAATCTAGTGGCATGGTTGAAGGAAAGGCAAGGCAAGGAAGATTGCAACCAACTGAGCACCCCTCGTCTCAGCCACTGCTTTGGGCCCTCTCTAGAGCCAGTGTTTCGTTTGTCCGTTCCGGGCTGCTGTAGAAACATGGTGGTGCAAATTTGCGGACTATATAGAAGAGTACCTGCTCACTCTGTAGATATAAAAGGATCATTCTAAGGTAAAGAAAACACAACAGTTCTTAGTTTCAGGTTTGATACTCTAATGAAAACATAATTATGAATATTATATTAAGTGTCTGCCCTTAAATCCCCCTAGATCATACACACTGTACCTTTAACCCCCCCATCAGTCAGTTTTTCCTCCTTTTTAATGGTTGACGTTCTCTCTCAAACAGAGAATGGGGTTGTGGTTGACAGTCGTATGTAACCCATTACCATCGCTACCAGACCACTGCTCTGGCAAGATGAACATCATTTACTTGTGTAGCATTGGCATGGATAAGCAATAGCATAAATATTGGCATGGATAGTGATAGCTGCCACTCAAACATGAGTTCTTCTTGGGCGCTGAGGAATTGCAGACTTTATTCATGGGTAAAACTGTAACCTGTACTGTACATTTACTGCTACTGGACAACTTAATTACTAAACTTTCCTTCTCCTCCGGAACGTAGCACCCCGACCACCATCGCTCTGTCACCTCGCTCTACCCCTCACGCTCTATGAACGGCCCTATTTCTTAAAGGAGCCACGCTCCTCTTATAAGCCAGTCTTGGAGGATGACATATGACTCCCAGATTCCACTATAGGCGTGTAATTCATTGTTCCTCTTTGAAGCAGCTTAACATTATTTAAATTTTGAATTAAGTTATTCCTCAAAAAAGATATGACAAACCATGTACTTCATCAGCACAGTCAAGAATGGACATACTGAAAATATTAAATATCATAAAAATGCCACACTGGAGGGGGGCTTTAAAAAAGGGCTAAAAACACCTATCCTATCTTTTGCCTAGAGTTAGCTGAGCTTAGCAAAAGTCCAAAGAAAAAAAAAAACTGCCTACCACCACCTCTAAAGGCCACTAATTAACACTTTAAGGTAAATGGTCTCTTCTTATATAATGCCTTTCTAGTCTTAGCGACCACTCAGTGCTTTACAACACAAGTCAGCATTGACCCATTCGCACACACATACATACACTGGTGACAGAGGCTACCATGGAAGGTGCCACCTGCTCATCAGGAGCGATAGCCATTCATACACCAATGGAAGAGCCAACGGGAGCAATCTGGGGTTCAGTATCTTTTCCCAAGGATACTTCAACATGCAGACTGCAGGGGTTCGACATGGAACAGAACCGCAAACCTTCCGATTGGTGGGCGACTGCTCATCCTACTGAGCCCCAGCCGCCCCAAGGTGTAAAAAATACACAAAGTATATCTTGGAAGCAACAGAGACTCCAGGAAGTTACTTGTATGTCAAACTATTTAAAGATTAGTATTGAATGATTTGCATGGTTTGCACAAGGGGTGACAATGTTTAACCACAGAGATAATTTTTGAGCGGTTACATGTCTGTCTACAGGTTAGTTTGCATACAGACACACTGTCTGCTAACAACTTACCTTGAGCAGTCCCAGGAAAAAAAAAAAGTGACGCGCCCTAAAAGAAGCTCAGCGTGGGAACATTTCCTCCAGAGAGGCAACAAAGTCAAACATAAGTTAAAATGTGTGATGCTTCTCTTTGGTTTAGTATGACTGTAGCACTTTCCTGTACCACATAAAGAACAAACACCCTGCTGCCATGCCCCAGAACAGTGACAGTGAACAATGGCATCGAAAATACAATTTGTAATTGAAACCAAACCTGAACTTACAAAGGAAACATTGGCATTTGTATTTGAAAAAGTTGTTTTGGCACTGAAAAAATATATTTTGAAAAATAAAACAAAGACATTAAAAATGATTTCATTTTTTTAATTTTATAAGAAGAAATGTGGGGCAGGCAAGCTAACGTTAGCTTCACAAGTACCTGTAACTTCATCAGTGTTTAATAAGACATGCAGTCCAATGTTCTCTCAAGCGCTTACACAGGGATGAAATAAGGTGTGGAAACAAGCCCAGTTATGCGTGACTAGTTTGCTCCTAAATCAGAGCCTCTCTGTCCTGTACATGTCAAGACAGCCTCATCTGGGACTGTTGCGGTGCGCCAGAGCTCATTAAGCCAGATCAATATGCCTCATACCACCATTATTCAGATCATTTACCTAAACAATATTGGAAACGTGGCTGCAAAGAGACAACACAAAGAACATTTGAACCGTGGTGGAAGTGTGACGCGGCCTCAACGTGATGCGAGCCATAAACAAACTATCTACTTGCTGCGTAAAACAGATAGTTGGATACAATTTTGTGGTACTCTCTGTAATATTTACATTTTCTCCTGTACACTTCCACTAAACAAAAAAAATGACTTTTTACCCAGCTTGATTTATCTGACAGCTACATTTAGTTATCTGGCTTTTTTTTTTTTTTTTGCTGATTATTTTTTTGACCAGTCTCTAAAACCTGAAGCATTTTAGTCTGTAATCCTTAACTTAATGACTTGTTTTCACTGTATATCAATGTACGTATTTCAAAAATTAGATTTTTTAAAATATATTTAGAATACTAATACCTCAACCTGTCTTTTACATTTTGTTTCAACCTCAAAATACCTTGTTTCAAAGAACTTCTTATTACAAAATAACTGCAAAATAAGGTTATTAGGGCTCAATTATTGACAGAAATGTCTGAGCTTTGTGCAGATTAATAATAATAATGATCCTATTATATTTAAAGCACCCAGAAAGGGACCAGTTAGTACAATAAATACTTCTACTTTTATATTTAGAGTACATTAAGCTGATAATACTTCCTTTGACTGCAGGACTTTTACTTGTAGTGAAGTATTTTGAACTTTTTTGGTACTTTCACTAAAGGTCCTGAATGCTTTCTTCATGTTGAGATGTTGTCTTGTCCACATGTCGCCTTAAAGACATGAGAGATAAGATTCCGTGAGGAAACAGTATTGTTTTAGCCTTGTAATGGATGGATGTAAATTGCATGTAATGAATTGCTCATAGCAAAGTGGTGTGTATTGTGCTGTGTGTGCTTAACTGTGTATTGATGCATGTACATTCTGTATGTATATGAGTGTATGTCAATGCAGATGCAGAATAGTGTGTGAACAGCATCTCTGTGTGTGTATGTGTGTGTGTGTGCGTGTGTGTGTGTGTGTGTGTGTGTGTGTGTGTGTGTGTGTGTGTGTGTGTGTGTGTGTGTGTGTGTGTGTGTTTTTTTTCTGAAAGGAATTGGAGAGCATTTGCAGTCAAGGCTCAAGGATAAGATAGGATTGCAGAAACCAAACGCTGTTGTCAGGAAATAACCATGTAACTACAATTTCAGTGTTTTTCCTCCTTAGACTGACTGTTTTGCTGTTGGTTTGTCTGCCGAGTGAGCCTCATTAAATCAGAGGTATTTAGTTGAAAATCCAATGTGAAATTTTAAAACTGCATCAACGTTGTATATATATAGATGTATATATATTTTTTTTTTAAAAAAAAAGCATTTCCCAGTCCTAAAAGATGAAGTGACTCTGTGCAGATACGTGGTTTTCGGTCCGACAATGGCGAGAAGCATCTGGTAACACTTCTGTGTAATTGCTGCTGAGAAACCCTGAAGATCTGAGAGGAGAAGAAAATTCCAACATGTTTTTCCTTCGTCCTTCTCCTGCCCCGCTCGCCTCGTGTTGGAATTTCACCAGAGTTTAGGCAAAAACAAAAGAGACGGGTGTTCTGAACGTAAGAAAAAAACACTTGGATGAAATACAAGGAGGGCGTTCTTCAATGACTGTTTTTGGGGTGTGTGTGTGTGTGTGTGTGTGTGTGTGTGTGTGTGTGTGTGTGTGTACAAGGTGCTACGCTGAGATCCAAAGTTAAGTCGTGAGGGGAATTAAATGGGCACTACTCTGACCAAAAGACGTACAGCACTAACCGAAAACAAATGATTTTAATGAATAATCACTTTATCTTGAATTGGTGCACCACAACCTCTTGCTGTGCTGTCTCTGAACTGCGTTTCCCAGACATCACCTCTCATTCAAACAGTGGGGATGAAGTGTATTTTGTTTGGATCTTTTAGTACTATTTCTTTTTAAACGTGTGTTGTTGACAGATATAATATCAACGGTGCTGAGTGGTGCAATCTGACAGCTATAGACCAGATCTTTTTTTTTTTTTGAGAAGCAGGATAAGAAACACAAGGTGTTTTTTGTTATAGATTTTCTAGTCATGGTTGGATATATAATGCTTTGTAATGAACCTGTAGAATGACTCTCTCAATCTCTCTCATTCAGAGAAAGGAACAACTAACATGGCCACACTGTGCCGAATTCTGTGCATAAAATAAAATATTAAGTCAGATATTTGTTTTTGAGACTGTGATAAAAAGAAAAATTAAATTTGCAATTAGTAGACAATGTTGTCTTCAGACAACTGTGTCCTTGCCACGGCGGTTCAAGTCTGGCCTGTGGCCCTTTGCTGCATTTCGTCCGCCCTCTCTCTAATCCCTGCTCCCTGCCACTCATCAAGCTGTCCTATCCAATAAAGCCATGAGAATGGCCTAAAATATAATTTGAAATAAATTCAATGAAATAATAAAAATATTATTACTTTGGGGTTTACTATCTAGTTATATTTAAAAATCTATGTTATTGACTGTTGGTCACAAATGGTACATGAACCCCGGTCTCCAGAGGGAACAACAGCACCAAACTATGAAGAGTAAGGCCACTGTACAGGCTGCTGTATTTGATGCGTTGGGACTGAGATCGGCAAAAAAAAAAAGAAAGAGGGGGTATTATTTGATATCTCTGTGGAACTGTTACTAATTAGTACTTGGCTTTGGGCTTATCATTTCATTATTACATATTTAAAACTCCTAAAAACATCCAACAATGGAATATGGATTGGTGACGTCACCAACTTAATGTGCTTGGATCACACTTTTTCATGTCATTAGCTGGATTCCAGTTACATGACACTCTATTTCAGTATTTTCTCTGCCTCTCTGAACAGTACCTGCTCTCTTCGTGTACCTCATGGAAATCATTGTGGTTTGGGTGAAAATGACTATGTTGCATATGTAACTTCGATTATGAATGTACCTACATGAAGTACATGATGTAACTTCACTGTGTTGGTAAGATAAAATAAATCACTGTTGACTTGTGTTCTCACACTGGACACAAGCAGCAGCCTCCTGGAGGAAAGTCCTGTGCTTGTTTGACATGACCTTCTGACCCCAACCTCCTCCCTACATGGACTTTCTCACTCCTTTCACAACTTCACCTGATTTCCTCTGTTATTGCTATATTTCTATGGCCACTACAGGCTGCCGCCTAACAAAAACATTTAAATATGCGTCTTAATGAGCTGCTTTTACAGGTGACCGACATGGTCGTTATTCTGATGAGGACGGGCTGGTCCGGTTGAAGGAAGCTCTGTTCTTGTGCTGCGTGGACAGTGGTGTATCTGGTAGTCCGAGCTAACCGGCTGTGCGAAGCTACCGTCCGACTCTCTGTGTCTCTGCTGGAAAGACTGGAAGTCTGCTGGAGCTACCCACGGTTTATTGTTTATGATTTCTTTTGAGATATATGTGATAGAAGAGGGCATTTTTGTAACGAGAACATGTAATGAAAAGATTGTTGAAAAGAATACCAGAACGGACAGAAGTTTGTGATTGATATTTTCACTACATTTCACTAAAAACACAACAAGTACAACAGAGTGGGGCGATATGGGTGTTTGTTTACTCTGCAAAATATACTGTGACTGGATCTGACAGCCTGTTTACTTCTCAATCTGCTGTGTAGTGACATTTTAATCAGGAGATGACATGGTGGGACTCTCAGACACACAGACACTGACCACACACAAACACACACACACACACACACACACACACAGAGCCCGCTATCACCAAAATAAATACTTTATACCCACACATAACCACATTTTGCCAACATGTCCAACCACACCAATGAGCCCACCCTGACTCTGCATCCAAATCCGCCATCCCAACTGACTCTAATTTAGTGTTTCAAGTCGCTGTGTGGCACCAGGGTGGCAGAGTGGCAGGGTGGCACCGCTGGGGATTTGTGGGTGTCTACACTGCCAGGGGGGCATGTGCCCACAAGCTGTCTGCCAGGCTTCAAAGCAGCCAGCCTCTCATTTTGTTTGGTGAAAAATGCTGCATTTTACACACTGTCACTTCTTACTGAGCACTTTGGGAATTACTGTTGTGAAGTTGTTTTTTAACCCTTTATCACTAAAGCATGAATGGGAGGTATGCATGTGTGCCGGCATTGGATGTTGATTACTACCTCTTTGTTTAGCGGTATTTAGAACAAAGGAAGTGCTTTGAGATGAACTTCGATGAAAGAGGAGAGAAGATAGTGCCCCTCCAAGGTACTTATTTTTAAATAGTATATTCACCCAAATTACATACAGTATATTCTCACTTACATTGTGGTATCTACACACTGAAACATCATACAGGAATTGAGGGGAATCATCTTTTGCCATGAAGGTAAATATGTGTTTCATTCATTTCAAGACAATTCAACTTAAATGAAAGTTTAATTATTTTCAGACCATCCAGAAACATGATTTCACCTGACATGATGTGTTTTGACGTGAGATGACTTAAATGAATGTGCTGCAGAGAGTTCACTCAATTCAGTAAATTAAGCTTCTAAAGACTCAAATTTAATTAATTTGCAGGCTTCCAGGCATGCAGCCACCCTGCGCAACAGTGTGGCTCACAAACAATTCCATTAAAAAAGTCGTTTTTCATTGCTATGAAAACCACAAATTAAGATCCTCATGAGTACACAATTCAACTCTTGGACGTTTCGAAACCTGGGCAATAAAACTAAAACTCTCTCCGTGGCTAGGTACTGCCAGGGGTAAGAGAGAAGATGTTTTTGTTTTTTTTTACATATCATTTGGACAGATTTACAGTTTACAGTACAGGGAGTTCTAAAGTTGTAACTCATAGTAGTTTGTGTAGTGTATTACAATAAAAATACATTGTGTTCATATCAGTTTTGGCTGAAATTTTACATTTTTTTAAGACTTGTGAATCAATTTACAGAGACCCTCATTTCCAGTGATGCAGAGCGTGAACAAATATATCAGGCAAACTAAAAAAGCAAACCAGATTACAATAGAAATACAAACATGCAAAACAACAACAGAATCAGTTAAAACAGTTACAGGCTAATAGTGGACAGTTATTTAGTAAAGAGTAACAAAGTACAAATACTTAAGTAGATTTTTCAGGTATCTGTACTATAGTTTCGATGCATTTGAGGGGATTTGTCGATTCATTAGTCAGTCATTACACGCCACCTTCTCTACATCACAAGTCTGATTACAGCCTATCAGTGTACATCACGCACAGCAGAGGTGGCGAGATGAAACGACGCGAAAGACGTACTGTAACGAGACGTAAAAACGACACTGAGGGAGACTCGAATGGGGAAAGGCGTGTAGGGACAGAGGCAGCGACATGGGTGAAACAACACTGCCGACGACACCAGAGCACATTCTGAGAAGCGACTTTAAAAATGGACTGGAATTCAATGTAACATAGATGTAGGCCCAATACATGATGGCAATTTTCCCATCAGTGCTTTAAAGATGAACAGATACCAGTTATTATCACATCTCTCAGACAGAGAAAGTGAAACGACCTTATCAAAGATGATGCGGTGGTGATTAGCCTATTGTAGCTGTCACCAGTAATAAATCTCAAAGCTGAGTGATGGACAGAATCTAAGGGCATAATTGGGAAGGGATGAGCATGTCTGTAAATTATTTCCCCATAATCCTCCACAATCCTCATTTTTTTGCAAGTCAAAACCTCATCTCATTACATCATGTACCCTACTATTCCTGTATCTTATTACGAGCTAATTTCACCACTTTTCAGCATCTATTTTTCTCATGTGACATCATCGCATCATATTAACGATAAAATACACCTTAGATTTCTGCCAATCACATAACAAGATTTTTAATAATACGATTTTGTATGTCTCCACTGTGTGTTTTCGTTGTAGGTGTACAGACAGGCTTTTACAAACATATTTCACAATGTTTTGAACTGAAATTGCATTGAAACCACATGCCATGCACCAACAAATCCTGCATGTTTACTGCCCAGTAGAGTCTCAGTGTGTTTGAAAAAAGATGAAACTGTTGTACCGGACAGAAATATCACTTTAACACCCCTTGTTGATGGATTTGTACACACACAAGCTGCTGCACGTGTAATCAGAGATGCTCCAAAGCTCTAATTCAATCTGCCCTCTCGCCCTCAGAAGGATGAAGGACCACATATACAGTCTGTGATTAAATGACCACCCACACAGACAGGCAGACGGACACAAAGACAGACAGGTAGGAAACAAATAAAGGTGTCTGACAATGTGAAATAAAGGTACAAAAATAAGGAGGGAAATAAAATAAACAAGATAATTTAGTCTCTGACTTATTGGAAACTCGATGTATATCTGTATGATTTAATATGCTTAAATATGTGATTTAAAGGTTAAAAGAAATGAAATACAGAAGTTAAGATAGCAGCAAGGCCTGCTGACATCTGCTAAGCTAGTTAATTTTAGCATTAATTTAGGTGACGTTTCTCTCCCTCATGCCTGAATGTAGCTGCTGCATCATTCAGTAATGTGGAATAAACTGAATTACCAAGAAGTCAGCTAATTAAAATGGATATTTTTTCATTTACAGTTCACAGATAGGGAAACAACAACATAGCTCTGCTTAAACTGTGTTAATTACTGTGTTTTGCCTTTGTGGGGCAGGTGGGTTAACTTAAATGAGTGATAATCCAAGTTCTAACTACGCATACATGCACAGGGTGTAATTTCTGCCACTAACGGTCTCTTAATTGAAACAAAACAAAAACATAAGAGGCATGGGATGATGGGAATTGTAGTCTTCATTGTTAAGCATCTAAAATCGGCAATAAAGATCCATTTACATGACTCAGGCAGAATTGTTCAAAGACGAGGTAATGTTTTATTCATGTTATGTTATGACATCCTTCCTCACTCTCTGACTCTCATAGAAGTTATCACGACCAATTGGAACAATATTAAGGACTTCTCTGGATGTGAACTTTGTTGAAAACTTTTAGGACAATGTAAGAACAAAACTCATTTTCAATATTTGCCTCATGTCTTTTGTCATTTGTATTAACTTGCCCAAAACAGGAAATATGCCCACTGTAAGTTAGCTGTAACCCTTATTAGCGACGTATGCATGGGCTGTGTCGTAGGAGTGTGCCTGTTTGTGTTTAGACCAGCCCCTGACTGAACTCAGGCACTCTCATGTTTTCGCTCCTTCTGTATATTTATGAAGCAGATTCAAATTTTCAAATCACACATTTTTGAATTTTTTCAAATTTACACCATATCACATCTGTCTATTGTATTAACTTGTGTCACCTCTAAAATATATTTCACATTCTGTCTGGACAAAGTTTTAGAACCATGTCTATCTACTGTCTTTACAGCACTTCCTGCTTCCACCTTACACCAAGCGTCACATGGTAGAAATAAGTATTGGTGTGGAAAGTAAAAGCAGGGAATGATAATTCTGTAAAAAACAATCTTGATGAATTGCATTTAAAATTACTTTTAAATACTGCAAAAATGATTTTAAAAAATACAATAATATCCAATTTTAGTACACTTGATAGAGTGAAATAGTAGCGTGTGATCCCTACATGACAAAGGAAAGCATCTAATCCTCACATCTGTCGAGCTGGTACCTGAAAATGGGTAAAACATTTCCTGAAAATTCAAAAGAAAAAAAGAAACTGAGTAGACCTAGTTCATACATTGAGTGGTTTCAGCGGTAGTTTAATTGTGTAGTTGTAACAATTCATAGATTGCACCATTATCATAGAAAGTATCAATCTGACGAACTTTCAATGAGGACTGAACCTGAGGTGACTTTACATGACAGCATGATCACTAGCTGGAGGTGTAGTTAGAAGTAATGGGAACCAAGGAGGGGGACTCCTAAAGCTCAATACATACTTTGCCAAGAATTAAAAACATATTTTAGTTTTTGGAGTAAGTCTCACCATATCACTTAATTGTTGTCAAAGACTTAAGTTTTGAATTTTATTATTGGTTAAAAATCTGAACAATTGCAACTTCAGCAAAGGAAAAAATGAATTGTAGTCCTGCATGATTATAAAAAAATATTTCAAGATTGCCAGTGACAAATAATCTGACGTGAATTACTGCACAATAAACGTCACATCTCAAAACACCAACAGCTATTTTAACTTGAATATTCACTGAGCTATATATTATCACATTTTCAGTTTGTTTGTGTTGATATTTAACCTGCTGCAAGTTGTTGTCATTCCTAGGGGACTTGGAAGCAGTGCAACACACACACACACACACACACACACACACACACACACACACACACACACATACAGCCCCTGGTGTCTACTGCCCTCTACTGCTTATAACACTGTTCTTGTTCACAGTTCAGGTGAATGAAGAGAAAACATTATTGTCGTCAAATAGGATCACAGTGAACGCATTGAGTTTAAGTTGTCTCGTTGTTTTGCCCTGCCACATCAGAAGTATATGTGTTCTGATGAATTGTAATGTACAGTCATCAATTTGTAATCACAGGTTGAGCTGTTCATAGAGTTGAAATCAGCGTAGGATAGTGTGACACCAACACTGCCACTACTGGTATCACTTTATTAAAAACTGTATGTATACATTCACTTGTATATGGATGTGCATGGACCTGCGCTGCATGTTGCAAACCATGTTTTCAAGCATTCAACTGATGATCCTCCTATCCTTAATAATTTACTAGAAAGGGCAAATATTAATTATGAGTATTTGTGAAATTTTGCTACAAAATGTTGACGGTTCAAAATCATAAATTTCAATGCCTCATTATTCATTAATTAAAAAAACAACCTGTGAAGTGAAGAATGTGTGTACTTAATTCACAACTGCTTTGGATTGACTTGCTTGTTGTATTGCAGTGTTGTGGAGGGAATCCTCCTATATGCACAAGATGGTGTAGAAATGAGGCCAATTAATGTTTAATCTTTTTATAATCAGTCATAATCTTTTTTTCTTGTCCACTAAATTTATGTTTCCACTGAATTTTCAAACACTCAATATTTTTCCGGTAATGGCTGTTTTAACCATCTATGTGTTGATTTGAAAGTTTAGACATTTTAGCACTTCTGTCTCTATATTTTTATCTCCCGTCATACTTTTAATACAAGAAGGGTGCCCAGTAGAGCACATACCTCTTCCTGGGCTCAACAGTTACCTTTAATTCAATCAAGCCTAATCCGGTATCAAACTTGACAGCCTTAACCCTAACCCTTTTCAATCACCTGTTACTGCTTAACCATAATTTAAGATCACCAGATCTAGGATCTGCTTCAAATCGTACTCACTCATAGATACCAGCCACCTAAATATGCCTGATTTTTTTTTCATCAAGATCCATGGATGCCTGATAAATTATTATTATGTTAATAAAAGTGTGAAAAGAAATCGCCCATTAGTCCATTTATCCAGATCTGCATCAAAAGTGAATATGGTATATTCTGGGCCAAGACCCATCCTCCATCCATCATATTTTTTGTGTAATCCTGCTGACAAACCAACTAACCAACCAACCAACCAACCAACACACAGACGCAGGCACAAACGTAACCTCTTTGGCAGAGGAAATGAAAAGCCCTAATAGACTTTAGATATCCTCCAAGATGGCTTTCCTGAAAATGAGTTTGAGTGTAGTGCATATGTTGGTCATGTTTGTCAGTTGGCATATAATAATAAAATAAATATGTAACACGTGACTGACTTGAATGTTCTCTACTCGAATGAAGAAAGCATGGTTGTAAATGGTAACTATCTGCTTACTACTCCTTATATTTGTACATTATAAAGGGAAAACCAGATCCACATGAAGCACCATGATTATGTACAATACATACAAACATACTTCCTGTCTCTTTTAGAAAAAACTTAAAATCCTTTCCATTTGCTAGTATTCTTGTCCCTTACTGAAGTAAAAGTAGCAACACCACAACATAAAAATATTCCACTATCCGTAAAAGTAGTACAATCAAAATGTTAAGAGTACTGCAGCGATTTAGCTTTCTACTCCTATAATATTGTCAGACTTACAATCACTAGAGGCAGTTTATCAGACTTCACACAGCTCTCTCTGGACACAAAATGCTTTGTACAATTTTTTAACAAATGTAGTGGTACCTCCCAAGACCTGTGAACAAACTTCCATTTGTAAAAGTTCCCCTTGAAGTAAAAGTGTCGTCAGGAAAACCAACTGGAATTAATGAAAGTAAAACTACTGTTCAAGCAGAAGAGCAACCCTGTAAGTGTTATAATATTACAGCATGTGTATGTGTAGGCTACTGTAGGCTAATCTTTGTGGTGTAAGGAAAAGTTTGACCGAACCACACAGTACAATTTTATGGTAATTTTCTTTATCTTACATTTTATGGATGTTGACCCCACATTAGGTAATGTTTGCCGTACTCTTCGAAGAATCTTTCCTTGTCGTAAGAATTTCGAGGGTGCTGACATTTGTTTAGAAATTATTACTAAAAATATTTTCCCCTTTAAAAACACTTGAAACAATCTGATTCAACTGATTTTCTTTTATCCTTGATTTTTTCAAGGCTTTTGGTAGCGTAAAAGCCGTCTGAGTGTCAGCCGGGGCAGTCGGAGTTAAACATGAGGAAACTGTCCGTCCTTCTCTCCCTGAAGGGGAACGGAGGGAGGAATGTTTTCCCGTCACACAAAACCTTTGATCTCACACCCCCTAATCACTTCCTGAAGATTATACAGAACGTGCACCTCTGCACTACCCTGACTGAGTGTGTGTGTGTTTGTGTGTGTGAGCGCGTGCATGTGTGTGTGTATTGGTGTGATGTGTGTGCTACCCAGAGGGCAGCCGGGGCAGATGTAGTCCTCTGTGCCCCGCCTGATGACAGACAGAGATAGGGAAGGAACAGAGACAGAGGCATGATGTCATCCAACAGTGACAACCAAAAACAGTTATAAATAACTTTGGCAGTCATGCTAAAGTTCATAAAGTGTATAAACTTACCAAAAGAGTCAGCACATTTTTGCACAACAAAGCTAAACGGATGGGAGTGCTGGTAAAGTTATTGAGCTGGTTGTCAGTTTGACTTTGGCAGGTTTCAGTGTTATTATGGATTTGGGGGCAGAAAAAGGCATCTCAGGAATAGCGGGAAAGGACAAAAGATGCAGGAGGATTTGGCTTGATGGATGAGCACTGCTTCTGATTAAATAAAACTATGATAGGGTCCAATAGTGAGCCTGCCAAGACTTTGTGCCTTGTCCATGGCCTCCAGGTTGACACACACACATTTCTTGATCTGACGCCAATATCAGCAGGATGACATCATCTCACCTGAAAAGTTTAATGATGTGACATTGCTATCGTTAAGGTTCTGCTAGGTTTAGGAACAATAAAACACTTATGGGAAAGATCGTGATTTGGGTTAAGATAGTTTTGTTGAAGTCATTTGACCTTTGCCATTATAGTGACAGTAATAAAGAGTTGTTAAGCCTACGGAACAATCGCAGTCATGCTTAAAAGAAATGTAATTGCCACCTTGTGGATGTATGCCTCTAGTCAAGTTGCAAGGTCCTGAGCAATGGCATTGAAAAGTGGGCAGAACATTTTTAGCAGAATATTATGATGTAACAGTGCTTTTGACCTCTGACCTTTTGGATATAAAATGCCGTAACTTCATCAATTCATCCAATTAGACATTTGTGTAAAGTCCTATCATAATTATCATGTGAACTGTCACAATGACCTTTGATCACACAATTGTAAGCAGTTCATTCTTGAGTCCAAGGGGACGCTTGTGCCAAATATAATTAAATTCCCTCAAGGCATTCCTGAGATATCACCTTCACAAGAATGTGACAGATGTAAAGACAGTCAGCATGAAAACATGATGAGGCGCTGAGATGTTGATTGGAAAGTATGAGTCTCACACAAACTTTGCCGTACAACGAAAATGTTATCCGACGAATTCATAGTCTGATAAAACTTTTTTTTTAAAGCATGGTGGTTCTGAAACAATCACACTAGCTGTGAGTGCACCCTCTGTCACAGAGTTTCTTCAGTAGAGTGTGTGAACGACAGCTAAAATGTCAGAAAGACAGAGATGCCCTTACTGGCCACTGAGGAATCTTTGACACAGTCATCATCACAGCTCAGTGTGGCCAGTAAGACAAGGGCACTTCCCAGTGGTATAACACTGGCACTACATCCCTGTGAGTCAAGAGCAACACAGCAGGTCATAACTCAACTATTCTGTAGAAGAAAATCCAAATTGACCTCGATCTGCGGCTTAAGACAGAAGAACTGTATGCACCCAGGGCAGGGACCAGAGGGTGGCCCTGAAATTGTATGGGTTTAATATTGCCAAGAACCAGGGCTTTAAACGTGAGTCTTAACAAATATTGACCTATTTTACAAAGATAGCCGAGCTTGATCGCTGCATCACACCCTACTGAACTTCAGGGGTTAAGCACACAGCTCTATAGTGTAGTCTCATAATTGATGCAGGAATTCCACTTTTTTAAACAAACCAAAACAACAAAAACAAAAGGTTGCATAAATTACACAAATTACATTTCAATAGTGCTGCTTGTGTTACTGCATTAACATCCACACATTATACTGTAATACAACAGTTTGCCTCAGTGCCTCCTTGTCTCCCTGCAAACTATGCCTATGCAAAAATGAATGAATAAATAAATAAATAAAAATAAGCACAATCTAAGTAACCTTCCCAACACCACTAAACCACTAGCCGAATAAACAGGTTAGTATGTCCCTGTTATAATTCTTTCTTTAAAATAATATTGCCAGTAGCCTGATTTTCCAGCCACTGTCTGTGGTTTGGCAGAATATTCAACCACATATCAAAAACCTAGAATAGATCATCTATTTTTTGACTTACTCAAAGTGTTTCTCTCCAACAGTAATGCAAGTTTCAGAATGAAGCAGACGGGTCAGAGTTAGCAGGAACACCCGCCCCATGAACCGGGCTGATGAAATGTGAGAAGCAGCGGGAGCGGCGCGTTCAATGAAACTCTTCACGGCTGCTGAGAGCTGCCGGCCCCCGGCCGAGTGCTCCACAACCTCCGCAGCCAACCCGAGGGACTCAAAACTCTGTCAGAGCGCAACATGGCCAAAGTAAACAGCAGTTCCTCCGGTTGTCGAGCCGTAGTGATGGCAGGAAAGTATCTGTCGGGTCCGTCTCCGCCGGCTCTGACCCGGGGATGCGGTCAACGCCAGCGGAGGATGTTCGGCCCGCAGCCGCGCATGATGAGCTCTGAATCGGCCGGGGCAGGAGGAAAAACCGCGGCTTTGGCCCAGCAGGAGCATGTGGGATATTTCTCTGCAACAGACCGACATGTGCAGGCTAACCGGAATTTAATTTATCGGGACGTGAAAGCTTTTCTCAACGAAGTCGGTGGAGACCCCCGGGAGGCTCGGTATTGGCTAACCCAGTTTCAGAGAGCGACTTCGGCCCAGTCTACAGCTTTTGCTATACTGGAGGTAAGGCGCGGGAAACATTTCATCATATCCACATAATATAAAGCTCAGACACCACTCAGCAGCTGGATGGTGGGTTTATATGTCAAAAATACTGACATAGTAGGACCATCTCATTTCTATGTCAACTTCTAGGGGAAAATAAATCTTCCATTGTTTAAGGGCTACAAGATATGGTAAAAATAAAACAAAGGATAATCACTCTTGCATCATAGTGTTTATTTTCACTGACAAAAAAAAGTACAAATCATAATGATGTGACATTTGTTGGGCAACATATTGTACTTCAAAATTAAAACGGAATGTTATTTTTAACACTTTGACACTTCATAACACTTCATAACACTTGAAACACACCTAAAAGGCAGTCAGGACACATCAGTCCATCAGTCCTGAGCTGCTGCAAACAAAAAATAAGAAGCTTAAAAGAAGAAGCCACAAAAATTTGACTACAAGTGATTGAAAAAAAAAACCCAACTAACTGTATCCTTGTTAAATCAGAGCAAGCCTAACTAAGTTTGAGACAGTGTCGATTAAAGTCTTATGTATGTGCCTCTCTGCCTCTGTGTCTTCCAGGTGGACAGCTCAGTGTTCAACAGCAGAGAGATGGTTCAGAGCCTTGCCTTTGGGCTCTCCTTCCTGCAGCGGATGGATATGAAGCCTGTGGTGGTGATGGGCCAGTCTGAGCACAAAGAGATGGGGCCCAAGGAGCCGGTCGCCGGGTCTCCGTGCACCAGAGGGTTGGTGGAGCGGAGCCAGCAGCTGACCGAGGCTCTGCAGCAGCACTCGGCCACTGTCCTACCACTGTTCTCCGCTGAGTCCTTCCTCCTGCTGCATGAAGCCCCACATGGAAGCAGGTGAGGGTTGAGACACGCCAAAGCACCAGGTTACTTATTAGGAAGCTCGCTATTTTCTGTCTATCTTTATCATGATCATCTTCGGAGTTGCGGCAGGAGTTGCTCATTAGCACACCACTGTAGTCACCACTCTTTTCTATTGACGCTCTGATGGCAACCTCCAACTGTCTCCAACCTCCAACTTTGCCTCGCACCACATGTCTACACACGTGGTGATGTTACATTAGTGCATGGAGCAACATTTTCCCTCCCACATGACAGAAACGCCAACAACTCCTGAGGGAACAGACTACTTTTTTGTGCTCTCTGGTCAGAGACCTGTTAAATCACAATGTTGCGATAGTACAGGGCTCAGTAGTCGATGGCTGTCAGCCAAATGGAAGATGGCATCGTCTATCAATCCAAGCCCAGCTGTAGGTGTGCAGCCATGCTGTGCTGTGTCCACCCATTCACACTTGTTTCTAGTTGTTTTTCAGTAAGGAGCTGCTCATGTGTTCATTACTGCAAGATTTCTATCAGTTAAAACAGATTAAAAGAAATCACAAGCATAATGTAGAGTTGCCATCATTCATTGAGCCGGTAGAATCCAGCAATTGACTAAACTGTAACTTGATGTGCCTGAACTTCAACTTTACTGTTCCCAAAATGTATGCCAAAATCTACCACACAAGCTCACATAAAATACATAACCCTAAAACCTGAAATACATCCAGCCATCACCATCCAACCCAATCATCAATGTTTATAATCATTATCACTCCTCACCAATTTATATCAAAGACTTACCATCAGCTGCCTCATCATCAGTATTGGGCATGGCTTGAGAGATAAAAACAAAAAAAAGTGTCTTATTTTCTTTTTTAATTAATTTCTCTGCCTGCAGTGCTCCATCCTCCATCACTGTGGACACCAGCCTCCTCCAGTGGAGCCTGAACTGCGGGACAATCCCTTTAGTTTGTCCGGTGGGGAGGGACGGGCAAGGATGTTCGGTAATGCTGGACCCAACAGAGGTGACAGCAGCAATTTCCCGAGCCCTGCAACCCCACAAAGTCATGTTCTTGAACAACTCAGGAGGCCTACGCAGCCAAGAACGCAAGGCAAGAGAGATGACTAAACCATCACTTAAATACTGTGTTGTTTGCATTGTCAGGTTTTGAAGTCAGACAGATTGCAAATGTGATGTAAGGAAAGCAGCAGTCCAGTCTGACTAAGTGCACAGAAGTCTAAATGTGCAGAATATGCACACATGCTGTATAACTTCTCCTGAACACTCTGTATATGTGTTACAGGTGCTCGGTACAGTGTCATTGCCTAGCGACTTGCCCGGTCTGTCCATGGCGGCGTGGCTGAGTGCTGTAGAGCGCCGCAGAGTGACCACCATAGCCCGGCTGCTCAATCAGCTGCCGACTGAGTCCTCTGCAGTAATCACCTCCGCAGACACGCTGCTCACTGAGCTGTTCAGCCACAGAGGTGAGTGCACGCTAACGCACGTGGAGAGCTCTCTATTTTGAGGTGTAACCCAAGAAGGTACTGGTCCATATGTTTGTGTGTGCGTTCGTGTGTGTGTGTGTGGGGAGGTGATTTTGACCATCCAACACTGACTGACATGAGTTTATATTTTAATTTGATTTTCTATAACTGCTTCATCTTTCTGTCTGTACTTCCCCCCAGGGTCTGGGACACTCTTCAAAAACGGAGACCCTATTCACCGGTAAGTACTTAACACACGTACACACAGACACATGTAATCCGACCCGTGACCCTACATTCAAGTCATAATCCAAACTACCTCCTTTAAAGAGTGGAGTGTCTTCCTCCTTCCTGAGTTAAAAAAAAACAGATAGCGGTTCATGTATTGCCTTTAGAGTAAATTATTGTTTGGTGTGTGTGTCTGTATGTGTGTGCAGGTACAGCTCTCTGGATGGAATTGATGTAGAGCGTCTGCTGGCTCTCATCAACAAGTCGTTCGATAAAACTCTGAGGCGAGACTACATCGACTCTCTGAAAGGAAGACTGCACTCCATCTACCTCTCTGAAGGGTGTGCGCAAATACTCCAAGAAAAAAAACACATACACATATACATCCAAATCAGTGTTGGCGTTATAATCTGCACCCTGTCTTTCTCATTAAACCAAGGCCTGTAGGTGTAAATATGTCAGATATGTGGATCTAAGGCCAGCCAGCCTCCCTCCTGAAGGTTTTGTATCTCTGTCTCTCCAGCTACAGTGCGGCAGCCATCATCACCATGGAGCCGGTGAACAGCGGCACTCCCTACCTCGACAAGTTTGTGGTGAGCAGCAGTAAGCAGGGTCAGGGCACCAGCCACATCCTGTGGGAGTGTATCAGACAGGACCTAGGCAAACTGTTCTGGAGGTCCAGAGCCACCAACAGGATTAACCCCTGGTGAGACTTTTATGTTCTGTCAATTTGGCTGATACTTTTGTCCAAATCATTTTACAGTAAGTGCATCTGAACCACGTAGGAACAAGAACTGGGGGCGTGTCCCTTTTTAAAGTGCTTAGACATCTTTTAAAAATAAGACAATGGCTAGGTTTGTTTCCCAAGGGACTGAGAATGGACCAAATGAGTCCTGGCACTTCACCAAATTGTAGTCTCTTCAGTGTAGGCTGGAGTCAAGAAATAAGCACAAAGAAAATCACTGGAGAGGTGCAGAGTCTGGTACAAAGGAGTTTATTGGGTTCTACAAGACAGCAACACCAATAAACAGTGAGTTCAGGCCCGGGAGCAAACTAAACAAGTTCTTTCTGTGCTCCTGCTTTTATGCTGAAGGGTCTCTACCTATTTCTTAAACACCCGCCCCTGAGGGCCAATTCTAATGGTGGATGAGATCGCCTGATTTGTCTATGGCCCTTCTCATTGGTTGTCCTTTCTATCACACCCAACGCACTCCTTTAGCTGATAATAACTTTTCTAAAAAGTATAAAAGGTGTGGTTAGTATATATGTACTAACCATCCCCCCCTAAAATATTAGAAAACTCTTAAAAAGCATTAAACTAAAAGGTGTGATACCTGTAGACACCCTGAACAAGGGTTATGGAGATGTAGTTTGAAAAAGTGGATTTTTAGGCTGTTGCAGAAGATGTGCATTGGCCTGACAAGTGTCTGACAACATTACAGAAACAATTCCTTCAAAGATAGAACGGTTTGTTAAATGATATGATCCTTTTAGTAACCAGAAACACAAGTCTTACTCTGAAATCTCGCAACAGGTGAGTTGTAACAGAAAGACAGTGAAAGTTGGAGGGAAGAGTTTACTTAGAGGAACTGCCAATAAGAATTCATTTCCAAGGCCATGGCTGACTCTTTAACAGATTTTGACAATCTGGATGAGGCAATAACTGTAACAACTCACCTGGCAAGATTTTAGAGCGAGACTCCTCCTTGAGTGAGACTTGCGTTTCTGGTAACAAAAGGGATCTTATGATATAACAAACAGTTCTCAGTGCACCACTGATTAAACCACAAGTGAAGTCACAATGAAGCTAAAAGAAACCTGTTTGAAACAGATTCTACTCGGCCAAATAAAGTCTAGGAATAAGAAAAATAAGGAAAAGGTTTAGGTAACCTCATGTGCCGCATTTACATGATCTGTGGAATCGTTCCAGGTCAGATCTGGAAACGTGCCATCATTACTGAAAAACAGTACGGCCTCACTAAGCCACTAGTTCGCTTCAGCTCCATCAACGCTGTCTCTTTGAAACTGGCTTTGCCTGTCTGTGTAGTATTTTCCCAGCAAAGAAGGGAGGAGAGGAATAAACAGGTGGGAGGCTCATTAAAATGTGGTGAGATAACGTATACTGTAGAGTTGGCACACTACGTTGTGCAAGTGGAGAATGGAATGCCAGCCACACATGTCAAAGACAAAGTTCAGTGGTTCACAAGCAAGGATGAGGTGAGGTTCACCCCTTTGTGAAACACGATTGTATTAAGGATATGACTACATGGGCTCAGGAACGTTTTGTTAAACTGTTGTCACTAAACACAGTTTGCAAGTGATTGCCTTCTGATTTTATGTATGTTTCCACCTCACCAGCTCTTTAGCACTTACATGAAGCAAAATATCAGGAGCGTCTGAAGTCTCCCAAACACAGTCCGTGTGCCCAAGACCTACTGCCCTACACTTGTCTTTTGGCAATTCAAATTTCTGCTCCCTTTCTTGTTACATCAATTCAAAATAAATGGTGAAGTTTGACATGCGATCTCTCTGTCTGTTTGTCTGTCCAGGTACTTTAAACATTGTGATGGCAGCTTTGTTAATGGGGTTTGGACGGTCTTCTGGTTCGGCCTGACAGACATCAGAGATTCCTACGAGCTGGTGGAGTACGCCAAGAACCTCCCTGAATCCTTCCATGCCTCCTCTCTCACAGCTCCCAAACAGCCTCCCACACCCGCCACAGGATCCTGAGCTTCCCCCATACCGGCTGCTAGTCGTGTTGCTCTTTGACTCTGGAGTGCTTTCAGCTCCAAGGCTCTGATGATTTTGTTTGTTCCGCCTTGAAGCTTTGGATATTGTTTCTCATTTTTGCTCAGACTGGACTTGTTCTATTGTGGATTTTTTTCCCTGGGTTACCTTGAAACTTGAAAACAAAAGCTGCAGTGAGAATCGTTCCTCTTTTTGGAAAGCCAGTATTAGCTCCAAGTGTTCTAGTGATTAGAGTTGAGGGTGTCAGAGATGTCATTTCCAGTTTGCCAAGAAACACTGGAGCAATGTGCAGTGAGGTTGCTTGATCTGAAATGGGTATTATTTGCAGAAATCTCAAACTACAGTCTTACATTGAAATTGAGGTCGAGGAAAACTGATTGCACAGCCAGGTGCTGGGTTGCCTCCAGATCTTAAATTGATCAATTAGCTTAAAAGACACTACACCCAAGTGCCTAGTACAAGTGTTATTAAAGCAGCCCTGCACTAATTTTAGACAGTTTACCTATCAGAAGGAGGAGTCCTACTCAGCCTTAGAACAACAGTTTTATGATGTTTACTGTGGCTCTGTATGGGGGTTTCAGAGTTTGAGAAATTAACCCCTATTTTGTCATAGTGATGTCATCAGCATTGCCTGGAATTTGCTTGGCAGCTCCTAGTTCCCATTAACAGGAAGCCTATGTTACAAACCTGGATAGTGGAGTTGCTGTGGGCATTTCATTGTTTTTATATAAATTGTCATTTGCAAGTCTCTCTACTTGAATAGCTGAAGCACTCCTTTAATCCCCATTTATGTTGTCTAGTGAATTCATCATAAATAGTGACGAATAACAGGAAGAAGAGGTTTTACTATGTTCCTATTATTTTGGCTGGCAGAACTGTGAAACTGGCCACTTAAGTTCAGGATCCAGAGCTTCTTTGGCAGCTGCTCAGAAAACAACGCTCTCCACGATCAGGATCATATGCACTACTTAAATGCCAAATGGAGTACTTATGGGCAACAATAAACTTTAAAGTATAGAGTACTATAGAACCCCTAAAGAACAAACACTTACTATATATCTAAGTATCTCAGAATCCCTCCTTTGTGTCACGCTGAAAGTTCAAACACTCCTTTAGAGTTGACTTGAGGGTTATTTATGAAGCTTTTTACACTGACCCAAATTATGAAATATACTTTAGTTTTCCCCGTCGGTTGCCTTATTTTCTGCATTTTTAAAATTCAAAATGCATAAAGTAGCACCACTTTTTAAGTGTTTTAATAGTACAAGCAGACAACTTTAAACACACAAGGTTAAACATGCAAAGATATTACTAATCACAAAATTAATTTATTTCTTAACTAGAAAGGCAGTAGAGCGCATACCTCCGCCAAGGCCCAACAGTCCCCTTTTATACTCCCTCATAGATACCAGCCACCTAAAAATGTTGAAAAACTCTCACATTGTTAAAGATGGTAAGAAAAATATTCCTGGATTCGTCGCTTTTTTATGGATCCACAACAAAAGTACTATAGTACTAAAGTACTGTTGGCCGAGGCCCAACCTCCATCCAAGTTTGGAAATCTGTTCAGTAATTCTTGTGAAATCCTAGATCCATCAAACAAATGGACACAGATTGTTGGCTCCTTGGCGGAGGTAATAACAATTGCCAATACTACACAGTAGGCTCGAAGTTAAACAAAGACCATGCCTCTGTGACGTAATTGAAAAAGCGTATATGAAAATGCCAATCATTCTGTGGTTTCAGATTCTCAATCCATTTATACAGTATGATACCAAACTAAATACCTCTTATAGTTGTAACCTTGGGCTTCGATACATTGTAATGGACATATTCCACAATTTTGTGATATTAATATTAAAAGAGGAGAACGAATGATGTCTCCTCAGAAAGCAATGTCCACAACGTGATGCTTCTCTGCAGATGAGCTACAGTAACATTTCTATGAGAAAATAAACATTTCTGAAGTTGTGAATTTCCTTAGAATGCACAGACACATCCTCAATGTCACCAACATAATGAAGGATATCTCAACTTAATTTCAACTGGTATCATTTATTGCTAAATATCTATTATGTGTTTCCAAATAATAGCAGGCTTATAATATTTTTGCTTGCATGTGGGAAACAGGAAAAGAGTTTAAAAGGGAATTGGACGGTGGATGAATTTTGGAGTATATAACCCTAATCTCCTTACACGTTAAAGAAACTGGTGCAAGTTTTTTATGCATTTCGAATATTACCACTGTTTAATATTTCTAACTGCAACTGTCAGGGAACTCCAACCAAGAATGAGTCCAATTTGTAATTTCGTAATTTCCACTTCATGGCTGTGAGTGTCATAAAACGCTGACATCGCATCACTGTGGCAGTGTAGGACTCTCCATTAGTCATCATTGGTCTCAAATCCTGCTCCAAGTTCGGAGTGTTTTTAGTCGGATGTGAACTTCTTCGGAGTGATTTAGAGATTCTTGACAAATATGGGCCCAGATCTGAGATGTGATAAGCTTATCAAGTTTTTTTTTTAAAATAGCAGTAATAACTTTTAGAATGGTTTGGCTTCGAAGATGTTACATGTATTTTCATCCAGCAGTTTAAATGATCTGCTAGTCAGATGATATACAGACTTGCATTTTTTGCATATCAAAGCGCTTTACAACACTTGTCACATTCATCCATTCACACACACTGATGGCAGAGGCTGCCATGCAAGGTGCCTACCCTGCTCATCAGGAGCAATTTGGGTTTCAGTTTACCCCCTCAAGGATACTTGAAGACCTAGTCTACCTCCTGAGCCACAGCCACCACAGGTTTGGTGGGAGATGGTGGCTGTTGGTGCAGTTTTGTTTTTGATCCTGTTGTTGGCGCCTTCTGGTCAGCACATTTACACAGGCAGTTCAAGCTGATGAGGAAAGATATACATGATGATTGGGGTCACTGAGCCTGAATGTGTTTTGACTTTTGTTCTTACTAATCAAGGTCATTTGCCCTTTCTTAGCCATCCTAAATGAAGGGCACTTCAATACAACTGATGAACTGAGAGACTAATGTAAACAGAATGTACAAACTCAGTACTTACATCCCTTTGTGGGAGAAGCAGTAGTGAAGAAGGCTGTTTATTTGATTTTATGCTCTACCATTTTATGACTGTTTGGAGAAAACTTTAAAATAAAAATAATAAGTAAAATGATCCTTTCCTTGCAGTGAAGTCTGTTTTTATGATCAAGCCCCAACCAGCGTCAAGTGTCACAGTGGCAGTGTGACTTCTACATTTGTCCTCATTCCTCACTTGTGGTCCCTTCTGCACCCTCACATGTCAGCACTCTTTTTTTAGGTATCAGCCAATTAAATTGTTTCACAAAACTTCATTTTTTTTAAGGTTGTGGAATGTCATTTGCAGAATCTTAAAACTTATAATAGGGTATGATGAGCCAGATCCAGTCCACCTGGAAAAACAAACTGATGTGTATAAAGGCCCATCAGATGCCAAATCACTGCACAATGGCCTTTAATTCAAAGAGACAGGATTTTCCAACTCTGGAATATTGTCACGGTGGCAACTGCTTTTTCTTATGCCACACCAATCTTGAGTTAATCAGTAGAACTATGATGCTACTAAGTAATGTACCGAGAATGTGCACTTGCATGTATGTGGCCAATGCAGGGCCTTACTGGATAATGTCAGGTTACGTTGCAGCAAGAAATGAACCAAGATCAGTTTTTTTCAGCAAGGAAACCATAGGCAACAACATAACAAACAGACACCATTTGAATCAAAACCCTTACAGAGCAGCTTATTTATAAAATGTTGTGATCAGGTTTATAAAGAAGAGCTTTACCACGAACTATCTAGTACGCAGAGAACCTGAGGCCAGAGAGCATCGTATCACAGATGTTCTGCTTAGATTCTAGGAGTAGTGTGCTCTGTACTTAAAGGGGATGTAGAGATAATAGTGCACAGAGGGAGTGGGGTGGATGTGGTAAATAAAGACCCAATGGCAATTTCTTGCATTATGTCTCCTTCTCATAAACGTTAATGAGCCATGCCTGTATGATAGAGGAAGTAGCATGAAATAAATGAAGTGAAACTGGTTTGTACTGAATGCTGCAATATTTGGACCATTTACCGAAACAATACTAACAAAATTCCCAAAAGTTTGACTTCCACTGAGCTCAGTTTTGTATTGACCATAGGGCCATTGGAGGGCAGTGATGAAATATGTGGTTTTGGGTGGCTTTTTATTGCATATTCATAATGGACAGCTGACAGTGTCAGCGAATGTAAAGTAATAAGTGGGATCTGGGGTCAAAGGGCTCGAGAAGGTAATGGCTGCAGCCTGCGGGAAGGCGGGACTGGACGGTCCAGCCCCGCCTTGAAGGTCCAGTATCTTTAATCAACTAAACTACCTACTAAATAGGTATTCCTCATGGTTTGCCCTCTCAAGGGCTGAGTGGAAGTTCTCTGTGTACATGTATGCAGTACTTCTAGTAAACAATACCTGTTACTGGACCTGTGTGTGCTTTTATTACCCCCATGACGTCCACTTGAAGATGAAAAGGAGTCATTGTAGGAATAGTGATATAGAGAGCAAGTAGAGAGGCAAATAATGATGTAGGCCTATGTTTATTACAAAATATAAATGCATTTGTCTTTTTTTGGCTGATCTAATTATAGATTTTCCATTTAGTTTTATAGATTGTAATGTCCAGTAATACATGGGACTAGTTAAGGCTGCGTAGTGATCAGAGATTGTAGACTAGGGGGACTGCAGTGTGAGCATGCACAGTGGTGTTTTACGGAAGCAGTGCAAATCCAAGATCTATGTGTTTGTTCCTGACTCGACTCTCATTAAAGTTCATAAACTGAGAACTGTGACTGTGCATTGAACATTACATGGTGTCAGAAGTTAACCACGGCAAAGTTACCACCGCCGGAGAACTTCGACTTCACCCATCCGGAGCTGTGGCCTGAATGGAGGCAGAGGTTCCACAGGTACAGAACAGCGACCAAGCTCAATAAAGAGGAGGAAGAAGTGCAGGTCTGTACTCTGTTGTATTCGCTTGGAAGCGAAGCAGAACAAATTGTTAAAACCTTCGTCGACGCAGACGCTGGGGACGCCAATAAGTACGAAGTCGTACTAGACAAATTGGACGGCTATTTTGTGCCTAAAGTGAACGTAATTCATGAGAGGGCAAGATTTCACCAGCGAGCACAGAAACACGGAGAAAGTGTGGAGGAATACATCCGCAGTCTGCACGAGCTGTCCGAGAAATGTGATTTCGGAGACGTGAAAAACGAGAACAGAAGAGACAGACTTGTGATTGGTATCCTGGATAAGAACTTGTCACAGAAGTTGCAAATGATGTCGGATTTAACTCTGGATAAGGCATGCAGTCAAGCCAGGCAGTCGGAACAGATCAAAGGACAGATTTCAGAGCAGAGCGGAGCCACGGCGTTGTGTGAGGTGACGCACACACGTAGAAGGGATTACTCCGCGCGGCCAAAAGGTGCATTCAAGCCGGAGAGGAGAGACCGCCAAGGAAACCACCGGTCACCCAGGCAGCAGCCCTCAGGCGCGGGGAGTACAACCCAAGGAAGGTGCTCGAGATGCGGGAAGCAGCATGCCAGGGGTGATATATGCGCGGCCAGACACGCGGATTGCCGCAAGTGCGTTAAGAGAGGCCATTATGCTGCTATGTGTCGCACTCTTCAAGTCAGTGATGTGTTTACTGAGGGAAATGAACCAGAGAGATTTTTCCTGGGTGCTGTCACTGTAAAAGACACCAACATACCATGGCCAGTAACACTACAACTCCAGGACAGTGATGTTGAGTTCAAAATAGACAGTGGAGCCGACACCAGTGTTATTTCTCAACACACCTATGACACATTAAAGACAAAGCCGAAACTGGAGCATTCACAAGCTGTATTGGATTGTCCAGGTGGCAGGCTCAAGAATAAGGGTAAATTTATAACCTCCACTTACAGAAAAGGGACAAAATATTGCTTTGATGTACATGTTGTTGAAGGTCCTGCAGTCAATAACCTGCTTGGCAGAGAAGTGTCAGTGGCCATGGGCCTCATCCGAAGAGTGGAGAATGTGACAAGCGCACCCAGTGAGTCAGTGGGACTTCTGAGGACAACTCCAGTAAAAATAAAATTTAAAGATTGAGCAGTACCCTATTCTGTCACCACAACTCGTCGGGTTTCTGTACCGCTACTCCCCAAGGTAAAAGAGGAGCTCACCAGAATGGTCGAATGTGGAGTTATTGAAGAGGTAACCGAGCCAACAGCATGGTGTGCACCAATGGTTCCTGTGCCAAGAAAAAATGGATGTGTGAGGATATGTGAAGAAGAAGAAGAAGAAGAAGAAGAAGAATACTTTATTTATCCCCAAAGGGCAATTCAGTTTCTACAGTAGATGTCACCGTCAAAAAAACATTCATACAACATAAATCATACATACTTAGACATATTATAATAAATAAAACAGAAC
This sequence comes from Pagrus pagrus, assembly GCF_965226575.1. Lineage (NCBI taxonomy): Eukaryota > Metazoa > Chordata > Actinopteri > Spariformes > Sparidae > Pagrus > Pagrus pagrus. The sequence goes on from NC_140197.1 coordinate 8,327,977, forward strand.
ACTATTTCATATGTGTGGGACTTAACCGCCTCAATGAAGCTGTGGAGTGGGAGAAGTATATTTTACCTACCCTGGATGATATACTCCCCAAGCTGGCCGGTTCAAGTGTGTTTTCACTGCTCGATGCTGCAACAGGATTCTGGCAAATCCCTTTAGACAGAGACAGTGCCAAACTTACAACTTTCATGACGCCATTCGGAAGGTATTTTTTCCACTGCCTTCCGTTTAGTATCTCCAGCGCTCCAGAAATCTTTCAGAGAGAGATGAACAATCTCCTTGAAGACCACGAAGGCACAGCAGCATTTATGGACGACATTATCATTTATGGAGAGACACCTGAGGTGCATGACCAGCGCTTAAATAAAGTGCTGCAAACACTCAAAGAGGCTGGGCTGAAGCTCAATGAAGAAAAATGTAAACTGAGACAGACACAGATTCAGTTTTTGGGTCACATTGTTGACAGGCATGGTGTGAGACCAGATGTGGAAAAAGTGGAGGCCATAAGAAACATCCAGCCGCCAAAGAACACCACAGAGCTGAAGCGGGTCATGGGCATGGTGCATTATCTGGGACGCTACCTGCCCAACCTAGCAGATGTCACACGCCCACTCAATGACCTGCTCTGGGCTGACAAAGCCTGGATGTGGAGCCCAGCACAGGAGCAGGCTTTCATAAAAGTCAAACAGCTGTTGACAGAAGCACCCACACTAGCCTTTTACGACATCAGCAAGCCAACAATTGTGAGTGCCGATGCCAGCAGCTATGGACTGGGTGCTGTTCTTCTTCAGAACCACGAGGGACAATTACGGCCGGTAGCCTACTGTTCTCGCACCCTGACTGATGCTGAAACCAGGTATGCACATGTAGCAGGAGGTCACTAGGATACAAGGAGCAGAGGCTGGAGACCAATCAAGCCACAGAAATTGGAGGAGGGGCTGATTGGCAGCAGGTGTGACTGCAGCAGTCAGTCTTCAAATCCCTTTGTGTGTACGCCAGGGCTGTGACTGCTTGATTCCCTGTGGCTCTGGTAGGATGGACTTTTAGCATTGTTTTATATTCATGTTAGCATTTTTATTGTTAGGGTATGGTAGGGGTGCTTGCACCCCGAGGTATTTGTAGTTGAATGATTTTAATTGTGGGTCTGCTAAATTTGCTTTTAGGACTGACATGACTGCTCGACTCCCTGTGGCTCTGGCAAAGCACTGACTGCCGTTTATTTTAGTTTAGTATTATATATATTTTAGCTTTATTGATTTTATTGTTTTTATTGTTTAGCATAGGATTTGAATTGTTTTAGAGTTTTAACATTCTGTCTCCTTCTGTCTCTAGTGCTGCGGCTGGCGAGGTCCTCCATTCACTGGTGTGGTTGATGCTGGGAGTTCACTTTAGATGGTGTTATGGTTTGTGGTTGCACATTGTTATTAATGTGGTGTTTTATTTGAAGTGTGTTGGGTTTATATTTCTTTTTAATACTTAGTATACTCCCAGTGTCCTAGCAGTGAGTGGTTGGTGTTCCAGCCGTAGTATGACTGTCTGTCCTCTTGCCTCTTCTTGCCTGTGTTTTTAGAGTTTTATTTATAAATAAATGGCATGCATGACCCAAACTGGCTGTTGTGGCCTCTTCATTGAAGCCCCTGTTTACTCTAAACCTTCCTAAAGGTTACACACAGATTGAAAAGGAGTGTTTGGCGGTTGTCTGGGCATGTGAAAAGTTCTCAAAATACCTGTATGGCCTGGATAGCTTTACTGTGCACACAGACCATAAGCCATTGGTCCCGCTCTTTAATGTCAAAGACATTGATGCAGTGCCACTTCGCTGCCAACAATTACTCCTGAGGATGATGAAATTCAGCGCAAAAGCCGAGTATGCCCCGGGCAAACTGCTTGTAGTAGCAGACACACTATCACGCCACCCTTCTGCAGCACTACATCTGGAGACGGTTGAACTGTTGGATGACATAAGTGCTCTAGAAGAGGCCACACAGGCAGCATGGCCAATGTCTCGTTCACGTCTGGATGAGGTTGAAGAACACACAAAGGCTGACACGGAGCTGCAGGTGGTGATGCAGTTTGTAAGTAAAGGCTGGCCAAAATATGCATCCAAAGTGCCAGACAGCGTCAAGCAGTACTATGCAGTTAAAGACTCTCTCACTACATACCACAACTTGCTTCTTTACGCCGACAGAATCGTCATTCCCAAAAGCCTAAGGTCAGAGATAGTGGAAAGGCTGCATGATGGTCACATGGGCATAGTCAAATGCCACGAGCGCGCCAAACAGAGCGTCTGGTGGCCGGGCATTGGCAAAGCCCTGCAAAAGTGGATTGAACACTGCAAGCACTGCCAAACAGCAAAACCTGCTCAAAACAGAGAGCCGCTCATGACAACCCCTTTGCCGAACAGATCTTGGGAGAGAGTAGCTGCAGATATCTGTGAGGTGGACAAGAAAAATTACCTTGTGGTAACAGACTATTTTTCCAGATACATCGAGCTTGCCTACTTACCTGACATACAGGTGCCATAGTGAGGTCCCGCCTCAGTGCCATTTTTGCAAGGTGGGGTTGCCCTACTGTCATGGTGACCGATAATGGGCCGCAGTTCAGTGGGCGCCAGTTTCAGGACTTTGCTAAGGCTTACGACTTTCGGCATGTTACAACAAGCCCACATTTCCCCCAGGCGAATGGCGCCGCCGAAAGAGCTGTGAGAACGGCGAAACACATTCTGAAACAGAAGGATCCCTCACTTGCCCTTCTTAGCTATAGAGCAACCCCCATTCAAGCGACAGGTTACAGTCCGGCCCAACTGATGCTAGGCCGTCAGATTAAAACTCCCATTCCCACACTTGAAGAAAAGCTTCTCCCACAGTGGCCGGACATTGCCCTGGTGAAAGCGGCAGACTCCAGAGCCAAGGCTGCCTATAAACACCACTATGACAGAAGTCACTCCAGCTGCCCGTTGCCACTTCTCAGGCCAGGTGACTCTGTCGCTGTCAAGCTCGACAGTCAGAAAGGATGGACTTCAAATGCTGTTGTTCTACATAAATACAACACCCCCAGATCCTACCTGATTCGCACCAGCGATGGCGTTCTGCGCAGGAACAGGCGCCATTTGCGTCTACAGCCCTCATCTCTCTCTCAGCCTCAGCTCGAGGAGGAGGAGGAGGAAACAGAGGAAAGAGACATGGTAGAAAGAAACAGTGAACAACAGCAGGATGAATCGACAACAATGCAAACATCAGCGGCTGTCACCACATCAAGAGGCAGAGTGGTGAAACAGCCATCTCACCTGAAAGACATTGTCACTTGAAATACCCTGCAGTTACTCTGCAGAAATACTTGTTTCAGTTCATGTTATTGTTTAATAAGACAGCAAAAGCACTAAGAGAATGGTTCATAATGAAAAGAGTTGTGATACAGAAGAGTGTATTCGTTTTAATCTTTTAGTTATTTCACACTGCTGGAATTTGATTTATTGTGACACATACTCAGGGACGGACTGGCCATTGGGCAATGTGGGCAAATGCCACTGTGGGTGCCCGGTGATGCGGCCGCGAGGCGCATAATAATAAAAACTAAAGCGGAGCTGAAGGCGGCCACAAAAAAAAGGGAAAAAAGCAAACAAACAAACAAAACGGCCTGTTGACTCTGACAAATAATAGGCATACTAAACTAAATAAAAATAATGACGTTTTTACGGCGGCGCGGAGCGAGGGTGTGTCGGTCTGATGGTGTTGGTGTCTGATAACTGTACAGATCCTTCACTCAACAAAATAAAGATAAATGTCCCACAAAGCAACGTTACATTACCATACAACAGTAATGTAGTAACTGGTCGTGTCTTTGGCAACTTATATGAGGAAAATAATACCGCAGTTATTCGTGGAGAAGTGTCTGTCAGCCTGTCGGTCCGGCCGACTCTTCATCACATCTCTGCCCGAAAAACAGCGTCTGTCCCCGGCAGAAAACTTTAACTCACCAAGTGTTTGTTGTTGGCTGACGGTCAGCCCTCCCGACTGAGACTTAATGAACTTCGTGAACTCCCTGAGTGAAATGGTCAGACAGCGTCCTGTTTACTGAGGGCGATTATGTAATTATGTAAATAATAGAAAAACGTAACTTTGTCACTTTCCAGGATGTTTGGTGAGTCAGGATCTCAATCACAACACATTATAACAGCATCATAAGATTATAAACAGACAGCTGGTACATGTTTAGATTAACAGGAGGACACGGGGAAACACCTTGGAAAAAACACACATACACATACACAGGCGTGTATCGTCACGCCTCCACATCACTACAGACAATGGTGCTAACATTGTTGCTGCAATAAGGAATCTTGGCTGGCCACAACCTCCATCTTTATTTACTTTGAATATTTAAAATGTCTTCTTCACGTTCCAATGTTAAATATTCTTTAGAAATTAAGGTTTATTGATCTTTGAAAGGGTGTACTTGCATTATTATGCCATTATCATTATATTAGTTGAAAAATGGTCTCAAAGCGACAATATTATCGTTTATCGCAATAATTTCTAGGACAATTTATCGTCCAGCAAAATGTGTTATCGTGACAGGCCTAGTTGCTACTTCCTCCTCCAGCAGCTGAAGTTTTTTTCACATGCGTACCACAAAATACAGTTGGCCTACAAATTTTTGTTGACCTTGTCCTGCACACAAGTGGCATGTGAAAGAAGCTTCATGACACTTAAGTTCATTAAGAGTCGTCTCAGGAGCAGAATGCGAGAGGAAAATTTGGAAGCCTTCATGTTGATGGCAACAGAGAAGGAGATCCTCATGAGACTGGACTCGGATGATGTGATTGATAGAGTGGCAGAGAAAAGCAAATTATAGCGCAACCTGCTAATGTAACTACATAAAGGTAAAACATTTATTTTTCATGTTCTGGTTAAGCTATACTATTATGTTCTGTGGCAGTGTAATGTTTATGTTTCTGTTGGTTGCAGATGACCTGAGAAGACAAACGTGGCCTCTCTCTGTCAAAATTGCCAGGGCCTCTTTTTGGTGCCAGTCCGCCACTGGCTACAACAATATATTTACAGTTACAAACTCCATCCTTTACGAGAAATTATTGCAAGTATTGCTGTGTTTGCTGTTAGTGAAATTACGGCATGTTTCTGTTATCACCACAACAGAACATACATTTAACAGTTAGAGAAAATTTTAGAAATTAATACAAAAATTGTGGTATTGGCGACTCGAGACCTTACGGCATATTTCCGTTATCGCTACAACAGTATTTACATTTAAAGCTATGGTCTACGATTTGAAAGATTTGTTATTATTATTAACATCATTTAGATGGTGGTTATGACCCAATAGTACCACCCACACAATATGAAGAGTAAAAGGAACCAAAAAAATCCATTCTCTCTAGTGTCTGTAAAACTGAAAAGAAATTGACCAATAGGAACCATCCGGCCCGGATGGCTCCTATTGGATCAATTTTCCGATCCAATCCTCGCTCACTCTCCTGCTCCTGCTCACGTCTGGTCCCGACCCACTTCCGCATTTGAAACTACAAGCGGACAAGAGGTTTGTTTTGCTCTGAGCAGTTCAGCTGCCTCTGCTCGCCCCACAAGAGTCAAAGAAACAAAGTCTGTCACTGAAAAGACACAAACCGGAGATGTGAAACAAAGAGGGCTCAAACCCGAATAAACATCGGGTCATCATTTGAACGGTGGCGAAAGGTCCGTGAAGATATGGACCCGGTGCTGATACAGCGGCGTTTCTGTTGAGCAGGTAACCTTCGTCTTTATTGTGGATGTTGTGACACAGCTAAGTTTCATGCCGATGCTGCTGATGACTGTGAAAGCTGCCGTTAGTTTGTTTCTGTGTTATTAGACGGTGTCTGTCTCTGCAGTGTTGTCAACACTTGTTTACTTGTTCGACGGAGACGTTAGCCTCTATGCTAGCATTGTAAGCTAGCAACAAGCTAACATTGCTAACATGATTACACCAAATCAGCCTATTTATTTGCTCGTGGCAGCTAAATGAAGCAGCAAGTAAGATGAATGAAGGGATGGATGAAATCCCAACGCGAAGCGGAGGGGTTTCGGATTTATTTCCGGATTTTTATCTTATTTGTCCGGATTTATTTCTCCATAACAACCTCTCGCCCGGTCACTGCTCAGCTGTTTTGCTAACCCTCCTCCCGGTCTTGTCCGTTTGTTTTCAACGAAGCCTTTGCTAAATCAATATGATGGATTATCATAAACGCGTTACGATGTGTGTATTTGTGTGTCTTATCTGTCATAAACAAGAGATTACGGTTTACGGACACGTTTGTGTCGCGGTCTGTGTGAGTGTGTGTCCTAGCTGCTGTCTGGTGCTGCTCAGACAGCACCAGGGACACACACAGCTGCTCCGAGACTCACACAGGTCTGTTTTTCAGCCACAATGTGGAAGCGATCGTTGTGATGAAAGCTGACGGCAGCATCTGTTAGTCTCTTGGCCCTCAGTAACTTTTAGAAGTGGCTAACTTAGCTGTTGTAACTTATTACGTAGCTGTAAGGGGTTACATGCTGCCATTCCGACATGCTGCCATTTCGACATACCGGCATTCCGACATTTCACTATTCAGACATGTCACCATTCCTACATACCACTATTCCGACATGCAAACATCCTGCCATTCCGACAGTTTCGTCCCGCCATTCCGACAGTTTCGTTCCGCCATTCCGACAAGGCTTTTTTCCCCCCTCATGTTTAAAGACATGTGTACAGATGTGATACAGTCAGTGGAAGCTTAATAAATAAACAAACACAAAGTCTCGCCATTTACAATCACACACTCCGATGTCAGTTTGTAACAATGTCCCTTTTAATAAGGATATAAGGAGAACTGGCACAACGCCGTCCTGCTGCAGGTGGACCTAGGCTCGCGCTACTGGTGCGTCCAGGGAAGCATTAAATTAAGTCGCTACTTTGTCTGTGTATTTCACTGAACTCAAAACGCGCCCATCACAGGCGGCATATAATGAACAATTACACACAGATCAACAGAACCCAAAAGCATGTGTGTGTGTGTGTGTGTGTGTGTGTGTGTGTGTGTGTGTGTGGATGGCCGCGTAGTGCTTTCTACCGATCCAGCACGGATCCACCAGGGAGGGATTGTGTATTGGAATGAGGGTGCCGTCCCCAACCACCTCCAGGAAGCTCCCCACTGCGTAAATACGCAGCGCAGCCAGGAGCTGCGCCTCCGGGCTGAGGCCAAAATTGCAGCAGGTTGCTCTCTGTGATCAGCCGTTGGATCTCCGCACGGGGCAGCCGGTACTTTGCCTGGACAGCCCGGTCTGGCAGCACGTCCAGTGTACGTGCACGTATGCTTCTATGTAAACCGTCTGGCTTCGCGCACGGCGACGCTGTTGGTTCGCAGCGAAAATGTGCTGTATTGCAGCCGTGGTTTCTCACACGCGCGGACTTTGGCAACGCAGAGTAGCAGATGAAGCCTGTTTCCTTGATATCTGTGAAATGCCACAGGGTTGTTTTTTTATATGTAGTATAAACTCATATATGCAGATGTGTGTGGAAAACTTAAACGTGTAATTCAATAAAAAGTTGATCTTTTCTTGCGCCAGTGGTCCGCAGCTATGAGCGCATTTCAACATTGAGCATTGTTTTCTTATTTCGAAAAGTGGAGGATATAAATTTCCCTGACGCGGCTTGATCACTGAGCATTCGGTCGCTAAGAAGGCTGTTAAGAGTGGGTCAGCTCGATCTTACACTTCCTTCTTAGTGAAAGATCTTCTTAAGCTAAGAGCGACTCTGGGAAACGCATCCTTCTTTCACAGCGTTCTTAAGAGCGCTCCTAAGAAGATCTTAGCACTTAAGAGCTTCTTAACGAATCTGGGAAACGCGGCCATTGTCTGTACACATTCAGGCAGCTGTCCATGGTGCTGAATTGTACTCTCCGCCATAACCGCAGTGCGCGGCCCCCTGAGTTACGTCCAGGGCAATAGGCCTGTCGTTACATTTTGAAATTAATTCACTTAATTAATTGTTTGCCTTTATATAACATAACTACGGTGTCCTCCTCATTGGGTGCAATTATAAACATTAAATACTTGATAGCTGTGCAATCGAAACAAGCTGCATGCTAATCACCCAGTTCATTGGAGAAAACAATCCCTTGAATCGTCACACAGTTTTGGCCTTCTGATTATTCCTTTTTATGCATGATATTACAAGCTACTTCAAGACGGGAGGCTATTTTTTTTTAAGTAAAAAGGGACTCGTTTACTGACTGCCACGCACGCAAGCCTTGCAGCGATGAGACTACTGCTTTGATTCATGCCTCCGAGTGTGGGTCACTGTTAAACACCTGTTAATGAGGTCGTTTGATTACACTGCCATATGAATCTGGGAAAAAATGGAATGTAGACAGCGAGGATGCAGGGAGTAGGCTACAGCAAGGCTTCAGTTGAATTCAATGTGAATGTAAATTTAAATGCAAGGTAAATCGTCGCTGATTTATTTTAAAGGTCAGCATTAGTGAATTTGACGCCAATTTTCACACTATATGGTGTAATAATTAAACAGTATCAAATATGTTCGGAATGTATTTTTTATTGTCCCTTCAGGACAAAGAAACACCAAGCAGTATAATAATAATAATAATAATAATAATAATAACAATGCATTTTATAATCGAGACGGGATGTGACAAGGCGTTGACCAGAGTCGAAGTGCTGTTAGAGGAGAGAGATGGGCGGAGGCGGTTGATGTGATAATAGTTATTAGCCTACATTAATGACCTTATGTCGGAATGGCGGAACGTTTCCAAAAAGGGAAAGTACCGCCATTCCGACAATGGAAACAAAAATTGTCGGAGTGGTGGGACCTTTTTAATCAAGGGAAGTGCCGCCATTACGACAACTAGACGTCAATGTCGGAGTGGCGGAATGTCGGAATGACCCGTGGAACCCGCTGTAAGGTAACGTAGCTGTAGCATGCTAATGACGTTACGCTAGCTTGGCTGTGGAGCTTAGCTGTGGACATTGTAATGACTTACAAGATTTACGTTAGTTTCAACGTGCATTGTAATAACTTTATCTGTGAATCCGACATCGTTACTCCGCATTCAAAGCTGGGCTGTATTTGGTTTCTGCCGGCTTGTTGCTCTTGGTGCTTGTTGCGGGACGTATAAAGTTCGTTGAAGAGAAAAAAAAAAAAGCTTGTTGCGGGAGGGGGTGTGTCGCGGGACTCCGAGGGGAGAGCGATACGAGCTCGGAGGGGAGGGGTTAAGGAGCACAGAGGGGAGGGGGGTGTGTGTGTGTGGGGGGGATGCTTTTTTCAAACCTTTCTCAGATCGTAGACCAGAGCTTTAACAGTTACAAACTATATCCTTGATGAGAAATTAATGCAAAAATTGCGGTACTGGCTACTGGAGACCTTACGGTATATACCCGCTGCTACAACAGTAAATTTAACAGGTACAAACTCTATCCTTTATGAAAAATTAATGTAAATATTGCTGTGTTTGCTGTTAGTAAAATTACGGCATGTTTCTGTTATCACCACAACAGAACATGCATTTGAGTGAGTGAGTGAGTGAGTGAGTGAGAGCTCTTATTTGTACATGAACTTTACTACAGCAGAATCAGAGAGGTGCTTCTCTACTTTAAAGAGGATAAAAACCTTCGCAATTTTTTGCATTAATTTCTCGTCAAGGATACAGTTTGTAACTGTTAAATGAACAAGAAGAACTTAACAAGAAATTAATGCAAAAATTGTGGTATTGGCTACTGGAGACCTTACGGCATATTTCCATCATTGCTACAAATGTATGTACATTTAACAGTTACAAACTGTCTCCTTGACGAGAAATTAATGCAAAATTGCAGTACTGGCTACTGGAGACCTCACGGCATATTTCCGTTATTACTACAAAAGTATGTACATTTAACAGTTACAAACTGTATCCTTGACAAGAAATCAATGCAAAAATTGTGGTATTGGCTACTGGAGACCTTACGGCATATTTCCGTTATCGCTACAACGGTAAATACATTTAACTGTTACAAACTGTATCCTTGACGAGAAATTAATGCAAAAATTGCGGTATTGGCTACTGGAAACCTTAAGGCATACTTCCGTTATTGCTAGAACAGTATGTACATTTAACAGTTACAAACTGTATTCTTGACGAGAAATTAATGCAAAAATTGCGGTATTGGCTACTGGAAACCTTAAGGCATACTTCCATTATTGCTAGAACAGTATGTACATTTAACAGTTACAAACTGTATCCTTCATGAGAAATTAATGCAAATATTGCAGTGTCGGCTGTTAGGAAAATGACGGCATATTTCTGTTACCGCTACAACAGTAAACACATTTCACAGTTACAAACTGTATCCTTGACGAGAAATTAATGCAAAAATTGCGGTATTGGCTACTGGAAACCTTACGGCATACTTCCGTAATTGCTACAACAGAATGTACATTTAACAGTTACAAACTCTATCCTTTACAAGAAATGAATGCAAATATTACAGTGTTGGCTGTTAGGAAAATTACAGAATATTTCCGTCATTGCTACAACAGAATGTACATTAACAGTTACAAACTGTATCCTTGACGAGAAATTAATGCAAATATTGCAGTATTAGCTACTCATAACCTTACGGCATATTTCCGTTATTGTCACAACAGTATGTACATTTAACAGTTAAAAATTGTATTTTTTATGAGAATCAAATAAAAAAATTGTGGTATTGGCTGCTAGAAGAATTACGGTATTATTCTGTTAAAAGCGGTACATGAATTTTATTACAGTAGGGCAATGTATATTTTCTGGAGTAAACAAGAAAAAATTGTGATTTTCCCTGATTAATTTCTTTACGGTGATTCATTGTTAAAGAAACAGTTTAAAACCAATTTTTAATTTACAGTTTTTTACTGTCATGATTTACATTTTATCTCAGTAAAATCTACGGAGATTTTTTACAGTGTATTGCTCTCTTTTGAAGTACGAACAGTGAGTGTAACCTGCTTTTGTAGTTATTGCCCTAGATTTCAGCACAGTAGGTGAGATATGGAAGGACTAGGGAACAGTATAAAGTGTGAAGTGCTTTATGATCCAAAACCTGTCTTGCTCTGTTTAAAACTGCAGTGGTCTTTGAGACTTTTTGTTGTACGTGCTCGATGTGGGATTTCCAGTTAATTTTTTCATCTATTGTCACCCCAAGAAATGTAATTTCATTTACCCTTTCAATCACAACACCATCTAATAAAACTTTTATCTGTATATTATTCTTCCAACTACCAAAATGCATTATTTTTGTTTTGTCAAAGTTTAATGATAGTTTATTTTCATTAAACCATAATTTTAGTTTATCCAATTATGTGGTGACATTAAATGAATTGCTGTAAATCATTTCCAGAACAAAACAAATTTGTATCATCCACAAATAGTACAGGTTTTAATATAATAATATTTTGATACATAAATCATTAATATAAAGTATAAATAATTTGGGTCTCAACACTGACCCCTGGGGCCACCACAAGTGATTTGCAAGGATTGGGAACAAAAATCACCCAGTTTTACAAATTGCTTTCTGTCATCCAAATAGCTTTTCATCCACTGTAAACTTAAAACCCTAGTATTTTATGGTTAATTGTATCAAATGCTTTCTTTAAATCGACAAATATTCCTAGTACATGCTGTTTTTGATCTATAGAATTTGATATTTCCTCTAGTGAATTGACAGATAATAACACGATTTGTTTTCATCCTTTTGTGGAACTTTTATGTATTTCTGGACTCCTCTATATTCTACCCTGGCCAGCATTTTCTGTAGGAATTTTACAAAATTAATGTGAAAATTCAAGCTTTCAGCACATTTTCTCTGGCAAATGTAATGAAATTTAAATTAGTGGTCAATGAAAACCAATGTCATGCAACTTTTACAACATCTTACCACAACAAACGTCAGGAGATGACATCAATACATCTGGTTTTGGAAAGAACCTGGAAAGAAAGGTTTTTGTTATTCATATGAATCGCATTATTTTTTCACATCAGCACTATATTTTGATTAGTGTATTAAATAAATGCATTTATTCGACTGCAGACCTCAACCTTCATAAACAAATCACAAAACAGGCTTCGTTGTGAATACAGTGGAGTGTTGTCCTCCTGAAGCTGCCGTACATCTGACAGGCCACCGTCCGCCACAGGAAACACACACGGACATAGTTTACAACTAATCTGGTAGTCACTGTCACTGACTGTCAAACCAAGAGTTCAGATTCTCCAACACTCGTCTGTGATCACACCACGTATGGTAGCGAGTTTAACCCGATCACAGACTGAGTCGGAAGGCTATTCACAGGATGCGGCTGGGTTGATGCTGCATTCATGACAACTCAGAAATACGGTACTAATCCTGTCCCACATTGATTCAAAACGGGACGCGTTATTTAATCTTCAAGTACGGAACAATTTTGTATTCCAAGGGACGCGTGGCAACCCTAGTTTTAACTACTCTGCTGACAGTTTCCCTTTATATACGGTCTATGGCATTACCACGGTGTCGCACGATGCTGCCGAAGAAGTCCAATGCAATGAGCAGGCAATGACCGCTCACTCACACGTTTCTGCCGATTGTTTATACAAGTTATAAATAAACAAAGACATGGTCTTCTGAAAGGAAATTTAAGTAATATGATACCAATATAGTAGCGACCACTCAGTCATCGTTTGTGTTCACCACTCAAATTAGCCTATGTTGAGGTGGTTAGTGTTAATGCTAGTTAATGTTAAGGCTAGCTAACGATCACGTTAACGGTAGCTAATGACACGCTAAGCACTCATCCAAAATACCAACGAGTTAGCATTAACTTACTTAGCTTATTGAGCTCTTCAAAATGAAAAATTCCTGCAAAGTTGCAAACTTATCATTGCCATGAAAGGCAAAGTTTTAGTTAACTAAAATGTATGTATGTATAAGATGGCGCTAATGCAGTTAGCACAAGTTGCGGAGGCGTGTAACAGTGTGGTGGTATAGTTTAAGAAATTATTACTTTAACATACGATATCTTAATTACTTACCGAACAACATACATTTGCTGAGGACCGAGTGTGGACAGCAGGAGACTCTTAAGATTCTGTCGGTGCATGTGAGGAGATGAGGGCGGGGTGATGTTCACACTTTTGAGTGTCACAGCCTGGTTCAGAGTTACAGAGTTGACAAAGCAGTGTTGAAGTCATTGTAATGACACTTGAAGTGTCAATTTAAAAACACTCCGTCAAAACACATGTTTTTACACTAACTATATGTCAACAGAGAGTTGAACATGTGGGATTTGACTCTATTCAGAGTATGATTAACTCTACTCTCCTTAAAATATCACTGACACCAAAAATTTAACTCTTTTCAATTTGCTGTGTACATACACTCCGACTCATTTGGGGGACTGACTTGGAGAAAATGGCAGAGTCAATATGCTGTGACTCAAATTCAAAGGACTGCATGTAGAATGAATGCCCCGACTGCAAAAATAGAGGCTTTCCAGTAGTAAGTGAGGGGGATTCGCAAGCAATAGTTTTTCTTCACACAGTGGACAACAGAGACTGTTCTCAGAGAGAAGAACAAGGAAGGTAAAAAAGAGAAAGTGTATGTCAAAATCACAGTGAAAAAGAGGACAGAGACGACTTCTTCACAACCTTTCAACATAAAATGTCAATTCACCTACTACCGGGAACTAAAGAGGAGCATGACAGATCATAAATGCTTAATTCATGTAGATTTTTCAGAAAATTACACCTGCAAGTAATCCTCCGAAATCCAAGCTGTACACTTTGCATCGAACCAGCGGCAGGCAACACTCCACACTGAAGTTCTACATGTTGGTGGAGTGGAAGAACATGTGTGCTTTGGCACAATAAGCCCATCAAAGGAAAAAGGCCCTGCAGCCATATGGACCCATCTATCACCAATACTTGACCTGGTTAAGACTTCCTATCCAAATGTGACCATGGTGCATTTATTCAGTGATGGGCCATGCACACAATACAGGCAGAAAGGCAATTTCTATCTGTTATGCACTAAATCAAAATCAATTCAAATTTTATTTGTATAGCCCAAATTCACAAATCACAGTTTGCCTCAGAGGGCTTTACAATCTGTACAGAGACGACACCCTCTGTCCTTCGACCCTCGATTCGAGTGAGGAAAAACTTGCCCCCAAAAAAACCCTTTTAGCAGGGAAAAAATGCGGAAGAAACCTCAGGAAAAGCCACAGAGGAGGGATCCCTCTCCCAGGACGGACAGACGTGCAATAGATGTCGCATGTACAGAGCAGATCAACGAGATCACAATGTATACAATTATAATAGATGGTTGACAGGATGAAAGTACATAAAGAGGTATTACAGCAATAATAATGAAATGCACATAATGGAAATGTGACTACTAGTAATAACAGTAGTAGTGCTTAACGGTAAGGATATCATGTAGTAATGCATTACAATAATAGTAGTGAAACGTATGTAACAGAGATATGACTAATATTAGCAACAGTAGTGGTGGGTGTCAGGCAGGGCCATGGCAGTAGGCGCATCCATGATCCACGACCCGGGCGCGGCCAGGATCCATGAGAGCCTGTAGGACTAGAAAGCACAAGGACTTCGGGGAAGAAGTGAAGTCAGTGACATGCAGAGATGGGGCATGTATACAGGCATAATGTATACAGATGGAGAGTAGAGGAGGAGAGAGAAGCTCAGTGTATCATTTGTCGTCCGGACTGGGCCTATAGCAGCATAACTAAGAGCTGGTCCAAGACAGGCCTGGGCCAGCCCTAGCTATAAGCTATATCAAAAACGAAGGTCTTAAGTCTACTCTTAAAGGTAGAGAGGGTGTCCGCCTCCGGGACCAAAACAGGAAGATGGTTCCACAGAAGAGGGGCTTGGTAACTGAAGGCTCTGGCTCCCATTCTGCTTTTGGAGACTTTAGGAACTACAAGTAATCCTGCATTCTGGGAGCGTAATGCTCTAGTTGGGTAATAGGGTAGTATGATGAGCTCCTTGAGATATGATGGTGCCTGACCATTAACAGCTTTGTAAGTGAGGAGAAGGATTTTAAACTCAGGGAGCCAGTGCAGAGAGGCCAATACAGGAGTAATATGATCTCTTTTCTTAGTTCCTGTCAGTACACGTGCTGCAGCATTCTGGACCAGCTGGAGACTCTTTAGAGACTTGTTAGGGCAGCCTGATAATAGAGAATTACAATAGTCCAGCCTGGAAGTAACAAATGCATGGACTAGCTTTTTGAGACAGGATGGGCCTAATTTTTGCAATGTTACGTAGATGAAAAAATGCAGACCTTGAAATTTGTTTTATGTGGGAGTTGAAGCTGCAGCAGTGTGGGTTCCAATCAAGCACCTGGAACTTTTTTGAGGTGAGCCACAGTAAGGGTGCTCCGGATGGAGTTGGAGACTTCCTAAAAAGGACAGCTGACAGGCTTGTCAGCCACTGGAAAGACATCCCTAGTGTTGAACTCTTTTTCAAGGCACTGGTGGATGCACAGATCTCAGTAAAACTGTTCTACATCAGTCAGGATAAAATAAATGAAGCCACAAAGAGCATGCCAGATAGACTCCCGGTGGTGCCATCAACCATGAGCATTCACCAAGTTGTAACAGTTACCCCGGGACAAATCAGTTACCGTGATGTGAGCTGCCTTTGCTCAATGAGACAGACCCTGGAGTGTCAGTGTTATAACTCCAAAACCTTCACCTTCGAGATTCAGGCAACAGCACCAACACAGGAGGACAACAGTCAGAATCCATCTGTAATTCCTTGGCAAAACGCAGACATCATAGGCCAGTGGTGTTTTCTGAAATATGATGATGAAATTTATCCTGGCGTGATTCAGGATGTGAATGAAACACATGTAAATGTCAAATGTATGCACCGGATTGGAATCAACCGCTTTTCCTGGCCACAGTGGGATGATGTCCTGTGGTATTTGCATGGAGATGTCATCACAATGATTCCTCCTTCAACTTCTGTGACCTCACGTCATATAGAGATCAACAGGGACATATGGTCCAAGATCTCAGACTTGTGAACTGTCCAAAACCAAAAGGAACATGTAAGAACAAAAGAAACACAAAGATAAAACTGACTATGAGTAGGATCAGTTAAAAGGTACCTTTTTAGTGAATGAGAAGAATAAACAAAACAAACACAGATGAAATACAATTAGTTGGATGAGCTGGAAAGTGCTGTAATAGGGACACCCTGGAGAAACATCTGGATTGGAGACACGTCACAGATACACATCTGGACTAGAGAGACACCACAGACACTATGGATTGAAAATGTTCAAGTTTGCTATATTTGAGCTTCCATAAATTGTTGTCTATTGTTGTAATGTTTTTTAATCTGTTCAGTTGAACACATCAGCTTAATTGTATGAAATGAAATTTAAATTTGTTGAATCAAAATAAAGTTTTTGTCTTAAGAAAAGGTTTCTCTTGTTCTCCTGTCCTGTCAACTGTGTTATTTTGTCTGTCAACTGTGTTACATGTGGTTTTTGTATCATAAATCTTTTAAATGTTTCATAAACTGTAACAAAAAAGATGGGAAATATCTCTGGAGAGGGAAGTCTTCCATAAGGATGATGAATAACTCTAAATTCAGTGTAATGTGGATTTATGTTGAAAAAAGTTTCATCCTACTCAAATACTTATTTAACTTACTTACTTACTCAAAATTAAAATGTGTAGTATTTCATGTATGTTTTATATGAGAAAACAATTGTCCGTAACACAGTTGACAAAATAATGAATCAAATGTTTATTTTCATCAAGATATTTAAAAAGTCATTTGACCTTAAGCTTGCCAATTAATGAATTTAGCACATTAAGGGTGTATATTATGGAAACATCTAGTTTATTTATCAAAAAAAAGAATACTGATATCTTGACTTTTTGGTTGAAATGAAACAACCCCTAATTATAGAATGACTCATGACCTAACGGGAGCATGTACATAGAGAATAATAACAGACCCATTCAGTTTGAGGAACTTAAGGCAGTCTTGCTAGAGGAACAAACAATACATGAGAAACTTCCAGGTTCCTCCTCTTTTCTCTGTAATTAGCCCTGGCCTGTCAGGAGTTATAACACCACACAGATTCACGCCCTCGACCTGGGGAAGGTGTTTCAAGCTCAGACCTCTGTCTGAAAAGTAAAGGTATTGTTTTTTCACTTACTGCTTTTGCAGACTAACCTGTAAGGAGTGTTAACGATAGGCTTGGATGTCTGTCAGATGCCCTGCACAATCTTCAACTTTCTTTAGAAGATACTGTTGACGGTTTTGGTCATCATTCACATCCAATTTTGATTCTAATCATTAAAAGTCGGAATGAGGTTACAGAGAAGAATTAGGCAGCATTCGTAATGGGATTTTGTGCATTTGAACACTGTTACTTTTTCTTGTGACATTTTGGGAAATCGGCTTGTTTGCTTTCTTGCTGAGAGTGGTATGAGAAGATTGATACCACATAGCTCAACCAAACACTCAAGATTGTAAACGAGGGAAACAGCTACCCTGGCATAAAATCTTCACCTCTGAACCTCAGCAATACACGTTATATCTTGCTTGTTTAATCTGTACAAAAATGATAGTCAGGTGGAGAATTGGGAAGTCATTCCACACCTGTAAAACCCCAATTCACAGCTTTTACTCTTTGGTCCATAGTTCAATGAAGTGAAAAATTAGAATTTTTTTTTTTTATCTGCCTGCATGGTCAGCAGTTATAAACATAAGCTTACAAACCTTTTCCTCATATGCAGGTGCTTAGTTGCTTTCTAAATAAGGGTATTTGTCCATCTCAAAATGATTGCACTGTCTTGCTGTGAACAGCTGTTTCCAAAACAGCCATGCTTAGTAAGATCCCAGAATAACTAACTTCCTGTCATGTTTCTGGAGCCATACACTGATGATAGAATAACCTGTGACATGCTGCATTTTCATAATGAAATTGGCCTCTTCATGTACCCCTTTACGTCATTCGTAGTAGGTGCCCCAAATTCTAATCTTTCCATCCGACTGATCAAAAAAGACTTTTAAGCTGGGCAAATGTTTTCTACTTATAATCAATTTTTTCATGTTGCAGGATTCACTGGAGAAATGCTGTTGTCATGCTTTGAGTCAGGGGTTTTCTAACTGGAGTCAAGGGTGTGGCTGTTAGTCTTTAACTATTTGAATACATACTTGAGGGTTTTGATTTTATTAGTGTTTGTTTCCTCAAACATATTCATTTTTGGTTCAGTTCAACAAATAGACACTTTTATCTTTATACTGTCATAAAAACTAATTTAATTGTTTGATATGTGTAATATTAGATCCTGATTTTTATTTTAATACTTTTATGAAGTTATTTTACGTTGGCTGTTTTGATTTTGATGTTTGATCCTCTCTCACAGCTGTCATTTCAAGGTGACTACAACTACACAGAAGCAAGCTTCAAACTTTTCAGAGCCACCATTCAAGCCTACAGCTGGTCAGTATTCAATACTAAAGATTTGAAGTGTTCCCTTAATTTAGTAAAAAGTGGGCTATGTTATTTCAAACTAACTAAAGACTATAAGTTAGAATATGCAATTTTCACCATTCTTTTGTAAAGTATCTTTATAGACTCCCAACTTTATGGGAGTACGACTACCTGTTTCGAAAATACACACATCATCAATAAATGTTAACAAGTTTGGTTTATATTATGAAATGGTTAAAACATTAATACCAGTGTTGGTTAGTGTGCCCAAACTGTAGTATAGCTTTAATAGTACATAGTATACTTCCGTGTATGAACTGATGTTAATGATTGCACCCTTATGTTAAACTGTTACCAAGATTTATTGGTATTGCAGCGAAAGGAAACCATGGCAACACCTGCAGAGCTGCTGGCAACCTTAAAGGATTTGGCAGATGAAGAGTTTAAAGAGTTCAAATGGTTCCTGCAGCAGGCTGATATCTTAGAGGGCTTCCCAGCAATTCCAAGGAGCCATTTAGTGAACGCAGACAGGCTGGAGACAGTGGATGAAATCACTGACACCTATGACAAAAATGCAGTGGAGGTGAACATCAAAGTTTTGAAGATGATCAAAAAGAATGACTTGGTGCAGCATTTATCAAATATCAACTCAACATCCAAAGGTAAGTACATTTAAAATAAATAGATCCATAAATGTTAGAAGAGTATGGAGCCCGTCTGGGGACATTTGAGAAAATGTAATAATTTAGTTAAATAATATATTTTCCTCATTGTATTAATTGAAAAATTATTTAAAAAAATAATAATAATAACATAACATAATTCACATAACCAAGACGGCACAGAGGGAAAAGTAAGAGCCATTGGTGTGTTCATGCCTCATTAAATTGTGGCCATGCATTTTTTTTTTTTTGTCAAATGTCACCAGAAGAAGAGACACTACACTGGGTAATGACCTGTGACCATGATTAAGATCTACAACTTGCACCATCCATGAAGTAACACTGCTCTACTGCTGTGTTAGTCAAAGGGACCCTTTAAACACAGTTAAACAGATCAAATTGAATTGAACATTTTGGAGCACAAACATTTGTTGCTGGGGAGGTGCCCACTTATGGTATTCTTTGTTGAAAGTCTGTAGCCGGAGCCGATATTGATGAAATTGATTTATTACCTTTTATTTTTTGCATTGCTCCATTTTTCTTTCAAAATTAAGTCTGTCGCCTATTTCTACTGCGACATGCGCTTAGTTTTTGGCAAAAATTGACCTGAAAAAGACCTGTAGACCGGCATATTGACATCATGCCAGCACTTCAATACAGTTTTAATGTCTGTATGTGTAGAATATTTCAGACATGAAGAGAATACACACAACAGGTGAGGGGCAGTTTTTCCTGTGCGCTCTCTTCACATTCACCTTTCTTACACATTCTCTCCCTCCCTCCCTCTCTTTCCCCCTCCAGCTTTCTTGCTCTTTCAAAGGGGGTAAAGGATAATCATCATATTTATTGATAATTATCATAGGCAACCTCCGTGTAAACAGGTAGGGCAGGCAGGAGCCACACTGCAGCAGCAACCCAGCCTATGTGAATACAAGCACGCGAGTGTGCAGCAGTAGTTCAGCAACGCAGCCACCACGCAGTACACAGGCATCTAGTTTGTCCAGCCTGTTATGGCTCATGTCTACCAATTCTCCTACTTCCACCTCTGTGTTGACAGAGACAGTATCTTTACACCAGCTATTAACAGTCACTAAGAAAGTGCAGTGACAAAGACATGATCTCTTACCAACTTCCCACTGGTTAGCCCTACTACTTATAACCAGTGGAGCATTTGCAGGTGTCAGTGGCAACTTAAGGTGCTGACAAATAATTCCTTCCACCATCCAGGCACCTCAGTTAATACGCCATCTTAACTGACCTAATAGCTGTAGCTTACCCTTTTTTTTTTATTAAGCATGTGCCCCATGTACAAAGGCTGACTTTGTGCTGCAGCAGCCAAGGGTTAAAATCTGACCTTTGGCCTTTTGCTACATGTCATCCCCTCTCTCTCATCCCATTTCCTGTCACCTCGCTAAGCTATCCTGTATAATTAAAAACATTAAATCACCATCAGTGAGTGTCCTTCCATGTTCCCTGCACCATTGGTACTAGTTTTTCGGCAAATTGAGTAGTTGAATCAGCAGCAGAACCCATCAGAAGAGAAGTCACTCTGATTGGCTGTTCAGCTAATGGAATCAGTGCACAAAAGAGACAGGGAAAAAGATAGGCAAAGTTATTGTAGTATCCATGATTTTACCCATTTAGCATGGTTTCTCCTTATTTTTCAATTCCACCTCTTTGCCAGTGCCTGTGACTTTTTCTTTGAAACTTTTCAGACATATTCATTTAGAGGTTGGTATATTAGTGAGAGTGATGTGAAAAAATGCTGCTTTATCGTTACAACAGTTTGTATATCCAGAAATGAGACTTCCAGTTTCCCTTTTTGAATGGAAAATACAGACTACAAGCTATTTGACTGACAGCTGTTGTCTAAGCGAAGTGCAGCTTTTTGGCCGAGACACAGGCGATGTGAGGCGGTGCAACAGTTGGCCGTTGCTAGTTCTTTGATTTCAGTTTGGTGTGTCTGGGCCCTTAAGGATGTAAGCCCATGGCTCCAATTAAAATAAATTATAAGACTACGAGTTAAGCAAGGTGACACTCCCAAGTAACTCCTATCCTATGGGGCACAAGGCCTCAACAAACTCCATACATTGTTTCTTTGGCTAAATGTTGGGAATACAAATGTGAATATACAGTGTGTCAGTGTTGTGTTGATTGTGTCCATTTATCTGGAAATATGATATTACTCCATTTGTATATCTGTTGTTTCTTCTTTCAGAGGCTCTCACTAATTGCCAGCGCAAACTCAAGTTTAACCTGAGGAAAAAGTTTCAGCATTTGTTTGTGCAAGCCACAAAATCTGGGAAGCAGATGTTGATGAATGAGATCTAGATTGAGCTCCATATCACAGATGAAAATTTGGAACGCACTGTCAATATAGGAGACTTACTTGAACTCTTACCTGGTCAAGATGGATCACTTAGAACATTAATGTTGAAAGGAGTGTCTGGTATTGGGAAAACAGTCACAACACAGAAGTTTGCCCTGGATTGGGCTGAAGACAAAGTTAACAACAATATACAGTTCATATTTCCATTCACTTTCCCAGAGTTGAATTTGCTTAAGGGGAAGAAATACAGCTGGGTGGAACTTCTTCATCACTTCTTTGATGATACCAAAGGAGCAGGAACATGCAGTTTCAATAAATTCCCGACTATGTTTATCCTTGATAGCCTCGATGAGTGTCAACTTGCTTTGGACTTCCACAACAACGAGATCCTGACTGATGTCACTGACTCAGCTTCAGTGGACGTGCTGCTGACAAACCTCATCATGGGGAAACTGTTCCCTTCTGCCTGCATCTGGATAACCACAACTCCTGAGGCAGCTGGTCGAATCCCTCGAGAGTCCATTGACATGGTGACAGAGGTGAGAGGGTTCACTGATCCAAAGAAGGAAGAGTACATCAGGAAGAGATTCAGGAATAAGGAACTGGCCAGCAGAATCATCTCCCACATCAAGACATCACGAAGCCTGCACATCATGTGCCACATCCCAGTCTTTTGTTGGATCACTGCGACAGTTCTGGAGGATGTGTTGAAAACAGATGACAGAGGAGAGCTGCCCAAGACTCTGACTGACATGTACACACACTTCCTGGTAGTTCAGTCCAAACTGGCAAATGTCAAACATCATGGAAGAGCTGAGACTGATCCAATCTGGAACACAGAGACCAGTACGATGATTCTGTCCCTGGGGAAACTGGCCTTTGAGCAGCTGCAGAAAGGAAACCTGATCTTCTACGAAGCAGATCTAGTGAAGTGTGGCATTGACATGAGTGCCGCTTCTGAGTACTCAGAAGTAATCTCAGAGATCTTTAAAGAGGATCATGGGCTGAACCAGGACAGATGTTTCTTCTTTGTCCATTTGAGCTTCCAGGAGTTCCTGGCTGCTGTTCATGTCATAGTGTCATTCATCAAGTCAGGTATCAGCCTCTTGTCTGAAGAACCATCAACCTCCAAACAGTCTGTGCTCATCACAGAGCAATCAGCTGTAAACCAACTCTACCAGTCAGCAGTCAACAAGACTTTACAGAGTTCAAATGGACACCTGGACTTGTTCCTCCGCTTTCTCAGTGGTCTCTCATTACAGAACAATCAAGAACTACTCCAAGACCTATTGAAACAATCAGGAAGTAGCCTACAGAGCAATCAAGACACAGTCCAGTACATCAAAAAGAAGATCAGGGAGAATCCCTGTCCAGAGCAATGCATCAACCTGTTTCAATGTCTGAATGAGCTGAAGGATCAGTCTCTAGTTGAGGAGATCCAACAGTACCTCAGTTCAGGATGTTTGTCCTCAAACAAACTGTCTCCTGCTCAGTGGTCAGCTGTGATCTTCATCTTGCTGTCATCAGAGAATGAGTTTGAGGTGTTGAACCTGAAAAAAATCTCTGCTTCAGAGGAAGGTTTTCTGAGATTGCTGCCAGTGGTTCAGGCTTCCCGTCTAGCTATGTGGGTTTACAACTTAGTACATATTAACTACTTTAATCTTGTGTTCTATTTTTAGGTTCTTGCTCATTCTTTCTTTGGTTATGACATCTTTAGGCTGAGTGGCTGCAACCTGTCTTTGAGAAGCTGTGAAGCTCTGGCCTCAGTTCTTGGCTCCAAGTCTTCTAATCTGAAAGAACTGGGCCTGAGTTACAGCCATGTGATGGATGAAGGTGTCGAGGAGCTCACAAGGGGGTTGATGAATCCACCATGCAAACTGGAGACTCTCAGGTCTGCTTGCTTTAATGACGTGGTAACATTTTACATCTGTTTGTTAAGGTGTTGTAGGTATACAACATATATTGTTACACTTTATTCACTTTTTAGCTATGATAGTGGTGTGCCTCTTAGGGTACCAAAGTCAGTTGGTTAGTCCACCACCTTGGTCTAGATATATTATCTGAAATATCTCAAAAAAACGTTTAATTGATTGCTGTGAAAAATGCTAATTTCCTTGGCGGGACTCTGACGATATCTACCAACCTTGTGGCTATTTTGCTCGAAAAGTTCATGGATCTAACAAGGGACATCAGTATGAATGCATTTTTTAATCTGTCCATGTCATTGAATTCTTCTGTTTGGTTGGTTGCCTTCTCTATGGCTGACTCTAAGCCCTAGATTCCACTGGGACCAATCACAGAGTTGATCCTGGCCATTCTAGTCAATGCTCATGTTTCCAACAGCTACGCAACGGCACGTCTCAGCAGCTTCTCTGCTCTGCTCCGTGGAGAATACGCGCAGTCTATTTTTTACGGAGGCGGAAGAACTCTTGCGTCAAGCTGAATAGAGCAGATCGTGCCGGGCAGGAGGTCACACACAGGAACAGCATAGTGCATCCAATCAATTTTCAAAATGAAACACCCTGTACCATTTAAGGATCATGTTTCACTTCACTTCATCAGACATTTAAGTACATTTACATTTAAGTACGTAGCCTACTCACCCATGGCAGAAGCACAAAAATCAAGGAGAATGTAATGAAATAAGCAAAATCTCAGGAGGTTTACTGTATCAACTAGGGGTGTGCAGAGCAGCCGGTATTTGTATTTGTATTTGTATTTGTATTTTGTATATTTGTACACAAGTATAAAAAGACAGCATCAATGAAGCCACGATTCGACGAGTCACCATGGCAACGGGGAAGAGGAGGGCTACGTTTTTCACCCCACTGGGCGTTTCAGGGCGAGGCACACTTTTCTGACCGCTCTGCATACAGTTGCCTTGCTCAAGTGCTCTGCATCTCCGACGTTGTATAAAAAAACTCCCTATTCAAAAAAAAAGAAAAAAAAACGCAGCGCAACACACAATATCTGCTGGGATGTGAGAGCATGACTTCGGTTGGTAATGTTGGAAATGTAAGGACGGATTAGGTTGTGTATGTAAATGATGGACTGTGACGTGAAACGGTACCGCTCAAAAAGACAATTGTCTGGAAATGCAAGAACATCTATGCGCGGTCTGATAATCATCTTCCGACGAATATTTAGTTCTCTGCGCAGTAATGCTGCACCTTCATCCACAGGATCATTATCAAAAGGACATGCCATGGTAATGAAAATAGTCGCCACCTAATATAACTTCTAATGTAGGACTACTGACTGATTTTTTTTAATGATTTTCTCAAAAAACAGACCGCAGAACTATATTACGCCAAAACTCGCCTGCTGACTGAATGAATGAGGAAATCAAATACAGTGTGTGGCTGAAAGAGGGCGGAGACAGAGAGAAACTCGAGGTTTGTTGAGAAAAACCTGGTCCCGACCAGGTTAGAGTCAAAGAGTATGTTACCATGGTAACTGACCGAGAGCTTAGGTTACCTCTCTCTGTGAAACAGGCTAGAATTACCCCTCTTTCTCTGGTTTGAGTTACCTCCCTTTGTGAAACGGAAAACTCAGAGTTTCCCTCATTTCAGGGTTAACAGACTCAGAGTTTTCACTAAACCTGCTTTGTGAAACGGACCCCAGGTCATTTTAGTAAACTTTTCAGCCCCGGTCTGCTGTCAGCAGGGTCACCGGCTGCAGCGGCCTCGCGCCCGTGAAGTGGGCTCAAGCCGCGTTCAGCCGCGCTCGAGCGGAGTGGGGGAGAGAAACAATGTGTATTTCTTTTACTCTGTGGAAGATCTCCCAACGAGTGAGGGACAAAGCAAGTGGGACAGATCTGCCCAGTCCCTGAGCAGCGCGCGTTTCACAGACAAGCCACAACGCGGAGTGTAAACAACGTCACCTGGTTCAGCAGCACCATGGACAGCTGCGGGGGCGGGGGGGTCGGAACAGCGGTGTTTTGACGCTCCCACCCCCGACTCCTGAACGTCACTCACTCACTCATCCGGGCATGTACTGCGGTCTCATGAGGAAACGTAGCTTTTCGATATGATGCTTTTCGTGTTCCCGAATACAAATATTTTTTAAAGTATTTGTTCGAAATAAGTATTTGTAAAAAATACGTTATTTGTGCCTTTCCGATTACCGTATTCGGGTTCGGCTCAACCCCTAGTATCAACCAACAACACGCTCCACTTCTGTAATGCCCTCGGTGGGATATGCAGCTTGCGTGGGGAATGGAGCAAAATAGCATTGCACACAAAACATCATAGACACGTGCCCGATGGAAACCAGGGGTAACTGTTAACTGACACAAGCTCTGGTAATGTCTGTTGTAGCTCAACAACCTCTTAACTCATTCTCTGGTGCCACTTTTCGCTGTAAGGGTGTCTCTAGTCGTTGGTTGGAGCAAGCAGGCCAACTGCTTGCTGCCACTGCTCCACCACCCGACATATCTGCTTCACCTAACGAGCCCAAAGACACTGCAGCTGCGGCAGCTCGGTGGTGTGTACCGTGAAACTACAGCTCACAATCCGCTGCATCAGCTGCGCCTTTGTGACAGCACAAAGCTTGCCCAGGAAAATGTATTTGCAAGATCACCTAATCCTGTAATCTCACAAATCCAGCTGCTTTGTAAAGTGAGGAGCAGATAGCCCTCTTAGAAACCCTTAAGTTGCTTGCCACACAAAAGAGGGTCACTGGCTCAGTCTCTGACCCTTGATCTGTCTCGGTTCAAGTCTAATACCGCATTCATATTCCCCCGAAAATTAAGGAATATTGGCTAAGTGATAACAATTCACTAGTTAGGTGCGGAAAGAAATTTGTATCAAACACTGAGAGTGCATACACAGAAACAAAAGCAATTTTCTTGTCTCTTATAGTGGTACATATACAGTATAGTGTTGTGTTAACAGACACAGATAAGAACGGTAATATTGAGACACTACACTGTATGGCCAGTGAGGGCGCTGTAAGATTGTGATAGTGGATTAAGACTATATAGAAGAAGGAGACGAAGGGGAGTTAAGAAAGCGATGCTACGAGATGTACATGTACCCTGCTACTAAGAGTTCAGTAAAGTACTAAACTGTTCGTCTGGCTCCTCTATTTGACTCACCTACACCACAAATTGGCGACGAGGATGAGCGCTTCTGTACCGAGTCCACCGCCCTTCCTTCCACATGTGGGTGAGCCGCCAATACCGTTCGAGACGTGGCGGAAGATCTTCGACAACTACATGCTCGTCATTCATGCAAGACGAGACGCATGGCCGGATGCAAGGCGACGTGCAGTGTTACTTCATTGCCTGGGTCCGGAAGGACAACGACTTTTCTACACTTTGCCAGATCAAGGTACGACATATGACGACACCATGTCCACCCTCGAGAAACACTTTGTACCGAAAGTTAATGTCGTGGCCTGCAGACACACATTCAGACAACGCACTCAACGAGCGGATGAGACGGCATCACAGTATGTGGCAGCTTGGAGAGCATTAGCTTCACTGTGTAGTTTTGGACAGATGGAAAACGAGATGATACGTGATCAGCTGATTTCAAATATTTACCTTGCTGCTGTGAGAGACAAATTACTGCTCGAGGACGACCTCACCCTGGAGAAAGCTCACACAATCGCAGGCGGTTAAAAACGCCACACTGCTTTCTTCTGCTAAAACGGTCCCGACTGCGCCAGTGCAAGCTGTCGGTGCATCCAAGGAGCATTTCCGAGGGCAAAGAGGTGCTCGCCATGCCAAAGCCCCAGCTCCAGACCGTGATAAAAAGAGGAACCCAAACCAACAGCAACGTAAGTGCTTCAGATGTGACTCCAACAAGCACTTGGCTAATGATAAAAACTGTCCAGCTGCTTCAGTAAACTGCAATAAATGTGGCAAAAAGGGGCATTTCGCCAAAATATGTAAATCTACTGTAAGTGAAGTAAGAGAAGTTGTAGTCCCTGAGCTAGCTGTACTGTGGATGGATAACGTTAAAGATTAAAGCGCTTAATGTCAACATTGTTGGAGGCAAGGTGAACTACAGCAAGGAAACTGATTCAAACTCTAATGACATCCAAAAATCCACAGTGCAGATTGATGAGTTAGCTCCACCGCATCAGCTTGGATATGTTAAAGGGTTCATTCATAAAGTACAAGTGAACAACAAAGTGCATCCAGTACGTCAAAAGTTGAGACGCCTACCACTGAGCATACGTAAGGAGGTGTCAGCAGAGCTCAACCGCCTACTTCAAGCTGGCATCATAGAACGTGTGGATGCGTCTGAGTGGGTGAGTCCCCTGGTCGTGGCACGGAAACGTGGGGGAGGGCTGCGGCTGTGTGTTGACCTGCGAGAGCCCAACAAGAGTGTCATCATGGACTGTTATCCTCTCCCTCATATGGAGGACATATTTACAGAACTGGCAGGTGCTACACACTACAGCCAAATCGACCTGAGTTCTGCTTACCACCAACTGCCTTTGGACCCTGATAGCCGAAATCTCACGGCATTCATAACACATGATGGTGTCTTCAGATTTACACGAGTTCCCTTTGGCCTGGCTTCAGCACCGTCTGCATTTCAGAAAATGATGCAGACCATCCTGAAGGATTTGCCAGGAGTTCAAAACTACTTGGATGACATCATAATTTATGGTGACTCAAAAGAGATGCATGATCTACATCTACAAGCTGTTCTGCAGCGGCTGAGAGATACTGGCCTTCAGATCAACTTCAACAAAAGCTCGTTTGGTCAGACCTGCATTCCATTCCTTGGACATGTCATTTCAAAGGAGGGTCTGCGCCCGAGCCCAGATCATCTGACTGCCATCGCTGAAGCTCCTGCTCCAAAAGACATGGCAGCACTACGCTCTTTCCTCGGCTTGACTTCCTGTTCAGCAAGTTTCTTCCGAACTATGCAACACTGGTTGAGCCACTATGACAGCTGCTCAGAACAAATGCTCAGGCTGAACTTCAATGGGACACAGCAGCAGATGAAAGCTTCGCTAAGCTGAAAACCATGCTTCTTGAGAGTCCAGCTCTTGCCATCTATAACCCAAAGCTTCCGACCTTCATTACGACAGATGCCTCAGACTACGGGTTAGGAGCTGTCCTGACGCAGCTGCATTTAGACAGTGCTGAACACATTGTTGCCTTTGCTTCCCGTACACTTTCAGCTGCCGAGAGGAAGTACTCCACAACAGAAAAAGAGGCCCTAGCCTGTGTATGGGCTGTGGAACGTTGACGTACATATGTGTGGGGACACAGATTCATGCTTAGAACCGACCATCAAGCTCTTACCACCCTTCTCAACACCAAAGGCATGAACAGAGCTGGCATGAGGATAGCCAGATGGTCAGCGAGACTGATGTGTTTTCAGTACGATGTACAGTACCGCCCAGGTTCACAGAATGTTATGGCAGACTGTCTTTCACGTGTTCCTCTCGCCAACTCCAACATTGCTGTGGAAGCTGAGCAAGAGTTATTCTCGGAGATTGCTGAGATTTCTCCTCTCCTGTCAGCACTGCCACTTGCAGATTTCAAAGCTGAATGTGAGGACTGCCCTGAACTTACAAATCTGAGACAGGTCATTCAGTCAGGATGGCCTAAGACGAAAAAGTCTCTTCCAAGTGATGTGCAGCCGTAATTCCTAATGCGACATGAACTTGCTGTCGAGGCACCACTGATCTTCCGTGGAACTCGCCTGGTCGTGCCTAAGTCTCTTCAACAGAGGATAGTACAGCTGGCACATGAAGGGCACCAGGGCGTGGTCCGAACGAAACAACGCCTCAGAGACCTTTACTGGTGGCCACACATGGACGACCTAGTTCACACAGTTCTGTCATCCTGCACGATCTGTCAGTCATGTGACAAAACAGCCAAAACTCCTCCTGCCCCAATGCAGCCTGTTGAATTTCCAGGGGGCCGTTTTCAGCATGTGGCTGTGGACATTGTCGGCCCGTTTGAACGTGGGACCTATGACTGCAGATTTGCCATTACTCTCATTGACTATTTCAGTAAATGGCCGGAAGTTGCCTTTACTTCATCTGCAACTACAGACACAATCATAACATTCCTGTCTTCCATCTTTGCACGTGAGGGAAATCCCAGTGCCATTACAACTGATAATGGACCACAGTTCACGTCCTCTGCCTTTGCTGAGTTTCTCACAGAGAGGGGCATCAAACACATCAGAACAAGTGTTTACCATCCTCAAGCTAACGGATGTGTCGAGCGCTTTAACAGAGTGCTCAAGGACTGTATTCAAGCAGCTCAAGCAGCCCAACGCCCATGGAAACCAGCAGTCACTGAAATGCTACACAGCTACAGAGCAACAGCTCATGTGACAACTGGTGAATCCCCTTTCCAGCTTCTGAGAGGACGACCGATGTGGACAAAACTAAATGTTCTGCCGAACCCTGAACACAGAGAAAAATATGGTCACGTTGCAGCCAGAGTTGCCCTACAGCAGGAAAAGAGCAAATGCTACACGGACATGAAACGAGGTGCGAAACCTCCCAAGGTCACAGTCGGTGATAACGTCCGGGTACGCAAGCCTTTTCATGTTGGAAAAGGAGAGAGACAGTACACTGATCCCATGTCTGTGGAGCAACAGACAGGACTGAGCACCTTCATCCTGAGCGACGGGAAAAGGTGGAATGCAGCACGCCTTTCTCTCTGCCCAAAGAGCACAGATGAGGAACAGAGAGCTGGTACAGTACAGACCACCAGTCCAGCTGAGACCATAACAAGACAAACTGCTCAGAGAGAGAGACAGAAACCAGCCTGGACCAAAGACTATGTGTTGAAATAGCTCCAAGCCTAAAGCAAAACAAATGTGAAGTTGATTAAGTGACAGTAATGTGAATTTCAGTTGCTACATTTTGAATTGATATAGGTCACATTTTCAGTTATTCTTATGAAGTAAGGTTATGTGAAATGCCTGAAGGATTTATTTTGGTTTACTTTATATGTATACAGCATTTGTTATGTTTGGGAATACCTGACGTACGGTACAGTCACTTTTCTAAGTGTGGTATATAGAAAGATATGATTTCAGGTTACATTAACACTGTTACAGTTGTAATATTACGTTAACAGACTGAATAGAACAAGCTGGGAAATGTTGAACATTAAGTTACGTGGTAATGTTACCTTACAGAAGAAGAACATGTTTACTACTGCTGCTAAAAGTTGTTCATATGGAGAAGTAGTATTTCTGTTGGAATTATATGTGAATAAATATATTATCAGTTTTTGATTAGCTAAATCTTGTGCTAAATCTTATGCTATTCTGTTATGCTGAAATCTGTGGAGAGCTTGACCACAGGACATTTACATATCTGCCACTTTCACCTAGCAACAAGTTACTCAACAAGTTGTTCTCTGTGTTCTGTGTTACACCAATGATATACGATCACGCCCAGTTGTCTGTGAATAAAAGTTATGCACGGGGGAGAGCTCGTTGGAAGACTGCTGATCAGACTCTACAGTGCTGACACCTGTACTTCCCCTTTGCAAAGAAAGACAAACTCTGAGTCCGTGTCTGTTTGTGTGTATTTTATTAGTGTTAAACCTAACATTCTTTGGTGCCGTGACCCGGATCCCAACATACCCAGTTCTGTCAGAAGGAGGACGACACACCGTAGCCCGTCGACGGCCAGGATCACATCAGGTGACCTGAAGGAAAGTCCGGGGGAGCGAATTCTCCGCCCGGCCGGTGATATAGACGTCTCCTCTGACTGTACAGTGCTGGATTGACGGGATCCGGACAGACTACACCAGACCGGACTGCAGATAGGCCGTGAGTATGAAAGGAGCATGGTTATGCTGAAATAACCCTAAGCAGAATAGTGGCGCTGAAGGACCACATAAAATGAGCATGGTTATGCTGAAATAACCCTAAGCAGAATAGTGGCGCTGAAGGACCACGGTAAAAGTTTATACTAGAAGTGCACAGGTAAAACTCGTGAGTTGAAGCAGCAGCACTGACTGATACCCTACGGTGCCAACATACATCAGTGGACTGTTGAAGTAGACCATGAGTTCTAGTTAAACTATAAAAGTCAAAAGATACAGTAACATAAAAATGGGAAACTGTTGTAGTACTCACGGACCGAAAAACTCAGGAATAAAAGGCGATGAAAAGTTCATGATGGAACTACATCCACACAGTGTAAAATACTTACCTAAATGGAGAAAAAAGTATGGTGTAACAGGAAGACTCAAAGTAGAGGAATTAAAAGAGCTTGTAGGTAAATTAGAGTTAAGTGTTGCAGTAAAAAAAAAAAATTTAAAAAAAAAAAAAAAATTAAAAAAAAACATAGGAAGGAGGAAGAGTTGACAAATGCCAAGAAATGGCTAGAACAGGCGTACAAAAGACAAGCAAATAGTACAAAAAATAAACAAAAGAGACAAGAAGACGCAAAAGCAATGTTTGTACGAAAGGAAGATAATGAAGGAGTAATTAAAGGTAGACGGAGGCCTGATCAACCTCCCGATGCTGACGATGTACAAGGGGCGGCGGGGGGAGAAGCAGTAACCCCCCCCCCCCTATAACCAGGCCAAAAACATCAAAATCAACCCCACCAATATATCCCTCACTGGTCCCAAGAGAACTGCCTGAAGCTAAATCACTAAGACCAGCAGACAAAATAAAACCCCCAGTGAGGTACGAACCAGAGTCAATCTTTCCAGTGATAGAAGGTCTGAAAATAATGACTCAGATGCATGCTATCGTTGTGGGAAAAAAGGACATTGGTCAAAAGAATGTAGATCGAGCAGGGGAGGATACAGAGGGAGAACAAAACAATGGGGAGATAACAAAAATCCTCCCCCCTCAGCTCCTCCAGATGAGAACTGGAATCAAAAGTGACGGTCACAGACAGCTCCCAAGCCTGGCGATGCATCTCCTCTGTTGTTAGTGGATGTATACAGCGCATGGGAGGTGTTTAGTGCCATGACGGACAAACCAGAGATTACATTGGTAATAAATGGGAAAGATGTGCGTTTCCTGTGTGATTCTGGGGCCTGCAAAACTGTGCTAAGAAATAAAGTCCCAGGCCTCCAGGCCTCCAACGGGATTATTTGGGTCAAATCTGCTAATGGGGCGGTCAGCATGAAACGCATGTCAAAACCTCTGTATATACAGGATGATAAAACTGGAAAAAACACTAAAGCACCTGTAGTAATCTCGTCGGATTGTCCGATAAACCTATTAGGCAGAGATCTAATGCAGCAACTGCAAATAGGTGTCATTCCCACCTCAGAGGGAATGAAGGCCGTGCGGCTAGACGATGAGTCTGGTGAATTGTATCACATAGACAACTTCCCGAACAAAGTGTTCTATTCTCTGGATCTCAGTAACAATCCATTTACTGATATCTCTGACAAACTGCTAAGAGCAGCCAAAAGCTCCCTAACTGAAGAGCATGACGACATGGAGACAGATCAGCTACATGTAACTATGAACATAGCACTAAAACCAGATGCTAAGTATCGAGAGAAACTGTTTGCTTTGCAGACAGTCGAACTTAAAGTGCCATATTTGTACTCTGATAAGAAAACAGTTGCAGTAGCTGATGTGATCCTCCCTCGCGAAGCAAAGTCGTTATTCTACATGGGATGGACGCCACACATCTCTCTCTCCAAATCACCAGATATGGAGTGGAAAGACTTAGGTCAAATGGCTACCAGAGCCGCACGAGCCTCAGACTATAGAGAAATTGACAACGATGGGTGGAGTTACAGCCCATCTGCACAGATGTACAGAAAAACTTTAGAATGGAGCACCACTGCAGTCCCCGGACTGCATGATGTCTCTAGGTGACTAGTTTCTGCGTTTTTAACTGAAGAAGAAGAGAAACATCTAAAATACCTGCCTGCCTCACTGTGGACGAAAGGGCCTGAAGATGTCGGGTTAATGACAACAGCCGCTCCAGTAAAAATTAAACCAAAATCTGATTGGAGACCAAGGGTCAGACAATACCCTTTAAAAGCCGAAGCCCTTACAGGCATCCAACCCGTAATTACACAATTACTGGATGCTGGCGTGATAAGAGAGTGTCCCGACTCACCCTGTAACACACCCATCTTCCCAGTGAAAAAGGCAGATGGTACTAATTGGCGAATGGTGCAGGATCTCAGACAAATAAACGAAGCTGTGCAATCTCGCGCTCCTCTAGTGCCGGATCCGCACACTCTGTTAAACACTCTGCACCCAAGAAACAAATTTTATACTGTCATCGACCTGAGTAATGCATTTTTCTCTATACCTGTGCATCCTGACTCACAATTCTGGTTCGCCTTCACATATGCAGGAAGGTCATACACATATACTAGGTTGCCCCAAGGATATTGTGACAGCCCCACAGTATTCACGCAAGCAATAAATAACTGTTTGTCTACCTTTAATCCACCAAAAGGAAGCCAAATAATTGTATATGTGGATGACATTCTTGTAGCCTCACCGTGCAAAGACAGCTGCACTGCAGACTCTCTCGCCCTGCTGCAACATCTCTCAAAAACTGGAAACAAAGTGAAAAAGCAAAAGTTGCAGTGGGTGAAAGAACAAGTTCAATATTTAGGCTACACTCTCAGCGCTCAAGGACGCGAGATACAGGAAGCACGAAAACATGCGATAGCAGACGTCCCAAAACCACAAAACAAAAAACAAATGATGACCTTTCTGGGACTGTGTAACTACTGCCGAGCATGGATAGCTTCATATGCTGAGAAAACACAGCCACTATTGAACCTCATCTATACTGAACCAATGTCAATGTCAGATAAAGTAAAATGGACTGAGGAAGCCACACACTCCTTAGAAAAATTAAAAAAGGAGTTAATGTCAGCTACAGTGCTTTCTCTTCCTGACTACGAGAAGCCGTTCACTCAAACAGTGGACTGCAGACAGGGGTTTATGACATCTGTACTGTTACAGCAACACGGGGGAAAAATGAAACCCGTCCTTCCACAAAGCTTATTTAAAGCTGCAGCAATATTGAGCCATGGGCCTTGCCATGTCTCAACAGGAGGGATGATAGACCTAGTACATCAACACTTTACTACTTATGGCTTTAACACCTTCTCAAAAAATTTCTGCAGATCATGTGTGATATGCATAAAACACAACCCACAGGGCAATCTAAGACCAAAGCGAGGACAATTTCCCGCACCAAAATACCCGTTCCAAACCCTGCACATGGATTTCATCGAACTAAATCAGAGTGGGCCTTACAAGTACTGTCTAGTGATAGTGGATGCGTTTTCCAGATGGGTAGAAATATTCCCATCCAAACATGCAGATGCGCTAACAGTAGCAAAAGCTCTATGCAAAAGCATAGTGCCACAACATGGCATCCCAGAAACACTATACAGTGACAATGGTCCCCATTTCGTGAACAAAATAGTGCAACAGATGGCTAAACACCTACAGAGAGAGGATTAACACCATTTGAAATAGTGAATGGCAGAGCCTTTAAACTGCCATCCTTCTCTCCAGACATACAGAAAGCTGACGAAGAAACAACGTTAGCTGAACACATGAGGAAACTGTTTAAAGAGCAACAAGTATCAAATGCAAATTTACTGCCTTCTGATTCTCTTCCCCTCTCACAGAATGCCCAGAAGGTGAAACCAGGCGACTGGGTGTTCGTGAAAGTCATAAAGAGGAAGTGCTGGTCCAGTCCACGCTGGGACGGACCATATCAAGTGTTATTGACCACGCCAACGGCAGTCAAGATTGCAGAGAGAACTACGTGGATCCACCTCAGCCATTGTAAACTGCAACCGTTCCCTGACTCACCGGAGTAGTGGGGAAGTCTGGGCTACAAAGGGGCTCTGTTGTATAGAAACACGAGTGTCTCAAACCCAGTGAAGAAACCAACTGATCCCTACTCTAATAGGAGTCACCAGAGTGTACGATGCAGAACATGGAGATGGACAATCCAGAGGATCCAACCCGACGCCGCCGACGTGGACAGAGAGGGAGAGGGAGAGGACGACGATGCCGCATGTGGTGCAGAGAGTTATGGTGTAGTGTGATGTTTCTTGCACTACTCTTATTAGGATTCTTGGTGTGGTGGCTCCTGCGAAAAGAAAAAGAAAAGCCTCCAGTCGGACGACGGGAGCTGTCAGGTGAGCACGCACGCCACACCCACTACCCACATGGATTTGCCACCAATGAATGGTGGAGCTTCATGAACACCACCGCTCACCTAAACAACAGGACGAACTGCTATGTCTGCACACACATGCCAGTATCCACTGCTGAACATCACCTGGAGTGACTCCCCCGTCAGAGGACCTGAAAACTGCTCGGGGAGCACAGACTTACTAGCATGGCCACAGATAAGCGAACCCTTGCCAGGGTTAGTTTATCTAAACAGACTCCAACCACGACAGCTGAACAAGTGTGTGCAAGGAAATGGAACTGTGAAAGTGGGGACTCTTCCAGTCACCCCCATCACCGTCACCGCAGCAGGCGCAGTTTGAACCTCGGGCTTAAGGACGTCCCCCGGGCATATCGCATCTGGTCAGGAGGAGCCAAATTCGGCCAGAGCCTGGTCCCAATGGTGGGACTAGGATACGTACGTGACCACGTTGAAATCAACAGATATGCCCTGCTGAGACACATCAACACCACTCTAAGCCTGGGCAGCTCACTGGCCAAGGAACAAAGGAGTATACGTGACATGGTGATGCAACATCGGATCGTGCTGGACCTATTGACAGCCTCACAGGGAGGAGTGTGTGCAATCGTGGGAGAGACATGCTGCACTTACATCCCTGATGGACTCAGTGATGG
This sequence comes from Pagrus pagrus, assembly GCF_965226575.1. NCBI lineage: Eukaryota > Metazoa > Chordata > Actinopteri > Spariformes > Sparidae > Pagrus > Pagrus pagrus. The sequence continues at coordinate 8,364,275 of NC_140197.1, forward strand.
AGGAGACATTCACCGAGCTTTGCAAAATCTGACCGACCTCCAGCGATATGTGTTGAACAATACCCCAGGAGCGACCCCTTCTATGGACTGGTTCTCAGGATTTTTCTCTGGGAATTGGTGGCACATACTGCTTAAAGCACTGGCTCCTGTTTTGGTGATCCTGGTATTGTTCTGTCTATTTGCTTCATGTGTTATTCCCTGCCTGTGTTCCATGTTTGAGAAGATGATTGCTAGAAGTTTTGTACAGATGCAGCTACTAGCACAAGGACTTGAGGCCCAATATGAGCTACTTAATCTAGCTGAGACGAATGGATGTGAGTATGAGGATGATTGCACTGCTGTGTGACATGTGGGAGTAAGAAAGTATCACTCTGAACAAGCATAATGACGGTCTTACTTAAAGCATGATACATGACAAGTAAGTCTCTGATGAAACAGCATGTTCAAAACTGATAAACAGGAGGGAAATGTTGGAATTATATGTGAATAAATATATTATCAGTTTTTGATTAGCTAAATCTTGTGCTAAATCTTATGCTATTCTGTTATGCTGAAATCTGTGGAGAGCTTGACCACAGGACATTTACATATCTGCCACTTTCACCTAGCAACAAGTTACTCAACAAGTTGTTCTCTGTGTTCTGTGTTACACCAATGATATACGATCACGCCCAGTTGTCTGTGAATAAAAGTTATGCACGGGGGAGAGCTCGTTGGAAGACTGCTGATCAGACTCTACAGTGCTGACACCTGTACTTCCCCTTTGCAAAGAAAGACAAACTCTGAGTCCGTGTCTGTTTGTGTGTATTTTATTAGTGTTAAACCTAACAATTTCTATGAGTAACAGGGGAGTTGTTGTGTTTACAGACACAGATAAGAACCGTAATATTGAGACACTACACTGTATGGCCAGTGAGGGCGCTGTAAGATTGTGATAGTGGATTAAGACTGGATAGAAGAAGGAGACGAAGGGGAGTTAAGAAAGCGATGCTACGAGATGTACATGTACCCTGCTACTAAGAGTTCAGTAAAGTACTAAACTGTTCGTCTGGCTCCTCTATTTGACTCACCTACACCACATATAGGATATCCTGCCTGGTCTTTACTGGTTTTATCTATTGTGATGGAGCATTTTCAGTAAAGTAAAACAATGCAGCCCTTTCTTTTACTGCTTTCGCTAGTGGAAGCGGCAATCTTAAAAAATGTATTTTGTAACCAGTTAACATCTATTCTGCATAAATGTGACTCATGTATGAGGGCCGCATCAATATTCTTTCTTCTTGAATAGTATTTGTTGGTTTATCAGTGTTTTAGATATCACAAATTTAATCTTTAAGATTTTTGTTTATAACTGCTTCCTCTTCAGGGTAAGCTCTTGTGGCCTGTCAGGAAAAAGCTGTGAAGCTCTGGCCTCGGTTGTCACCCTCCAGCCCTCGAGCTTGCGAGTGCTGGATTTGACCAACAACAACCTAGAGGATTCAGGAGCGAAGTTCCTTTCTGCTGGACTACAGAGTCCACACTGTACTCTGGAATGTCTCAGGTCAGCAGAGTGACATGTGTGGTATCTTTAGAGACTGTAGTTTTATTTTGCAAGATTAACAAGATTTTACAATTATATTTTAAATAGTTACCTGTCTTTTATCATCATCATTAATTCTCATCCAGGTTGAGTCACTGTTTGCTGTCAGAGAGAAGCTGTGAAACTCTGGCCTCAGCTCTCAGCTCTCAGCCCTCCAGTTTGAAAGAGTTGGACCTGAGTACCAACGACCTGCAGGATTCAGGAGTGAAGCTTCTTTCTGTCGGACTTGAGAGTCCTCAGTGTAGACTGGAAACTCTCAGGTTTGATTCCCATTTACACATAAAGCATCCCTCACATACATCACTGTTCATAAGTTTGGAATCATCTGTTACACTGATGTTTTTCTTCTTTTCTGCAATAATGGCTGTTTGAACATAGAAGAAAACTATCATTCAGACACCAAATGTACTCTACATAGCCAACAGTCAGTAAAAGCCTGACCATCACAGCCATAACAGCTTGTTGGACATCTAATCCTAAAAATGTTTTCAATTCAATTCAGTTAAGGAGTCAAAGTCAGGCTTATTTGACAAGTTTAAAACCTGGATATACCTGCATGATAACCTCCCAGGTTATCTGGCCCCTATTGGTTTATAAGGTCTTTATGTCCATAATCAAGGGCTTTCAGAGGAGGGTCAGCAGGCCAGGCTCGAATTCAAGTCTATCAGGCTGGTATTGAGATCAGGACAGGGTGGAAGTGGAGGGAAGCAGATACTGTCTTCAAGTTGCATCTAAAGCACAGGGTGCTGGTGGTGAAGTATCTTTTGGAAGGTCTTGCCAATATAGCAGATCAACACCTTGCTACAGTAAGCCACAGAGAAAGAATAGGAGGTTGCTCAGTATGAGGTGTAAGCATATGTTGAGAAGGAGAGAGAGCCAGCTGGATAGTTGGGATGCTGCAGCATAAAGCCTGGACAAAATGGGAGCAAGCACTCTCATGGACTAATGTGTTGAGCTTTAGAAGTTCAGGCCCCATCAAATAAAAAAATCAGTTTCTGAGTCTAAGTACCAAGTAGGAGCAGCTCAAAATCCCTTGGCTAGGGGTGCTACTGCTGACGCCTTGACCAAGTCCTGAAGGCCCACTGAAGAACACCATTGCTTTTGGCTAGGGAAAAGCCATCATCAGCTGCCAGGGCTCACCTTCTCTTCGTCTGCTAGCAATGGCTGACTGGGAGCAGCAAGTTGACAAGGAACCAACTTAAGTTCCCAGAAACAGTTGCCAAAACATCACTAAGGCCAGAAATTGTGCTGATCTATAAATCATTGTGTTGAAATCCTCAAAGCAGATAATTCTCTTACAGGCTGGACACACTGGCTGCATGAGCAGCGTGTGACAGAACATCTTGCTATTCATTTCGGCAACCATGTTAACAGGTTAGAGCAGCCACATTGTCTGCGTGACTGGTTTGTGTCATGTGCGTGTCAAGTGAGGCTGCAGCAGTGCGTCACTTAGAGATTCAGAGGCCTATTTTTACTGCGACACGCATGCAGTTCTCTGCAAAAATAGATACGAAAATGACCTATAGATAATCATATCAACATGACACCAGTGTTACACTACAGTCTTTTACTAGTTCTCAGTGACCCTAGATTATTATTGAACCACAATGGTGGAATAAGGCTCTAAGTATTTCAGGAACCAGCTTTTCTTTGGGCCCTCTGCAGTTTACTCTGTGGTCAAACTGAATAAATATAAACACTTTAACATTGGTAACCGTAGATTAACCTATTTCTATTTTGAAGTTTTGAAGTTTTAAACAACACCCCCTGTTATATTCAGCTTGTTATGGGCAGTATTGTCCTCATGGCAGTGAAAGAGGGACCTGTTCCTGTTTGAATCTACATAGAATTTGATGCTCAATCACATGCAGGAACACATCAAGGCCACCTTCAGTCACTGCATGGCCACAGGGTGGCAAGAAAATCAACAGCTTAGGTCAAAGAGAGAACAAGAAAAATGGGGAAGTGGTTAGCTGTGAAGAAGCACATTTAGAGGAGAGAAGCCCAGAAGGAAAGTGCCACTAAATGCTGTAAAATTACAGATATCTTTACACTAGGGGGCATGGCTGCTGTTTCAAAAAAGGAATATAGCAGGGCTGCCTTCTGCATATCATATCACAACTACATTAACCAACAAAATGTTGTGTGCAAAAAATAATAATAATTGTCTTAAAGCTTGGGTGGGTAAAACTGTGGAAACCAGCAAAAGCAAGGTAAACTTTAAAAGTATCCAACAGAAAACATCCCACCCCCTATCACCAGCTCTGCTCGGCTTAGGTGCTGTGTGCTTTATGCTAACGTTAGCTGCGCCAGGAGTATGTTGCTGCCCCAGCAGCTCTTTTACTGGGCTCAGGGGTTCTTTAGTTGTTGTACTCCGTTACAGCCTGAACAATAGTTCTTTGGCACAGGGGCTGTGTGCTCAGAGTTATCAAGAATTATCAAGCAATATTTTCATAATGAACGTAAACAACAAACATGGCTATTATTAGTATTCACTGCTGTCAAGCTATTTTGTTAGTCCCTTTTCTGCCATTCTTGTGCCACTAGCTTGCTATAGCTTTAGCAATACATTGGTCTAGCCCTAAGGAACACCGGTCATACACAATAAGTGCAGAGTGCAAACGGTAGAGTGCATGCAGGCAGGTGAGTATATTTTATATAGGCTGAATAAGATGATTGGATGAGCTTATTAGAGTCCTGCAACTGCCAGAGTTGCTATTTTTTTCTCTGTTGTTTGTCAGGGCATTTGGTTTACTGATTGCTGTCAAGATTTAAGAGATTTTCTACAAATATAACAAAAATGCTTTTAGAATAACTTTCCAACCCTAACGTCAGTATCAAACAACACATTTCTAGTTTTTCTAGCTTGTTATGGGCAGTATTGTACACTTGACACTGAAACAAGAATCTGTTCCTGTTTGAATCTGCAAAGACTTTGATGCTTAGCCTCCATCCTTTACCAGTGACTGGTGACTGTATTCTTATTTAACTGCTGCTCATAGGTATCTTTGTTTCTTTCTGCCCTTTTGATTGTCAGTCTTTATGGATCACTGTACAGCATTTGATTCTCCTTGTCCACATTTTTTTTTTCTGTTGTTGTTGTTTTTGCAAACCATTACAATATAACCTCTATTTACAAAGATGACTTTCTACAACCTCAAAGCATGAAAGACCGTTCAAAAATGTGGTAAACAACAAATAACTAACTATGCATCAATGTTAATAGGCTGTCAGGCTGCCTGGTCACAGAGGAAGGCTGTTGTTCTCTGGCCTCAGCTCTGAGCTCCAACCCTCCCATCTGAGACAGCTGGATCTGAGCTACAATCATCCAGGAGACACAGGGGTGACACTCCTCTCTGCTCGACGGAAGGATCCACAGTGGAGACTGGACAATCTAAAGTATGGCTCATTGAGGGCAGATAGCTTACACCTGTTCTTTGACAGGGGCAGAGAAATATTGAAATATAATTCAGTTATTACATGTAACAATTATTACAAGTGATTTTAAATTGGGAAAAATGATTGCACTGAAATCAATAGACAAACCTTTGTGGAAAAAACTGTCAAATGGTAAAGTTATTGCTTATACTGTGACTTTGGTGAGAACAGTGTTATAACTGATATAAATGTCTGCAAAAACTACTAAAATTAGATTCAATGCAAAAGTTAAGCACAGATTTGAACTACATTTTGAAAATTATTCTTAATGGATATTTTATCATTTTATTTTTTACAGCCGAAGACATGATCACAATTGGTGCAAAACACAATAACGTTGCAGAAAACACAATAATAGTTTAGAAAACATAACAACAAAACCAAAACCCAGCATGTCAGACAAACCTTTGGGGAGAAAACAAAGTGTATAATTATTGCTAATATACTGTGACTTTGGTGAGAACAGTGTTATAACTGATAGAAAGGTCTGCAACAACTTATATAATAAAAGTCTGGGTTGTTTGGCATTAATTTGAACTCCTGTTGGAAGATTTTTTTCTGATGAAGGATATGTAATGCTCTTATTCATACAGTCACAGACAGTATTATGGATGCCCTAAAGGGGAAATACGAATATTTGTAAGAAAACAACAAAACCATAAAACAGCATCGTAGAAAACACAACATCAAATCTAAAAACCCAACAGTATGTTGTTATGTTTTTTGAAATGGTTTGTTTTCTGTTTTGCTGTTGTGCTTCAAGAAATGTTGTTGTGTTTTCTGTAATGTTGTTGTGTTTTGTGGAACACTGTTTCTTAGTTGTCATTGTGTCTGCACCTCAGGGCCTCTGTAAATTGGTTTTGGTCCTTTTCCCATTCTTTCAGAGTGGACCATGGTGGAGAGCAGAGGTTACAACGTAGCCTGCAGAAGTGTACGTATTTTAGTGACTACAAGTGACTGTATAAAGTATAGTATATATTGCACACAAACATACAGTAAGACAAATGATGGTCTCTTCAATACATTCTGTTAAAGATAATACATTCTACGTTCTATTGCTTTATCATGTCTTATTCTTTCCATCAGATGCCTGTGAACTCACACTGGACCCAAACACAGCCCACAGACGGCTTAAACTGTCTGAGGACAACAAACGGGGGGAATGTTTGGATGGGGAAGAGGAACAGTCTTGTTGCGTTCATCCAGAGAGATTTAATTGCTGCAAACAGGTGCTGTGCAGAAACAGTTTGACTGGTCGCTGTTACTGGGAAATTGAGACTAAGGGAAAGTTTGATTTTGCAGTGACTTACCGAGGAATCAGCAGAAGAGGAAGTGGTGATGACTGCAAATTTGGGGGGAAATGACAAGTCCTGGAGTCTGCAGTTATACCCTTCGGCCTCTCTTTATCACAATAACACAGCAACAGAGATATGTAGCCCGAGCAAAGACAGTAACAAAGTAGCAGTGTATCTGGACTGGCCTGCTGGCTCTCTGTCCTTCTACACAGTCCAATCTGACACACTGGAACATGTCCACACTGTCTACTCCAGATTCACTGAACCCCTTTACCTTGGGTTTGAATTTAGTGGTTATCATTATGACACTGATAACTGTATTGTGCTTCACTAGTCTCTCTGAGTCAGAAAGACAGTGAGTGCAGAATTCTGATATATTTCTGTTTTCCGCTATAAACATATTGATTTAGAAATAAAATACCCACTTCAGGGTGACCTTTGAGGATATTAGGTTTGCATCATTCAGTAAATGAATACAAATCCACTATAGCAAAGAAATAGTGACAGATGAGTCAGTGAGATAAAACACTGGATTACTTGCACATGGAAAGATAAACTGAATCCAGCACATAAATGACAGACTCTGCCACTAACAATGAAAATTACTACAGTGGTAGTTTCTGAATATACATACATTACACGTTTAATTGCAGAAAAAAACAGTAACCATGAACATTTTAAAAACTAGGGACCTTGCAACCTTTCTAGCTTCAAACAGTGGGGAGCTCATTTTCCCCTGAGAACAGGTTGCTTACTCAGCTATTGGAAAAATATTAGTATGAATATAAATTTTAAAAACAAAACATTTCTGGATTTTCATTATTTCTTCATTAATATTGAACATATTCAAATAATGAGTTTTAATTTCTTCTCCAAAACTACATAGTGCCCCTCTAAGTGTCAGAACTCTAAGATTGAAAGTGAGTGTGATTTAGGTAGAGTTGGGGCTGTAGTAGGGCTGCACGATTATGGCCAAAATGATAATCACGATTATTTTTATCAATATAGAAATCACGATTATTAATCACGATTATTCATTATGTTAGGTAAAACATATCTTTTTATTGCACTTTCTTTTTTAAACAAACCGTATGTGAACAAGGCTTCAAATTGAAACTTAAAATAATAATAAATCATAAATAATAAAATAAAATGTACCCAAGACAAAGGGCAAAAAATAAATATGCCATTGCAGAGTGCAATCATAAAGTGCAAACAAATGAAAAAAATGAAGCTTATGCAGAAAAGGCACATGCTACAGGCCTACAGATTTTTGGAGAGAAACACCAGCCTGTCAAAATGTTCTGGCTTCAGAGCCGCCACTGGGGTAGGTGTAAACATGTGACGTGATGTGACGTGACGTGAAGCACGAAGTTGGGCAGTGAACAGTGACAACGAATTTGTCTTCAAAATAAGAGCTTTACATTGCACCCCATTGGATTTTAGAACTGTTTTTTAGCGGGGAGCTTTTAATTTGAAAGTAGCGACCGTTCGTAGCTTGCCGCTACACAACAAGCTGACAGCAGCTACTAGCTGTTTGGTTGTGTCCGCTAGCTGTCAGCTACAGAGACCGAGGAGACGCTAGCATCTCCCGGATCTCAGCGGCTTTCCAGTTGCTCATCTTGACACCCGCGGATGAAGTGATGGACTGATTGCTGTGATCAGCTGATACTGTCTGCTTTCGACATTGCGTCTCAGTCTCAGTCTCACTCTCACTCTCACTCTCACACTTGAATATAATTTTAGGCTGCTGCAGGGTGCGCTCACTTGCTATTTAGGCAGCTTAATGAAGCCCTAACCTTTCGTTTGCCCCCTGGTGGTTGGCTGACTATAGACGGGTTTCTGTGCAACGTCATCGCACATTTGCGCGCGCAGCCAGGGGGCAGAAAGCGGAGCATGTCTCATTTGTTTACCAGTGGAGTCAGCGGAGAAAGAAAATGACAAGGAGCTGTTGTGCTGTAAACTGCACGAATCAGCAAAAGGATGGATGGAAACTGTTTAATAACCCGAGGGGATCTCATCCTTTTGCCAAGAGAAGAAGAAGATTGTGGGTCCAGTGCACGTACACCCAGGCATCATAAGGTTTTGCCTTTACTCCCTGTCTCTGGCTGGGCAGGACACCTGCCCTCAAAGCGCAAAAACCCTGAACTCGTGTCATAAAATTTTAAGTTTTGCACATGACCACAAAGTACATAATTATACGCGTCTAAAGATTTGTATGCACGCAAACTGTCCTTAGTGTAGCCTACACACTAGGCTTCTCAATTAGATAATTGTATATGTCGGGCCATATAATAGCTGGCCATTTGGACATATCTGAAATCCATTCCTCACTCGGAATATTTTATGGGTCTGGTAATTTCTCACCAGTACTGAGGACCAGTTTGTTCAGGTAATCGGTGCAGTCTGAGCTGCTGAGGCTGTTGATATAACTGGTCTGAGCCATCTCTGTCAAACCCTAGCTAGCGAGCTGTCAGACCTGTAGTGTAAAGTATATTTACCGATATTGGCGGGGGTTTTTTCTTTCTAAATGTTGGCAGGCCATAAAGTAGCCTTGTTGTAAACATTTTTACTTTGACTTTGTTAACGTTCACTAACATTGCCACCCTGCTCCTGATATTGTAGACATCCAAAACAGCCGTCACAACCTGGTAAGTTGAGTGAAATTCATGGACATTTCAGCAAGTGTTTTTCTGATTTGTGATGCAATGAAAGACAAAGTGATCTTTCAATGAAATGACATTTTATTGCAATTGTGTCAGGGAGAACTTACAAACAATACGGCATCTACATTGATATCAGTTCACTCCGAAGCAGTCTTTTGCCCCCTGGTTGCGCGCTCACCTAGTATTGTTTGTACACAAGAAACCCGTCTATTGGGTTGAGAAAGTGCTTGATTTGATATGCAACAGAGCCCGCTTTTTAAATGTTAATATCGCGACGATCATCTTAATTTAATCGTGGCAGCCAAAATCGTGATCGTGATTGAAATTCGATTAATTGTGCAGCCCTAGGCTGTAGGTAATATTACAGCACCGTTTATGTTTTGTAAAACTAATAAGATAAAGCAGATAACTGAAATCAATATATGAATGTGTTATTCAGTAGATTGATAACTCGAAAGAAATTGTTGAGTATGTCTTCCTGCTGTTTGTCTTCAGTTATGGAATTGTACTGCTTTTAAAAAGATATGATATGTAATGACATGTAAGATTTCTGCAATAAATCTTGAATAACTAGACCATTGTTATATATTTTGAATATTTGTTGTGTATGTAACCAATATGTCTGAACAGTCATTGTAAAACGTAATTGATCAGAATAGGTATATCAGTATTAGAATAATTACTCCCTCTGTTATTCTCGTCCATTGGCGCACCCTAGTGGTGTAATTGAGAGAGGGAAGTAAGACTGCATATTGACGTGTTTTTTTTTCGTCGAGAGAGAGAGAAAGAGAGACCGACACAATCACAAGGCAGTGCCAGCAGGCAGCTCCCGTGTAAGAAATTAGATAAGACAATAAATTGATAGAGTAGAAACTAACTAAGATAACTAAGAGGACATTCTTGGAAGCTGGAGAGAAGAGTGACACAACAGCCAAGGAGCTGCCGACCCGTTCAAACGGCGTGTTTATCGTGTATCCCGGTGAGTTAGCTTCTAGCTTAGCCGCTAATTAGCACTCTGGCTGTTGCTAACCTCGACAATTGCTGTTTATTTTATGTTAAAAAACCAGTCGGGATAAGCTCATAACCTGATTAAGATATTAATGGTGTGATTGTATGTGTGATTTCATGGATACTGTGCACCTTAAAAAGAAAATGTGAAGTTGATATCTTATTCAGCTAACTCAAGGGTGAACCACATGAATGCTACATATAGCTGATCCTTTTGTTGTTATGTTCCCGGTAAGCTAGTTCATTTAACCGGACATACAAGGTTAAGTTCATATCTAAAATGTGTAAGTGAAATGTTGTTAAAATGTATGGTTGTTGAGATGTACGTAATGTTAGTTGTAATGATGGAGAAACACTAGTGAACTGTTGAAGTGGATAACTAAGTGATTGCTCTGCACGTTTTGTGCAGGCTGTTTTTTTTTGTTGAGACTATTCCACGGACAGAAGTGTGCTGCTCGAGTCGCCATCATCCTATTGCCTCCTGATCTTCACCCATCATCTCCACCTCCTCACCTCTCTTTGGATTCATCTTCATCATCTTCATTCCCCATTCCCATTACTCACCAGATTCCCCCTGCTTCATCCTTTTCCATCTTCGTGGAAATCGGGACGGACAGTTTTCCCTACTAAGGGTGGTGGTAGGAACTTCATTGCACTCAAAAAGAGATTCATGAAAGGGTTTAACTCATCTAAAGACTGATTCAATATAGGAACACACTTTTTTTATTTTATTGAGAGACTATTTCATTTTGAGACTGTTGGTTAGTTGTTGTTTGGTTGAATCACAGCATTTCATAACTGTGTGTGAAGTACACTGGGTTTGAACCATATAGCCTATATAAATTTGTTGCACTATTGAATGAATGAATAAGCCATATTAGGTTTTTTTCTGGAAAGAATTGATTTATAAATAGCAAAAATAATTGATTTGTATCATTTTAATTTGGAATTGGCTACAGCTGTTGGTTTTGTGTTTCAAGCCCAAATGTGTGTATAATTTCAATGACTCCTGTAACAGAATGGAGTGTGTGTTGCCATAACTGAACGAACATATGCAAAGTTATTGTTTTACTGACAGGAGATAAGAACAAATAATACATTACAGTTAAACATAAAAGTATTTGGTTGTTGGTGTGAATTATTATTTAGGGAGGGATTAAAATAATTCATTTTGTACATCACTGTTTCATCCTGCACCAGTCTCCTCTTAGAACCTAGACAATTGGATCCACCCTTTAAACTTGGCTATCCGTGCCAAGTGGGTTACATGTACATTACATTATCACAAATATTTCCAACAATGTTCAAACCCAGAAGAATCCATCAGTTACTGAAGATAACGCTGCATTTCATTCGGTCGCCTGTTGTGATAACGTCCAGGACAGTGTCACAAAGGGAGGAAGGAAGATGGCAAATGAGACTCGACATGACATGAGTCAAAAGTAAAACATTACCATGTCCATTTGTGCCTGAGTCATGTCAGATGAGTTTTTATCAGCAGTGGTTGTTTGATGTGTTCACAATAATTTTTGTGTTTATTGGCCCCAAACAGCTAGATTACTGTACATGCACTTTTTAATCCCAAATGTTAAAAAGTAATCTCTCAGCTCTCCTTCCATTGTAAGTGGCTCCAGATAAGAGCAGAATCCAACAAGAATCCAGATGTTTGTTCCTCCAGAAGGTCTGGCTCTACAGCTGACTAGTGGTGCAACGGATCATCATTGATCCGTGATCCGTTCGGATCAATATCTTTGGTTCGGCACACACGTGATCCGCGGATTGATTTATGAAAAAAAAATGCGAGCTGAGGAACGGAGGAGCTTGAACGCCCCGCGTCATTTAAATCCCCTGTATGGGAGCATTTTGGCTTCCCTGTCAAATATAATGATGAAGGAAAGAGGTCAGGGCCGTAGCCACCATTGAGGACACCGAGGTCATGTCCTCTGTACTTTTTTCCTCAAGTTTCGTTTCATTAAAACCGAAAGTAAACACAGTCGCGACGTGACTGCAGGTCTATTTTTAGAACGGCAATTAAATGAATCGGTGCAAAGATTCAGCGTAGTGTAAGAGGCTGCATCAATCCAAGTTATCATTTGTTGCAGCAAGAAAGGCAGAGGATGATCAGGCAAAGAGGAGGAAAGGTGAGAATTGTAATAAGCTAAGAGAGTGAGAAAAATAGTGAACGAGCCTACAGATGCAACAGATAGCCAATAGAGATGCTGAACTGTAACCTACTGTAAATGTAACCTAGGCTGAAAAATGAAAGGACATGCAATGAATCAGAATATTTTAAGGCCATGTTCAGTCACAGTATGAATTATCCATCAATAATATTATTTGGATGTTTGGATGGATAAGTAATAATGTGACTAAACATGGCATTAAAATATTAGGTCAAATTATAGTTATCATGACTCAGTAGTTTACTTAGACTTTTCATTTTAAAAATTCAACAGAGGATGAGACAGGAGAGAGAGATGAAGAGGTTGAAGGGACAGAGACAGGAGGAGAGGAGAGAGAATTACATAATAAACGAAAGACAGTTATGTTTATTTGTCTTGTCTTTTTTTTTTTGCTGATCCGAAAAATGATCCGATCCGAGAAACGATCCGAACCGTGAGTTTTTTGATCCGTTACAGCTGACTGTCTCCTTCAGCATTTAAATATAGTGTGACTTACTGAATGAAATTGGATTAATGATTTAATTGAATGAATTATTTATTTAATTTAATGAAAATTGTTTCAGGAAAACAAATAACAGGCAACAGACAAAGGAGTGGCAAAAAGGTTTACTATGTTAGAAAGTTTGTGTGAGAAATGAAATATCCGGAGAAAGAACCAGACGGACTTGGAGGAAGTCGCTGCTTTTGTGGAGGGGGAAATGGCTGGAACTGGTCAACTGCAGGGTTATCGGTGGATGCATCAGCGGGCCATTCAGAGGGGTTTCGTGGTGTCTCAAGAAACAATCCGACTGATAATTAAGATTCTGAATCCAGAGGGAGTCAAGCTCCGGCGAGCACGGCGTCGCCGACGCAGTAACATCTGCATGTCCCTGATGTGTCCATTTTCCGTACCTGGGTCGGCCCTCAGCCGCTGTGGACAGCCTCCAATGCGCATCACAGTATTTATGAAGTATTCAGCTATTACCTTGGGGTTGCTGTTAGTTGTATATGCCTCCATCCACATTATGTGGCGACTAAATCTGTCAATGCAGCCGTTAATAGCAATGCCATAGGGCTTTAGTTTATCATAAGAATCCATGTGCCATAAGGCGTTGGGGCCTCTGCAGGTGTGCTCGCCGGAACTCGACTCCCTCTGGATTCAGAATCTTAATTATCAGTCGGATTGTTTCTTGAGACACCACGAAACCCCTCTGAATGGCCCGCTGATGCATCCACCGATAACCCTGCAGTTGACCAGTTCCAGCAATTTCCCCCTCCACAAAAGCAGCGACTTCCTCCAAGTCCGTCTGGTTCTTTCTCCGGAAAAGATGCATTTTCTTGAATATTCTTTTTAAAGTCCTAATACTTATGATATGATGCTGATGTGCCAAAAGATTAAGTATCTCCTTGTTTGTGAAACCTATCCTAAAGTACAACTCCACGAAATCTTCCACGGCCCTCATTTTACCAACTGTCTTCCTCTAAAACAACAGGTTAGAATATTATGACTTTTTTCTCATAAAGTTATGACTTTATTCTCGTAATATTATGACTTTATTCTCGTAAATTACGACTTCATTCTCGAAGTTTGTGATTCCCCCCCTCCCCCTCAATGTGGCCCTAATACTCCGTCGTAATATTTTAACAACAATTGTCATGCATTCAAAAAGAACAATGTAAAGGGGAGCCTAATCAGGGCTGAGGCCTACTGGTGGGGGAAGAGCTAGTGGAAAGGAAGGCGATTTCATCAAAAATAAATGAATTAAAGAAAAACAGGGGGTTCACCCAGGCACACGTGGCAGTCACACACACTGATATAACCGAAAACCAAGGAGGCACAGCACACAAGGAGAGAGACACCACCACCCACGTCACCAGCACCGCCACCAATCTGCAGCCACTGAGAAGGAAAACAAAGACAAAAAAAGTTTCAAACAAAACAATTAATCCAAAATTTACAACAACAAAATATACAACTTAGAGCAAGGGACAGCTCATAAGATAACTAAGCTAAACACAATAGCCTAAACAGAATCAATTTACTTAATCAAAACAACAAATAAAGAAAACGAATTAAATTATCCCAAAATAAAGGGATTAAGTCTTCAAGCATTCAATTAAAAAGGGAGAGGACTAAACAGTTTAAGAACGTGGCGTCGGCAGTCCACCACACAAATCGGCTGTAGACAAGCCACAGAGCAGCGCCACCAGGCAGCACAGAGCCGCAGAAAGAGGCAGCATTAAATAGACTGCAGCAGGAGGCAAAGTCCAACCACGCCGGCCGCAGAGTTAATGTCCGACCAGACAGCCGATAACACAACAGCGGAGATAAAATAGAGACAAAGCAGCAGCAGTCTCAATCAGCTGGTGGTGGCTCACGCATTCACCACCGGTGGATTTCGGCCAGCTGATGAAGGCTCCTGACGATAAACATAAAATTAGCATGGCTAGGCTACAATTACAGAGGTTTGTTGAGCGCTAGCTTTAAACTTAAACTTTATTTATATAGCACCTTTCGTACATATAACATGCAATACAAAGTGCTTTACAAGTTAAAAGTTAACTCTAAAATAGCATACCTGCTTTTAGCGTCAAACCCTGCACCGGAAGAGAGGGAGAGAGAGACCCATACGGCTGCAGACATCTACCTGTGACCACACTAGCATTAGCCACTGGATAGCACTCAGTCTAACGCAGAGAGAGGGAGAGGACACTTACCACCGCCAGAGAGAACCAGAACCAAACAGAGCACGGAGCACTCGGTCGCTGCTCTGCATTGAAACCACACATACAAAAGCTTTAAACACCAGGACACTGAGCGATGTAAAGCGAAGCAGCAGCGCAGAGCATTACCTGCACGGGCAACCACCTCTGACCCGGAAGTGATGTATAGAGAGTGAGAGCACAGGAAGGAGGTCCGTACTTATGTGCTGCCGCCCTAGTGATCAGCTGTGTACAATTACTGCCGCAAGACAACCCCATTTCTATGCTGCTACACATGTATTAAAGAGATCTGATTCATCACGCTGAGTCTACAATTCTTCTGAGATTAAGCAACTCTCAACCTCACAAAGGAGAATTTCCACTACAGTTTGTTGCAACTTCAGTGTCATTGTAGAAAGGATTGTTCTCCAAACCATGACAGCAGCATCATTTTGCACCGTTTCTGGTGATTATACAACAATAACAACAGAATTATGAATATTATATTCCAATCCTACACACTGGACATTTAAGAGAAATAGTGGGAGAGGAGGAATATTGCAACATCTTCTCATCCCCGGTCATCAAATGTCTACACTGCTTTTTCAACCAACCCACTCTGATATATCTGTAAACAAGCAATATCAAAAGGCACAGACAGACCCAAAAAAGGGCTTTAATCCCTGTCCTTTTGCCCTCTGACTGAACAAGTGAATTCAATCCAGAAAGAAAACATACTTGTCACCCAGTATAAAGACAGACAGATGGATATGGATAATATGTATAATATAATTTTGCTGCCGGTATTTTGTGGGAGAAGTAGCAGGGAAGAAGGCTGTTTATTTGATTTTTATGCTCTACCATTTTATGACTATTTGGAGAAAACTTTCAAACAAAAATAATAAATAAAATTATCCTTTACTTGCAGTAAAGTCTGTTTTTATGATCAAGCCCCAACCAGCTCCAAGTGTCCCAGTGGCAGTGTGACTTCTACATTTGTCCCCATTCCTCACTTCTTGTGGTCCCTTCTGCACCCTCACATATCAGCATGTGAGGGTGCAGACAACCCTGAATGTTTTCGACAGAGTCCTCTGCATGTGAAGGAGCACATGCTGACTTGAAGCTATTTTTTTTGTAAAAATGTTTTTACACTAGACAAGTGACAAAATGAAGTACACCGTGGATGCAGACTATTGTCCCATAATGCAATGCACAAAAGAAATGGAAGAGCTACTCATAGCTGGTAAAGATTCAAATGTCTGGTAAGTCCAATTGTTTTAAAGTTCATCTCCAACTACTGAACGAGTTGTTTGTAAAACTGACCAAAAAGTAATGTGTTCTCTTTAACTGTGTTATCCAATCTGATGTTAGTAAATGGCTCCATTGTGTGAGACTAAACTCAAACTAGATTTTTGCTGGCTATAATTTCAAGTAGAGTAAAGAATTGAAAGAATTATTTTTTTCCCCCATTTTCAAGGATGAGCAATGGGTCATTTGATGATGAAACCATAGGCAACAACATAACAGACAGACACCATTTGAATCAAAACCCTTACAGAGCAGCTTATTTTATAAAATGTTGTGATCAGGTTTATAAAAAGAGCTTTACCGCAAACTATCTGACACACAGAGAACCTGAGGCCAGAGAGCATCGTATCACAGATGTTCTGCTTAGATTCTAGGAGTAGTGTGCTCTTTACTTAAAGGGGATGTAGAGATAATAGTTCACAGAGAAGTGGGGTGGATATAAAGGCACAAAGGCAAATTCTTGCATTAGGTCTCCTTCCCTTAAACGTTAATGAGCCATGCCTTTATGATAGAGGAAGTAGCATGAAATGAATGAAGTGAAACTGGTTTGTACTGAATGCCGCAATATTTGGACAGTTTTGAATTGACTATAAGTTCATTGGAGGGCAGTGATGAAATATGTGGTTTTGGGCATTTTTTTTTCATAATGGACAGCTATCAGTGACACTGTCAGTGAATGTAAAGTAATAAGTGGGATATGGAGTCAAAGGGCAGAAGAGGAGACACTGATTTGTCTGTGTTCAGGTGTAGAAAATTGTGGGACATCCAACAGTGTATATCAGTTGAGTAGGCCGTAATTGAAGCTAGACAACTTGGGTTGGAGGTTTTGAGTGGTAGCCTACATGAAGCTGATTGTGATCAGCATAACAGTGACTCAGTTTTGTCTGAGTCATGGAAAAAAGGTTGTTGACAAACATTTTTTGTTGAAGTTTTCATTTAGTTTCCATTTATTTCATAATTAATACTGGTAATCATAGGAGCCTTTTTGGACAAGCTGCCAGTAAGACATAGCCACTTGATAGAATGTGATTTCAACAATCACAAATAAAACATTTTATTTATATATTTATTTAAATAAATTATTATATCAATTCTAAGTGTCAGAGTCCATTTTTATTGGTATCACATTGACATAAGATGCATCAAGTTGTATTAAAAAGATACTACACTCCAGTAATTGGTTCTGTCTGAACTACTAAGCTGTGTTGACACCTGAGAATCTTCACTTGATTGTAATATCAGAAATCTGGTTGAAAATTGATGATAAACAGTTGTTTGACCGTTGACAGGTGATGGCGAGAAGGGATGACGAGAAGTCTCCTATACCAGCACTGTCTACCATATAGACACTGGAGACCTTGGTACAGTATGTGTTAAATAAAGTAGAACTGAGCTATAAAAACAGAATCCTCATGTGTTGAGGTCACTTTCTGAGATTTGAAGGGGCTGCCATACTGTGTAATGTTTGATTGGTTGCCTGGTTACCCTGCTGCTTAAATGTGACGTGAGCGGAAGCAGCGGGGCAAAAGCCAACAGAGGACAGAACAGAGAGAGAGGGAACAGAGAGAGAGGGAAATGGCAGATAAGAAGGAGAGACAACTGCAAGAATTCCAGGACAAGGAAAAGGAAAGGGCTCATAGAGAAAAAATGGCCCGGTTAGAAGTGGAGAAAACCTCTGTTGGAGGTCGGAGACCTGAGCTGGGATTTGATTTAAATAGAGCTCGTGCATTCATGCCTGTGTTTGAGGAAAGTGCTGTTGATGTTTTTTTTTAAATGTTTGAAAAGGTGGCTGTGGAGTGTGAGTGGCCTGAGGAGAAGTGGCCATTACTAGTACAGAGTGTTCTGACGGGGAAGGCCCAAAGAGCTGTGGCCGCTCTGGATGTTAGAGTGGGGCTGGAATATGATGCACTCAGAAAAGCCGTTTTAGAGTCTTATGGAAGTGTTCCAGAGGCGTATAGAAGGCAGTTCAGGCAGCTCAGAAGACAGCAGGATGATTCTTATCTGGATTTATGGTGGCGACAGGAGGTGATTTTTGACCGCTGGATCAAGGCATGTGAGGCTTTTGACTACCTGAAGCTTAGGAATCTGGTCCTCTTGGAGCAATTTAAGCTAAGTGTTCCCAAGGAGGTCGATGTTTATTTGAACGAGCGTGATGTGTCAACGGCCAGGCGTGCAGCCGAGCTACCAGATAGCTATGAGGTGGCTCATGGGGGTGCCTCAGCCATGGTCAGCAGGAGGAAGGGTTTTGAGGACAGAGGGGAGGAGCGATCTCTGAGGCAGAGTGAGGGTCGGAAACTGGCGCCCCCCTGCGACTGAGAGGAGTAGTTTCCCGCGTTCAGCTCAGCTGAGAGGGCCAGCTCAAGTCCCCAACCGGCAGTCCGGAGAGCTACGTTGCTTTTGGTGTCATAAGTTGCGTCATAAGAAAACTCAGTGCCCTCGTTTGGTTAACAGGTATGGTGCAGCTAAGCCTGTGGGTCTTGTGTCTGTGGAGCAGAGGCCTGAGGAAGAGTTGCAAGGTTATGAGGGATTTATTTCTGTGGGTTCCCTGTCTGACTCGGGTGAGGGATTATCTGTGCCCATTACTATCCTGAGGGACACCGGGGCTAAGCAAACACTAATCAGGAAAGGGGTTGTTGACCTGCCCAGCTCAAGCTTTACAGGACAGTTCACTGCGGTGCTAGGAGTAGGAGGTGGTTATGAGTGGCTACCGATACATCGCCTCTACTTACGGTCTGGGTTGGTGACTGGTTTTGTGCTGGTGGCGGAAGCACCAGACCTCTCATTTAAAACCATAGACTTGGTGATGGGTAATGATGTGGCTGGAGTTAGGGTTTCGCCTGAGGTGTCTGAATGTCCTGTTGATCCTCCTGAGACTAGGGCGTTAGAGTCAGAGTTTCTTGAGGTTTTCACCGCCTGGGTGGTTACCCGTGCACAGGCTAACAAGAGAAGTGAGGAAACTAAGGTGCAGCGAGAGCCCATGGATCCTATGGTGAGTGACCTGTCTGACTCCCTGCTCAACAAGTGGCATAACAGTTTACAATCATCAGTTACAGCTGTTGAGGGAGACCCAGTGAACAGTGTGGGAGATCAGGGGCAGGAAGGAGTGGATCCCAGAGGAGGCACTGGTGAGGGGGCTGACCTGCAGATTCCACTGGATACGGTACAGCTACGGTACGGCTGCGTTACGGCTCCGGTACGATAGTGCTCCGTCGTCCTCGTCCAGCAACCCCCACCAGTTGCGTTTTGAGTCCGCCATGGCGCAGCTCCGCCGATCAGCTGGAGAAACGAAACCGAGGAATTCCCACGATAATTACATAATCACACACGACCGCAGTTATATGTATGTGTTATAAACACAACAACACGAAGTGTTCCCGACCGACGGATTAGAGGAAGAGCTCGTATTTGTGTCTTTTTTGAGGTTTTTGTGTTTGTATCAACACTGAGTGTTTTATTTTGAAAATCAACCGGATGTCTTGTTGTTGTTTCGTGTCTGACTTCCTGTCTGCTCTGTGCTAAATTCGGCTGAATTGCTGCGTTGTGTTGCGGCGTCCGCCAGAATAGAAGTCCTGCGTATCTGCTCCGCAGGGCTGTGGACTGCCGGAGCTGGGACGCAGCAGACACGCAGCGCAGCAGACCTGGTGGAAGTTAACACATAGACTAGAGTGCTACGGATCAGATCCGCCGCCGTGGCGGAGCCATAACGCAGCCGTACCGTATCCAGTGGAATCTGCGGGTGAGAGTGGGGGCAGGCGCTGAGCGTAGGAACTGAGGAGGTCCCTCTGAACCGCGAGTCACTGGTGCGCAAGCAGTGGGAGGACTCTTCGTTACAGCAAGTAAGGAAGTGCCTAAGTCAGACCTGGGCATTGTACGGCCCCCGGGCCACATACGGCCCTTTGATTGGCTCTGACCGGCCCGTGTAAGGCTAATTGGAAATTACAAAATAAGCATACTTTCTAACTTTACCTCATGCATGATCTAAAGCTGCATTGCTTTTATTTTGAAGTTGTTTTTTTTTATTCACGTAATAGACGTGCACGATTGGATCCTTGTCACAAGAGGACGTTAGCCCTCAAAATGTCCGCTAAAAAAAGAAAGGTAGATGCTGAATGCAGGGTTTTCAAAAAGAATTGGACTGCTAAGTATTTATTTACCGAAGTCAGAGGTAAAGCCGTGTGTTTAATTTGCCGGGAGCAGATCGCCGTGTTTAAGGACTACAATTTGATTCGGCATTACGAGATGAAACACGCTGAGAAATATAAAAACTTGACAAACGCTGAAAGGGCGCGGACTTCTGAAGCTTTGCTAGCTAAGCTGCAAAAGCAGCAAGGCTGTTTTACCAAACTTCACACAGCCAGGGATGCAGCAACCCAGAGCAGCTTTGTGATATCCCACAAAATCGCCAAATACAGTAAGCCGTTCTCGGAGGGGGAGTTTGTCAAAGAGTGCTTGGTGGACTCTGCAGCACTAATATGCCCTGAAAAAAAAGCGGCATTTGAGCAAGTCCCGCTGTCCAGGCGAACCGTGACTAGAAGGATCGAGGACATTGCGGGGAATCTGGAGCTTCAGCTGCAACGTGAAGTGGCAGGTTTCGACTTTTTCTCCTTGGCTTTGGACGAGAGCTGTAATGTCCGCGACACAGCCCGCTTCAAGATTACGGAGGAGCTGGCAGCAATGCGGTCGATGAAAGGAACGACGACAGGGAGCGATCTGTTCACGGAGGTAAACGAGTGCATGGACACGCTGGGACTGAAATGGGACAGACTGACAGGCGTCACAACGGACGGTTGTCCAAATCTTACCGGAAAAAATGTCGGACTTTTGAAACGTATGCAAGATAAAGTGACTGAAATCGACGTGGATCAGAAACTGGTATTTTTGCATTGTATTATACACCAACATGTGTTATGCAAATCAGTGCTAAAAATTGACCATGTTATTGATGTTGTTACTAAAATAGTAAACTTCATCAGGGCGAGAGCATTGAACCACAGACAGTTTGTCGCACTTTTGGAGGAGCATGAGACCGAGCATCGTGACATCGGCTACCACACAGCTATCAGATGGCTCAGCCTGGGCAAAGTGCTAAAAAGAGTCTGGGACCTGAAAGCAGAGATTCGAGAGTTTTGTGAGAAGAAAGGCAAAGACTTCCCAGAGCTCTCAGATGAGGACTGGAGGATTTTGCATTTTCTGTTGATGTGACTGCACTGATGAATGAACTGAACACCAAACTGCAAGGCAAGGGACTTTTTGTTCATGAAATGCACAGCCTGGTGAAGGCTTTCATGACGAAGATACAGTTTCTTTCAAGCCAACTGGAGAGCAACACTCTCACTCACATGCAAACCCTGAAGGAAGTCACACCACCAGCTGATCACCTCCGCAGGTACTCATCCATGTTGGGAGCATTGCATGGTGAGTTTTCAAGGCGATGTGAAGATCTCAGAAAAATCGAAGATGAAATGCACCTGATTTCCTCTCCCTTTACCTGCAGTGTGGATTATGCACCCAGTGATGTTCAGCTGGAACTCATCGACCTGCAGTCTGATGCAGTACTGGCAGAGCACTTTAAGTCAGGATCTCTGCTAGATTTCTACTCTTCTCTCAAGGAGGAGAACTTTCCAAACATGAGGAGACATGCTCAGAAGATGTTGGTTCTCTTTGGCTCTACCTACATATGTGAACAAACATTTTCAATGATGAAGTTCACGAAATCCAGGTATAGATCCTCTCTCACTGATGATCATCTGTCAGCTGTGCTTCGCATCTCCACCTCAGACATTCAACCTGACTTCGATGCACTTGTTAAAGCCCAGCAGAGACTAGATTTCTCTCACTGAACAAGAAAAGAGAACTTAAAAACACCAAATGAGGTGATTGGACTACAAATGTTGGCATGTAAAGGCACCAACTAGCAGTGAACTGGGACACTTTCTTTGGAAGCCTTTTTCTCAGAATCACAGTTCAGTGATGTTTAGTGACAGTTCAATATGATGTATCTTGCTTAATATTTGGAGTACGAAGACAATATTGTGATGTCTTTAGAATGCTAAGAACCTCTTTCCAACAGTAAATGAAACTCAAAATGTGTTTGAGTGAATGTGACTGGAAATTTTCACTAATATGAGTCACAAATAGTGAAAAATGTTCATTTTGTTTACCATTGTTTTGGGAAATTTTATTTAATAAATTACATTTTTTTGTAAGGCAACCTCACTTTTTCATTGTTTAACTATAACATATACTCGTACCAGCTTGTCAAAACAATGCTATTTACTGCTTTTTATAAAGAAATACAATTAACATTATGCAGAATTGAGTTCAGCCTTTTGGCCCGGCCCTCCACAATATTTTCAGTTTCTCATGTGGCCCCATGGAAAAAATAATTGCCCACCCCTGGCCGAAGTGCTATCTCCTTCGAAATGGTGTGCTCTGTTGGAAATGGAGACCCCCTACTAGACCGGCAGATGCGCACTGGGTCACCCTTGAACAAGTGGTTTTGCCCCAGTGTTATAGAAAGGAGGTGTTGAGACTAGCTTATGAGTCGGTGCTTGGTGGGCACCTGGGTGCCAAGAAAACTATGGACAAAATTTGTCGTCATTTCTTTTGGCCTAGTATTCGTAAGGATGTGAAGAGATTCTGCTGTTGTTGCCATGCGAATGCATGCTCCAGAAGTGGTTAGTGCCAGGCTGTGCAATACTTAGGCTCAGGCAGTGTTGGAAGAACAGTTAGTGCACTTAGCTGAGCCTCAGAGGCGACAGATTCTCCATTTGGTTGACTTCTTTCCTGGTTTGTTCAGGGATGTACCGGGGAGGATGTCAGATGGAAGTGGTCCATGGAGTGTAAGGAAGCTTTGGTTAAAGTAAAGACCATTTTGTCCAGTGCTCCAGTGCTCCGGGCTCCCGATTTCCAGAAGCCATTCCTTCTTGCCGTGGATGCGTGTGATGTAGGTGTAGGGGCGGTTCTCTTACAGGTTGATGATGACGGCTTTGAGAAGCCGGTGGCGTATTTTTCCAAAAAACTGAACAGACACCAGAAGGCGTACTCCACAGTGGAGAAAGAGAGTCTGGCCCTGGTGTTGGTGGTGAGGCATTTTGAAGTGTACGTGGCGAGTAGCGAGCAGGTGGTGGTATATTCCGACCATAATCCACTAGCTTTCCTGGCCAAGTTTAAAAGTGCCAATGCCAGAGTGTTCAGGTGGAGCCTGATCTTACAGCCATACAATCTCCAGGTGAAGCATATTGCAGCCAAGAACAATGTTATTGCAGATGCCCTGTCCAGAGGCTGAGGAAGGGAGGATTCTGATGTTTTATGTGAGAGTTGAGTGGACCGAATTTACAGGAAGATGAAGGTTGTAAGGATAGTGGAAAAAAGCAAAAAAAACAAGGGGGAAAAAAGGGGAATTGGTTATATGTTGTCTAGTGTGTTTTCTTTTTTTGTTTATGGAGGGGAGGAATGTTGAGGTCACTTTCTGAGATTTGAAGGGGCTGCCATACTGTGTAATGTTTGATTGGTTGCCTGGTTACCCTGCTGCTTAAATGTGACGTGAGCGGAAGGAGCGGGGCATGTCGGGGAAAAAGCCGACAGAGAGTCGCGTGGATGGAGACGGCGGACATCCCGGGAAAAAGGAAAGTGATTCAAAGACCAGAACCTCCAGAGAGTGTATTATGATTTATTTATCGTCTCGTCTAAACGAACAACTGAACTAACTAAAACCGCGACCGGGAACCAGGACGCTGGGGAAGCTGGCCGGGCCCGACGCCTCCAAAGTGGGACGCCGACGTCCCTGGAAGACCTCTCGGACCGAGCTACGGGTGGTGAGCGTCGGTGAAAGCAACCGGTAAGTCGAGCATTGTGCAGTATGGCAGCAGACTCCCACCGAGCTCCAGTTTCCATTTTAAAAAAAATATGCGCACCCGTGTCATCCCTGTAGCCTAGACTCAAGGGAGCCCTATCATTAAATCTGTGATTTCCAGGGTGGCGTGTGGTCGCGACACGTGAAAAATCCAAATACATTTACTGAAAATGACCTGCATAAGTCCTGGGACAGTAAATGTAATAAAAAAGAATGAATGCAGTTGTCAGGTACGTGTGTGTATAAATGTTTTTGTCAGTGTGTGTTTAATGTTCAGCTAGAATGAGCGAAATTAGTTATTCTGGAAAATGTTTGTGCAGTTTGTGTCTTTTTTGATTCCCTGGCCGCTTAGTTTGAGTCCACCTTGTTTCCTAAATGTGATGTATTAACTAATGTATGAGTCATCCCTCTCTGTACTTAGCATCATTCCAGTTTGAGAACCACAAAGCCGTGTTTTGGGTTACCATCAAACAGCCTCAACTGCCAGTCCTGTACAACATGGGAACAGGTAGGAGTAAACCAATCGTGGTGGTCTGGGGGGTGTAAAGTCAACAATTAGTTATTTATGGCAGGGAAGCACTGTTTCTCTGCTCTGTAGTGAAGTGTTTAGGTCATATTACAGCAGGTACATATTAAAAGACATAAAAGATTCTGTGGAGTGAATTTCAAGATCAAGATGGAACTTACCGTTTCTCTTTAAATAACTCTTTGTCTTCCTCTCTGTCTGTCAGATATCAGCTCTCATGTCATCATCACTACAAAGACATTTCTGCGCTACACACAACTCAAGCTGTTGTTGAGCAGCATACGGCGCTTCTACAGCAACATGGAAGTCATCATTGCAGATGACAGCTTTAAACCGAAGCCCATTGCTGGAGACCACCTACAACACTACATCATGCCTCCAGCACGGGTAGCCTATACACACCTGAACTGTAATTGTTTACACATATATAACACACACTTAAAAGTTAGGTGCACAAGAAAAGGTATGAATACTGATTGATTTCTGCACACTTTTATTTGACACTTAAGTGTTTTTTTTGTCAGTCAATTAAAAGGTCATATTGATAACATTTTAATGTAGACAAATCATTTTTTCATCTACAGAGCTTGTAGAAAGGCGCAGAATAAAAGAATCTCTAAAAAACCTAAAAAACATAATGTTTTTGACATGTTTTTAAAAAATGGCTGATTTCTACAGTATGTGCCCAGCATACTGCACTGCCCTAATGGTAGCTAGCTAGCGTTAGCACAATTATGCTAGCTAGTGTTAGTTACTTTAACGTTTGCCTGCTAGCCTTGGCAATGTGCAACCACTTGAGGGGGCAGATGATTCAGACAGCAACAGTGTTATGACATGAATGCAACAGTGAGGGGAGATGGAATGTCACATTTAGCAGCTGAATGATATCAACAACACATTTAAGTTCTCAGAGATGTATCAAACTAAAATATCTGTAAAAAAAAAAAGTATTAATCAAATTTATATTGAATAGATAACCAACAATTCCACATTTTTTAATAAATATGAATGTTTACTCAGTTTCCCACCTTGGAGGATTAATAAAGTATTTCATATCATATGAATGAGACATGGGTCATTAAAAATCACATAGGACATAAAGGACATGCTTTAGCATAATACACAAAGAAAGAAAGGAAGGAAGGAAGAGAGTTTGCCTGCTACTACAAGTCTTCTTTGACAACAGTCAGTGAGAACTGAGGACACAAATTGTTTTTGAAAGTTTTGAAATTGAAATTCGTTTCCATTCTTGCTTGTTTCTCAATATGCACCACACATTTTCAATGTGAGACAGGGCTGGACCACAGGCATGCCAGTCCAGTACCCACACTGTTGTGCGATGAAGACATGCAGCTGTAACATGGAGTTGATGAGGTAAACATTTCAATATATGCCTTTGGATTGTTTGCAATAGGTGAATATATGTCAAAAAGGAATAGCAAATGATCACACTCAGATTATTTATGTTTGCACAATGTCCCTGCTCTTGGAGAATAGTAGAAGACAAGTGCTCTTTTCCCATTCCCTTTTGCATTAGCTGATGCAGAGGAAGTGGTTGAATGCAAATATTAGCTGTTGTTTAACAGAAGCTGATGGGTTTACCTTAAAAAATTGCCCGATGTCTCTCCAGATTTTCACTGTCTATCGTCTTTTCGGTTGCTAATCAATGTTGAAGCACTGAAATGATAATGATTTGTCATGATAACGATTCCCTGTGATTATACAGCTTGCAATCTGGAGTGCAGCTGTACCACGGTGTACTCAGTGGAATTCTCTTTGTTACCTACATACAACGGAGCTACTCCAGATTTCCACTCCTAATGTATTCCTGAATTCTTTTGATCTTTGATTTCATTTCATTTTTCTCTCAACTAAGGACTTTGTGGTCCACATCAGAGCAGTGACCTTAGATATTTTACAGTCAGCACTGTTTAACCTCCTGTGCACCAGTTTTTACAACTACCTAATCTGTTGGGAGTTGTGGGCAACTGGACCCTCTCCCAGCATGTAATGGACAGGTACACAATGGACTCGTTTATAATCAATTATCTTATATTCTCTTAAACAAGCAAGCTGGAAAAACAGGCAAACGTGCAGAAAAAGAAAGAGAGGGGAAAAGTAATGCGAAAATAGAAATAGGTAAAAGAATCATATCTATCTATCTATCTATCTATCTATCTATCTATCTATCTGTCTGTCTGTCTGTCTACTCTCAGGATGCTATGCAACGACTCAGCACCTCCCATACACTAGGAGGCGCTGTGATCTTTTTTCAAAGGAACTCTTCCGGTTCGGGGGCAGTTCAAGAGTTCAAGCAGCTGATTATCCAAACAAGTCATGGCGAAGACAGGGGAAGGAGGACCTGGCAAACCGATGCTAACAGCGGCAGAGAAACAACTCCTCCGCCGCCGACAGGAGCTCGACTACTGGAAGAACAATGCAGCGCGGCTCGGCCGCCGGAACCTGCTGACGGGCCTGACCATCGGAGCGTTCGTGGTCGGCATGTGTATCCTTCACAAGGTGTCAGGGTCCGTCACTCAGCGGCTCAGAGAGAAGAGGGGGTTTGTTTTGTTGTGTTTCACATGCGCTATCTGGGAGTCAGTGTAAAAGTTAGTTATGTGTATTATTACGATTATGTTGCTCTGAAATATAACTGAGGTTGTCTCATCAGGATGTTATTGTTTGCATTACTTATCACCCACCTACAATGCAGTACTGAGTTACCTCCCCAGACAGCTTAACATCCATTCACACCGACCCACATGATTCTGTAAGGACACTCCCACACAGAGTTTAAAAACGTGCAGTTCCCCTCCAGTTAGTTAGAACTGAAGAAGCCTCTTGGATGAGAGGTCTTCAAGAAACTGAAACACGTCCAGTTGACTATGATACAGCACTTATTCTGGAAAATACATCAGCGAGCACATATTATCAGAGCTTATGTTAACACTGTAAAAAAAAAAAAAAAGTTTCCTGCATTCTGGTGAAATGTAAAGAATGAAAATAACAGAATATTAGGTCAAATGTAACAGTATTTTTTGTGATAATTAACTTGAGTTTTACTTTAAACTCTCAGAACACACCACTGCATTGGATGGGATTGACACAAAATTTACGTGGCAGATGTTACAGCCCCATACCTTTTTAAAAACGTTATGTAAGAAACAAGAATTCTCTCCAGGGCGTCTGAAATGTGTTATAATATTCTTTCTCCTCTCCATTTCCCTGTCCGGCTCTCACTCACTGAGGAGGGCGAGGTGCAACATTAGAGCAGACTACACGCTGCACAGTGCCAGAAACAGAAAAAGTGTGAAAAGATTGTCCTAAATTGGGAGAAATACAGTAGAATTGTGACCCCTGGGAGGAAACCAGGAGGAGGAAATAGCTCATGAAACACAGCCTGTTAAGCTGCATCATGCTTCTTATTCTCTGTTCTTCTATGTCCAATGACTGGTGGAATGGTCAAGTGTATTGATATACAGACAGATGTTTAAGGGCATTACTCCATCCATTTTTGGGTAATTATGACATTAGAAATTAATCATGTGCATGTGCGCTCGTTTCCACGATGGTTGAGATTTATAAAACTAAATCAGGGGAACACAGCTTTATACATCTGAAAAAGTAATTGCAGAGGCACATTTTTTGTCAGTGTGCGTACTAGGGCTGCACGATGAATCGAATTTTCATCGTCATCGTGATATGAACATGTGCGATAAACACATTGCAAAAGACTGCCTGACACGCGATGAATAAGAAATCATTTTGTTTACATGCGGCATGCATGCACCGTGAGCATGCTAACATTTAGCCTATCAGACGGAGCCCTGGATACAAGGGCCAATCAGATGAAGCCCCAGCTAGCCGTTAGCTACCCTGACAAAATTAATCGGCATCAGTTTGGTGGTGATTGCCAGGTTATGATGGCTGAGGGAGGAGAGAAAAGCGATGAAAATGGTCGATGAAGAACAGCACTTCTGCTATATCGAGTTATTTTGGATTCAGGAGAGACGACATTGTAACGTGGGCTGGTGAAGGGGAAGGTGATGGTCCACTTTAGTGCGGCAACGCCGGGTAGCTCCGGTTACTCAAGAGACGGCAGGCAACATTGGGGGTTTCCGCACGGCACTTTTATTCATAACACTGACCATGCCATGCCAGGTCTCTTAAGGCACTAATGTTACAAGCATCCGTGCAAACGAACACACCGAGGTTCTTCTACCGACAGTTTACAAAATAAAAACACATCGCTCTGTTAGCAGTATCCTTTCTCATGAGGAGCGGAAGTACGCCTGCTCTTCTTCATCGTACAGGTTACATTACCCATTAAACAAAAGGAGGCGCCACCTAGTGGCGCTACATTAAATAACTCTGACTGTTAAACGTGTTACAAAAACAGGTACTGTGTAAGCACATCAGCACATCTTCAGCACATCAGGGAATGTGGTACATGTCTGAAACCTAACAAAGTTAACATGCTGGTTTTTTTGGCCAAGAACTTGTGTTAAGGGAATAACTAAGGTTGTAACTTGACCTAAAGGGTAGATATTTTTTCCTGATTTTATTTTCCCTTGATTTAGTGGGCTGGCCCTACTCTATTTCAGGTCATACTATAGATCTCTGCACCTTGTTAGGCAGAGTCAAGGGCCTTGATGATTGTGATGAGAGACATTACAGTTAATATAAAGTGCCATGTTTAATATATATTTATTTAATTATGTAAGTTTTTTTTATTTATTTCATCTCTGCATGGTAAGAGATGATTTGGTTGAGTTTACAAGAAAATAGTTTAAAGGGAGCAGGGGAAATTAAACTTTAATTTCATATAATTATAATGTCTTATTTAAATTAATGTTCTGCTTAATTGGTTGGGTATTCATGTGCAGTTTGTTCGATAAAAGCATCTTCAAAATAATTTATTTCATTCTTTATTCAGTGGGCATTGGCTATTCAATGTTTTGGGTCTATGTTAGCTGTCTACATATTAATGCGGAAACACTTTTATTAACTGTATAGCTAATAATATGCAAACTTCAATATTTGTTTATTTATCGCAAAATATATCGTCATCGCAATATTGAACAGTGTTATCGCAGATTTTCCTCATATCGTGCAGGCCTAGTGCGTACACAGTTTTAGTTATGAATCTACATATGTTTATGCTTCTGGCCCCTGGTGTTGCAGCCAGGTTTGGAGGGTATAGTTAAATGTAAGTTAAATATCATCATAATAACACTGTCAGGGTTAATTTACAGGAAACAACTTTAAATCTGTCTTTGAACACCAACTGTTTGATAATTGATTAGAACTTCATAATTCACACCAGAGTTGTAAAGGTGCACTACGCAGTTTTCGGGAAGAAATTTTGAATCAGAAGAGAAAGAAATTCATTCATTCATTTCATTTCTGCCTAAACAAACTAAATAAATAAACTCTCTTCATTTCAATGACTGAATAAACTGAATAAACAAACTGACCTTAAAGGACAACACAATTTATACTGTTTTATTTTTTTCATATGTGGCGGACCCTGCCACCTTTCTAGCTTCAATCAGTGTTCTGGGACCTTATTTTCCTCTGAGAACAGCTTGTTTATTCACTTATGAATAATAGATATTTCTGTATAATTACCTTATTAATATTGTAAATATTAAAATTCTGAGCTTGAATTTCTTCTCCAAAACTTCATAGTGCCCCTTTAACTTTCCTCAGCTTGCTGTGTTTTTTGGAAAGATTTGCATCTAAAATGAACATTGATTGTTCTTTCTATTGTAATTGAAATCCCTGCATGTGTGCTGTGGTTGACTTAGGGCTGCCCCCAAATAGTCGACCAAGCACTGGTCGACCAAAAAATCATTAGCAGACCAAAATTTCATTGGTCGATCGGTCGCAGAAAAAAAAGCCAAAAACATGTGGAGCCGTGTCTTGTCAAATTTAAGTCAAAATCTATGTGACTGGCGGCTGGTCTGTGTATAAAAGGCTGGAGGGCTTTTAATTTGAAGGGCCAGACACAGGAGGTCGTGACACTCACTCACTGTCAGTGTTTTTTTTTCACACGGCAGGTCCCTTCGACATCGCGGTTAGACAGTTAACAATTAATAGCCAACCATGTCGGGAAAGACGTCTAAAATATGGGATCATTTTGAAAAGAAGAAGGATGACCCCCCCCCCCCGAGTGCGGCGTAACATGAAGGAGAAAGCTCCATGTTACGCCGCACTCGGGGATCGACGCAGGACTGGCAGGACTGCTACTGCTAGGCTACTGCTAACGTGAGTTGTTGAAAAACCTTTTTAGCAAACTTTGTGTACACAAATAATGTTCTCAATGCTCGTGTTCATGTGTAGAGACCCTGGTGATGCTACGAGCAAAGTTTCATGTTGTGTCGAGTCTTCTTAGTGTTTTAAAAATAGCGATTTTGCTGCTACAGAAAAGTTGCACAGCGCACCTCCATTGTGAGTGTAAGTACCCTGGCTACCTGCCCATGGCGGCCCGAACGTTTGAAAGCAGAGATAAATACATATTATTATTGTTATATGGGCTAATATTAGACTATTCGTGTGTACTGGGGAAGCTAAATTATCCAGCTCACTGTGTTTTACTTATTGTGTAAATCTCTCTACAGGCGCATCCACTTTACTGCGAAGATGTATTTATTTATTTATTTTAATATATATATAAATATATATGCGTCGATTAGTCGACTAATCGCTCTAAATGACGACCACTGGTCGACCAAGAAAATCCTTGGTCGGGGGCAGCCCTAGGTTGACTTCAGACATTTCACCTTTGGATTTTTTGCATTATAGTCCTTTGTCACTAGAGGGTGCCAAAGTTTAGCCCTTGACTAGAATAGTGTGTGAAGTACAGCGAATCTTGCACGATACAGTGGCCTCCATCGCTGTGTAAAGTGTTGTATAAACATTGTTGAACTGTTTAAATATGTATATAAAAAAAAACACTGGTTTGCTGTGAAATTGTCAATATAACTATGAAAATCTGAAGTTGAAACACATGATATGACTTGGTATCAACATTTGTACATGAACACAGTGCAGTTGTTAGGCCTTCGCAGTTTGATTTTCAAAGTTAAGACTGGCTTTGGTTTATTTCTTTTTTCTTAACGTCACCAAAACGCATGAAATGACCCAAACCAATGCTGTGTTAGTTCAGGCCTAAATACCTACAACTCTCAGCACCAAGTCCATGTGTTCCTACAGGAGACATAAATAAAGTGGCCACGAATACTTATTTTAGCTTTTTAAAAAGGCTGATGGGAACTGTTGTTTTTAACAAACGTTACTCACACAGAAGGACATAGTGCTTTTGTTGGTGATTTATCCACATTTGGTGCAAAGTGAATATTTGTATGTACGATCGCGTCAAAATAAACCACAGTGTGTGTGTTCGTGGTAACGAGGGAACACAATACACGATTGTGGCTCATTTTAATAGTTTTTGGACATTGATGAAGCTCTACGGCTGAGAGGAAGAAGATACATCAAGCTTTGGATACGCATACAGTACTTGTTAGTAGACTCAATTCAGTAATTTGATTTTTTTTTTTCTCTTTTCATGGGATTTGTAAAGAGAAACACAGACACCAGACTTTCTTTAAAGTCAAACTAAAACAATATGAAAACTGCTGTATCGTCACTTACTGTACAAAGGCCCATATCAAGTTATATCATAATATCCTTGAGTTAGTTAGTCGCTTTCAAAATAAAAGCGTCCTTGTTCTTGGTCAGAAAGAGATTTAGCTCCTCAGTACTTGTTTTTCCTGCCTTACTTAAAACTACAGCACTGCTCTACAAAGTAATATTGCAGTAAGTACAAATACTGGTCAAAATTCAGTTATGACTGAAATTGAACTTTTAACTGCACTCTAACGTTCTGATTTGTCTTAATTACTCATCTATTTCAACTTTAACATGCAAACATTAAACAAATAATGCAGATATGATTTTGTCAAAAAAATTCAATTTAGATTTTAATTTTCTCTGAAAGAAGCACACACTTGCTGAACTTTACCATTGCGCTTTCTATCAACAATTATAAGGTATTACACAGAGTGCAGTATCTGCATTTTTAGGGTCACAGGTCAAATAATTGATAACGATTTTTAAGAAGGAAATTACTTGAAGAATACCTTTTTAATAAGAACATAACCGCTGTAATTGTAACACATTTGGCAGGACAGTCGTAAAGCTTTGAAGCCATTTTTCTCAGTTTTATAGTTGGAGGACTGAAACTTGTGTTGACTTATTCAGATGATGACCAGTTTCGGGGGACTGCTTAGTGTGATTGCAATTGTTAGTGAAGGCAGATAAAACATCCTGGGTATGCTGAACTCGCTATGTAGCATAATTGTATTCGTAATCTATCACCACATTTGATGAGTATTCTGGTTAGAGGAATTCTGGTATTTTTAAACCTGGGCCTTACATTTACATGTTTTGGTGTGTAAATGATTCATACTTAAAAGTTTTGAATCAATCCAGTAAATCGCCTCAGCAGGCAGCCACGACACGGCTGTGTATCTGGTTACAAAAGGATATTATTATTCTTTAACAAACAGGTCTGTCTCCAGTTGAATGGTTTCCATAATCTTGTCAGACTCTTAGAATAACGACCTCAGTCAAGTTCCCAGTCTTGGATTCGTTGAATGAAATAAAAAAGAAAATTTGCATCTATGAACCACACATGGTTGTTTGAAAAGTGTCATCGTATTTTTCTTTAACATAGTTGTCCAGTCAGCTACACCATCCTGTCTGTCAAACAAGAGAGAATCATGGAGGAGCTGGATGATGAAGCCAAGATCCACATCATCAGAGGGCCACGGACCGGAGCCAACTCCTGATCACACTGACCATGAACTGTCCTGGACTTCCTCTTCCCTCACAACAGGCTGAGGGGGAGGGCTTATGTGTGATTTCCATAGACTGCATGGTGATTGTCAAAGCTTGTGATGTGTAAAATGTATACAATCTATTATTGACATTGTACATTTTGTTTGTTTGTTTCCATTTAATTCAAATGAAATGTTAGCTTAACCTAGAAAGTCAATGGAACATTGCACAGCAGGTCTACAGGACATTAAAAATGTGTCTTTAGGCAAGCAAACTATTCTGTGTATAGAGATAAGGAAGTTTCCAATGATGGTGCATAATGCAAATTGAGCTTTTCTTTCAAAGATATTACTATTCATCATATTATTTGTACCAGTTATTTTCAGGAAACTAGTATTACATATTATATAAATCTACATTATATACAGGCCCCATTGTACACTGACTATGTACTTAACAAATATTCTTTGGGTTTTCTAAATAAATGCTGTAGAGATGCCTTATCCTGCCACTTGTGTAACTCTGAGAATGAATCATATTGCATGACATCTCATACTAGTTAACCTACATTGGCCGCGTTTCCCAGATTCGTTAAGAAGCTCTTAAGTGCTAAGATCTTCTTAGGAGCGCTCTTAAGAACGCTGTGAAAGAAGGATGTGTTTCCCAGAGTTGCTCTTAGCTTAAGAAGATCTTTCACTAAGAAGGAAATGTAAGATCGAGCTGACCCACTCTTAACAGCCTTCTTAGTGACCGAATGCTCAGTGATCAAGCGCGTCAGGGAAATTTCAATCCTCCACTTTGCGAAATAATAAAACAATGCTCAGTGTTGAAATGCGCTCATAGCTGCGGACCACTGAAGAAGAAAAAAAAAATAAGAAAATGGTAGATGAAAAAAAACCTTTTTATTGAATTACACGTTTAAGTTTTCCGCAACATCTGCATATATGAGTTTATAGTACTACACATAAAAAAAAAAAAAACCCTGTGGCATTTCACAGATATCAAGGGAACAGATGTATTAAACTCAGCTGAACCTCATCCACCTGCTACTCTGCGTTGCCAAAGTCTGCGCGTGTGAGAAACCATGGCTGCAATACAGCACATTCTCCCTGCGAACCAACAGCGTCGCCGTGCGCGAAGCCAGACGGTTTACATAAATGCATACGTGCGTCAGCACTCTTCCCCACTGGACGTGCTGTCAGACCGGGCTGTCCAGGCAAAGTACCGGCTGCCCCGTGCGTTGGATCTCTTTGCCTGGACAGCCCGGTCTGACAGCGCGCACACACACACACACACACACTTATGCGCTGATAAAGAGGTGGGTGATCGATTTGCCTGGCATCGATTGATTCAGCACAGCAGCACCGCGGTGGACAGCTCCCACTAAGAGCTTCTTAAGAAGCTTCTTTGGCTTGATCTTAAGGTTCTCCTAAGAAGGCAGTTAAGAACGCATCTGGGAAACACCCGTATCTTAGCGCTCCTTCTTAGCCGAACCCTTCTTAAGAGCCTTCTTAAGTCCTTAAGAACGATCGAATCTGGGAAACGCGGCCATTATCTGGCATACATCTCCTCCCAAAACTGTGGAAGCATAATGCTAAAGCGTAAAGTTAAAACAAAACACTAAACCGCTATAACATGAAAACTTTATTGTAGGAACATGATAAGTTTCACGTTATAACGTGATCATTTTATTG
The DNA here is from genome assembly GCF_965226575.1 of Pagrus pagrus. Taxonomy (NCBI): domain Eukaryota; kingdom Metazoa; phylum Chordata; class Actinopteri; order Spariformes; family Sparidae; genus Pagrus; species Pagrus pagrus. The sequence goes on from NC_140197.1 coordinate 8,399,356, forward strand.
TATTTTTTTATTATTATCTAGATATATATTTCCATACACTGCCAATAGAGTGAAAAGTGGGAGAACTATCCCTTTTAAGTTTGTAATAACATTATATAATACCATCAATGCAAGAAAAAAAAAAATTACAATAATATACAGTGAAATAAATTTAGGTCAGCTCACCCACCGCTAGCATTTAATCATATAAAATTAATTAAACTGTCACTGTACAACACAAAATTGTACATTACAATACTCCAGTTGTAGTTTCTTTAGCTCTACTCGGAAAACAAAAATATACTAACTAATGATGAAATGATCAAGGTGGAGTATTGAGGATGCTTATCTGTAAGGGATTTCAAACGTTTCATCCATAGGCAGATAGATTGCATTCTGTCTTCACAGCCCTATTGTTACACACACAAACACAAAAAACACACACATTATGTCAGGACAAGACAAGGTGAGGGAAAACATTTGTTAATTAAAATACAATGTTTTGTCTGTCACTGAAGCATGGAGGTATTTGAATGTGTGGGTGTGTTACATGGGTACATCTGGTCGATCTTAAAGACAGAGTACATGTCGGATGTCGATTACAATTATTATGTATCGCTCTCAAAGTGCCTTTCCGCAACAAACATTGACAACACCATGGCAATCTGGTTTTGATGCACCTCCCTGAACCTTCTCGATACTCCAAGAGGTTGAACTGCAAGAATCCACTTTCCACCTGCTGACTTAACTCTACGACCACTAACAAATAGTCCCCAGTGGATCCACCACCTATCTACTTAGTCTTTCACTTAATGACGATGCTTGAGATTGCTACCTTTCTGTTTTGCTACTGCCAATTAATATTGTTTTACACTAAAATGATCTCATTAAATTACTTTGATTATCCTTTTAACTTTTCTTTTTTTTTAACTTAAATTTTTTTTTACATTAAGCCAGTTTCTTGTGACCGCTTTCTTACTTGCTGCAAGTAGTCAGGTACAGATCTTCTTTCATTACTGCCTTGTCAATATTCCCAAGATACATCACCGGACAGGTATTGGGGATTTTGTATCCTAGGACATTTTTTACAACAGAGTTAACATTTTGCCAGTATATCCTCATTTTTGTACAGTTCCAGAAGATATGTGCATGATCTGCCTCCACGCTCCCACACAGTCTCCAGCAGTGTTGTTGTATAGCGAGTTGCCTAGATTTTATCTTTGGTGTTATAAAATAACGAGTTAGGTTTTTCCAGCAGAACTCCCTCCAAATTAATGAATTTGTCGATGTACATTGTGTCTCACACATGTGATACCACTCCTCCTCCTGTATTTGAATTTTTAGTTCTGCTTCCCATTTTGCTTTTATATAAAGTGTTGATTCCCCCCTGCTCTCACCCAAAGCTCGATAGAAAGCAGAGATGGGCCGAAACCCCTTCTGTTTATATGAATCCATATTAACTCCAATCACCTTATTTATAGTTTCATTTGACCTTATCTCTTTTGTAAAGTAATCTCGCAACTGCATGTATCTATAAAAGTCTTTGTTTTCGAGGCCATACCTTATCTTTAGATCGTGGAAACTTAAAAATTCTCCACCCATTGAAACTGTACAGATTGCTGTCGCACCTTTTTGTGCCCATTCTTTGAATGCTGGATCAAACGTCCCTGGCTTAAACTTTGAGTCATACGCAAACCACCTCAAAGTGCATAGATCCCTCTTAAGTTTGTATTTTCTTACTACAGCGCTCCATATTTCTAGTGTGAATGCTACTATTGTGTTCATAGCATATCTCAAAGCATCTGTCAGATATTTATCCCCCACCGATATCTGGGTTTGATAGCCCTGTACTTCCCTTTCCATTTTTTTCCATTTAGATTTATAGTCAGGTCTACGTCAGTAAGTGTCGTAAATTTTATTCTTGGTTTTTTACTGTTCCAAATGAATCCAGAAATCATCTTGTCCCAGGCTATACATTTATTTTGGGGGATATGAATTGGAAGTGCTTGAAATAAGTATAACAATTTAGGTAGAATATTCATTTTGATTGTCTCTATTCTAGCACTAAAGTCCAACGGAAGGGTAGACCACCTTTCGATATCTTTTTGGATGCTTTTTTCGATTTCACTATAATTCTTTTCAAACAAGTCGGGAAGTGTTTTACTCAGGGTTACACCAAGATACTTCATTGTTTTAGAATTCCATTTCAGGTTATATGCATCTCTTATTTGTCGGGATGGAGAATAGTTTAAAGAGTGAATTTGTGTTTTAGATATATTCAGTTTATACCCTGAATAGAATTCATACGTTTCCAGGAGAGACATTAGATGTGGGAAACATATATCTGGTTGTTCAAGAAAGATAATGACATCATCCGCGAAAAGGCCAATGATATGTTCTATCCCCCCTACCTTGACACCCTGCAGTTCCTCACTCTGCCTTATTGCCTGTGCTAAAGGCTCGACATATAAAGCAAACAGGGTGGGAGACAGACAACAACCTTGTCTTGTCCCCCTCTTCAACTGAATCGTATTGGACAGGCTTCCGTTAACTCTGATCTTGGCTATGGGCTCTTGATAAATAGTTTTAATACATTGGATTACCTTTTCATTGAAGCCATATCTCTTTAGTGCCTCATACAAGAATAGCCAACTAACACTATCAAATGCCTTTTCGGCATCCAAACTAACCAGAATTGCACTTGTACCACTTTTTTGAACGTTGTCTAGAATATGAAGGGTTCTTCTAATATTATCGTGTGTTTGGCGTCCTTTAATAAAACCGGTTTGATCTTCATCAATCAAGTCTGGTATGAGGACCTCAAATCTTTTGCAAATAATTGATGTAAATAGTTTATAGTCTACATTTAAAAGTGAAATCGGCCTATAATTTTTGCAGTCTTCTTCATCTTTGCCTTCTTTATAATAACGGTAATAATTGCTTCCTTCCACGATGGGGGCCCCCCCCCCTCGTTAAGAGTCCAGTTAAAACAGGGCAGAAGCAAAGGTGTTAGCTCCTTCTGAAAGGCCTTGTACCATTCCGAAGGATACCCGTCACTACCTGGTGATTTACTAGCCTTTAACCTACTAATTGCAGTTTCTAGCTCCTTAACTGTAAATTGCGACAAAATAGTGTCATTCTATTATGTCTATAGTGTCGACATAGTGTCATAGATGGCAGGTCAACTGATTCAAGAAATCTTCTTATTCTTTCTTTATCAGCTGATAATGGTTTAGAATAAAGTTTCTTGTAGTATTCTTCAAATATTCTTTCTATTTCCTCTGGTTCATGTGATAATTGATTGGTTTGAGGGTCCCTTATTTTTTGAATTGTGTTAATAGCCTGCTGTTTCCGCAGGCGTCTAGCTAAGAGTCTTGTTGCTTTTGGGCCTGATTCATAGTAGGTCTGCTTTACAAGTCTTGCCCTCTTTTCTATATCTGTCCTAAGTATCTCGTTTATCTCTTCCCTTACCTTCTTTATTTGTAGTAATATTGACTGATTTTCTGTATTTTTATGTTTCTTTTCCAACTCTTGCAGTTTTTCTACTTTGTGTTTATATGTAGCTAGCCGAGCCTTTTTTTGTGATGTTGTCAAAGCAATTAGTTTCCCCCGAATAACTGCCTTCATACCGTCCCACAGTATTGCAGGGTTTACTTCCCCATTATCATTCTCTTCTTTATACCTTTTTATTTCTTCTCTTATCTGTCCACATTTGCCTTATTATTCAAAATGCCCGCATTTAGCCTCCATACAGTATTTATTTTCCTATCATTCAGGTGTATTGTCAAGCTGATCCCACTGTGATCTGATATATCTGCTGCCCCGATTTTACACTCTGTGACCCTGTGAATTTCACTTGTATTAATTAGAAAGTAGTCAATTCTGGAGTAGACAGAGTGAGGTACTGAATAGTGTGTATAATCCCTTTCTAGTGGGTGAAGTTCTCTCCACACATCGGTTAGTCCCATTTCCTGGACTGATGTATTAATAAACTTGGTTAGATGCTTCTTGCTTCTTTTTGGGCTTGTTGTATCCAGATTACAGTTCATGACCACATTATAGTCTCCTCCGCATATCAAAATACCTTCAGTTTCCATAGCAATAGTATCAAACAGAGTTTTAAAAAAACATTTAGTACTCTCTGGGGGGGCGTATACATTGATCATTGTCACCATTCTGTTTTCTAGCTTTCCTTTAATTAATACAAATCTCCCTTCATTGTCCCTAACTTCTTTAAGACATTCAAATTGGACTGCATTTGTGATAAGGATAGCCACTCCCCTCTTTTAGTAGTGTAGAATGTATTCCTGAAACCAAAGCGTTTTAGCTTTTCATGTTCTTGTTGGGGCAGGTGGGTTTCTTGTAAAAAAAGTACTTCAGCCTTTTCTTTTTTCAATTTAGCCAAAACCTTACTCCTTTTAACTGGATTATTTATCCCATTTACATTATCCTTTTAACTTTTCATCCACCACCAACAGGTTAATCCTTTTGGTTCAGAATGAAACCCATCAATTACTGGATGCAGTTTAACTTTGGTACAGACATTCTCATCAGTCTCAGTGTTACTTTGTGGAACTGCTAATTCGCAAATGTTTGTAAAGGACGTGTTTGTACGTACAAGGGCAGAGGCTGATTATTGCGTGGTTGCACCAGTGAAAACCTGGTCTGTCTTTAATTGTAGGTGCCTTTTTCAAGTTCTTCACCCAAGTTTTCAGTATACTAAACACCTTACGCAAAGAATTGTACATCCAAATGATGTATTGTGATTTTAAATACTGTGTTCCTTTGTGTCTGACAGCGCTGTCACTCCTTTAAAGATGTTATTGATAGTAATTCAGCCACTTACTGTGGCGCTTCATCATAATGTTGCTAACAGTAGCTAGCTAACATTAATATTGTGCGTTTTCTTCCACAAACTGGCAACTACCAGGACTCTTGATCGCATATGAAACACAAATACTGTGTGCACAAGCAATGAACTTTCACCCAGGAGACCACAGGAGTTTTTTTGTTTTTTTTTACTTACTAATGTAATTAAGTTACATCAAATACGTTTCGTAACTTGCGTACTTTGTACTTTTAAAACTCAATTTACGCAAATTCAGATCTGGTGAGCTTAAATTATGGTTAAGCAGTTAAGGGTGTTTTAGAATTTAATGTGATGCAGGGCTATCTAGTTTGATATCAGAGACACCTGTTTGAATTAAAGGGGTATGTTGGGCCTTGCCGCAGGTATGCACTTTACTGAGCGCCATTCCAGTTTTACTACATGTTTTAAAAAACAGATGACTTGAGGAGGCTTGGAAGTTGCAAAGTTTGCCACCTTTCACAGAGTTGTACCGAGTCACAACAGTGAACTACTGTACTACTACAGTCAACAACACCTTTTTTGTTGAGTAATAAGTAATGTAATTAATTCCACAGTGAGTAATTGGTAATGTGTAATTTATTCATTCTTCATTACTGTGTTGTTTTGGCAGATCTGGTTCTCCATTGGTTGCCAAATATACTATACCAGGCCTATACCTGATACAAAGTACCAACACCAAGATACTAAAGTCTGCTTTGCATGGCTGCTGCAGGGATTGCAGGTTACATTAAGAAGGATGGGTATCTTGTGACCTTGTGAATGTCATCGGTGGTTCTGATTACTCTGTAACAGATAGGTTGTTTTCACATCATTGTGATTGGTCTACTTAGAGTCTATCAGAGCTGTGATTGGTGGAGTCCGTCTGTGCGTCTTTATGCCTTGACTAAGAACCCCGACTGAGTACCTGCTATTCCAGACTTGCTTTCCTGCCACTGTCGTCCAAAGGTGAGTGCCTCTATAGAAACAAGGCTGGCAAGATGAGCAGAGCAGGACATTGACACTGCTGGGGATACATGGATGGCATGTCAGAGGCATTTAAAGAAACTAAACCGAACATATTATTAAGAAATAATATAAACAGTACAGTCTTATGAAGAGAACAACTTACCAGGTCTCAAAGGGATGAAATGAGACCAGAAAGGTTACCAAATTTTAACAAACTTTTTCATTCCTCTTTGTGTATTTAATTTTCTCCAGGTGCAGAAACCCCATCAGCTCCATCATCTATTGAATAAAGGTGAGGTGATCATTTGTTTTCCAGTTCTTAAGAATTAGATGCCTAGCCAATAATCTTGAAAAGCCAACAGTATAGTTTGGGGTGGTATTGAAGAGCCCTCGTGCTTAAAACCAAAGACTACAGGGCAGGAGCGGAGTGGGGCACCAAAATCCACCGGGAAAATTCTGACCGCACTGGCCCACCACCGGCCCAACAACCCCTGGCATCTGTAACTATAGCTTACTTGGATGATGCCTACCACTCGTTGATGCTTGATTTTGGAATAAATCCACAATTTTCGAGCACTTTGATGCAAACTCCCAATCTACCCGATTGCCACTCCGTCCCTGCTACAGGGCAAGGGTCAGTGTGTTTTTCGAAACAGAGGGAACTGATGTGACGATCGCTAGAACTGTGTCAAAAAAGGAGAAGAACAGCACATGTGAATAAATGTTGCACTGGCCTGATGGCATCTGTCATAGAGAGGGCTGAGGTTTAGTTTAGTTTAGTTTAGTTTATTTCAAACATGTGCGAGTAACACAACAAAGTAAACTGAAAAAAAAAAAACCCAAAAAACCAAACAAATCCAATAAGAATAGTCAAAACAACAATAATAATGTAAACCCAACATATCCGAAAAGGAGTAGGATGAAGCATATGCTTATTTAATCCTACCCCTTCTCCACTACTCAATTACAATCTTTCTCCCCAACATATATATATATTACATAAAAAAAAGAAGAAAAGAAATAGAAAAGAAATAGATTAAATAAACAAATACATAAATCATTTACCATTTATGAAAACACCCAATTGTTAAAGCCCTTCTTCTTCCCTGTACCTCGTGAAAACCATGTGTTTGTATCGCTTTTTAAACTGGATCATGCTTGGACATTGCCTTAGCCCCACACCCAGTCTGTTCCACAGCCTCACTCCACAAACTGAAAGACAAAAACTTTTTAATGTTGTACGTGCCCGCTGATGTTTTATTTTAGCAAGTCTTATATTAGTCCTCTAAACTCTGTTATAAGCTTTAATTGAATAAAGCTATGGCGAGCACTTATAAAGGAAGTATAGATTTTTAGGCACATTATTGAAATGCTCATTCTTAACTTATCAAGCTTATACAAGCCTTGAAAACACCTATAGGATTGTGTAAAGTTATCAAAAATCTATTTGACTTAATTGCCAAAAAGCTGATACTGCAAGCAAGATTTTAACCTGTCAGCAGTGTTACTTTTGAATATAGAATCTGCAAAGTCACCGATAGATTTGGTGGAAAATGTCCTATCTATCACCTTATGTTTGAAAACAAAACAGATTTTCTTCTTTACTAAGTGGACCGTGCAGTGGACCACGCAAAACGAGCTGTACAGGAGGTGAATGGAATTTATTTGGCACAGCTTTAAAACATTAAAGAAAAGCAACTTTTTCTAAAAGCACTATCTCAGTAAGTCAGAGACCACATTAACAGGTCCCGTGAAGGTTTTTGTGTTGGTATAAAGTAGCTCCAGTGAAAACAGACTTTTGAGTGCAGTAGAGCAGGACTTACTGTACAACCTCAGTTAGCATTTATGAACCCTGGTGAATTTTTTCCTACTTGTTCAGTGATGTGACGACAGATCGAAAATGAGAACAACTATAATGTGAACATAATAATAAATGTAATTCTAGTATGGTCTTAACTGCTGAGACTCAGTGGAGTGAGCAGTGTTACAAGGTCGATTTAATTTACAATAAAGGGTTATATAAGAAAAGTCTGTCCCACTCCTTCTCTGACAGTGGATATAATGCAGTTTAGCCATTTGCCAACTAAAAGTTCACATTTATTTAGTGTGAATGGGGTATTGGATATTATTCTGAGACAAAATCATTCGAACACAGTAGTTATTTTCTGCACTTGTGCTGAAATATGCCAGCCCGTTCTCATTCCCAATGCATCAAATACAGCAGCCTGGTCAGTGGCCCTACGCTTCTAAGGTTGATGCTGTAGTTATGTAAGTTAAGTTATGTTGCATGACTGGATGGAGTTATTTCAACATTACCAAGTAGTTTTGGTGCCTAAACCTAACCAAGCTGTGACTTTTTGACTTTTTTCAAAAGTCATAATGTGTGAACTGTTATTGCTTTATTTTGAAAGTGTAACCGCATTTTGCATATTATTGCCTTCATATGCAAAGCAGTAGGTAGAGCATCATAGTTTGAAGTTTAAGGCCACTGACCAAGCGGGAGTGAGAACGTGTTGAACATGCATGCACCCCTGTCACTAATGACATGCATCAATCTGCCTCACTGCACCATCACAGCAGACAGTCCAGCCTCACAAGCCAGCTCCATCGCTTGATTCACATTTAAGAAATGTTGTGTATTTCAACTAAAATCAAATGTGCATGTCACTGCAGGTGCATGGAAACCATCCTGTAGAAAACATGATGAAGAAAATCTGCATTCTCGTTCCCCTACTGCTCCTCCTTCCTCCTGTGAAGCTTTTAGACCTGAGAGCTGAGAATTTTATATATTACAAAACATGGCTGTCCTGGGCAGATGCACAGGCCTTCTGCGGGGAGAAGCACACCGACCTGATCACCATCAGAGATGCAACAGAGAATTATGCCTTTTTCCATGGCTGGCTCGGTTTGTACTGAGACGATTCAACCTCAGACTGGAAATGCTCCAGAGGAGATAAGAAGGCCAACTTCACCATGTGGACAGACAGTAAGTCGAGACAGTGGGTAACATGAGCCACCCCCTGTATCTAGGTAATCATAAACAAAAAGTATTCTTCACATGACTAAGTTCATGTTGGGCTGTTCATCATAAAATGTTAATATAGTCGCCACTCAGTATATGTGTGGTTTACTTTTTACAAGATGAATATATTAAAAACAACATGCAAAAATTATATTTTTCAGACAGTATATATATATATTTTTTTTTCAGAGAAGCAGGCTTATGTTGACTGTTGTCCACAACTGCTAAATATTCCATTCATAAGTTACAGCTAGTTTGCATAAGCAAATATGTTGTTGAAAACCATGCATGTCTGATTTGTAAGTTTTTATCATGGCCTGCACAAAACTGCCATACTGGCTAACCACATCTGCACACTCTGTGTGTGTTCACTGTCAACCTATTTCACCAAAAGTCAATGCGTATTTCTATCTTGTCATAGGATCACACCGCTTTCTGATAATAAACAATGGCCATATTGTACTGTAATGTCACAGTTGTCATTAAGCTTTTTTTTTTATTATATAATATTGTATTTACATTCCAGACTCCTGAATCTCATGATGGAAAAATCAAAACAGTAAAATATGTCAGTTTACATTCTGTTTTTCCTATTAAGATGTACAATCACTGTACTTAATTCTAGTTAACATGTAATCAATGATATAAAGGATAAGGTCCGGACTCAACCTCACCGGTTCAAATCAGGCTAGGGACCCTGCTGCAAGTCATCCCCCATCTCTCTCTCCTCAGTTCTACTCAGTCCTCAACTGTCTCTTCAGACTAATAGAAAGATGCACAGATGAATGTATACACACCTCTCCTACTTCCTGCAGATGATCCCGACCATGGTGAAAACTGTGCTTTCAAGTTCAGGGACCAAAAAGTATGGCACAGTGATAGATGTGATGACGTACATACTTTCATGTGCTACAATGAGAAGCTTGTTCTGGTGAAGGAGAGGAAGACGTCGGAGGCGGCGTAACAGCACTGCAGGGGTCTGAAGGCGGTGAATGTTGGCAGGTGTGGACAGGCCTACGCCTCCTGGCTGGTCAGTGGGTGTGGGTGGGTGGAAAAGCAGTGCAGAACAACAATATGAGAAGATGCCTGAAGTGGCACTGTGGTGCCCTTGTGAAGAACAGCACTGAACCCTTTGAAACAAGAGACTGTAAGAAACGAAAGAGCTTTCTCTGTTACAAGAAGCCTTAAACGCATCTTTCCAGTGAATCTCATGCTTCCAAGAAGTCCACCTCTTCCACTTCTTCCACCCTGTTTTATGTTTCAGTTCTGTAATTCCTGTTATATTTATTAATTGAACTGTTAAGCACTTGACAAAAGTTTAGACAAGGATAAATACCTAGAAACTGAGCTCCTTCCTTTTTTCTACTATAGGCAGAACCAAATATCATGTACAAATATGTTCTAAAAGGTTAGCATGACCGCTAACTGTTGCTCATTGCGGTCGCATGACTTAAACATCACCGCCACTAAGCGTCTTACTGCACAATAACTATACACGTTTTCTATTAACTGATCAATCTACAAGTTTCGAAGTTAGACTTGGAGAATAGTTTGCAACTAATGTCCACCTGACGGACAAGTGAGTGGATGAGTTTCTGTGTTTGGTATAATGACCTTTAATGTCCCTGACAAGTTCTGTACTCTGATTTAGCCACTTGTTAGAAACTGCTGTTTTTAAGACACGTAAGCGCTTTATAATTCAATTGTTGGACATTTAATGATTTATTTTACACAGAACAAAATGTGTAAATATCTTAAGTGAAAGTGAGCTATTGAGCGAGCAGGACAATGTTGCCGCTGCAGAATGCATGCATGATAGCAGGTAAAAAATGTGAATCTTTTATAACAGCATTTCTCTACATTTAAGATAAAAAAATCTTTAACAGATTTCAAAATTAATGAATATGGGGAAATAAGTCAATGGAAAAAAGTACACACACCATGACTAGGTAACTACTATCATATTTCACATTGATCTATGCGTGTAATTTAATAAATGCTTCATGGCTAATAATAATTTTGTCAGTAAACATGATGTCAATTTAAATTGATCCTTCACTATTTTGGAAATGTTGAACCAACGTTAATTAAATTAAGTAAGTGCATTAAAATCTTTTAACAAAAGCTGAGACTTTGTTGATCTTTATTTTCATGTTGAGAACAAAATCATAATGTACAAAATTATAAGACATCTGATCTTATGAAATGTGATGTTATGAATCCAGTTTTTATTGATAGATTAAAGTCAATAAAATGGAAGATTATCACGTCATCATGTTTCCTTGTCCGGTTGTCTCCAATGACAACAATTGCTATTTTTAATCATTACAGAATCATTAAGGCTTTTGGGTTTAAAAAAACAAACAAGAGGCATATGGTAACCTACCACATGACCGCCAGGGGACGCTAGGATGCTTCAGCAAATCATCCATCAAAGGAATGAGACACACTTTTCCTGCTTCAGACTGATTTCTGCTCGGTGGAGATTTCATCACCTACGGCTTCGAAACACAGCTCCTCTGTTTGGCCTGCCCTTTAGGGATCAATAAAATCCACTTAAATCACTGCAGAAAATAAGAATGTCTAACCACTGACTGTTATTTAAAGTGAGGAGAGGAAACCTGTTTATTTTTTGTGAGAAACAATGTGTTGAAGCTCACATTTGAGCCCTGGTTCTTGGCAATAATACACTTTTAGATTATTGTTATGGTTATGCAGGGTAATAAATGAATCCCAAATAAGCAACTTTAAACATTCTAATATAAACTAATATCAGTAAATCGCTGTTATTTGTAACTTAAGACAACAGACCGCTACAGACATGTAAAGTGTTTTGAGTGAAGTTGAAGTCATTTTTGTTTTCATTTTGTGTCTCGTTGTGATTGCTGTGAATCTCTTCATACAGAGGTTCCAATACTCACAAGCCAACAACCTTTCGACGGTAGTTGGTGGGGTCACCAGAGGTGGCCAACCAGATTTCAGGTGGGCCTGGCCACTTCTCTGGCCCTGCCTATGCCTGAATGTATGGGATAGGGGTCATCAACCTGCGCCTCTGGAGCTGCATGTGGCTCTTTTGCCTCTCTGCAGTGGCTCCCTGTTGCTCTGACATTTTACATAGAAATGAATAATATTTTTATCATCATCACTGCGCAGCCTACACACAGAATTGTTTCTGTTCTATCAAGTTGTGATTAATTGAATGATCCTGAGTTAATAGCATTGTGTTTTATGCTCAAGCCCGAGGATTGATCGCTGTATGTGGCTGAGGATAAAAAAGAAGGATCAACTCACACTGAAATGAACTAAAATAACATTTAAATTTATTTATTATCGAATGAGGCTACTTTTTATTGTGTACATTAAAGTGTACCTCTCACCAAAATGCAACCTAGGCTTTTTTTGTGAACGTACCCGAGTCAAACCTTCGTGTAAAAGCATAATTACGACAAAAAAGCCACTTTTAAGATCTACCGTATTTTTGTTTTCGGGTCAAAATCATTTTCAATTGCGTGCTAGGGGCAGCTGTATGGTAGCATCAAAATCGCTATTTTTAAAACACTAAGAAGACTCGACACAACATGAAACTTTGCTCGTAGTATCACCAGGGTCTCTACACATGAACACGAGCATTGAGAACATTGTTTGTGTACACAGCGTTTACTACAAAGAAGGTTTTTGAACAACTCACATTAGTAGTCGCTTGTTCCGCTCGCCACCGTCCTGCCAGTCAAGAAGAGTCGATCCCCAAGTGCGACATAACATGGAGGAGAGTAAAGGTGGAAAGCTCCATCATTGTAATTATGCTTTTACACGAAGGTTTGACTTGGGTACATTCACAAAAAAAGCCTAGGTTGCATTTTGGCGAGAGTTACACTTTAAGTAGGTTCGCATATATAGTTCTGTATTGCTACTCTATTTCTATTTATTGTAGGCTAGTTTTGTTTCATAAATGCACCAAAACATGGCATCATTGAAATGGAAATGCAAAATTTAATTACCTCATACTGTAAGCATAAGAAGCCCACTGCAGAGTTGCCACACTGTGTGAAACTATAAATGGATGCTCATTTAGGCCTATTAATAATCTTGATAGGCTAATTTAGACTTTCTAGGCTGCGTTACCTTCATTATAAGACACAAATATGTTCCAGACAGAGTTTTTTTGCGAGGGACGGGGGCAAAAATGGCTCTTGTGATAGTAAAGGTTGCTGACCCCTGGGATAGGTCGATATCTGAGGTTTTTCCCACAAATCTCTGCCGATGAGTGTGCATTTCTGCCAAAATCTGACCAACAGTACAGTTAGTTATGTTTGACTTTGTGAGGAAATCTCATTGAGATAGATGTTTTTGCAATGAAGACCTGAGAATAAACTAAATAAACACAAGACAAGAAAATAAGAAAAGGAAATGTATTCACTCAAAACAACATGTTTTAAGTGAATGGCCACACTAATTAAAACAACCACAAATATGTTTAGAAATTGACTATAAGCTAGCATATGGGAGCTCAATAATGCAATATGGGCAGTGTGGTGGATTGGTCAAGCTTTTTCTCAGTTGTTAAATGAGAAACAAGTTCAGTTACCATAGAAGATTTTCATTTGAATGTTTAATTCTTGCTGTTCAACATGAGTTTTATCGGACAGTTGTTTAATAATGTGTTATGTAGATCTCCATTTAGAGCACGGGAACATCAATGTTAAGCGCTCTTTGAAATGCACAGAACTTGCAGAGAACAGTAAAATCTATGTGATCACGAGAAAGGAAATCAGAAATAACACCCAATGCGTGCGCGCCTTTGCCTCGTTTGGTTTGGATGCAGAATAAAGCTTGAAAGACAGAGTTAAGAGTTAAAACTCAGCCGTTTGCGGAAAAACCACAATACTGAAAGTAGACTTCTCTGTGTGTGTGATTACTGCAACATAGAATTACATGAGGCTGGTCTGCCTGTTGGATGGGTTTTTATGGCTGAGGTCAACTGCACATCCAGTTAAAACACTGTCAAGCTTTAGCCAAGTGACCTGATTGGTCAGAGTCTGGCCCACGCACTGCTGAGAGCTCCCATAATGCACAGCACTCCCTTTTCTGTGGTGACTAGGCTGCTAGTTTGCCAAGTCTGCTGCTCTCTGCTTCACGACTGGAGAAAACAGTACACGTGTATAACCAGTGGGTGTGAGCGATGATCCACTAGAGGGAGCTTTACATTGTGAGAGATCCAGCTGCTAAACCCAGTCTCAAAGAAACGGCCATCCAGGCTTACATTACTTTTAAGGTCCCAGCAACTACACTCAGACAATGGAAAACACAGGTGTGAAACAACATATGGCTTGTAATTACATAGTTAAGAGTTAAGCTTATTTATAGAGCACATATCACAAAGTAAGAAAAACTCAAGAAATAATTTTATAAGAAACAAACACTGACTCACATAAAAAAGCAAGAATAAGAAATAAAGGCACATAAATTACAACATTTAAAACAAAGCAGAAACAAAAGGCTTTAAATCTCCTACGAAAGTGTTCATCTGTTTGGTTCCCTCCACAAATATGGATCGATGATGACTACATGAAGCTGCAGATGGGAACAGGAAACAAACCAGATCCAGATGATCTCATATAGGGAGTTTCCTATCCTACAAACAGGACAGTTAGACCAAAGGAGATCAGATCGTCATATATATTACTAAGTTTAAGGTTGCGTAATAATATTGGTACGTCTGATGTCGACCTACTGTATAGCAAACATTTCAGGTGACTCTTGTAGGGTTTTTCCTTCCATCGTGAGGCTTAGATGCAGCGCCCAAGCCATGGGGGCACAACTAAGCCGAATAAGCATAAAAACTAACTGAATTAATTTCCCCATTTCCATCAATGGATCAAATTAATCCCCAACAGACTTTTTAAGCAAGGTTTTGGATTAAATACTCTAGTTTTTCTTCTTTTTATGCAACGATACGGTAACAACAATTTTCCAAAATGATGAGAAATTGCATAGTTTGCTAAAATGTCTTGGGGCAAGATCCCCAAAACTGCTGCCAATAGATTTACCTAAGTCTTCCACAAACCTAGGGAAAACACTGACTTTAATTAGGCAAACGCACCCTAAACCGATGATTTATTAGTTTTCTTGTTTTGCCCAGTGAATGGTACATTTTGAAAAGCATTGTACTGTATGTCGGCATCTGCAAGTGGGCCATCACAATAAGAGCGGGACATGTAATGTGTTATTTCCACAACAGGAGAGACTCAATGTTTTTTATCTGCAATTAGGTGAAAACAATATGTGCATATACTGCTATCTGCATCCCGCCGGAATGAATTGGAAAATATCAGCATATGAAACACCGGCAAGAATCCAATGTCGTTCATTCCTACCATAATTGTTTGGTATCATTTCTGTATGGGCTTAAACTCCATCTGTTCATACATGATGACAGATCAGGGTTTATGTAAGAACAACACTTTATACAAGACTAGAAAATATTGCAGAAATATGGTTTTGAATTAAACTCTTTATCCACGATCCAAAGATGGGTGAAATGTGCTGGTCTGTCTTTGTACAGTCAAAGAGCAAAGTTCTGAACAAGCTGCAGACATGAGGGAGATTTTTCTTTTTCTGATGCTGGTAAACAGGATGTTATACTGTTATAGTTAACTTTTACAGTATAACGTTTTGTTTACTGAAGTGATAAATGCATAAATTAATGTTTCCAGGATAGAAATGACTTGGTCGTGCAATAAGTCATAAGTCTCTGCTGTGTGTCTGCTTCAGGCTGCTCTCTCATTGTGAAGGTCACACTGATGAGTTTCATATCAGAACACCTGCCGGGGCACGAGCACTACTTCCTTTTTGTGACTGGCATCTGTGTTGTACAGCAAATGAAGCCAGGAAGAAGCATTCGGCGCATGAACAAGGATAAAACATTTGTTTTACTTACTTCTTTTCACTCAGCGAGTGTATTTAAGATGAGTCAAATATAATTTCAAGTTAACCTGAGAAGGTGGTTTACCTTATAAAGAGTCTGACTCACCTGATGTAAGATATTCTGTCAATGCAACTAAATTGTGATTTTGTTGCTCTGTTCTGTCCAGCCCGGGAGAGAGATCCCTCCCCTTCCTGAGGTTTCTTCCATCTTTGTCCCCTGTTAAAACATTTTTTTTCCCTCAACATGGCAAGTTTTTTCTCACCCAATCAAGGATCTAAGGAGAGAGGGTGTCGTTCACTGTACAGATTGTAAAGCTCACTGAGGCAATGTCATTGTGATTTTGGGCTATATTAATAAAATTGATTTGAATTGATTTAGATGCAGACGGTGGGAATAAGCCTGCCACTGTCCAACTATTTCCTATCTACTATCTGTGTATTAGCCTTTTCACAATTCATGGTCCACACACATGGTGGCAATTGGTACAAAGTAAACAAGCTAGCAGATTAAGCCATTTAAATGGCAGGGCCTGCATCCCCGTATGCAAAACAAAGTTATCCCCGACACTATTTTGCAGGGGCACCGTCACTGAATCCTGGGCTTTGTACCACCCTTGACAAAAGGCACTTTTCATGACAGACATTTTGACTTGTCAAAGCAGGAAATGCACAGGTGTGGGCTCAGTGGGCTTTACAATCTGAACAGTGAACGACATCCTCTGTCCTTAGACCCTCTATTCAAGTGAGGAAAAACTTGCCATGTTGAGAAAAAAAAAAGAAGCTTTTAACAAGCAAAAAGATGGAAGAAACCTCAGGGAGAGTTACAGAGGAGGGATCCCTCTATCAGGACGGACAGACATGCAATAGATGTCACATGTACAGAACAGAACAACAAAATCACAGTTTACAAGTTGCATTGACACAATATCTGATACAAATTATAATATATGTGTGTGGATCAAGGAGACGACTGATCATTCTATCATCTGTCCCAGTAAGCCATGCCAGTGAACGGGCATGCACAATACCAGAGCCCTAGAAGTAGCTCACCTAAATGGAATTCAGCTATCATTAATATTATAAGTTCCACATGTGCGTTTCCTGCTTTGATGAGTCTAAATGTTGTGAAAAGAGTCGATTATGATTGGAAATAAAAAACAAGCCAGGGCAAAATGGGAAAAGATTCAACCAAATCTTCCTCCAGCCCTAACACAATGCTGTGAAGAAGGCTACCTAATAAACAACAGTGTACTTTAATGAAGTTTGGTGTTGACAGCCACTGTGTCAATGCTAGTGTGATTTGCAAAGTGCACGGTTAGTCTAACAGCTCTATTTTTTGGACTGCACATGTGTGTCCTTTATGACTGCAGCGAAAACAACAGAGTGATATTAAAGGTGGGTAGCACCAATGATGACAGAGCAGCACATGGATCAGTCATGACTGGTGCCACTTTAACTAGTTCACACCTCTTTCTTTTCTATATATAATATCCTCACTGAAGACAACCTGCGGTGCGTCAGGATGTCCTGCATAAAGGTGTGCATGTGTGTAATCCTATACCCACGACAGCATGCCTGTCCAGGCTTGTCTCTATGTGTTTGTATAAGTAGAGGTCAGACCAGCGTAACTCAATGGGCCTACAGGTGTGTGAGTGGTTTTACAGCTTGGGTGGTCAAGTCTGTCTTCAAGGCTAATCTAAATTAACAGAAAATGTTGCAGAGTGCTGTGGCATTTTAGTATTATTGTAACTTGCTCCTGGAATTGAATGAAGCCAGGGGAGAGGCTGAAGGGAAGTGAAGACAGAAACTCCAACGGGAAGAGAATGAGCAGAAACAGAGGAAGAGACAGAGGGGAAAACTATTAGGAGAAGTGGGCTGGAACTTGAGGTATGTTGGAGGCAGGCACAGACAGGCTGACAGAGAAAGACTGAGAGACATTGAGGAAACAAGAGAGAGAGAGAGAGAGAGAGCGAGGGGGGGTGTTCAGAAAAGAAACAGATGCAGTAGTGTGAATCGAGAGTTGTGCTGCATTTAAATAAAAAATCACTTCTGATTTAGAATCGTAAATACCAAAAATGATTTTATTTAAATTCTATTTCAGCAGCATCAGCTGCATTTTATTAATGGGAATTATGTGTCTTTATTTCCATGTCTTCTATATGAGCCATCAGCTGGTAAGAGACAGCATCTCAAACGTCGACTTGATAGGCGAGTTAGCTGCAGCTGAACCTGCCAGTGACAGACACATAAAGCATGCTGCATGTTACACAGTGAGTAGGCGTGTCAAGATGAAATGCCTCACAATGGATATAGAATGTTGGAAGTGTTTAAAGTAACACAAGAAACAACTTTAAACGTGACAATTAAAGAACATGTTTGATTAATGCTTGCGGCTTTAGGTTGGAGACCATTTTCTTTGAGTAATTCTTAAAAATGTTTTGTAGATAGCCACAGTCAACTTCTGCAGTTTGTTGGATGCCCTGGACTAGAGTGGGAATCGGGTTGTACTAAAAAAGAAATATTATTATATTGTAATCATGGCAGCAGTATACGTGTGAGCATGTATGTATGTTTTAATTGTTTTTATGCATCAATTTAGTCCTGTTTGCAGTGGTAGTCTTACAATACCGGGTGTATTATAAGATGACCCTGATTATAAACTTCTCATAAATTTTGTGACAGTGGTTAATCTCAGCAGCTTGACAGGTGTGTCGGTCAGCAGTGTGTTCCTGCAGTAAAGATGTCAAAAGCACTTGGTCATGAATTTATTCCCTCTGCGTTGACAAATTCAGAGACTCGCAGGTGAGAGTAAATCAACAAAACCCTTTTTGCAGCTGAGTCTTAAACAGAATTGAAGACACACACTAGCCTAGCAATATTAAGGCTGCAAACAACCCAAAATAAATCTAGAGGAGCTGGTGTTATTTAAAAAGAATATCAGATGTTGTGAACACGAAATTGACCTTGAGAAAAAAACGTTTTCTCATATTCTGGCCAATATTCGTATTCACTGTATTTAAAGCAATAGGATGTAGAAATTGTGCAACACCACTGTGGTAAATAGACATAATGTAGGCGCTAACTACAAACAAAACTCTATACATCATTATTATGTTATGTCTTGAAAACTTGAAGTAAACAGGTATGTGACACTGTGATCCTCCTACCCTCTCACTGAAGTTACAGTCGTGGTCAACAGTTGACATACACTTGTAAAGAACATGTATATCATGGCAGCCTTCAGTTGCAATGATTTCTACAGCTCTCATATTTCTGTGATGGAATGAGTTGAACACAAACTACTTTGTCACAAATCAACATTCATGAAGTTTGGTTCAGTAATGAATTATAGGTCTTCTGAAAATATGACCAAATCTGCTGGATCAAAAATATACATACAGTAACTTGAACAATCAATTTTGGTGATTACATAGAGTTGTGTGAATCAAATGTTCTTTGTAGCATGGCTTCTTAACTTCTTCTGAGTGATTCTGATTGATAACAGCTCTCTCCAGGTACTCCAGCTTCCTCCCACAATCCAAAGACATGCAGAAGTTAGGTTAATCGATTACTCTAAAATTGTCCGTAGGTGTGAATATGAGCGTGAATGGTTGCTTGTCCCTATATGTCAGCCCTGTGATGAACTGGCGACTTATCCAGGGTGAACCCTGCCATCGTCCAATGAATGGATGGATGGATGGATGGATTGATGCTCCTCCTCAATGAATAGAAAAATACAAACTACACATTTCTGCATCTGGATTAGTGATAAAGTACTTTTTTGCTATTTTTCCCTTTTAACAATAAAGGAATACTTCTGAATAAAGGACTTATAAAACAGTTTTTTACAGTGTGGTGTGGCTACTTTTACTTCAGGGTCTGAATATTGCCTCCATCACTGATTTGGGCACATTGTAGGAATGTTGACTCAATCTTTCCAGACAGATGATCGGTTAGTGACTGACTGTAAAGTTTGTTTGTTTCCTTTATAATTTCAATCATTCACCCACCAAGCTACTTGACTATGTCTGTTACTGTTTTCCATATGTTCATTTGGTTAAAACTGTTGCAATGCAACAGTCAAGCAGTCAAACAGTCATGTGTCGCACATGTGTTTTAGGCTTCATCTTGGATTTGGGGAAAGGGAACACATTTCAACAGTGTGAGAAAAAGGGAAAAAAGTCAGTACAGTGATTCATTTGGCATGATACACTCAGATGAACACACACACACACACACACACACACCCATGCATGATGATATCTTGCAGGACAACTTTTTTGCTGCCTTACCACATGAAAACACACATGGTCAAATGAAGTACACACCAATAGAGGCACATTAAAAGCTTTGAAGCCATTTGGCTGTCTCTCTAAATCCCACATTCCAGGGGAGTTCTCTAGCTCGGGGTGAAAAGACACACCCTGTAAGAAAAGAGGAGGATGAGGGAGGGAGGGAGGGAGGGAGGGAGGAGCACATGCTCAGTCCTCCACTCAAACACTTTACTTTGACTGATGACTGAATCGCTTTCCTCATGTGAACTGAAGAGGAGGAGCGAGGGATGGCGTTTTGCTCTTTGTCTTTCTGCCTTTTGAGATCAACTGTTTTTAATTCATCGCTATAATACAACATGTACTATGGCAAGTCAGCAATACACCATCTGCTCCCCCTGTTAGATTCACTATCTTTATCTCTGGTAATGAGGGAAATACATAAACCTTTAGGATAAATCTTTATCTGCTGTTACCTTTGGGGTTCAGTGTCTTGCTCAAGGTCAAGGAACCACTAACCATTTAATTATTGCTCCACCTGCTCTACTACCTAAGCTATAGCAGCAGTTTGATTTGAGGTAATGCTGTAGCAGTACAACAAATCTATTATTTTCGGTTACTTTTTGAATAGGTTTACATGCTTAAAGCTCAAAAAAGCATCAGCTTTCTCATACTGTCCATTGCTGCAGCACTGTATTCCTCCTTTGTCTGAAATGCTCTGTTTAAGCTCCTGTCTCTTTAAGGCCCTCCTCCTGATTACTGCTCTGATTGGTCAGCTCATACACACCTGAGCCAGCACTGCTAAGGGAAAAAAAAGC